>NC_045988.1:11063417-11717316 GCF_010909765.2 Amblyraja radiata
TTGCACGTTCTCCCTGTGGCCGTGTGGTTTCACCCCCCCCCCCCCATGAGTGCTCCAGTTTCCTCCCGATTCCCAAAGACGTGCGGGTTTGTAGGTTAGTTGCCCTCTGTAAATGGATGAGAACATGGGATAACAGAGAACCAGGGTGAACGGGTGATCGATGGTCAGAGTGGACTCCGTGGGCTGAAGGGCCTTCCACCCTGTATCTTTCAATTCAATTTAATATAGCACTCGTAGGATCTCATAAGGTCATAAGGAATAGGAATAGAATTAGGCCGTTCGGCCCATCGTCTACTCTGCCAATCTATAATGGCTGATCTATCTCCTCCTCCTAACCCCATTCTCCTGCATTCGCCCCATAACCTCTGACACCTGTTCTAATCAAGAATCTCTCTATCTCTGCCTTAAATAAAATCTACTGACTTGGCCTCCACAGCCTTCTGTGGCAAAGAATTCCACAGATTCACCACCCTCTGACCAAAGAAAAATCACCTTTTCTCTTTTCTTAAAAGAACGTCCTTTAATTCTGAAGCTATGACATCCAGTCCTAGGCTCGCCCACTAGTCAAGTCAAGTCAAGTCAATTGTATTTGTCACGTACAGTGAAATGAAAGTGGCAATGCCTGCGGATTGTGCAAAAACAACAGAACAACACAACAGAATAGAACAGAACCAGTATTTACATTTTGGAAAAAAAAAATTTTTAAAGACACAACACAACAGTAAATTAGTCCCTGAAACATCCTCTCCATATCCATTCATTCCAAGCCTCAATTATGATCAAGAATTTTCTGAGGTTTGACTCCAACTGTGTGGCCTGGTTTTTTAAGCCAACACCAAGAAAGGCTCTCAGTTTACAGAGGTCCAATTAATATCTCTGGATCCTATGTCCAGCTGCCCATACAGGTCCTGAGAAGTGGGTACACAAAAATGCTGGAGAAACTCAGCGGGTGCAGCAGCATCTATGGAGCGAAGGAAATAGGCGACGTTTCGGGTCGAAACCCTTCTTCAGACTGATGGGGGGTGGGGGGGGAGAAGGAAGGAAAAAGGGAGGAGGAGGATCCCGAGGGCGGGGGGGGGTGGGAGGAGACAGCTCGAGGGTTAAGGAAGGGGAGAAGACAGCAAGGGCTAGCAAAATTGGGAGAATTCAATGTTCATGCCATCCGGACGCAAGCAACCCAGGCGGAATATGAGGTGCTGTTCCTCCAATTTCCGGTGTTGCTCACTCTGGCAATGGAGGAGACCTAGGACAGAGAGGTCGGATTGGGAATGGGAGGGGGAGTTGAAGTGCTGAGCCACCGGGAGTTCAGGTAGGTTATTGCGGACTGAGCGGAGGTGTTCGGCGAAACGATCGCCCAACCTCCGCTTAGTCTCCCCGATGTAAATCAGCTGACATCTAGAGCAGCGGATGCAGTAGATGAGGTTGGAGGAGATACAGGTGAACCTTTGTCGCACCTGGAACGACTGCTTGGGTCCTTGAATGGAGTCGAGGGGGGAGGTGAAGGGACAGGTGTTGCATTTCTTGCGGTTGCAACGGAAAGTGCCCGGGGAGGGGGTGGTACGGGAGGGAAGGGAAGAATTGACAAGGGAGTTGCGGAGTGAGCGGTCTTTGCGGAAGGCAGACATGGGGAGAGATGGGAAGATGTGGCGAGTGGTGGGGTCACGTTGGAGGTGGCGGAATTGGCGGAGGATTATTTGTTGTATTTGCCGGCTGGTGGGGTGAAAGGTGAGGACTAGGGGGACTCTGCCCTTGTTGCGAGTGCGGGGATGGGGAGAGAGAGCAGTGTTGCGGGGTATGGATGAGACCCTGGTGCGAGCCTCATCTATGGTGGCGGAGGGGAATCCCCGTTCCCTGAAGAGTGAGGACATTTCCGATGCCGTGTTGTGGAACGTCTCATCCTGGGAGCAGATGCGGCGTAGGCAGAGGAATTGGGAGTAGGGGATGGAGTCTTTACAGGGGGCAGGGTGGGAAGACGTGTAGTCCAGATAGCCATGTGAGTCAGTTGGTTTGTAGTGTATGTCGGTCAGAAGTCTGTCCCCTGCGATGGAGATGGTGAGGTCAAGGAATGGTAGGGAAGTTGACTGCCCACATATTGACCACCATCTCTTAGGACCTTTTAGCAAGGTTACTAACCCAATATAGACAGAAAAACCTGGAGTAACTCAGCGGGACAGGTAGCATCTCTGGAGAGGAATGGGTGACGTTTCGGGTCGAGTCCCTTCTTCAGACTCGTACCGACAGGCAGTCACCTAAACCTGATGGCTCCTTAAAAAAGAAACACAGTTTGAGATTATTTTCCCTTACCCAGATGTCCGTAATAATGACCCATTTAGTGTGGAGAATGTAAGAACAGAACAATGTCACGGTGCTAGCAGTACAGATTGCCAGCAGGGAATGATCGGTGCCCAGTTTGAAAGATGTCTCAGGCTGTCCTGCAATGGAGAGGTCAGGATGATCCTGAACTCCCCCATCTGTCCACAACCTCATCTGTTGCTGAGTGCAGCAGCTCCAAACCGGAGACACCAAGGCATTTCTCGGCATTCAGAGGATGGGCCAGCTGTGAGCACCTGACGATCGCTAACCATTAAAAGCCAATCTTTTTTTTTACACACATCCATGACAGGAAAGGATTTAAAAGATGAACCTTACTCAGCAGATGGATTGTGTGTTTTATTATTAACTCTTAAAGCAGCAGTTAAGATAATTGATATGCAAATTGAATTGAATTCCTGTCTCTTCGAAGCATTGAAGGTGACTCAGTATTCCCACTTATACATCTTGGTTAGAGTAATGCCCCCGTCCCACTTAGGAAACCTGAACGGAAACCTCTGGATACTTTGCGCCCCACCCAAGGTTTCCGTGCGGTTCCCGGAGGTTTTTGTCAGTCTCCCTACCTGCTTCCACTACCTGCAACCTCCGGCAACCACCTGCAACCTCCGGGAACCGCACGGAAACCTTGGGTGGGGCGCAAAGTCTCCAGAGGTTTCCGTTCAGGTTTCCTAAGTGGGACAGGGGCATTAAGGGCCTGTCCCACTTTGGCGTCATTTGCGCGTAATCATTTACGAGCCACGATGCACGACGCACGCATCATGCCGCGCACGTGATACGTGCATGGTGCGCATTACACGCGCATGGTGTGTGGTGACGTAGGACATCCCCAGGACTTTGGGATGTACAAAATCTTCGCTCGCCATCTGCGTGACGCGCAAATGACACCAAGGAAATGACAGGCCCTTTAGTATGCGGAGTTCTTTATTTCATTCAACAGGAAAAGAAAAACCATGTAGACACAATGTTTATTCCGCTACCTCGGCAAGGCCACCAACATAATCAAGGACTAGTCTCACCCTGGTCTTTTCCCCTCTCCCATCGGACGAGAGGTACCAGACGTTTGAAAACACACATCTCCAGATTCAGGGACAGTTTCTTCCCTGCTGGCAATGGGAACGGATCTGACCAGGCAGGAGTTCCAGAGCCCCGGCCGCAGGGGGGAAATTCGACCCGCCGATCGGCCGCTGAAGTCCCGATGAGGTCACGATCGGCTGCCTCACCCGGCCAAGGCACCACATTTGGGGGGGGTGTTCTGTGGGGGGGGGGGGGATTTCACATGCCCTCTCATAATTCTATCCGGATTAACGAAGGTGCCGAACTACCAGTTGCCGGAACACCAGTGGTTGGAGAATGCAGATATTTCTTACAGATGAGTAATTCGGTCTCTGTGAAAACAACTGCTGATCAATCAGAACTTTGGCAAGCAAGATTTTCAATTTGTTTTTCGTGTGTTAGATGAAAAGGCTGGTTGTCTGTGGCACATGCTGTTCTGTGTTCTAGGAATTAACAACCAGCTTGACTAAGCGCTGTTAAAGCGGCTTTGCTTTATTTCACGCTATGCCTCTTCTTTGCTTCAGTTCCAGGGCCACCTGCAGGAATCAAAGCCGTCCCCTCCTCTGCCAGCAGCGTGGTCGTGTCCTGGCTCCCCCCGACCAAGCCAAATGGGATCATCCGCAAATACACCATCTTCTGTTCGAGCCCAGGGTCTGGGCAGCCAGTAAGTTGGAAATCTTCTTGCCCCCCCCCCACAACCCCCAACTATGCATTAACATTCAATAATCAGTAATATACCCCCAGGAACTCTGTGAAATGAAAGGTAGCTCCAGCATCAGATCCTGCCAAGCCCCTTATTGCTTATCCAATGTTGGCTGGGAAACTTGTAACATTCTATGTAACATTCACTCCTCCTTGACAATGTAACAAATTAGAGCGGGAATAGGCCAACCTGCCTCTTGAAACAGAAACATAGAAAATAGGTGCAATAGAATTTGGCCCTTCAAGCCAGAACCACCATTCAATATGATCATGGCTGATCATCCAAAATCGGTATCCCGTTCCTGCTTTTTCCCGATATCCCTTGATTCCTTTATCCCTAAAGAGCTAAAACCGAACTTTCTCTTGAGCGCTGTTGAGCTGCATCCACATACAATAACATCTGATGTTAGGTTTAGGTTCATTGTTGTCACACGTACCAAGGCACAAAGAAAAGCTACACTTTGCATGCTATAGGGTCAGATAACACTGTACATTAATACAATCAAGTCCAACTCATGTACAATCGGTAGAGCAAAGGGGATGATAAAGGGAGCAGAATGGGGTTGTCAGCATTGTAACACATCAGTTACACAGACAAAGTCTAATGTCCACCACATGGTACAGATGAATAGAGGGAATGATATTACCTATGGTCCAGTCCTCTGGTACCTCACCTGTTTGACTGAACCAAGTATCCTACAGGTAGATAGGTACACAGTTGTAACATGAAATGTGTTTTTTTAAATAATGTATTTATTCATAGGATGTGGATCTGACGATATTGACATTTACAGTCATAGTGACAAATAGATATAGACCCATCAGCCCACGGCATCAATGCTGACCATCATGCCTATCTATATTAATCCAGTTGCCTGCGTTATTTCCGTATTGCTCTATAACCTCATTTGGCAAGTCTCTAATGACTCTCACAAACCGGGTTGCACCACAGCTTGGTTTGAAGAACAGCTCTGCTCAAGACTGCAAGAAATGACGGAGAGATGCAGATGTAGCCCGCTCCTCTATGATCTTTGGCCCAGAGCATCATACGAACCAGACATTCCACCAGTCACTCCATCTACATTGCACGCTGCCTCAGAAAAGCAGCCAATACAATCAAATACTCATCCACCCCGGTCATTCCTTCTTCTCCAGGCTTCCGTCTGGTAGAACATGCAGAGGTTTGAAAGCGCACACCCACAGACTCAGGAATAACTTTTCTGTTAACAGGCTTCTGAATTGTACTTCCATAAACTGGGGTACAACCCGATCTGCCTCTACCCCATTGCAGACATTGGACTTTGTCTATGGAACTGATGTTTAACTGATGCTGAGAACTATTGTCTGCATCTTCCCCTTTATCTCTCATACATGAGTTTGGCTTGATTATATACCGTATATATGTATATATATGTATATATATGTATATATATGTATATATATATATAGTATTATCTGATCTGATTGGATAGCATGCAAAACAAAGCTTTTCACTGTACCTCAGTACACATGACACTAATAAACCTAAACCTAATCATTCAAGTACCTGTCGATATAGTCATAGAGACATACAACATGGAAACAGTCCCTTCGACCCAACTTGCCCACACCGAACAACATGTCCCATCTACACGTCCAACCTGCCTGCTTTTGGTCCCTATCCCTCTAAACCTGTCCTATCTGCTTGCCTGTCCAAATGTTTCTTAAACGTTGCCACACTACCTGCCTCAACTACCTCCTCCGGCAGCTCGTTCCATACACCCACGTGTGAATGAGCTGCCCCTCCTCAGGTCCCTACTTAATCTTACCCTCATCGCCTTAAACCCATGTCCTCTAGTTCTTGATTCCCCCACTCTGGGCACGTCTTCCCGTTCTCTTCCTCTCATGATTGTGTCCATTATTGGTGGTGACTGGAATGAGGAGGCACTTGACATGCAGGCATGTTGATGGGTTTGCTGTTGGTGTCCACAGAGAGAGCGGATTTCCTTTCCCCCCACCAGGGGATACTCGTGAACCAGGCAGCTTTTTACCAAAGAGTCCGGTAGTTTTGCCGCTCCTACTATGTATGCTTACGCATGTCTCTGGGCAGTGAGGCGGGACTGAGAAACATTGTTCAGGCTCCCCAGAGCATTTCAGACCTGGCACTGACAGCTCCCCGAGAAGTCTGCTCTACTGTCGAGGTCACGTATCATTGTCTCACCAGCCCGCCGGGGATAATATTGACCTGGGGATCTGGTGCCTCATCTAGAGGCAGTCACAGGGAGAGGGGGAAGTGTCACAAACTCCTTCAGCAGAACGACCACGTTGGAAACTAATCAATAATCTCAGACCTCCATTAAATCATAATACCACAGGAAACTCATAATATGAAACTGCTACATGTAGAGAGCGGTTTAATCATGTTTTAAAATGCATCCTTTCAAATGTAAATCCTCTGATATCAAGTGGGGATTTCTTTTTTCTACAAAGCCAAATTCCTTTCAAACATTACCAAGCATCAATCAAATATCATCTGAATAAAAGCAGCATAACACCCACTCTCATACAGAAAATACCCGCCTTCAATTTCCACTCAGCAAATATTGAAAACAATTTAATTGTATTCAGAAACTGGGTATAAATGTAAAAGCGTTTTTGGTGTCGTTCAGCGACGTGCAAAAACACAGTAATTGAGAGACAGGCTTCCTCGGAACATGCTGATGTTGATGGAGCTGCCTAGTGTGGTTCACCCTGACCAGTGCACAACTGCCCAGCACCAGTGTGGGCTCCAGACCACAGAACATGGGCCTGAGCAGCACATCTGTCACAACCAGGCTGACCGCCTGGAATTCATTGTTTAACAGAGGGTTTACCTCAGATCCCAGGGCTCCATGGACTCCAATTTAATAGACGTTGTAGGAAGATTGTTTCCGATGTTGGGGAAGTCTAGAACAAGGGGTCACAGTTTAAGGATAAGGGGTAAATCTTTTAGGACCGAGATGAGAAAAACATTTTTCGCACAGAGAGTGGTGAATCTCTGGAATTCTCTGCCACAGAAGGTAGTTGAGGCCAGTTCATTGGCTATATTTAAGAGGGAGTTAGATGTGGCCCTTGTGGCTAAAGGGATCAGGGAGTATGGAGAGAAGGCATGCTGAGTTGGATGATCAGCCATGATCATATTGAATGGCGGTGCAGGCTCGAAGGGCCGAATGGCCTACTCCTGCACCTATTTTCTATGTTTCTATGTTGTGACACAAGCTCACATAAAGGCAGGGAGCCTTCCGCAATGTCATAAGGTCATAAGTGATAGGAGTAGAATTAGGTCATTTGACCCATCTACTCCACCAATCAATCATGGCTGATTCATCTCTCCCTCCGAACCCCATTCTCCTGCCTTCTCCCCATAACCTCTGAACCTCTTCTAATCAAGAATCTATCTATCTATGCATTAAATATATTTGCTGACTTGGCCTCCACAGCCTTCTGTGGCAAATAATTCCACAGATTCACCATCCTCTTGACTAAAGAAATTTCCCCTCATCTCCTCCCTAAAATAACGTCCTTTAATTCTGAATGTCATCCTGAAATTTCCAGCTTTACACCTCCCCTCCCCCTCCCATCAATCCCCAAAACTTCCGTGAATTCCCCAAAACACTGAGTCAATTGCATTGCAATTGCAATAATTTCATGGAAAGATAAAATTCAGAAAAGCACCAATTAAATGTAACCATGATCTGCAGTTCCTCCCTACACCAATTAAATGTAGGATTGGTTTGGACTCATTCTAAACTTGATTATGAAGCTTCCTCTCAGGATTTTTTGATTGGCATTTATTTGCACCTATATGTTTTTGAAATTGACATTTTTTGGACATTTTGAATTGGAGCCAGCATAGGAAATAAATTAATTCCCGACCATTTTTGCATCCTCACCATTGCTCATTCTCTCTGCCACATTCCCGCTTTACAGCATAAGACAGGATATTAAAGGATGTCGCTAACACCACCCTCCACACCATTCACTCTATCAGCACTTCACATTCCCCCAAGAATGCAGCCAACATAATCAAGGATTCTCCACCCCGGTCATTCCCTCTTCTCTCCTCACCCTCAGGAACAGCTTCTTCCCCGCTGTTATCAGACTTCTGAATGGTTCTCCCATCAGCTATAGTGTAGACCCAATCTTCCAACCTACCCCATTGCAGCAATGGGCATTTTCTCTGTAACTGCAATGCAATAATGCTGTAAAACTCCATTCTGCTCTCTGGTATTTTTGTCTTTGCACTCTCTGAGGTAGTTGTGTATGGGTTGATTGTATTGGGTACTGGATAGTACGATTTGATAACATTGGGAAGGATGGAAACAAAAACCTGTAAGAGGATCTTAGAAATGCTGATGAATAATGCTGTTGTCAATATATTCCAGCAATGGTCCAGGCCAGGTACCATGTTAGAGTATTTTCCCCTGCTTTTCAAACATTACTATTCCTTAGTCAGTCTCTTTCTACCATTTAGTAGCTCTTCCGTAATTCAAATAGGGAGATACTTTCAATAGGCAAAAAAAAATCAATTGCATTCCTAAAGCAGCTTTAATGAACTCAAGATGCCTCAAAGGCTCTGAGGTACTTTTTAAGTATCGATTTTATTATAATGGAGAAAACACAGAAGTGAATTTACTCCCAACAAGTTCTTACTAACAGCAATCGATGACAATTCTTTTTTTGTGAGGCGGGGTAAATATTGAGCAGGAGATTGGGGCAGCTCATCTCTTCTTCACAAAACCAGCGTGGAATACCTTAGGAGTGGGAGACGTCAGACATCTTGTATCACAGCCAGCCACTGAAGCACTCCCTCAATACCACAACGGCAACACCAGCCTAACCTTTTTGTGCGTTAGTCTCCATGGTGGGATTTGTTTTAGTGTTTAGTTTTAGTGATACAGCATGGAAACAGGCCCACTGAGTCCACAATGATCATCGATCACCTATTTACACCATTCACTCCCTACACATTACAGCCAATTTTGTTTTACCGAGGCACATTAACCTCACACACCCGCACCTTTTGGGAATATGGGAAGAAACCAGAGCACTCTGAGTGAACCCATGCAGTCACAGGGAGAGCGTGCAAACTTCGCTACAGACAGCACCCGAGGTCAGGATTGAACCTGGGTCTCTGGCGTGGAGAGGCAGCAACTCTGTGCTGCCACAATGATCTGACATACAGACAAGAGTAGCTAAGCCACAGAGTGTTACATTCTATGTTTGTCCATTTGGTCACCAACAGTCAGAGCCACCATTAATTGGGGAAATACCAATCTTTGGCCAACATGTTCAACCCTCACCAACTATTCTGCCAACGTCCATCTCCTGACACATCTATCTTCGCAACATACCCTGGACGTTGCTTTAAAAAGGAGATGAGGAGGAGATTCTTTAGCCAGAGGGTGGTGAGTCTGTGGAATTAATTGCCACAGACTGCTGTGGAGGTCAAGTCATTGGGTATTTTTAAAGCGGAGATTGACAGGTAATTGATCAGTAAGGTCAAAGATTACAGGGAGAAGGCAGGAGAATGAGGTTGAGAGGGAAAGATAGATCAGCCACGATTGAATGGCAGGATAGATTCAATGGGCTGAATGGCCTAATTTGCTCCAATGACTTATGAACTTATACCACCCGGCAAATTGGAAAGAGAACAACCTTACTTTCATCTGATCGGATATTTCTTGATTAGCGGCCATCCCATGCCTTCCCGCCTGAATTTTGATCATGAATAAACAAAAGCAAAAACAAAGAATGATAAATGATTTTGCGAGGGGGAGAATTTTCTGGGAAAAAGAAAAAAAGATGAATTTCATTTAAAACGCTGTGATTTCTCTCCAGAACAGCTTGCAGCTGCATTCTGCAGATTAATTTTTGAATGCCCGGGGCATTGGTGAAGGATTGACAGCCCTATATTGGCTCCCCAAGCACGCACCACACCTTATTAGAAAATTGCAGGCCTAAAATCATCACCTGTTGATCCTTGGCACTGAGAACGGTCTTCAGGCACCTTTAATGCGACCCTCATGCAGCTGACAAGTCCAGCTTCACACCATTCGGAAGCTAGGCAGTCAGAGAAAGAACCATCATATTTTAACACTGCAAGCCAGCATGTCCTGTGGAGAGAGAATAGTTTCTATTGATACATTCAATTGACAATGTGGTGGGGGGGGGGGGGGGGGGGGTTCTATGTCAATCTTCTTTTCTGGGACATTAGGATTTAAAATCCTACTATGATTGCTGGCCTCCGAAATTGACATTTTCTGTTTCTTTTGTTGTAATATACTCTCGCCTGAATTAGAAGTATTGTTTCCAGTGTTATTGTAGATTTCTCCAAGGCAACTTTGACAACATGCCAGCAACATAACTGTATCAGATCCCCATGGTTTTAACTAGCCGCTTTGATGAACAGATTACAACTCCATGGCAACACGCAGCTCGGATAGTGAAATGAATTTGAAGCAGAGGTTTTGATAAGTAGCAATTTGTAGACCTCCAGTTACCTTGTCACCATAGTGCCGGCGTTCGGGCTTTGTAGAGAACGCAACCTCCTTTCTCTGTTTGTGTCTTTCCTGATCTCCTTGTAGCCAAAATGATTTGTAAACCAGATACCAAAATCAATGGAATGACAGGTGTGCAAATAGGAACAGGCCAAGTTCGGTCCAATGAAAGAGAAAGTGAGTACATTCACCTGAAACGTCACCCATTCCTTCTCTCCAGAGACGCTGCCTGTCCCCCCGCTGAGTTACTCCAGCACTTTGTATCTATCTTCGATTTAAACCAGCATCTGCAGTTCTCTCCTACACATGAGTTGGTAAATGTGTTGCTTTAAGCTGGTGCTTCTTGGTAAGACATGACCAAGTATAGTTTGCAACAAGCGACATTTTCACTTTTTATAGAGTCACGGTTAGTTTAGTTTATTGTCACGAGTACCGAGGTTCAGTAAAATGCTCCGGTCAGAATCTACCCGGGTCTCCGGCAATGTGAGGCAGCAGCACTACCAACTGCGCCACTGTGCCACCCTCGTGCAGGTTTACCATAACTTCCCAACTTTGCAATTCTCCCCCTCGCAAAAGCATTTATCGTTCTTTGTTTTTGCTTTTCATGGTCTTAATATCCTTTAGCGATTGAAGTATTTCTAAACTTCAGCCCAAATAAACTCAAACGTTCCACGTAATAACAATCCTCTCTTCTCCTACTACTACTGGGTGTCTGATACTTCTCTAAATACATCCAATCTATTGAATACCAAGTGTAGGAAGCTGAGCAGTTGGATAAAGTTGGACTCTAAGGACACAAAGTGCTGGAGTAATTCAGTGGGTCAGGCAGCGTCTCTGGAGAACATGGATAGGTGACGTTTTGAGATGAGACCCATCTTCAGACTGAAGTGACTGAACAGTTGAGACTGGACTGTAACCCACTGCCCAACACGACAGATGAAGCTGCTACGGACTAATCCAACACTGTTTCTCTCGCGCAGGCACCCAGTGAATACGAGGCTTCGCCGGAGACTTTGTACTACCAGATCCCAAACCTGAACAGCAAGCAGCAGTACTTGCTCTGGGTGGCAGCCGTCACATCGGCCGGTCGAGGCAACACCAGCCACAAGATCACCGGGGAACCTGCAGCAAAGGGTACGTCAGCAATCACCACTCGTCTCCTTGACACTAACCTGGGGTTCAACTGTAATTGCAACTGCACCTTGCGTTTTGGAACACAGTGCAAATGCTTTAAGAGATGAAATGCGGTGCACATTCCTGGAGGGAGACAGGGCCCCAAGGCTATCCACAACCCATTTGCCTCATTTCCCTGTAAACATTTCCTATCTGTGTACCTGTCCATTTTAAAAGAAACTTGGACAGGTACATGGAAGGTAGGAAAGGTTTACGAGGAAATGGGCCACACGTGGGCAGTTGGGACTGGCTCAGATGGGACAGCCTGGTCGGAACGGACAAGTTCAGTTTGGTTAGATAGACACAAACGTATTGGAGTAACTCAGCAGGTCAGGCAGCATCTCTGGAGAAAAAGGACGCTTCAGGTCGGGACCTTTAGTTCGGTTTGGTTTTAGTTTAGTTAAATTTAATTTAGTTTAGTTTAATGTGTTCAAAAACAGGCCCTTCGGCCCACCAAGTCTGCGACGCCCAACACGAGGTCTATTTTATTCCAATTTTGTATCCTATACACTTGCAGCAATTTACAGAACGCAATCAATCTACAAACCAGCACGTCTTTGGAATGTGGGAAAAAGCCGGGCCATCCGGAGAAAACCCATGCGGTCACAGGGAGAACGTACAAACTCCGTACATGCAGCACCCGTAGTTAGGATCAAACCCGGGTCTCTGGCGCTGTAAGGCAGCAACTTTACCAGTGCGCCACTGTGCCAGCTTAGGATGGAACATGTCGGGCCGAAGGGCCAGTTTCCGTGCTGCATGATACATGACTGGGCCTCTTATCTCTAGATGAAGGGTCTCGACATGACACATCGACTGGCCATTTCCCTCCAGCACCTCTCCTTTATGTTGCTCTCTTGTGCCTGCTTTGCGCCAGTGCCTATTGCAGGGTGTGTGGGCATAGGAGGAGGCAGGAGGTGGGTGAGGGCTGTGTTTGGCCCTGCGACCCTGCTATAAAAGGGCTGCAGTAGGTGACAAAGAAACCACTGATAGTTCCAGATATCTCAGCACAACTGGAAGACCTCAGCTGAAATATCTCAGCTGGTGACTGACTTGGTTGTCCATTTCAGACACCTTTTAAGAGGGAACCATGTGGAGTGAGCCTAGAGCTGCATATAGTTCAAACTGTACAAGGACGGGAGATTTCCTTCCCTGCAGGATATTAGTGACCCAGATGGGTTGTAACAATCCGATAATTTTTGGTTGCCATCGGTATTAAAACTACGTACATGTTGTTGGATTTTATCCCTAAATTCCAGATTATTACTTTAAATTTAAATTCCACAGCTGCCATGGTGGGATTTAGATTAAGAATTACAGTCCAGTATTATAACCACTCTTCTGCTAAACTGTACACCCCTTTCTCCATGCATTTGTCACCAAACTCCCAGTTAACTAGCGTGAACCAGTTCAGTGAAAAGAGTCTGATGGACACAGCACATCAGGAAATAAAGAGAAAAACAGTTAACAATGATGGCTTTCGTCAGATGCCAAAGACCTGAAACATTAATCTTTTACCCGGCCCTGATGCTGAGAGTTCTATCGAGCATTTCCAGCTTTGACAGCTTTATTTCAGATTTCTATCATCTGCAGGATATTATTTTTGTTCAGTGATGTAATTCCTTTGTTCTGGAAACAAAGATGGAGGAACAAGTCTCTGATCACTCACAGTCGAGCGTGTTCATTACCAAGTTCAAAATACTGCAAATGTTGAAGTAAATACAACCCAGGTTTGTTCCTGGCTATGGATGCTGTCTGTACGGAGTGTGCACGTTCTCCCTGTGACCGCGTGGGTTTCCCCAGGGTGCTCCGGTTTCCTCTCATGCTCCAAAGACGTGCAGGTTTGTAGGTTAATTGGCCTCGGTAAAGATTGTAAATTGTCTCCAGTGTGTAGGAGAGTGTTAGTGTGCGGAGTGATCGCTGCTCAGTGCAGCCAAACTGAGGTCCATTTTAACGTGCATTCCATTAAACATAAAAGTTCAACGGGCATTGTTTAAATGTTAGTTGGAGCACCTGGAGTGACCTGTAGCTCACCTTGTGTAGGTGGAGTATTAATCCCAGCCTCTCAGCCACTAGTCCAGGGGTGGGGAAACTTTTCATGTTCGAAGATTAGCTGTAATCTAAAAAGGCCGCATCCAAGAAACTTCAATTAGATATACTTCAAAATGTACATTGTTTTGTTAAAATAGCCCTCATGACTTACTAATATTTTAATTGTAGCCGTCAGTCGGGGAGGGTTATTTCGTTGAGTCTTCTTTTACTCTTTGGTATTTTAAATATGTTCATTTTAAGATTAAAATTAAAATAATAAAAGACGAACAAAAACATATTAATAAAAATAAAATTAATAAAAATAAGACCCTGAAGAAGGGTCTCGACCCTTAACGTCGCCTATTTCCTTCACTCCATAGATGCTGCCTCACCCGCTCAGTTTCGCCAGCATTTTTGTCTAACTTCGATAGTACCTACCATCTGCAGTTCCTTCTTAAATAAAAATAAAAGGATTTGTTCTACAAAATTTTGATTCGTTCAAAAGGCCTCACTTAATGGTCTAGAGTGCCGCATGCGGCCTTGAGGCCGCAGGTTCCCCACACCTGCACTAGTCCATCTCTGGCCCACTGGCAAACTCCCTCAAGTAGTTCCTGGGACAAAATGGCACCAGGTCCCATTCAACTCCACAAATTAATAATATTGGAAATGTCAAAGAGCAGAAGGTGAAAGGGGCAAAGTTTAACGGAGACTGTGGGGCAAGTTCTTTATGCAGAGATTGGTGGGTGCCTGAATCACACTGCCAGGCGAGGTGGTTGAGGCAGATACAATAGTGACAGTCACAAGGCTGTCGGATGGACACATGAATATGCAGGGAATAGAGGGATATGGATCACGCACAGGCAGATGAGGTTAGTTTGGCATCATGTCCAGTGCATACATTGTGGGCCAAAGAGCTTGTTCCTGTTCCAGGTTCGATATTCTTACTAAATAAAAATACAAAATGCTATGAAAACTCCACAGCATCTGTGGAATCAGAAACAGAATTAATATTCCAAGTCCAAGACACTTGAATTTATTTAATTTACTAATTTATTGAAATTTGAGTTTATTATATACAGTATTATCTATGTTGTGTTTGCAGGGCTGTTATGCTGCTGCAAGTAAGAATGTAATTGTTCCAATGTCAGTACATATACGATTAAACACCAAAGATAGACACAAAATGCTGGAGTAACTCAGCGGGACAGGCAGCATCTCTGGAGAGAAGGGATGGGAGACGTTTCAGGTCGAGACCCACCTTCAGTCACCCATTCCTTCTCTCCAGAGATGCTGCCTGTCCCGCTGAGTTACTCCGTCCAGCATTTTGTGTCCATCATCGGTGTAAACCAGCATCTGCAGTTCCTTCCTAACAATTAAACACTCTTGACTCTAGACTCTTCAACAAACCAGGGAGGGGGGAAAAAAACGAAGTTAGTTCTTAGTTGAATTGGATGTAGGGCTCTGATTGGAAGAACAATGGAAATATCTCTGATGGCGTGAGATCAAATAGGTTGACGTGGCAGATTGTGTTTCTCTGTCTGTGTGAGGTGTCGCTAACCGCAGGGTTGTGGCCCATGCCCACCAAACAAGACTCCAGTAATGAAGAGAGAAGAAAGCTGAGCCTAGATCACAGATAGATGACCGGCAGATTTCGCAAACCAGTGGGTTAACTGACAGACAAAGCTGATCTATTATTCAAAGCTGTAACACCCATAGCCATTTCATCAGAAGGGTGGGCACCACTAACAAATGCCTTGCTGTTTGAGGTGTGCAATTTTGCTTCATACTCCCTTTTTGAAGCATTTGAAGGTGTGCTGAATAAGCTGTGAGCTGTATCCTGTCTGCGTCTCCGTTTTGTCACAGTGAGCTTCTCCTAATGTTTTTCAATATCTGATTGAACTTTCAATCAGCGAGCCTTTCTGCCGATCTTATGTAAATGCTCATTGTCAGCTTGTGTGTTGAACGGGTATTATTAACCTCACAGGTCAAGTTCTTCCATTGGTAAATGATAACAAGGTAAGTAATGCTCTTAGTTTCCCTCTTACTGCCTTCTCGAGCTCACTGCTTCATTAAGAGTTTATGCAGTTGCTTGTTAGTTTGGCATCTCGACAGCAGAAGGGATTTGATTCCCTTTTGAAGCCTGTCTTCAGCCTAGCTGTCCCTGGAGTGTGGAGGCATGGTAAACAGATTCACTGAACAAAAGCAGCCTGCAAATAGATTTGTCCGCTTAAGCGGTGGTGTGAGCCTCGCACGCCCCTCGCACATCACTGGCGTTGCTGTTAATTGACAAGACTCTGCCATTTTTATTGGGGTGTTGAAAGGAAGAATGTCGGAGAACGGCACGGCTGAAGAAACAATCTTGCTCGCTGGACATCAGTCAGTAGCCATCAATGGCCCAGTGGGATACATAGTCCTGCCAGAGTAGACCATTGGTGTTCTCACGTTCTACAGTTGCCCAATGACTGGAGACCCAGTTAATAGGTCTCCTCTTGGACCATAGCTGAGTGACAACATGGAAACAAGGAACTTCGGATGCTAGTTTACACGAAAGGACACATAAAATGCTGGAGGAACTCAGCGGGTCAGGCAGCATCTCTGAGTCTGAAGAAGGATCCCAACCCTACCCATATTCTCCAGAGATGCTGCCTGACCCACTGAGTTACTCCAACACTTTGTGTCCTTTTATTTAAAGATTAAATGCTGTGCTGAGACCAGGTGCCAGCTCTTGGACACCTCCTCATACCTACCCCTGATCATAGCCCCACAGATGAACAGCAGGGCATGAAGTCCCAGGCTGTTATTTTATACAGTGAAATCCCCCTAGAGTTAAGCCTTTCCATGGGATCTTCTTATTTCCTAAGAAGGCTATTTTGGCCCATTTAGTCTTTGCCGACTCACAAAGCAGTCCCATCCCCTATTAATGTTCTCCTCTATTGCCCATTTACTCCACTTTCAGCGTTCAGTTGAGTGATAATCCCAATCCCACCCCACCATGCAGGATCAACAGGTGGGAACTGATACCATGAGCCCAGTTGCCAGCTTCCAGTTGTAGACATTGACTGAGGGAAAGTGGGACCTTGTGAGTGTGTAAAATAGGCTCCTCATTATCATCTATATTACACAAGCTGAACACAGGATGCTGGATTGCCGTTGATGTCAGTGGAACAATACCTCAGTCGGTACTTTGCAATCACAAATGAATTATTCCAAATCATTTGAAGTGTAAGGTGATCACGAGCACACAAATCCATGGCTCTTTGCTTAATCTATCCATTGAGGTTAGTCATGGAGGAGTGATATAATTGAAGTCAATATTACGACACACCTTGGACATGGATTTATAATTCACGAAAACTGCCGTGAATCTGTTCTTCATTGTCAGAGAGTTTTTTTTCCCCCTGAATTGGCCTGGAGTTGTTCAATGCATTACACACCATACTTTAAATTGTCCTTAAATTCTCTGCATTGCATGTTACAATATTATTTTGCATGATAATTGCAAACTGTGGATGGCGTAATACACAATACTCAAAGTGCCATGTACTGCGTACACTATATTGTACCTGTTACAATGCACTGTGCACAATGATTGTGAACTGTGAATAGTTTTGTTTAGTTCAGAGATACAGTGTGGAAACAGGCCCTTCAGCCCACACCGACCATCGATCACCCGAACATTAGTTCCATGTTATCCCCCTTTCTCATCCTACACACTTGGAGCAATTTACAGAAGCCAATTAACTGACAAATCTTTGAAATATGAGAGGAATCCGGAACACCCAGGGAAAACCCACTCGGTCACAGGGAGAAGGTGCAAACTCTATACAGACAGCATCGCAGTCAAGATCGAACCCGGGTCTCTGGTGCTGTGAGGCAGCATCTCTACCGCTGCCCCACACCCACATATTCAATGCTCTAAACCCCTTACACTATGGTATATTGTATATTTATCCATACTTTGTATTTATGGAATGTAGCCAACATTTGTCGCCTGTCCTTAATCACCCTTGACAAGGTGATGGTGACCATTTACTTGAACCACAGTGGAAGTGGTGGAAGTGGTCGCACAGACCTGTGGGGTTAGGGACAAGTTCCAGATTTCAGATCCACTAATGATGAAGAAACTGCGATATAGTCCCCAGTTAGGAGGCTGTGTGACTTGGAGGTGAATCTGCAGTGGATGCAAGGTACTGATGTGTTGTGTAATATATTGTAGACATCGAGCTCTGGATTGTACCTCCTTTATTAGTTGATGTATACTGTACAAGACGTGGGACTGTACACTATTTTAGGTGGTAAATAACATAGAGCAAGACTCGGAAAGGTAAAGCTTCCTTGATTTGACTTGCAGCCCCAGCGAGGATTATTGCCTTTGGAGGAACAGTGACTACGCCTTGGATGAAAGATGTGTTTCTGCCGTGTCGAGCTGTGGGTGACCCCGGACCCATCGTCAAGTGGACCAAAGACAGGTAGGTAGGATGGGAAGAACTCGGGGAATAGCGAAAGAACGGATCGACTGGGTTTGTATTCACTGGAATTTAGAAAGTCGAGAGGGGATCTTGTAGAAACATACAAAATTCTTCAGAGGTTGCACAGGGTAGATGCAGGAAAATGTTCCCGATGTTGGGGGGAGTCCAGAACCAGGGGTCACAGTTTAAGAATAAGGGGTAGGCCATTTAGGACTGAGATGAGGAAAAACCTTTTCACCCAGAGAATTGTGAATCTGTGGAATTATCTGCCCCAGAAGGCAGTGGAGGCCAATTTACTGGATGTTTTCAAGAGAGAGTTAGATATAGTTCTTAGAGCTAACTGAATCAAGGGATATGGGGAGAAAGCAGGAACGGGGTACTGATTTATTTTGATTAGCCATGATCATATTGAATGTCGGTGCTGGCTCGAAGGGCTAAATGGCCTATTCCTGGCACCTATTTTCTATGTTTCTATGTTTCTATCTCTGATGGGGTGAGATCAAATAGGTTAACGTGGCAGATTGCGTTAAGCAAACAGATCACACGATTAGCTCTTACCCCTTTAACCCGTGAATTCCCCACCTCAAGATCACAAATGGTCAGTGAGGCCGATACGTCAGTGGTAAAAATCTGCAGTGTTGGGATCATTGTTGCATCTTACCCATCTATATCTCTGTGTCTCCCCTGACTCTCGACCCAGAACGTCACCCATTCCTTCTATCCAGAGATGCTGCCTGTCCCGCTGAGTTACTCCAGCGTTTTGTGTCCATCTTCGGTGTCAACCAGCATCTTCAGTTCGCTCCTACACATAAAGCATTTGAGATCCCTCTCCAATACTTTGCCTGCAGTGCACCCACCACAGGCAGACTTTCCAGGGCTCTTTGAGGTCCTGCACGATGACGGGGCTCGTGTGGGGAGCAAGGGAATTCCGACAAGTCTCTCTGTCCCTCAGAATGATGCTACCGTTGACCAATAATGCAAACAGCTTAGACAGTTGCCATGGAAATGATTGCTGCTTAGATGTCTAATGATATTCATCGAGAGATAAAGGATGATAACAAGAACTGGGGCAGCAATGCAGTCTGACAAATAATAACACTCCTGACCAAACAAGATACCATAACCTTGAAGATACAGTGTATGATATTATTCCTTCAATTTTTAATGTTATAATAATACATACTCTGTGTTTAGAATCGTGGAATCTATTTATCTGGAGGTAACAATCTCTGTATTATATATGATTTAACAAAAGGGAATAGAGAGAAGCATTTCAAAAAGTGTTAAAAGAAAATGCATTAATTCTGGGCTATTGTTATAAATGGAGTGGTTCCTGCAACATGGACAAAATGGAGCCCGCCACTACATCTACATCGGAGAAGCTATGATCCAGAATATGTCATTCTGCCATATGTTGACCAAAAGACATCCTCCTGGAGGAAGCCCAGGCTGCAAATAGGTTATAATAGTCTGAAGGAGGGTCTCGACCCAAAACGTCGCCCATTCCTTCTCTCCAGAGATGCTGCCTGTCCCGCTGAGTTACTCCAGATTTTTGTGTCTATCTTCGGCATCTGCGGCTCCTTCCTGCAAATAGGTTATATGCAAGATGTTTCTGTGTGCGTCTCAAAGGCGTGTCTGCGAGCAGTGCCTCCTGAATCCGTTAGTGAATGTGATCAGAAGGTCCTCCCCAGGCCTTCACAGACAAGCTCGTTCACCTCACACAAATGGTTTACCAGCCCTCCAGGAAATTCCCGCACTCTCCAGGAGCCGAACATTTATTTCCAGGATACTGATGCTGCCAACCGCAGGCTAAATCATTGCAGCCTTAAATAAAATCGCTTTAGCAACTTTGAACGGCCTGTGGGGATCAGACTGCTGCAACCAGAAGAGTCGCTGCCACACAGCTCCAATGACTGGGGTTCGACCCCAGTGCTATCTGTGTGGCGTTTGCTCTTCCTTCCTGTGACTGAATGGGTTTCCCTCGGACCTCTGGAGGCCCAGCACATCTCAAAGCAAGTGTGCAAGAAGCAACCGCAGATGCTGGTTTACACCGAAGATAGACACAAAATGCTGGAGTAACTCAGTGGGTCAGGCAGCATCTCTGGAGAGAAGGAATGGGTGATGTGGTTGAGACCCTTCTTCAGACCATATCCCAAAGCAATTCCCCTTGGGCAGCTTACAACCCAGCTGCATGAACGTTGATTTCCCTCATTTCAAATAACTCCTGCATTCCCTCCCCCTCTACACCCCCCCACCCCCCCACCCCCCCATTCCGCAGTTAGTCATCATACTAGTTCGACTGTTATGAAGCCGATAACTGCACCGAAGTGACTGAAAGGAGAAAATGTTGCTATTTACCTTATATCTTGCATGTTAGCACATCTCCCCAACCAACATTGGACCATTATGACTCACTCTGGGTCTCCTCCATGGCCAGAATGAGCAACACCGGAAATTGGAGGAACAGCACCTCATATTCCGCTTGGGGAGTCCGCATCCTGCGGTCATGAACATTGAATTCTCCCAATTTTGTTAGCCCTTGCTGTCTCCTCCCCTTCCTTAGCCCTCGGGCTGTCTCCTCCCATCCCCCAGCCCTCGGGCTCCTCCTCCTCCTTTTTCCTTCCTTCTCCCCGCCACCCCCTATCAGTCTGAAGAAGGGTTTCGGCCCGAAACGTTACCTATTTCCTTCGCTCCATAGATGCTGCTGCACCCGCTGAGTTTCTCCAGCATTTCTGTGTACCTTGGACCATTATGGATTCCACTCTTGAGGTCATCTGTACCCCCCCGCCCCCCCCCCCTCCCACAACACCTCAATCTTCCATTCTGAAGAAGGGTTCAGACCCAAAGCATCACCTATTCCTTTTCTCCTGAAACGCTGCCTGTCCCACTGAGTTACTCCAGCACTCTGTGTCTTTCCTTTAGTGGAAGCGGGTTCTTTGATTGTGAGTAAAGAGTCATCCAATTGCCATGAGGAGATGGTGATGAATGGTTGCAGGAACGTGAGTGTGAGATCGTTCAACAGCAAAGCTCCAGGACTAGGAAGAAGATGAGGAGAAATTTCTTTAGCCGGAGGGTGGTGAATCTGTGGAATTCTTTGCCACAGAAGTCTGCGGAGGCCAAGTCAGTGGATATTTTTAAGGCAGCGATAGATAGATTCTTGATTAATACGGGTGTCATTTATGGGGAGATGGCAGGAGAATAAGGTTAGGAGGGAGAGATAGATCAGCCATGATTGTGTGGCGGAGTAGACTTGATAGACCGAATGGCCTAATTCTAATCCTATCACTTATGACCTTATGACTATGCCCATCTGGAGTTGGTAAACTCAGTTCAAGTGAACGAAGACAAGGTAAAAAAAGGCAATGTAGGCTACACAGCAAAACATAATATGTTGAAAAGATCTCCTACTTATGTGACGACTTAAGTAACATTGTAACAAACAGCCAAAAAAACTCCACAGTCTTCGCAGAATCAAATCCAATCATAGAATTCTTACAGCATTGGTTGAGACCATTTGGACCAACAAGTACGTATATGTTGATAGGCACAAAATGCTGGAATAACACAGCCTGTCAGGCAGCATCTCTGGAGAAAAGGAACATGTGACATTTCAGGTCAAGACCCTGAAGAAGGGTCTCAACACAAAATGCCACCTTTTCCTTTTCTCCAGAGATGCTATTTGACCCTCTAAGTTACTCCAGCATTTTGTATCTATCTTCGGTGAAAACTAGCATCTGCAGTTCCTTCCTACACAAATATTTGTTGGTTCCTGGTAAAGCAGTCATATTATCTTCCTCCTCATTCGCCGTATCCCTGCAAGTTATTCCCTCAAGTACCCATCCAATTCCCTTCTGAAGGTTCTGATTGATTCAGTTTCCACCACCATTACAACCAGTAACCACTTTCTAATATTTTCTTCTTTGGGTGATATTTTTTCTCGGAGTGATTTTTTTTCTCTCTAAGTAATATTTTTTTCCATCACAGTCCCCTTGTATCTTTAGACTTTTACGTCTATATATCTCATGATCCTTAAACTATCTGCTGAGGCAAAGAACTTTGCTCTGTTCACCCTAAATAAGACCTATCATGCTCTCGTACACCTCCATAAAATCACCTCCATAAAATCTCCTCCCAAACCTTCTTTGCTTCAATGAGGACGACCCCTGCCTCTCCTGGCCCTTAATTGCTGCAACCTTTCCACTACATGGTATCTACACAGTCTCTCTGGAACCTCATGTCTATGGATGTGTTGCAATGAGAAATCTCAATGGGAAGGGAAGTCAACGGTGCCATCTTGTGTGATAATTAACTAGAGTTTGGTGTCTGTTGCAGTGAGCACTCTGCTATCCCAGTGCAAGTCGATGGCCACAGAATGATCTACAACAACGGCACCTTGTTTCTTCGTTCGGTCAAGGCAGAGGATTCTGGGTACTACACCTGCATGGCCACCAATACCTGGGGCTTCGACACAATCATTGTTAACCTCCTGGTGCAAGGTGAGTGTGTTCAACTGGTGAGCGTTCGTTCCTTACTCCTCCTCCGTGCACTTCAACGTTGCCACATTAGAAACATAGAAACATAGAAATTAGGTGCAGGAGTAGGCCATTCGGCCCTTCGAGCCTGCACCGCCATTCAATATGATCATGGCTGATCATCCAACTCAGTATCCCGTACCTGCCTTCTCTCCATACCCTCTGATCCCCTTAGCCACAAGGGCCACATCTAACTCCCTCTTAAATATAGCCAATGAACTGGCCTCGACTACCCTCTGTGGCAGGGAGTTCCAGAGATTCACCACTCTCTGTGTGAAAATGGTGACAATGTCTTCAGCTAGTTTCCCCTCAAACTCTGGACATCTTGCCCCAAATCCCTTAATCTCCACTCGCCCCTTATTCTTACTGATCGCGATTCAAAGTGGAATAATCTTAAAAAATCTCCACCACGCTGACCGTGCCCCGACAATGGAGTTGCTTTGGCATTTATGTTTGGAGTTTGGACTTCCCCAAATACCAACCAAAACATTTAAAATAACCTAAGGTTATGGATGTGCATGTTTATCCCCCTTGATAATCTCAAGGTAGCGCCTTTACTCCAGAATAGAACTGAATTGGCCTGAGGTAAACCTTTCCTCCTCCTTTCACCCGTCCCTACACTTTGAAGAATTGTCCAATTGAATACACTCCTCACCCCTTTCACCAAAGACCCACCAGGTATTCATTCAATTCCTAGTAAAAGACAGTACTGCCTTTGATTGTGTGCCTCTTTCTGCATTCCACGTCACATCAACTCCACCTCTGCATTGTTCATTTTAGCTCCCTGGCTACGATTAGTTCTGAGAATGAAACACTGACCACATAACATAAAGACCTTATCTCTTTTAAAACACCCCAACTTCTCATCCCCAGCTTCTCTATTTTCTCCTCAAAGCTGGAGTCTCTTATTCCGCTATAACCTCGTGCGTTACCCCTTTCTAAAGCCTTTTGTTCCTTGATTGTGGCCAAAGATTTCACATTGAGCCCCTGTTTCTAGCAACTGGTCAACTCCATTTACAATGGGATCCATAGCCTGCTGACAGAAATTCTAACTCATCAGATGAAAACCAGTGGTCCATAAACGTAAGAGGTCTCAAGAACATAAGGACACAAGAAAGTAGGAGAAGGAGTAATGCACCCAAACCCTCCAGCTGAACCCTTCAATCCATACACTCATGGATGGTCTACCACAGCCCACCACTCCTCTTCTGGGCCAGTTCTTCAGTCATCAATTCCCAAGTCGTCTGTAAATCTATCTACCTCCTCTTTAGAAATATCTAATGATCCAGTTTCTACAAGACCTTGGGGCAGAGAATTCCATGGAACTTCTAAATGTCCACATTCTGATCTTGTAACATTGTCCCCTCGTGTGAGATTCCCCCTCCCCTGGTGAAAATATCTACCCAGTCATGCCCCATTTTAGGAGGTAGACATAATTGCTGGAGAAACTCAGCGGGTGCGGCAGCATCTATGGAGCGAAGGAAATAGGCAACGTTTCAGGCCGAAACCCTTCTTCAGACATAGAAGACCCCATTTTAGGGTCTTCTATGTTTCAATAAGATCTTCCTCCAATTCAGAACCCACTGTGTCTCAAACCTTGTTATTAAATGTGATATATGTAATAATTTAATTTACTTTTCACTTACAATATACTTCCTCTTTCCCAGTCCCACCTGACCAACCTCGGCTGACGGTATCACGGACATCTGCCTCTTCCATTACATTGGCTTGGATCCCTGGTGACAATGGTGGCAGTTCAATCCGAGGTACTTGGAGGTGTTAATTCCGCAGCACTGACATTCACTCTGTATTTGGAAGCATCAGTCTTTAATGTATTGTTACACCTACGTTGCCACATTTTTGTTTCCGCTTGTCAGTTTGGCACAGTAATAACACTCATATGACTGGGTCAAGGCACCACCCTGATGAAATCTCACAGCCTGGATATTGTTGAATTCTGAGAGTCCAATTAGACATAAAACACGACAAGAATCAAGGGATATGGGTAAAAAGCCAGAACGGGGTACTGATTTTGGATGGTCAGCCATAATCATATCGAATGGTGGGATGATCAGCCATGATTTTGGATGACCAGCCATGATCATATTGCAGGTTTGCCCTTCGCTGACGTTCAAATAACTCAAATACTAGAGGGCATAGTTTTAAGTTAAGAGAGGCAAAGTGTAAAGAAACTGTGCGGGGCAAGTTTTGTACACAGAGGTTGGTGAGTGCCTGGAACGTACTGCTGGAGGCGATAGTTGATGGCAGATAAGATAGTGGCTTTAAGAGACTTCTGGATAGGCAGGGAATGGAGGGATGTGGATTATGTGTAGTCAGATGAGATTTGGTCTTGGCATCATGTGTTGCACAGCCATTGTGGGCCAGAGGACCTGTTATTATGCTTTTCTATGTTCAAATTGGTGGCATATTGGAAGTGATTGACCATAAGCCTGATGAAGGTGAGTCGGGGCAGAGCATCTCAGTCCTGGTGTCCTGTCCGAGAGACATTCCCTGGTAATACTTAATTCCATTTCACCTCATTCGTTTTATGTGACTTTTGCTGAGGTTCAGGTCCACAATGGCAGTGGGTTGGCTGGTTGCTAATTGTCATGTATACTGAGATAGAATGACAGAGGTTGTTTTGTGTGTTATCCAAGAATATGTTACCATACATGGGCACATCAGGTGGGGCAATAGAGAAAATAAACCGAGTGCAGAATATAGTGTTGCAGCTACAGAGAAAACACAGGTAATAATACAAGGTGTCTGCCCAATGGTACAGTGGAGGAAAGACAATGTGTGGGATCTGAGTGGTCCTTGATTATGTTGGCTGCTTTCCCAAGGCAGCGTGAAGTGTAGATGGAATCAAGGTGGGGGTGAGGCTGATCTGCGTGATGGACTGATGGACTGGGCTGCATTCCTAACTCTCTATAATCCCTTACGGTCTTGGGCAGAGCATTTGCCGTACCAAGCTGTGATGCATTCCTGATAGGATGCTTCCTCTCGTGCCTCTCTCTATTATGATTCCGCTCGGCGACTTAGCCTCAGTACCTTCAGTTTCCTCTCGCTACTCAACACTGCCACCCGTTGGAAGATGTCTGTAAGTCCTGGTTAGAGGTAGTATTAGCACTTGTGGGTGCAAGTAGAGATGAGGGGAATAATAATAATAATGATGGATGGGATTTATATAGCGCCTTTCTAATACTCAAGGCACTTTACATCGCATTATTCATTCACTCCTCAGTCACACTCGGTGGTGGTAAGCTACTTCTGTAGCCACAGCTGCCCTGGGGCAGACTGACGGAAGCGTGGCTGCCAATCTGCGCCTACGGCCCCTCCGACCACCACCAATCACTCACACACACACACACACATTCACACACAGGCAAAGGTGGGTGAAGTGTCTTGCCCAAGGACACAACGACAGTACACACTCCAAGCAGGATTCGAACCGGCCACCTTCAGGTTGCCAGCCGAACACTTAGCCCATTGTGCCATCTGTCGTCCCAATGGGCAGACCTCTCCTCTCCTATCCATTACAGAGACCCCTCTCTGAAAGCCAAGATCTCAACGCCATTTTGGTGCTTCACCTGTGGGTTGTGCTTTAGATCCTGGCTATGTCCACCCACCTATTTAGCCCAGCAAGTTACAGGGAGGGGAGGCATGTTCCAACATTGCATCGCCCACTCTGTCACAACTGGAATTCCTTGCGTTTCTGTGGCACAGTGGTTCAGCGGTAACATTGCCACCTTACAATGCCAGAGACCTGGGTTCGATCCTGACTACGGGTGCTGTCAGTACGGAGTTTGTATGTTCTCCCCGTGGACCGCGAGGGTTTTCTCCGGGTGCTCCGGTTTCCTCCCACATTCCATAGACTTACAGGTTTGTAGATAATAATAATAATAATAATGGATGGGATTTATATAGCGCCTTTCTAATACTCAAGGCGCTTTACATTGCATTATTCATTCACTCCTCAGTCACACTCGGTGGTGGTAAGCTACTTCTGTAGCCACAGCTGCCCTGGGGCAGACTGACGGAAGCGTGGCTGCCATTCTGCGCCTACGGCCCCTCCGACCACCACCAATCACTCACACACATTCACACACATTCACACACAGGCAAAGGTGGGTGAAGTGTCTTGCCCAAGGACACAACGACAGTGTGCACTCCAAGCGGGATTCGAACCAGCTACCTTCCGGTTGCCAGCTGAACACTTAGCCCATTGTGCCATCTGTCGTCCCAAATAGATGAATTGGCATCTGTAAATTGTGTGTAGGATACACTGGAGTACGGATGATCGCTGGTCGGCGTGGACCCAGTGGGCTGCAGGGCCTGCTTCCACGCTGTAAATCAAAAATTATAACTAAAACACAATTTGGTTTTACCTTTTCTGAACATACATAATTCATTGAGATTGTGAACTATGCTGATCTAACCTGCACAAAATTCTCTTTATATCAGCTGTGAAAGAGGATATATTTTTTGTTAACAAAATCCTTTTAGTCCCATCAAACCTCTTTAATAAATAGCGCCATCTTTTCATCCTTTAGTCCTATCCCACAAATTATTTTGTTGCAAAATCTCATTAATTTGAATCTATTTATGTTTCCCAATTGAGTGAACTTTCCTGATATCCATGGATCTGTTATTACAGTGAGAACATATTCTGTTTCTTATAATTCATGTATAACTCAGCCATTTGAACTCTTCACAACTGTGTGTGTGTTCAGCCTTGTCAATCTTCCTTGTAATCTTGAAAACATCATCAAGTGTTCCTGGTGTCCTTGGTTATATCATCACATTTCCACACAAAAGCTCGAATGGATTAAAAACAGGTTGCTGTCGAACAACCTCTGCTGCCTACTCGGTTGTGATAATGCCTGTTTTACTTAGGAATGGAAATCTTCAATTGGGGAATCATTATTCTGGGGCCGCACATTCAATCTAGATATAATCTTCAACAAAATGGTTTTATTAGATTTGATCGTGTGCCTGGAAAAATTTTACAACGCAATCGCGATCAGGAGTGTTGCTGGGTAGGAGATTTACGTGGAGTAGCCTAAGCAGGGCCTCCTAGTGTGGCTGTTATGTGCATCGCTGGCTCCAGGTATAGGTTGTGGGTGGATAGGCTAAAGCAAGGTGTTTTTTTAAATCCTTTAAAGCAAACAGTAATATTGGTAGTGAGGTGAGATGTGGCTGTGAGGTGAGATGTGGCTGTGAGGTGAGATGGGTGAAGTCGCAGAAAACTACCACATTCTACCATTGCCACCATTTTGTCTTCTCCACTATCGCCTCCACGCTGATTACTATTGTCACCCTCACCCGCCCCCCCCCCCTCCACCCCCCCCCCCCCCCCACCTGACTCATCTCAGCGGGGTGGGGGAGGGTGAGAACAAAGAGGGACCTAGCGTGGGGAACGGGTGGGGAGGGGGGGATGCGCCAAGACTGAAGAGGGACCACCGGGACAATATTGAATACTTTTGTAACTTTGTTGGTGCCTGAAAAAATGGAGGCTCTTTGCATACTTGTGTATTGTGTGCAAACCCAAGAATATCACTGTACCAAGTACATGTGACAATAAAGTATTTATCTATCTATCCATCTATCCATCCATCCATCCATCCATCCATCCATCCATCCATCCATCCATCCATCCATCCATCCATCCATCCATCCATCCATCCATCCATCCATCCATCCATCCATCCATCCATCCATCCATCCATCCCGAGGCCCCCAGTTAGGATCACAAATGTACTGTAATAATACTTTGAAGAAGAGTCCAATGGCAGGGTGTAGGAAAAAACTGCAGATGCTGGTTTAAATCGAAGGTAGGCACAAAATGCTGGAGTAACTCAGCGGGACAGGCAGCATCTCTGGAGAGAAGGAATCGGTGACATTTCGGGACTGTTGTCAGGGAGGTGGGTAGGACAGAGATAGAATGTAGTCAGAGACAGTAAGACTGGTGGGAGAACTGGGAAGGGGGAGGGGATGGAGAGAGAGGGAAAACTAGGGCTACTTGAAGTTAGAGAGGTCAATGTTCGAAACCGCTGGGATGTAAACTACCCAAGTGAAATATGAGGTGCTGTTCCTCCAATTTGCTCTGGGTTTCACCAGGACAGGAAGGTCAGATTGGGAATGGGAGGGAGAGTGAACCACCATAGTTGCAGCAGGGTATCTGGTCATTATTACTTTGGTCCTTGTAGGATCTTGCTCTGTTCAAATTGGCTGCCAGATCTCTTACTATAGAAGTGCAATGACAACTTTAAATAATTTTGTCGGCTGTAAAGTGACTCAAGGCTGTGGGTTGCATAATGTAAAAGTATCTGATTATTATTCCTCTTGCATTTGTCGTTGCCTTTATAATTAATCTTGTTTCTAATTAGTTTACCTGTGTGTGCACTGGTTCCTCAGCGCCAGCTCCTGCAATCTGTTTCCACCAGAAAACATTGGAAGATTGGGAGAGGTTGGGCAGGCTGGGACTTCATTCCTTGGAGCACAGGGGGAATGAGGATCTCTATCAGATCATGAGGGAATAGATAGGGTGAATGCAAAGAGTCTTTATCCCAGAGTCATAACAAGAGGATTTCAGTATAGGAGCAGAGAAATTCTTCTGCAGTTGTATAGGGCTCTGGTAAGACCACATCTGGTGTATTGTGTACAGTTTTGGTCTCCTAATTTGAGGAAGGACATCCTTGTGATTGAGGCAGTGCAGCATAGGTTCACAAGATTGATCCCTGGGATGGCAGGACTGTCATATGAGGAAAGATTGAAAAGACTAGGCTTGTATTCACTGGAGTTTAGAAGGATGAGGGGGAATCTTATAGAGCAGTGGTTCCCAACGTGGGGCGTACGCCCCACAGGGGGGCAATTTGATTTTTAAGGGGGGCATCAGGTAAACATATGTAGTTTATGTTATTTTGAGTAAATTCCATTTTCTGAGAATTATTTATTTGTCTGCTCGTGTTAAAATATGGGGGGGGGGGCATCAGGATTTTAGAGGTGATTAGGTGGGGCATGGCCAAAAAAGGTTGGGAACCACTGTTATAGAGTATCACAGGAGATCCATGAGGTCACAGGGAGGATGTGCAAACTCCACATGGGCAGCACAGAGGTCAGGATTGAACCTGGATCACTGGAGCTGTGAGGCTGCTGCTCTACCTGCTGTGTCGTCTGTGCTGCCTTCCCGAAACTGTGCTGCTTTGCCTAAACTGTGCTGCCTTCCCTAAACTACATTCCGCACTCTGTATCTTTCTCTTCACTCCACCTTTGTAGTAAAACAAAAACTTTTCACTGTACCTCGGTACACATGACAATAATAAACCCCCCCCAAATAAAATTTTAAAATTTAAAACAAGGCCAATCTTCTCAAACATGACCTCCTGGTGTTGCCGCCCTAAGACCCTGTACAGTTGAACATGTTCTTGTAATGCAATGGCATTAGTAGGTAAATTGCCCCAACTTTGGCCCAACTTCCCTATATCGGCCAACAAGTCCCAGCTACGCTAGTCTTGTCTGCTTGCATTTGGCCCATATCTCTGTAAATCTGTCCAATCCATGTACCTGTCTAAATGTTTCTTAAACGTTGCGTTAGTCCCCGCCTCAACTACCTCCTCTGGCAGCTAGTTCCATACACCCACCACCGTTTGAGTGAAAAACGTGGGAATACTTGAGGAGAATGTGGAGAGAAGAGAAAAGTGGGTTTAGGATGGTGTTAGGTACAAAGGATGTCAAAAGTTGGTTGGTGCAGACTTGTTGGGCTGAAGGCCCTGTTTCCATGCTGCATCTACCTATGATTCTATAACACTGGAGGCTGCATGTTGCCTTATTAATTATTTGCTTGACCAACATACTAGGTTTCTTTGTTTCTTTTTGCATGGACAGCCACATCCCTTGATTAACCAGCATTTATTGGTCTCTGTTTTGGAGGGGTTAATATTCAGGAGCAGTCGGGCAGAATCGACGTGACAATTTCATGATGGCAATCAAGCCGTTCCTTGCCGCAGTCTGGATGGAGATGAAGGCACTTGCTGCTTTTATATGCAAGCTCAGATTTTAATATCTGTAATCCAATTAAGGGAAAAAGTTTATCAACAAGTCAAATTTGAGAGAAGGGATTTCTAGTGATGGGTGGAGGTAATTAATTGCCTGCTCATAATTAATTGCTGGGTTGGCCTGCACTATCTCTGCTGCTGTGTGCTTGTGCTGTTTGTTGCCCTGCGTGTGAGAGAGGCAGTAATGTTATTAAACAGGAAATTACTGCTGAGTAGATTTTCTTCTAATTCACTAGTGGGGGATTAATAAAGATAAAAAAAAATTTTGCCTGACAAAACAGGGCTGGCAGCGTGAAACCCAGATTTGAGGGCACTTTGTTTACGGCCTTGGAATCTGCACATTAGTCAGACATCAGTAGTGATTGCAACAACCTTAAAGGAACTGTTCTGGAGAACAAAGGAACAGGGACACATGGAGTAACTCCATGGGTCAGGCAGCATCTCTGGAAGACCTGAACCAGAGACGGTTCACTAGGCACTTAAAAATTGAGAATTCAATGTTAATACTGTTGAATTAGTAATTCTATTGAATTGGTAAGCTAGCCAAGCGGAATATGAGGTGCTGTTCCTGAGAGATGGGCTCTTTAGACCCAGGGAACTGTGGCATTCAATTAGACCTCACCTCATCTCGACCTTTGCTGTAAGGATCAGGGGATTGAGATCTGAGTGGATTTAGCACAGAGGAGGAGTTGAGGTCTAAAGTGGATACGCCAAGATCATGTTCATATTAAATGGTGGGCTAGGCTTGTGTTCCAGTTGTGTATGCTTTTGAAATACCTCCATTAGCCCACCTCCCTCTCCTACATTCACAGGATGTACAGTCATTTTGGATTGTTCATTAGTACCTGGAGTGTAGTCAACATACTGCCAACAAACATTCAAAACTAATGCTGAGTTATAGAGCCATGGGGGACCAAGGAGTACGTACTGTAGTTGTAGAATTATTGACCTACCTGGTGGAATGAGGATGGACATCAGATGGAAGGTGGGCAAGTCATGCCAAATCGAGTGTATTGTCGTGCACAAGTATGGTGAGCTACCATTACAATGAAATCTTGCAAAATCTTGCAAAATCTCGTGAATAGATGAAGGAAACAAAAACTAAAGCTTTTCCTGCAAGGTAACCATGTTACAATATAACCATATAACAATTACAGCACGGAAACAGGCCATCTCGGCCCTACAAGTCCGTGCCGAACAATGTGCAGACAATGATTAGAAATCTTGCCATGAAAACCATGGAATCGTTGGAATTTGGGTGACAATTTGGGTAACAATTTGGCCCATTGTGATATAGCTGTCAAAATTAAATATTTGAGGTTAAGAGCCTGCCCTTTCTGAAGAAGGGTCTCAACCCAAAACTTCATCTATTCCTTCTCTCCAGAGATGCTGTCTGACCTGCTGAGTTACTCCAGCTTTTTGTGTCTATCTTCAGGTGTTGGCAGGAAGCATCTTATAGAAACATATAAAATTATAAAAGGACTGGACAGGCTAGATGCAGGAAAAATGTTCCCAATGTTGGGCGAGTCCAGAACCAGGGGCCACAGTCTTAGAATAAAGGGGAGGTCATTTAAGACTGAGGTGAGAAAAAACGTTTTCACCCAGAGAGTTGTGAATTTATGGAATTCCCTGCCACAGAGGGCAGTGGAGGGCAAGTCACTGAATGGATTTAAGAGAGAGTTAGTAAGAGCTCTAGGGGCTAGTGGAATCAAGGGACATGGGGAGAAGGCAGGCACGGGTTATTGATAGGGGACGATCAGCCATGAGCACAATGAATGGGCTCGAAGGGCCGAATGGCCTCCTCCTGCACCTATTTTCTATGTTTCTATGTTGAATGTGGTGGATTTCACTTCCCCATGCAACATCGTTATTGGTAGGTCACGAATCAGTAACTAATTGCTCTCAGAGTTTGGGGTATTTGAGCTCCAGTAACAGATTAGCAGATCTTATTGAAAAACTGTAAGAGATCAAGGGCTAAATGACTCACTCGTGTCCCAGTGTTCTTGTGTTCAAGCAGAGAGGTGATGAAGCAGTTGGAACTGGATATCTCATCCTTTTTGCTGTGAATATTACAAAAATATGCTTTGGGCATTGCTTGGAGGCATGAATACACTTCCTGGCTTCATTTTCCACATCCTTCTGAGATAAATGTGATTTTTATGATGAAGAGTCAGAAGAGTATTTGCAACATTTGCCACATGGGGTAAAAGGTGAATTACTGATGGTAAAATATTTATGCCTTGGTTTATTCCTGCTAGCAGGACCTACCTTGGATGACATTAGGAATATTTGCTCTCTGTATAGCAGTTTGTTGAAATTAATTGGCTTTCCTTAAATATAAACTCCATCAACCGTTTGCATTTATTCAGAAACCACTCAGTCATAGATTCCAACATCCGTTACATTTTGCAGGTGAGTGCTTTACGGGTGACTAGAAAGTGATACCGAGTGCTGGAGTCATGCTGGGTCAGGCAGCATCTCTGGAGAACATGGACAGGTTACATTTCAGTTCAAGACCCTTCTGCAAACCATTTGACTCTGACCTTCAGACTGAGCTACTCCAGCACTTTGTGTCCAAGTTCTCCAAAGGTGCTGCTAGGCCTGTTGGGTATTTCCAAAACTTTGGATCCATGTTCTCCAGAGATGCTGCTTGACCTGCTGAGTTACTCCAGCACTTTGTATTCATTTGTGTATAAACCAGCATCACAGGTGTTTGTTTCTGCCAGAAAGTGATATTTCTACTTGTGGATATTCAACAGTGACATTCTGCGGCAATTATAACATTGGGAAAGTTACTGTCGATCCGTTTATTTATTCAGAATCCATCCAATCATGGGCTCCAATCATTAGCCATTGGTGAGGTGGCTTTTGCATTTTCTCAGGCACCCATGGCTAGGCAGTCAAAGTAAGGATTAGTCAAAGAGTCATACAGCACGGAAACAGGCCCTTCGACCCAATTTGCCCCTGCAGATCATGATGCCCCATCTATACTAGTCCCACCTCCTCTCGTTTGGACCCATATCCCTCTAAACCTAAATTATATCCATGTACCTGTCCAAGCATGGTTTAAATGGTGTTATCGTCCCAGCTTCAACTACCTCCTCTGTCCACTGATTCTATATACCCACCACCCTCTGAATGAAAGAGGTCGGGCCACGATTGTTTTTGTCATCCTGACAGTGGCAAAAGGTCCAAACAATGTTATGTTTGCTATACACCATTAATTACAAGAAGTTTCATATACAGTAGCTATTTCAAAGTTGATATTGTAGTGGGAAACTGGAATCTCATGGGGTTCAGACCAAATGACATAGACAAGCTCCCCTACCTGGCGAACAATCAGTGTGTTTTTCTGATAACTCACCATCTTCCTCAATCCTTCTTCTGATTCTACTATGGAAAATTAATGCATTTATAACATTCATTACCGTGGTTTACTCTCGTAGGAGTTGAACTCATCACCTGCTGGATGTTGGCCTCATCCATTAGCCGGCAGTCAGCTGGAACCTTTTCAATGGTTGTCACTGCTGGAAGTCTATGAGGTAGAAATATTCATTTCTTATCACCAGTGAAGTACTCGTCTGTAAAATGTAACAAGTGCCGAAGTGGAACTTTTGACTTATGTGTGATATGTCAGATGATTTCAACAAGAGTTGGTATTGAGATGGTTAGAAGCAGCGACAAGATAAATGCTGAGGATCTATTTCCAGAACTAGGAACAGGACAAGTGTTAGTCCTTCAGGAATGTGGCCAGAGGGGTAAAAGCACTGTGTGGTGCTCACTCATTGTGTATGTTCAGGGTCGCACAGTGGCACAGCGGTGGAGGTGCTGCCTTACAGCGCCAGACACCCGGTTCGATCCTGACTATGGGTCTCTCTCTCTGGAGTTTGTACGTTCTCCCTGTGGCTGCGTGGATGCTTCGGTTCCCTCCCATACGCCAAAGACGTAAAGGTTTGTAGGTTAATTGGCTTTGGTAAAATTGTAAATTGCCCTTGTGTGACCCATATCCCTCAGTATCGCAGTAGAGAGTCAGCTTGAATTTTTTGTGCTCTGACTCTGAAGTTGGTCTTGAATCCATGATAGTTGCAACTGAAGTTTGCAACACTGGATGAAGGCAGCAAGCTGAAACATTGCAGTTTGACTTTCAAGAACACTTAAAGTGTTGCATTTGTTAGGCTAACTTGTAAGAATGCAGTGCCATAGAAATGCAAATCCTATGGTAGACAAGGAATTGGTAAAGATTAAAGACAGAGGCGACAAGGTGGCCTTGCAGTAGAGCTACTGCCTTACAGTCCCAGCGACCCGAATTCGAACCTGACTTGTCTGTACGGAGTTTGTACGTTTTCCCCATGACCTGCCTGGGTTTTTTCTCCAAAATCTTCAGTTTCCTCCCACACTCCAAAGATGTACAGGTTTGTAGGTTAAATGGCTTGGCATGAATGTAAAACTGTCCCTAGTGTGTGTAGGATAGTGTTAGTGTGCGGGGATCGCTGGTCGATGCGGAATTGGTGGGCGGCCAAAGGGCCTGTTTCCGTGTTGTATCTCTAAACTAAGCTAAACTAAAACAGAGGATTGTTATTAATAGGAATGAATGTGTACGGAGTTTCATGGACAATCATGTTGAATCAGTGAAGAGATTTAAGGAAGTCAGGGGCTCACAGTTACTGCACCAAATTACCCGAGAGAGAGAGATTTAACCAGAGATATTGAGGTCAGAATGCAAAAACAGCATCATGAATTGGCCATTTAGGTCAATCAGCTCTAAAAAAAAAGGTTCTTGGCTCTATTATTTAAATTAATTTACAAGTTTCATGCACAGCTGCATGTGAAATTTTTACTTTTTAGGTAAAAAGTGAGCAATATTGTTAAGAAATAGGATGATGGTTTATCAATGGTATTAACTATCTACCGATCTACTGAGTGACTATCTACCTCATTGGAGACCCTCAGGTTATCTTTGATCACACTTTGTTGGCTTTATCTTGCACTAATCGTTATTCCCTTATCATGTATCTGTGCACTGTGAATGGCTAAATTGTAATGAAGTCGTGTATTTCCACTGACTGGTTAGCACACAACAATTTTTTTTTTTACTGTACCTTGGTACAGGTGACAATAAACTAAACTAATATAAACTAAACTACTTAACTTCATATAATAACTTCAGTGTTTTTGCATTGAAGCTGGCCATTGCATTGGCCTACTTCTTTAATTTGTTACTAACTTTGAGTATATTTGGCACCACATTCTGTCCTGATGCAGTTGGCCGTTCCCCTTAAGGCAACGCACTGGGAGAAATGAAAATTCAATGCAGCGGGGGAGTGGTTGTTTCACTTGTGATAAAACCAAGAGGGTTGGAGAAAGGGTTACCTTGGCACCATGACTGCTCATAGCAGAAACAAAGAATGCTGGCCAAGTGTAGTTAGAAATAGGCTGCCGATTAGTGATTCTCGCAGCAGAATATATATGAATCAGTGCGGCACAGTGGCGCAGCTGATATAGCTGCTGTCTCATAGCAGCAGAGACCCGGGTTCGATCCTGGCCTGTGTGTGGAATTCACATGTTATCCCTGTTTCCACAGCGTGCTCCGGTTTCCTCCCAATTCCCAAAGACGTGCAAGTTTGCGGGTTAATTGGCCACTGTAACTTGCCCATAGTCCTTAGGATGTGGATGCGAAAGTCAGAGTACAGGTGTCAAAGGTTGTGGGGAGAAGGCAGGAGAATGGGGTTAGTAGAGAAAGATGGATCAGCCATGATTGAATGGCGGAGTAGACTTGATGGGCCGAATGGCCCAATTCTACTCCAATCACTTATAACAAATGTAAAGCACTTTGGCCAACGAGAGTTGTTTTTTAAATGTGTTATATAAATAAATGTGACTTGACTTGACCTTATGATAGTGGGAGAGCATAGAACTAGTGTGAATGGGTGGTCAATGATCAATGTGGACTCGGTGGGCTGAAGGCCCTGTTTCCATGCTGTATCTCTAAAACTGAAGTCACACAAATATGCCCCCCCTACCCATCCAAATATGTGTGTTGTCAGTTGCAGACTAAATCCAATGACATAACCATATGGGGCCAGGTATGATAGAGGAACAAATATAAGATGTTGCACAAGATATGTAACTACAAAGTGAAAGATTTCAAAGACAAATTTCATTATAAGTTTGGATGCCTGGAGTTACAGTGGAAAATGACACGAACATGTCATAAGATTACAGGATTGAGCTTCTGCGGTCAGCGAGTGAATGGAGATGAACTATATTGATGTATCATCGCACTATATTGATATGAAGGGAAGGTTTTGGTCCTATGGCACTCTGTAAATGTGTACTGCTCAATTTCAACATATTTTATCTGCATTGTGCCGGTGCTGGAACTGTTCGGAGAGCCAGACAATATTTATCAGCATTTCAGGTCAATAGCCTTACATCAGAAAGTTAGAGCTGAACAGAAGAGAGGCATGGAAGGCTGATCCAAAAAGGTTAGAGCCCAACGGATGAAGGCAAATTGGCAAATTCAATCCAAGAGAGGACACAAAGAGATGGTGGAAGGTTGCTTTTGTCATTGAAAGACTGTGACTGTGACCAGATGTACCACAGGTTTAAGAAAGAACTGCAGATGCTGGGAAAATCGCAGATTTGTGAGAGAGAGAAGCACCTTTCTGGTCAAAGGTAGACAAAAATGCTGGAGAAACTCAGCGGGTGAAGCAGCATCTATGGAGTGAAGGAATAGGTGACGTTTTGGGTCGAGACCCTTCTTCAGACATACCACGGGGATCGGTGCTGGGAACTATTCCATTTATTGTATACAGTAACAACCTAGATGTCAGTGCAGGATGTATAAATAGTAAGTTGGCAGATTACACAAACGTTGCTGGTGTTGTTCATAGTGAGGAGGTAGTCTTTATCTTGATATTTCAACAGCTGGCAAATCAGGCAATGCAGAATGGAATTTAATCCTGAAAAAATGTAAGGTGTATTTTTTGGGAGGGGGTCAGATAAGGGGAAAATATTTATCATGACAGGCTGTTATTTATTCAATAACAGCCTGGAAGATAATGTCCATCTGTGTGGTCATGGGCAAGGGGTAGGTATGAGGAGGTATACAAGAGCTGGCACTTGGCCTCAGCACAGTACTTACCTCTAAATATTTATCATAATAAATATCTCTCTGATATGGGCCAAATGCAGGCAGGTTGGATTAGTGTAGATGGGGCATCTTGGTTGGCATGGGCAAGTTGGGCCGAAGGGCCTGTTTCCATGCAATATGACTATGATCGATGGAGCATTCAAGAGAAAGCTTACGTTGTCCCTAATGTTGAGGAACAAAAGGGCTTTGGTGTGCAGGTCTAAAGATGCCTGAGGTGGTGGCACAGTTTGATAGAGAAGTGAATAAAGGATATGGGTTGCTCGCCTTCATTCCCCAAGGCGAAGAATGTAAGTTAAGGTAATTAAGTAAATATGACCAATCCCATGGAATGGCAGAGATTTGCTTAACTCTGGGGGGATTTCACAGTGTAAAATAACACCCTGGGAGATAATGCTCTGGTGTTCATCTGTGGGGCTATGGTCAAGGGATGGATGTGAGGAAGTGACCGAGAGCTGGCACTTGGCCTCAGCACAACACTTAACTCTAAATAAAAGGACACAAAGTGCTGGAGTAACTCAGCGGGTCAGGCAGCATCTCTGGAGAACATGGATAGGTGACGTTTCGGGTCGGGACCTTAGAGCACTTAATGCTTAACTCTAAGTGCATTCGTTAAATAGAAAGCCCATCTGAGGGATGGGGTGAAGAGAAAGGGACCTCTTTGTCCATGACATTGGTACGGACAGGACCTCGTTCAACAGCTGCGGATTTGAAAATTTGCATTTAATTTTGCTAATTAGTTATTAAAGTCAGGGACGGTGTCATCATTACCTAAAGGTGGTGCCCGAGGCACCCAATGCCCTGTATTCTCCTGAATCCTGAGGCACCCAATGCCAGCTCCTGTATTCACAGCTCATCTGCAACTCAATTCTTCTCTATGTTGTCACAGCTTTGCACTGTGTTCTTCTATTTTAAAAAAAAATTAAGAATAACATCTATTTTTGAAACTAAACCATATCCCCCAACCTCCTTCACAAATGAATACTCACTGTTGTCCAAACTGCAATAGATTCAGCATTTACAGAAAAAAAATCCAGAGGTAACATCACTTGTGTGAAAAAATTACTTCCTGATTCCACTTCATTTAGAAGATTTTGCCCCCATTCTCCTTCCGTCCCAGAGGATGTAGTTTCTGGTCCCCTCCCCCTACCTTAGTCTGTCCACTTCTACCTATATTCCTCTCTCTGGCATCACAGTTCACTCCTCCTCTCTCCCTCTCCTTTTCACCTCTAGCCTTTGTCACTTACTCCACCATCTGCCAATCCCCCTTCCCCCTCACTTTTATCCACCTATCACTTGCTTGGCTTTGTCCCACTCCCACCTCTCTTTTCCAGCTTGTTCTCTATTACTCATCAGTCCAAAGCGACCCAAAATGGCGCCCATTCATTTCCTCCACAGATAATGTCTGACCCGCTGAGTACCTCCAGCAATGTTTTGCTCTAGATTCTGTAAATGTCCCTTCTTGAACCCATTTCACATTTTAAACACTTTAAACCATGCATTTTGGAAATGACCTCTGTCTGGAAAAAAAATAGTTTCATCATCTAAGGTAGGCACAACAAAACGCTGGAGTAACTCAGTGGGACAGTCAGTATCTCTGGAGAAAAGGAATAGGTGACGTTTCGGGTCGAGACACTTCTTCAGACTGAGAGTCAGGGAAGAGGGAAACTAGAGGTGTGAAAAGGTACCAGACAGATCCATCTGGTACCTCTGTTTTGTTGGACGATAAACAGAAAGGAAATCATATTCCGAAAATGCAGAAAATAAGCAGAGCTGACTGTAGCATTCAGGGGATAAGCAAACTGCATATCCTCACCTTCCTCACCTTGGTGCCACTGTGTTGTGTTGTGTCGTGGACTTTCAGTGTTTGTGCTTTTTTTTTAAATTCTATTTTATTTTTAATATGTTTTATTATTTATTATTTATTTATTTTTTATTTTTATGATACTGCCTGTAAGGGAAATTCATTTAGTTGTCTCTAACTGAGACAATGACAATAAATTTGAATACAATACAATACAATACAAAAACAGCGTTCCAGGGCTGTAGAAAGTCAAGGGGATCAAAGGGATCGTGGACACTGGGGCAGAGGCACGTTTTTGTGTGTGACCTGCCCTGACTAAAGGTCATTGTACTGAATGTTGAAGGGAAATACACTGAGGTATTTGGAGCATTTGTTTACACACACGTACTGGTCAGAGCAGCCTTCCTTTCTCCACTGCGACTGCGGTTTGCAGTGTTCATCTAACTGCACTATCAATTTGAAATCTGGTGAAACAAGAACATCACTTCATTTATACAGGACAAGGAATTAGATGGAAATAGCAGTTGACTTTTGCTTATCCTGTTGGCTCAACCTGATAGAAGTATATAAAGCTAGGAGAGGCATAGACAGGATAGACATTCAGAACCTTTCCCCCAGAGTGGACATGTCAAAGACCCGAGAGCATAGCTGAAAGATGGGAAGGGGCAAAGTTCAAAGGAGATGTGGGGGCAAGTTTATTTTACACTGAGGTTGGTGAAGCATGCTACTAGGGTTGATGGTTGAGGCAGCTGAGATAGTGGGATTTCAGAGGCTTTTACTTAGGCACATGGAGATGCAGGGAATTGAGGGGTATGGATCATGCACAGGCAGATTTTTAAATTTAGTTTAGTTTAGAGATACAGCACGGAAACAGGCCCTTCAGCCCACCAAGTCCGTGCTGACCAATGATCCCCACAAATCAATACTTATCCTACACACATTAGGGCCAATTTACATTCACACCAAGCCAACTAACCTGCAAACCTATACATCTTTGGAGTGTGGGAGGAAACCGAAGATCTTGGAGAAAACCCACGCAGGGCATGGGAAAAACATACAAAGTCCATGCAGAAAAGCACCCATAGTCAGGATGGAACCGGGGTCTCTGGTGCTGTAAGGCAGCATCTCTACCGCTGCACCACTGTGCCGCCCAGATGAGAATAGTCTATCTTGGCACCCGGTTTGGCAGAGACATTGTGGGCCTGTTCCTGTGCTCTCCTGTTCCATGCTGTAACCAGGAGCAGAGAAAGACAAGTTTTGAATCAGGTCTGTAGCTCGTGCTTCTGACATGCTCAGTATAAGAGCATTCTACTTCATCACGCAACTATACCTGAGATCAAAGGTGACACCTGACGTCCCCCACAGTTACTGGGCTTTGCGGTTTGTTGTGTGTAATGAATTTCTATTAAATGCTGGGGTCAGAGGGCAATAAATATTACTTCTAACAGCTGACCATTCTGCGCTCGGTGTGTGCGGTGGGCAATTTAGCGTCAATTCAATTCAATCAACAGATATCTAGGCTGCCATCATTATGTGGATTGGGTGTGACAAGCCTCTGCACAGAGCCTGTCAGTGTATCTGGACTGGGTAAGGCATTTACAAGCTCAGGAATGTACCCAGACCTTGCTAACAACAGAGGTGCATGCATAGTGCGTAGATAGATGTCGAAGTTTGCCTCTGTGCAGTATTTACTCTGTAGTTGGCCTGATGAGCTATTAGAGTCAGACAGTGATACAGCATGGAAACAGGGCCTTCAGCCCAATTTGCCCACACCGACCAACATATCAAATCTACACCAGTCCCTCCTGCCTCCGTTTGGCCCATATCCCTCCAAACCTGTCCTATCCATCCTCCTGTTTAATTGTTTCTTAAACATTGCAATAGTCCCTGCCTCAACTACCTCCTCCGGCAGCTCGTTCCATACACCCACTGCCCTTTGTGTGAAAATGTCACCCCACAGATTCCTATTAAATTTAATTCCTATTAAATGTCTGAAGAAGGATTTCGGCCCGAAACGTTGCCTATCTCCTTTGCTCCATAGATGCTGCTGCACCCGCTGAGTTTCTCCAGCATTTTTATGTACCTCCTATTAAAATTTCCCCCCGTCACCTTGAACCTCTCCTCTGGTTCTCGATTCCCCTGCTCTTGGCCAAATATTCTGTGCGTTTACCCGATCTATTTCTCACATGATTTTATACCCCTCTCTGGGATTTTTTTTACAGCATTTCCCTTCATTGCTGTACGCACCCTGAAGAATCTCCTGGCTGTAAGAAAGGTTTGATCCTAACCTCCAGTGCTATCCTTGTGCAGTTAGCACGCTCCCCATTTGACCACACAAGCTTGTGTACCACATGCTCAGGCATCCTTCCTCATTCAACAAAGGTGGCACAGTGGCTCAGTTGGTAGAGCTGTGGCCTTGCCGTGCCATAGACCCAGGTTCGATCCTTACCTCAGGTGCTGACTGCACAGAGATTGCAGGCTCTCCCTGTTGACCACGTGGGTTTCCTCCGGGTGCTCCGGTTTTTCTTCCACATCCCAAAGACGTGCAGGTTTGTAGGTTAATTGGCCTCTGTAAAAGTGTCCCTAGTGTGTAGGGGATGGACACAAAAGTAGGTTTACAGGGAGCTAGTGTGAGTGGGTGATCAATGGTCGGCATGGGCTCAGTGGGCTGAAAGACCTGTTTCTACGCTGTATCTTTCAATCAATCAATTATAAAAGAGACACAGAGTACTGGAGTAACTCAGCTGGGTAAGGCGGCATCTCTGGAGAAAAACAATGGGTGACATTCCGCCCCTCTTCAGTCTTCATCAGGTCCCAAAATGTCAGCCATCTTTTTTTTCCAGAGATGCTGCCTGACCCGCTGAATTACTCCAGCACTATGTGTCTATCTTTGGTATAAACCAGCATCTGCAGTACCTTTCTACACAATTATAACACATGTTGGTAATTTTTCTACTGTAAGTCACCCCAAGTGGGTAAGTGGCAAAAAGAATCGGAATGGGTAAATTCTGGAAATGTGAGAGAAACTGAGTTGTTGAACCACAGAGAATTAAGTAGAAAGGAACAGGATTCAGAGCTGCCAGAAAGCCAACGGGCCAAATAGTCTCCCCGTGACCTGCGTGGGTTTTCTCTGAGAACTTTGCTTTCCTCCCATTCTCCAAAGACGTACAGGTTTGAGGGTTAATTGGCTTGGTAGAGATGTAAAAGTGTAGGATGGCGTTAATGTGCAGGGATCACTGGTCGATGCGGACTCAATGGGCCAAAGGGCCAGTATCTCTAAACTAAACTAAACTGTGTTGCTTCAGGTAGTGAGTGAAATCTCATCTGTCCTAATATCTCCCCCTTAATCTAAAACAATCACATGTTGCTCCACAGTTGCCCCTGCATCGAGCCTGTGGTTACGTTTGGTTTGAGCACATCTTACATGTGGATTGAGTTTGCCTGCAGCTACTGAGGGAATAGTTGAAATCTCAGAGCCGAGCTGGATGAGAGATCACCTTCCAGATTTTATTGATTTTGGAAAGTATTAAAATTCTGTGATCCAATTTATGGAATGTAAAAACGCAATGTTATTGTCTGAACGCGTTCAGCGATTCATTTAACATTCCAGGAAGCAGAGAGCTCAGAGCCGTTCACAGAAGCCGTTCAAGTTGTAAAAGCAATATCTTGTGTGTGAAGGAAATTAAAATGTAGCTCAACTAATGGCACAGAAAATGCATTGTTTTCTAATTATCTCTCTTTCCCACTCATAGTCGCAAGCTGCTGAGTCCAACTCGTTCTGGTTTTCTCTTGGGCTTCAACCCTCTGGTTCTTTGTTGAAGGAGGCATTCACAACATGGAAGCTGGTTGTGTCAATGTGCTATTTGACTATAGAGGTTATCAGAACTGTGCACAGTACTTACTGTTCTTGCCCAGCGATCACCAACCAGTTTCAATACCTGCATCAGGACAAAAGGGCCGAACTTCTTCCCCCTGTCATTACAGACATAATGTCAGCTAGAGAACTAATTTTGATGGCCTAATAAAGTTCTTATTGGGCCATCATAAGTGTTGATGGCCTAATAAGGTCTGGAGAGAGTGGATGTGGTGAGGATGTCTCTTCTGTGGGAGAGCCTAGGACCAGAGGTCTTTGGTCTCAGAATTAAAGGACGTTAGGAGGAGATGTCGTGGAATTTCTGTAGTCAGATGGTGGTGAATCTGTGGAATACATTGCCACAGAAGGCTGTGGAGGTCGTGAATGGATAGTTTTAAGGCAGAGATAGGGAGATTCTTGATTAATACAGGTGTCAGGGGTTATGGAGAGAAAGCAGGAGAATGGGGTTTAGAGGGATAGATAGATCAGCCATGATTGAATGGCGGTGGAGACTTGATGGGTTGAATGGCCAAATTCTGGTCCTATCACTTCTGAACTTATGAAATCATGAATCAGGCCATTCGGCCCATCAAGTCTACCCTGCCATTCAATCATGGCTGATCTATCTTTCCCACTCAACCCCATTCCGCCTCCTTCATCCCATAACCCTTGACACCCGTACTAATCAAATCACCCTTACTAACCTAATGTGGAATAGGGAATTTGTTGCCATCGGATAGGTCGCAATCCTCTCTGAAATTTCAGCAATATATAGCAAGCATTACCAGAATCATTATGGTAGTTGAAAGTCTGAAGTGCTTCATATTCATTATCAATGTTTTCTGCTAAGCTGAAGATGGAGATATTGTTGACACAAGGCACTGCAGATGTGCAGGGAGAAACTCTGGAGGGAGGCAGCATCTGTTGGATAGGCGATGTTTCAGGTCACGACCCTGGCAACAGGAAAGACACATTTTAAGAGTCTGAAGAAGAACTGAAACATCATCTGCCATTTTCTCCATCGATGCTGCCTCACCTGCTGAGTTCCTCCAGCACTTTGTGTTTTGCTCCACAGTTCCTTGTGTCTCTAAATTGTAAGAGCTATTTCAAGGAGTATCTTGCACCAAAGTGAAAAGAACAATACAGAGCATTCTCTCTCTCCCTCCCTCCCTGTCCCTTTCCCTTCCTCCTTCCCTCTCCCTCCCTCTCCATCCCTCTCCCTCTCTCCCACTCTCTCCCACTCTCTCCCCCTCTCTCCACCTCCCTCCACCTCTCTCTTCCCATCTCTCCCCCTCTCTCTCCCCTCCCTCTCTCTCCCAAGAACATTGATTAAGCTAGGATAGCTTATCTAACCTAATAATTAATTTGGCTGCAGCTTATACTCAACAATGCTTTTTATAAAGCATCGTGGGGCATCTTTTTAATTTAAAAAATAAACTTTATTCAGAACATTAAATATGTACAAATGAAATCTGTGCAAAAACTCTTTGTGTGTTTTCTGTACACCCGGTCGTGTTCTACTCAGTAGTGTTTACGCCTATCTTTAAACAAAAGAGTGTCTAGGACCACTTATGGGGGCCGCTGGGATGATATCCCCTCCCCTATGTGAGAGGTGTCTCACTAGACTCAGTCCCTCAATGTAGAAGACATTAACGGCACTACACAAACAAAGATGTGTAGGAAGGCACTGCAGATGCTGGTTTAAACCGAAGACAGATACAAAATGCTGGAGTAACTCAGCAGGACAGGCAGCATCTCTCGAGAGAAGGAATGGGTGACGTTTCGGGTCGAGACCCTTCCTCAGACTCAAGAGGGCTCTCGACCCGAAACGCCATACAAATGAAGATGGTCATGGTTACATATTGAATCTCCATCCAGAGTATTAAGCAGTAGTTTCCCTTTCTCTGGGGAGGACAGACCTGCGGAGTGCTTCCAGCATTCTCTGTTCTTTGTGATCGTTTATTTACACGGAGGTGTTGTATTTAGCCTTCACGTGCAGTTTAAATAAAAAAATAACGTTCGGATGAACCGCTGAGTTAATCGTCCATTGAACCTTCTAAAGATTCCCAACCCCTGTCATTCCCTATTTAGCTTGCGCTCGCTGTGCTTGCTGATTTGCATTTGCAGCATCGTCAAATGATGGGCAATGTGAATGGAACCGAAAGCAGCCCTTGCGCGAGAATGCCCCCAAAAGCAATGGTGTACTTGAACAGTAATGTTTCTGAATGTGACCGTGTTGTTTCTGGCTGGACCTATGCACAAAGGAAATGACCCCTGCTCTTCCCTGTTGAGGGAATTGGCCTTGAGGATGTAGGGAGGAACCACAAATGCGGGTTTGCACGAGAGATAGCCACGAAATGCTGGAGTAGCTCAGCGGGACAGGCAGCACCTCTGGAGAGAAGGAACTGGTGACGTTTCGGGTCGAGACCCTTCTTCAGACTGAGAGTCGGGGAGAGGGAGACACAGGGATAAAGATGGCAAAATGGGACATCGAATGGGATGAGATCCAGGAAAATGTAGAATAGAGAGATTACATTTAATCAGGGGGTCAGTCAGACTGGTCGGAGAACTAGGATGAGGGGGGATGGAGAGAGAAGGAAAGCAAGTGTTACTTGAAGTTAGAGAAATAGCACAGGGCGGTACCAGTGGTGCAGCGGTAGAGTTGCTGCCTTACAGCGCTTGCAGCGCCAGAGACCCGTGAGTCCCGACCAAGGGTACTGTCTGTACAGAGTTTGTACATTCTCCCCATGACCACGTGGTTTCCTCTGAGACCGAGATCTTCGGTTTCCTCCCACGCTCCAAAGGCATACAGGTTTGTAGATTAATTGGCTTGGTATAAATGAAAATTGTCCCTAGTGTGTGTAGGATAGTGTTAAAGTGTGGGGATGGCTGGTCAGCACAGACTTAGTGGGCCGAAGGGCCTGTTTCCGCGCTGTATCTCTAAAACTAAAATCAAAGTCAATGTTCATACCGCTGGGGTGTAAGCTACCCAAAGCGAAATATGAGGTGCTGTTCCTCCAATTTGGGCCGGAGGTAGCAGGTTACATTGTAGGGAGACACGAGGAACCACAGATGCTGAAACCGCACGTAGAACATAAAATACTGCAATATCCCAGCGGGTCAGGCAGCATTCTGGAGGGCATGGATAGGTGACATTGTGGAAATGAAGTGAGGGCAGGACAAAGACTGGCAAGTGATAGGTGGATACAGGAGATGAGAAGGGTGACAAAAGGATCTAGAAAGGGGACAAGGAGACACATTGGAGTATTTTAGTTTACATTAGTTCAGTTTAGTTGATTGTCACGTGTACCGAGGTGCAGTGAGAAACTTTTTGTTGCATGCTATCCAGTCAGCGGAAAGACTATACCTGATTACAATCAATCCGTCCACGGTGTACAGATCTGTTAGAGTAGAGGTTTAAAAGAGTGGAACAGCTGTAGTGGCACAGACAACATTTAGAGATGCTGCCTGACCCGCTGAGTTACTCCAGCACATTGTGTCTATCTGGGTCCTGGGTCAATATAGGTCAGGTCAGGTAGAAATGGCAAACCTCATTCCTTAAATTTCAAATGAATTCGTACAACAGTGCAGTGGCCTGGCCGACATTGTTATATGTTACTCCAGATATATTTAATTAGCTGAATTTTAAATTCGCCAGCTGCCTGTAGGGATTTGAACTTGTGTCTCTGGATCATTAGTCCGAGCCTGCAGATTATTAGGCCAGTAACAGGATGTTTCTGCTGCCGCCCTTGGTGGCCTGCTTTGTGCCGAGAGGCCTGGGTGGCTTCAGCTGAAGACAGGCGCGCCGTGAATTTTTCACGAGTGGGTCCGATCCGTGTATAGGTTCATCCAATTAAGTCCCGCCGTACTGGGGCAGAGTTAAAACAGGACCTCGATCATCCTCCGGTGCTACTCTCAGCTGTCATAGCAACCGCCTGTGCAGCTGCAGTCAATCCCCGAGGCCTGCCTTTGGAGAATGGACGATTTCCAATGCAAATATCAGCTGCCTGAGATGGGGAGGATTGTACGTGTGTGCTTGGCTGATGCATGTGAGGGGAGTGTTGTTGAAGGCCGACCAATATTGGAGGCCTGGTCTCAGGCACAATCACAATTGTGCTTTGGAGATCTCCGTTGTGCGTGCGTTATTTGAAATGTCATCTCCCTCCCCTCCATCTTCACCTCTCCCCCACTATCTGATCCACGGCAGGGAGATCGCAATCATCGAGAGCGGTGCACAAAGATTTACGACGCGCTGTGAGCGCCCTGCCCCCCAAACACACTGTGAGCACACGCTCCGTGTGGTCAAATGAAATGCAATTTCCAGTCCCATTACGTTCAAAATAACCAAACAGACCACGACAAAAATTGTTTTCGTTCCCAATGCACAGCTTCTGAAGTGATTGGTGGCATCTGTGACGTTAACTCTTTGAGGGACATCCACCTCTTTTTTTTAGTCTGCCGCCTCTTGAGACTTGCTGGGTTGCAAATCTATTTGTAACAGTTTGTAGCAGTTGCCCTGTGGCAACTTGCAAGTCAACCTTAGCTCAGACTGCTCATTTCATTGATCACTCGACCAGCAGCTAATATATGGGTCCGTTCAGCTCCGTTAAACTCTATCTCTGTCCCTGACTCTGTCCCTTCTCTAAATGGACCCCCCTGGACATGTTCTTCATTCCTTCCTCTCTGCTTTGTCTGCCTTTATTTTCTTCCTTCCCACCTCCTCCTTTCCTTCTGACCTAGAACACCCTGGTGTGCACAAAGCAGGAGATCGTTCGGCCCGACATGTCCATGCTGTGTTTGGTGCTCCATTTATTCCTTTGTCCATCAGCATAACCCTCCCCCTATGTTTCTCCAGTCTCCTCTTAGATTTAGACTTAAATTGCTGGAGTAACTCAGCGGGTGAGGCAGCATCTCTGGAAAAAAGGAATAGGTGACGTTTCGTGTTGAGATCCTTCTTCATACTGAGAGGTCTCAGGGGTCTTGATCCGAAACGTCACCTAATCGGCAGTTCTTCAGCGTCTGCAGTTCCTTCCTACTCCTATTAAATTTAGTGTTTTGTTTGATTTTTAGAGATACAGCATGGAAACAGGCCCTTCGACCCACCTGTTCACACTAGTTCAGTACTATAGTGGCACAACCATTCTCGACACACTAGAGGCAATTTACAGAGGCCAATTAACATACAGACTAGCACGTCTTTGGGATGTGGGTGGAACCTAGAGCATCCGGAGGAAACGCACATTCACAGGGAGAACGTGCAAGCTCCACAGAGACAGCGCCTGAGGTCAGGGTTGTACCCGGGTCTCTAGTGCTGTGAGGTAGCAGCTCTACCAACTGTGCCACTGTTATAGCGCCCTAAATTATTCACCTGTCAGAGTGACCACATTTTCACCACACTGCGGGAAAAGTGAGTTTAGTTTTCCCAACTGCGACACAGTGCCAGGGACCTGGGTTCGATCCTGACTTCAGGTGCTGTCTGTGTGGAGTTTGCGCATTTTCCCTGTGGCTGAGTGGGTTTCTTCTGGGTGGTCCGAGTTCCTCTTACATCTCATAGACATGCGGGTTTGTAGGTGAATTGGCCTAAATAAAAATTGCCCCTGGTGTGTAGGGAGTGGATGAGAAAGTGGGATAACATAGAACTAGTGTGCACGGGTGCGTGGACTTGATGGGCCGAAGAGTCTGTTCCCACACTGTATCTCTAAACATTTGATGTAGTATAGTTTATTGTCACGTGTACCGAGGTCCGGTGAAAAGTCTTTTGTTCCATATCCAGTCAGGGGAAAAACTGTAGGAATGAACCGCAGATGCTGGTTTAAATCGAAGGTGGACACAAAATGCTGGCGTAACTCAGCGGGACAGGCATCATCTCTGGAGAGAAGGAAAGGGTGACATTTCAAGACCATTCAAGACGGTTCAAGACCATTCTTCAGTCTGATGAAGGGTCTCGACCCGGAACATCACCCATTCCTTCTCTCCAGAGATGCTGCCTGTCCCGCTGAGATACTCCAGCATTTTGTGTCTACCAGCGGAAAGACTGACTGGTACTCTCGGTGATTCTTCTCTCCTCTGCTCACTGGTCTCCGCGATGTTCTGTGGTTGCCTCGCTGAAAGCGGGAGCTGCACATTGTGCAGTGTGACTACTCACTGCCTTATTAGAGGATTGACTCTGCGAAAGCCTGGTGTGTCAAAGTCCGCTGACTTCACGGTCTCTCTGCTGAGAGCAGGTCGAAATCCTCTGCTCCGAAGAAGGCAAAACCCAGCATGTTGTTGGTAGTCAAGATACATCAGGCCACAGAGCAGCGAACTTCAAAAGATGCCAAACAGCGCCCCCTATAGTACATCTCAGCAGCGCCACACAACCCAGGCAGCATTTCATCCATCTGTCAAGGCACATAATGTAATTATTAGTGAATCACCGCCTCCCCCGTTCCAGAAATATTACACATCAATGTTTCCTTGACTTCTTAATACTGTATTATATGTGTATCTGTAATTATGATGTGATGTGAACAAGCCGCTTGTTTATCTGATCATTGTGACGAGCAGAGTCATCGCATTGTTTGTGTACGTTTAAATTGGTGCTAATTTCTGACTGGATGCTGCATGATTGAGCAATCTCACAAATGCCTGTGGTCCTGGATTCACTGTCAGACTCTGTTTCGTAGCCGTCTTCCGCTCTCCATTAGTCGCCACTCCCGTCAGTCTCGTCCCTCCCTCCTCACAATGCCGGTGTTTGTTCTGCTCCTTCCTCTCTGGCTCCCTGTTCCTTTTGCCACTGTTGAGGGTAACAGTGTGGAGAGAAATGTAAGGGCAGCACGGTGGCGCAGCGGTAGAGTTGCTGCCTGACAGGACCAGGGACCCAGGTTCAATCCTGACCACAGGTGCTGTCTGTGTGGATTTTGTACATTCGCCCCGTGACCTGCGTGGGTTTTCTCCGGGAGCTCTGGTGTCATCTCACACTCCAAAGACATACAGGTCTGCAGGTTCATTGTCATGGTAAAATTGTAAATTGTCCCTAGATCGTGTAGGATAGTGTTAGCGTTACATTACTTCTGCTGCCTCAAACGCAAGAGGAAGAAGAAATATGCAGTGATCGCTGGTCGGCACGGACTCGGTGGGTCGAAGAGCCTGTTTCCGCGCTGTATCTTTAAATTAAACTAAACTAAACTAATGACCACATTCCCACTCCTATTCCTTACCTCTTCTCTTGAAGGTGCCAAACATGCTGGAGTTAGGGTGGAACCAGCCAGTAACCCTAGAGGACAATAAAGTCACGGAGATACAACATGGAAACAGGCCCATCAACTCCCTCCAGATTCCACCACTTCTCCACACACTGGGAGCAATTTACAGTGACCAATTCACCTCGCAGCCCAGACATCTTCAGGATGTGGGAACAGCTGGAGGAAACCCACGTCACAGGAGAATGTGCGGGGTGGCAGATTTCAACCTTCACGTGGTCCACCCTGTTTCGACAAATGCAATCAACCCGGCGTGCACAATTAAATAAGATCACATTGAACAAGTTGTCCGACAACTTTAGGCTGTGCACGCCATACGCAAGAAGAAGAAGAAGAATGTGCAGAGTCCACACAGATGTACAGGTTTTTAGGTTAATTGGCTTGGTAAATGTAAAAATTGCCCCTGGTGTGTGTTGGATAGTGCAGGGATCGCTGGTTGGCGCGGACCCAGTGGGCCGAAGGGCCTGATTCCACGCTGTATCTCTAAACTAAACTAAACTAAAAGGTGGGAATCAAACACAGGTGTCTAGAGCATTGAGGCAGCAGCTCTACCTGCTGCACCACTGTCACGGATTGTCCAAAAGGCCTTGCGGTAAGAAGAAATAAATGTTCAGGCAAAGAATTGTGAAGTGTGCTTGTAACATGTAGTAGATGTAACAACTTGCAAGCAGAATGCAGTGAGGATTATTACAGAGGCCCACTCTACATTCAATGTATCACCCAGATGTCTGAAATGAGAATGTTTTGTGGTAAGGTTGGTTGAGAGATGAATATTTGCCAAATGCTTTGGCAGATACAGTGTTACTATAATTAAAAATGCTCAAGGCAGTCTGTTGAACAGTATCATATAGAGGCAGTATGCATTCATTTTAAAAATCCAGCCACGTCTCATTTTCTATGACTTATTCAAGACGAATTCAAGTACAATAGGTAGAGGAAAAGTACAAGCAATAGATACAGAGTGCGGATATAGGTGTCTTCATTATAGTGCAACAGTTCCGTGGACATAGTCCAATGTCAGCAATGAGGTAGAGTACCCTAAAGGACAGTACCCTAAATGTTTGGAGGGGGAGGGGAGGGGAGTTGTTCCTGAGTCTGGGGGTGCGTGCTTTCAATCTTCTGTACCCCCTGCCTGATGGGATCATGGAGAAGACAGGTTTAGACAGGTACGTGGATAGGACAGGTTTGGAGAGATATGGGCCGAAGGCGGGCAGCTGGGAAATGTTGGCCAGTGTGTGCACGTTGGGCCGAAGGGCCTGTTTCCACGCTGTATCACTCTAAGAAGGAATGACCGGGATGGGACATAACTTTGATTATATTGTCTGCTTTTCCAAGGCAGCGTGAAGTGTAGATGGAGTCGATGGTGGGGAGTCTGGTCTGTGTGATGGGCTGAGCTGGAAGCGGTACTGTGTAGAGGATCGGCCTAGATCTTATTGAATGGCAGCATTGGTACAATGAGCCAAATTACCTGCTCTTTCCTATCTTCCTTATGTACTTGCCCGCAATCCATGTGATAGTTATTTTTGTAAATAACCTCTCAGTGCCCACGAAACACTGAGCCTTCGTGAGTAAAAAAGAGTCTTGTTTGATGAAAAAGTTAATTTTTGTGAAGCTGAGCAAGATCTGACTGGCCAGCGAGCTGATGGACGCTGGGAAGTTCAGCCGACAATTCAATTTGCAGCGCTAATGAGACATCACTCCTGCTTCCCCCGACAGGCTTTGTGCTGCAGTACTCAGTAGATAACAGTGAGGAATGGAAGAACATCTTCATCAACCCCGGCGAGCGCTCCTTCAAACTGGACAACCTCAAATGCGGTACTTGGTACAAGGTGAAGCTGGCGGCCAAGAACAGTGTCGGGGCGGGACATATTAGCGAGATTATTGAAGCCAAGACCCATGGAAGGGGTAAGTCAGCCAGGAAGCTGCCTCCTACCGGTCATTGAACCAGCTAATTTATGTGCACGAGTCATATGAAGGCATTGCGATTACTTTTCCAAGTTAATAAACCGGAGAATGAAACCAGTTATCCGGAGACGCAAGTTCAATTTTTCCAAACTTGCTTTAATTAAATAATCTGGAAATAAAAAGCTATTATTAACATGGTATTATTGGCGATGACAAAATCACAACTTTGAAAAATAAAATGCTATTCAGGTTCATGGATTTTATTCTAGAAATCTTCTGCTTTCTGGGTTTGTAACTAACTCCAGGCCTAAGCACTGTGGTCAACTCTGAATTGTCCACTGAGTTAGTATGGACTAGATTGGTTGACTGGCCTTCATAAGTCCCAGGAGCAGAATTAGGCCATTCGGCCCATCAAGTTTACTCTGCCATTTAATCGTGGCCGATCTATCTTTCCCTCTCGATCACATTCTCCTGCCTTCTCCCCATAACCCCTGACACCCGTACTAATCGCATAATCGATTAATCTGCGCCTAAATAATACCCAATGACGTGGCCTCAACAACCTTCTGTGGCAATCAATTCCACAGATTCACCTTCCTCTGTCTAAAGAAACTCATGTTCATAAGTTCATTAGTAATAGGAACAGAATTAGGCCATTCAACCCATCAAGTCTACTCCGCCATTCAATCATGGCTGATCTATCTTTCCCTCCTAACCCTATTTAGCTGCCCTCTCCCCATAACCCCTTTTTATCTTTCTAAAGATACGTCCTTTTATTCTGAGGCTATGATCTCTGGTCCTAGACTCTCCCACTAGTGGCCTCTACAGGCAAGGTTCAGTTGCCTGCTAACATCTGCGAAGATGTTAGCAGGCAACTGAACCTTGCCTGTTGCCCACTGCAAAACTATGATAATTTTTTGATGCTGCCAAGTGCCCCAACAACACACTTGGTTCAGGGGCAGACAGGGATGGGGAACAAAATCCAGCAATTCCTGTGAATATTTTTTTAGTACCTCTATTTACTAGATTACAAAAATTAAACCATGAGATGAATTTCACTGCTTGGCCAATGAGAACTTTATCAGCTAGAAGAATCATAAATTGTTATATAATGGAAGGCCATTCAGCCCAATATACCTGTACCGGCTCTTTGAATGAGCTACGAAATTGGCTTCATTCCCCATCTCTTTCTCCCCACAGCTCAGATGCACAGTCTCTTGCCCAGAGTAGGGGAATCGAGGACCAGAGGACATAGGTTCAAGGTGAAGGGATAAAGATTTAATAGGAATCCGAGGGAAACTTTTTCACACAAAGGGTGGTGGGTGTATGGAACAAGATGCCAGAGGAGGTAGTTGAGGCTGGCACTATCCCATCGTTTAAGAAACAGTTAGACAGGTACATGGATAGGACAAGTTTGGAGGGATATGGATCAAGCGCAGGCAAGTGGGACTAGTGTAGCTGGGACATTGTTGGCCGATGTGGGCAAGTTAGGCCGAAGGGCCTGTTTCCACACTGTATCACTTCATGAATCGATGACTCAGCAAATATTCCTCTTCCAAGTAATTCCTAATCTCCTTTTGAAAGTTAAAATCGAGTCTGTTTCCATTACTATTTTAGGCAGTGTATTCTGGATCATAATACTTCTCTTAACCCTGTGCACTCTCGTCACCACCCACAGTCTGATGGGAGAGCCTTGGAAAGATAGTTTCGAGAGGGTTTATTCTTTTATTTTTCTTGTCAAAACCTGAGTAATTTTAAACACACCGTCCCTCTCCCATTAACCACTTCTTGTGGTCAGGAGAGGAATCCAACTTGTTTTACCTCTCTTCTTAACTGTAATACCTTGAATCTGCAATTATTCTGGCAAATCTCCCCAATCACCTCCTCTCCTCCTTAACAGCAATGCCGATAATCGAGTGCCCAGAATCGGGCACAATGGTACATTTAGGACCGAGTGGTGTTTCGTAAAACAAAAGCATAATTTCCCTGCCTCTGCATTGTGTAAAGTGATGTGTGGGGAAAATATTGTAAAGTCCCGAAGCAACTGAATTGCAGCAAATTTGTTTTTTTAAAAATCAAATTTGCAATTGTAATTCTTATCAATTCCAAAGAGCCTGAAATACAACCTTGACATTGACAAGGTGTCTGTAAGACTTAAAGTGCCGAACTTTAAGGGTCTGTTATTTTTCCCATTTCAAACTCTATGGATCCATACTTTAGGCTTCAGATTCCCACCATGGTTCCCAGGCCAAAGTAGAACATAAAACCTAGAACAGCTCAGCACAGGAACAGGCCTTTCGGCCCATAAAGTCTGTGCCAAGCATTATGTCACAACCAATTCTTATCTGCCTGCGCATAATCCCCATCTCTCCATACCCTGCATATCCACGTGCTTATCCAAGTCTATAAAATGTCGCTATTGTATCTACCTCCACCAACCCAAACCACCCCCGGCAGCGGGTTCAAAGGCTTTCACCACACGCTGTGTAACAAAACTTGTCCCTGCACATCTCTCTTAAACTTTGCCCCTCTCACCTCAAAGCTATGTCTCTAGTTTTTGATATTTCCATCTTAGAGAAAAAAGTTCCGGCTGTCTACCCCGTCTATGCTAAATAGAGAGTGTGGACTGAAGATGCTGGGGCATAATGTTTCTGGACTTTAAGGATTTGGCCCTAGAAGTTCAAACCTTCTTGGTTCAGGATTTAAATTTGAAGTAAATGGTTTCCCATCAAGAATTAAAGAAGGATTTCAGTTCAGTTCTGTTTAGTTTATTGTCACATGTACAGAAGTACAGTGAAAAGGTGCTGTTGCGTGCTAACCAGTCAGCAGAGAGACAACACATTATTACAATCGAGCCATTTACAGTAATTGGGGCCCAAACTATGATAATTTGAACATCATCATTACACATGACAATGTTTTAGATGTTTATTTGTAAAGCATTCACCAAAATGTCATGGGAATAAATATCTTATTTCATTCCTCTTCTTGCTCTAGAACCTGCGTTCAACAAAGATACCCACCTCTTTACGCACATCAACGCCAGCCACGCCAGGCTCAACCTCCAGGGGTGGAACAATGGGGGCTGCCCCATCACCGCTATCATCATGGACTACCGTCCCAAAGGCACATGGCCCTGGGTTACCTTGAGGACCAACCTATCCAACGGGATCTTCCTGCAGGACCTGCGAGAGGCCACTTGGTATGAGTTGAAGATGCGAGCCTGTAACAGTGCAGGTTGTGGCAATGAAACCACGCAGTTTGCCACCCTAGATCATGATGGAAGTAAGTCATGGGAAGAAGGGGCCACTTACCTTTTACTCTACTGGCTTCTCATTGCTTTCTTGGCAATACTATTCCTTTAGGTTAATGATAAGGGAACGGGGCACCTGAATAAAACAATACCCCCACAACATCTAACCAAAACACATCTGCAACTTTCCTCTCTGCTCCAGATCCCAGCTTCAGCAGTCTCTTGTGCCTCCATTTCTACCCCTAAATCTCTCCTTGCCTCATTCTTCCATGCAACTTTTGAGCCATGATATGTTGATGTGATAAAAGGCCATTCGGCCCAACTCTTTGCTGTTGCACAGCCACACTGCACCAACTGCACCAGCCGACTTCCGAGGCTGACTTTGCGGGCCGGTGTCTCGGCCCCTCAGTGGCCGAGGCAGACAGTTCCAGTACCGTTTGACTCCACTCGGAGGCCGTGACCTCTGTTGGTCCAGCAAAACGGATAATCCAGAAAGGTTCTGGGGAACCAAGGGTGCTGGAAAATCGGTGGTGGACCTTATAACATAAACACAATCATACGCATAAGTATAAACTTCATCGCAATCCGAAAATAGCAAAAATAAACAGTAGGTCAGGCAGAACTTGTGGAGAGAGAAACCAAGCCAACATTTCAGGTCAGATACTCTATTTTTCTCTCTCCACAGATGCTGCCTGATCTGCTCAGTGTTTCCAGCTGTTTCCACTTTTATTTCAGATTTCCAGCATCTGCAGTTACTTTTTGGTTGTTTTTAGATCCTCTCTACCTAGTCTCTGGTAGACATTGAATGTTCTTCCATTAGAACCAATAATCCTTAGTCTCACATTGCCCAACAAATGACCATGACTGTAAAAAATGGGGTTAATCAGTTTCACACTAAAATAAATGTAACATAAATGACATCAGGTTCATCCCTCACTGTGTAGTGATGATGTCCAGGCAGTGCTGGATGTATAGTTAATAAGAAGTATATAATTTTTTTTTAAATAGCACACCACTGGGAACATGGTGGTTAAGTTACTGGACTAGTAATTCAGAGGCTTGACAGCCAAAACCTGAGTTTAAATCCCACCAGGGAATAGGAAGATTTTTTTTTTCAGTTAATTAAATAACCTGAATTTCAGAAGCTAATATTAGCAATGGTGACAATGAGATGACCATATTGTTGTAAAAATCTACACTTACACCTCATTATCCATTGACTTACTATCAATGGGCCCGATACTCATGAGCTTAGCTGCGTATTACTGTGAGTGTGGGCAAGGATCGCACATCTCTCCCAGAGCCCACTCCTGTGGTGCCCATTAAATGTTGTCTGCCAGGAGATAGAAACATAGAAAATAGGTGCCAGGAGTAGGCCATTCGGCCCTTCGAGCCAGCACCGCCATTCAACATGATCATGGCTGACCTTCCAAAATCAGTACCCCGTTCCTGCTTTCCCCCCATATCCAAGATATGTGACCGCAATTGATTCTTGCGTTGGAAAGCAACGGAATATCAATGGTCGGCGTGCAGTGGAGCTGGGGATCGGAGTGTTCATATGTATCAGAGAATACCAAGGACTTTGGTTCTCCAATGTCCCTCAGGAAAGGAAATTTGACCAATATGCTCAGACTGGCCTTTATGTGACCATGTTGCAAAATGGTTAACCCTTCACTTCCCCTCTGGCAAGGCATGTGAAGCTCTCAGTTGTGGGCACCTCGTCCCATTCTGCATGGCAGTCAAGGATGGGCAATAAGTGTGATGCTCAACCCTTGAACTAACAAAACAAACAAGGGAAGCAGTGACTTCTGAAAAAGGAAGTCAATGCATCCATGAGGGTGCAGTAGATCCAAGAATGTGGGAACTGAATTGGGAAGGGAAGACTAGACTTCCAATGGCATGTCTGGACCATAAACACCAGCAATGATCTGTGGGGTCCATTGTCAGGTTTCTAGGCATCAATTCTACAGAAACATGAAAATCAAAGATAAGTTCAGATACTGAAATAAAACAGAAAATGCGTGGGGGAAAAAATCAGCAGGTCAGGCAGCATCTACAGAAAAAAATCATCTTAAAGAAGACCGGGCGAAATAACCCCATAGCCCTGGACATGAGGCACAATGGGACTAAGAATGTAGTGAGGGTGCACTTGAATCATCTCTGCCTGGCCTGCCACAGTGCACAGGCGGGAACAATTTTGATAGCCTAAGGACAGCAGTGTGTACATATTGGTAGCCCACAAGCCCACAAGGGGGGGGGGAGGGGGGCATTTTGATAACCCATGGGCCACTGTGCACAGGGGGAGCCATTTTGGTAGCCCAGAGGCCAAAGTGCACAGGGGGACCATTTTGAATGCAGTGACCCACAGAGTCAGCATGGGTCTTGGGCCTTGCTATGGGGGCAGCGGGAGGTTATTATGACATGTCTCTCCGAGCGTGGAGCAACAAATGCGGACTGGTGCATGGGGGTTGAGCCTGAGGGGGTTGGGTGAAGTCTCTGGCAGAGGCAGGTGACGATGTGCTTTGAGCCGACAGGCAAGCAGAGAGCAACCTTTACCTGACTGGCACTATTACTGCACAGATCTGGCAGAGTCAGGAGGAGGCGGAGCGGGGAGAGTAAATAGCAGGCTTGCACAGTAATAGGACTTGGTCTCTCCAGCTGACTGGGCGCTTTCCTCTGTGTTTTAATTCGCTCATCAGCAGAACCAAAGCTGCCAGCCCATCTGTCAGTGCGTGCACAGCCTCAGGGTGAGCCGACTAATAAATCTCTCTTTTCCCCAGCGCTGAACCTTCCCCACTCATGCTCCTCAAATCTGCAAGTCACCAATAATTCCAGTCAAAGGAGGTTCTTTGCTCAGAGAGAGTAGAGATCTCTGATTCTGGGAGTGGGGGCAAAGGAGAAGTGGATTAACATGGGAGCAAGAATTAAATAGAATATGTTGATGATCTGGGCCAGTGTTGGTGTGGTGCTGACATCCTCTCTCACCCCTGTTTTGTTTAGTTTAATTTAGTTTAGGGATATAGCGTGGTAACAGGCCCATCGTCCCACCGGGTCACGGCTAACCAGCGATCACCCGTATCCTAGTTCTACCCTACACACGAGGGCCAATTTAGAGAGGCTAATTAACCTACAAACCTGTACATCTTTTGAATGTGCGAGGACACCAGAGCATCCAGGGGCCACAGTTTAAGAATAAGGGATAAGTCATTTAGAACGGAGATGAGGAAACACAGAGAGTTGTGAGTCTGTGGAATTCTCTGCCTCAGAGGGCGGTTCTCTGGATACTTTCAAGAGAGAGCTAGATAGGGCTCTTGAAGATAGCGGAGTCATGGGATATGGGGAGAAGGCAGGAACGGGGTACCGACTGTGAATGATCAGCCATGATCACATTGAATGGCGGTGCTGGCTTGAAGAGCCGTATGGCCTACTCCTGCACCTATTGTCTATTGAAAACACACTTGGTCACAGGGAGAACTTACAAACTCCGTACAGGCAGCACCCATGGTCAGGATCGAACCCAAGTCTCTGGTGCAGTAAGGCAGCAATTCTACCGCTGCACCACCGTGCCTCCCCACTCTCTCTCTCTCAAATACTGACCTTACATTATCTTATTGGGTATCCCAACAATGGTCATTCCACAGTGGGGGGCCACAAGGAATTACGTTTCAATTGTTATGAAAGATATGGATAAAGGATATTTAACAATAAATCTGCCTTTAAGAAAACAAATTGGTGCCTGCAGTGGGATGAGTTGGTGATATGTTGATGAGGCTCCCTTTTATGGGGTATTCTGTTCAGTTTTAGTCACCCTGGGGCAGGAAACATAGACAATAGACAATAGGTGCAGGAGTAGACCATTCAATGTGATCATGGCTGATCATCCCCAATCAGTACCCTGTTCCTGCCTTCTCCCCATATCCCCTGACTCCGCTATTTTTAAAAGCCCTATCTAGCTCTCTCTTGAAAGCATCCAGAGATCCCGCCTCCACCGCCCTCTGAGTCAGAGAATTCCACAGACTCACCACTCTCTGTGAGAAAAATGCCAGAAGCTGGTCGGAGAGCAGAGAAGATTTAGTAGAATATGCTTGGACTCAAGGCCCTGAGCTTAAGGGAGAGGTTGGGCAGTCTAGAACTGTGTTTCCCAGAACACAGAAGGCTGAGGGTTGATCTTATAGAGGTGGACAAAATCATAATAGAGTGAATAAATGCCCTTTTCCCAGAGTAGGGGAATCAAGAACTAGAAGGCATAGGTTTAGTTGGTTCAGATTTAGTGAATTATAGTGAAGAGATATAGTGTCTTAAATCACGAGGGAATAGATAGGGTGAATGCACAGACTCTTTTACCCAATTTAGCGGAATCAAAAACAAGAGGACATACGTTTATGGTAAGAGAGGAAAGATTTGATGGGAACCTGAGGGGCAACATTTTCCACACAGAGTGTGGTGGGTATGTAGACCGAACTGCCAGAAGAAGTAGTTGAGAATTCTCCAATCACTCCAGAATCGGCAGTCATTTTAGGCCAAATATTTGAGGTATGTATCATCCCCCTCCTTCCAAAGGACAATTTGCAGCCTTAGAGGTGAAATATGAGCACAAATTGTTATCGCTACTTTAATCTTAACATCTATTTCACCTCAACATCCGTGAATCAGTATAAATGAGATCTTCGAGACCCAGTCGATGCTTCACTTGATGACTGAGAGGAACCATTTCATTTTTATGTCATCTATAAATAACAAATGTGTTCGTTATAAATAATTAAAAAATCACTGAAGTAAATGCAGTAATCTGATTTCAGGCCTAAGGCAATTGTAACCCGCCTCAACGCCACTGTTACAGTTCATGGCCCCCTGTAAACCTCCAGGTGAATCTTATCAAAATTTTGATTTCTTTCCGCTTCTCTTCCTTGTTCTAATATTTCAGGCACGATCCCACCGATCAAGTCGATGCAAGGCGAGGGGGACGATGTGAAGAAGCTGTTCACCATTGCTTGTCCTGTGATCCTGGCAACCGTTGCTGTGGCACTCCTGTTTGTTATCCGGAAGAAACGCAAGGAGAAGCGGCTGAAGAGACTGCGGGGTGAGCAGGGATGGATGGGAAGCGTCAGCAAATGATCCGGACCTAAATATTGGTGGGATGTTTGCAAGCTTAGTTTAGTTTAACTCAGAGATACGGCTCGGAAACAGGCCCTTCGGCCCACCGAGTCCGCACCGACCAGTGATTCCCACACACTAACACTCTCCTGCACACAAAACGGACAATTTACCTTTCTACCAAGCCAATTAACCTACAAACCTGCACGTCTTTGGAGTGTGGGAGGAAACCGGGGGTGCCCGGAGGAAACCCACATGGTCACAGGGAGAACGTGCAATCTCCGTACAGACAGCACCCGTGGTCAGGATCAAACCCGTGTCCCTGGCACTGTAAGGCAGCATCTCTACCGCTGTGCCATCCTGTTCATCAGGCTCCCTTACCAGTCCTGACTGCACCCAAGGACCATCTCTGTTACTTGCCCATGCCCGATAGAGATCACTGGTACATTTATACAGGTGATTGAGAAGGAACATTGCAGCGGCTTTGAACTGAATGAACGGGGGCAGTTGCACAGTCAAAATCCTTGGTATCATTCAATTTGAAAGCTTTGACAAGCAGACGTTGCCTTTGAGAAAGACCTCTGGGAAAATGCAACATGTGTGAATATTTTACAAGATCGAAACAATTGAATGCTATTACTTGTTCATTTTCACATCCTTTAATTGTGCTTTGTGAACTCTTGATGGAGCTACTAGCACAGAGCACGGCAGCAAAATCAGTCTGAATAGCTTTCTCGCCAGGCATGAAAATGATGGGCTGAATGGCCTCCATCTGTGCCATAATACTTTATGATTCTTAGAATACTAATTTAACATTTGTTTGAACAAAACTCTCCTGGATTTTCCTCCCTTCAGGAAGAAGTTGCAATCTAATGTGCTGTCCATTTACTGTTTAGAACTCAAATAAACTTTGCTAGTCCTAATTTTGTTTAATCATACTCGTTAGATCTTTGACTATCTCCCTATAGTCCATCTCATTGTGTTTTATGAATTCTGCATGAACCTGCGGTGATTCGGTGTATGAGACATACAACGTGCTGGAGTGACTCAGCGGGTCAGGCAGCATCTCTGGAGAAATAGGATTGGTGACATTTCGGGTCAGGACCCTTCTTCAGACCATGCGGGTCCCGACCTGAAACATCACCCGTCCCGATTCTCCAGAGATGCTGCCTGACTCGCTGAGTTACTCCAGCACTTTGTGTCTATCTCCGGTACAAACCAGCCTCTGCAGTTCCTTTCTACTCACTTATTCTCTGTTATATTTGCCAGGTGCACAGGGAGCGAGTCAGGCTGAGATTTAATAAGAGCCCAGTCTCGTTAAAGCGTCACTGCGGTGGTACAGGTGGTGGAGAAAGCTCCCCCCTGGGTGGGTGGCAGCAATTTGAGTTTGACGGCCAGGTAGAACGGCAGAGGCAGGGTAGACAGTTGGAAATGTCGAGGGGACGACAGCAGGGTCTCTCTCACACATGGATGAGCTGCCAGAAGCGGAGTGATCCCCTTCATCTGTGATACTTCCCTACAATACACACAGAAAGCAGGTCAGGCAATGGCTCTGGAAGGAGAAATGGTTAACATCTCAGGGTGTAAACCCTTCATCTGAAAAGGCAAAGAGAGAAAACAAATTAGTTTTAAGTCGCAGAGGTGGTGGGGGAGAAAGATGCCCTTAAGGGTCACGTCCTGAAGGGCATATATCTGAGAAGGTACGGTCCGTGTTGCCATGGTGTTAATTGTAAACAAGATCATTCAGTCCATGAGTTAATGGAGCTGAATAAAACAATAAAAGAACAAGGAAAGGAGGGTCAAGAGTGAGAAGGCAAACCAGTCAGATTCAGACTGAATCTGGATCTCCCCTTCTATATCATTACATTTCTGTGGCTCCATATATCTTGCTTATTTTAGACTCCAACCCAAAACATCGTCTGTCCATTCCCCCCACAGATGTTGCTTTCCTGGCCCGTTGTATCCCCCGAACACTTTGTGTTTTGCTTCAGATTCCAGCACCTGCAGTTCTTTTTTTTTTTTTAATCTCCATCATATTTCTATGTTGTTTCTATTACCAATCAGCTCATAAACCGATGCTCAGTTCTTCCTGATGTCGATCAGCAGCGGCTCCCTCTGTATCTCTCTCCTCACCTCCGAGCCCCAGCACCCAAGCCTGGGATCAGGTTGCCAGCATTCAATGTCTGCTGTGTACACACACACACACACACACACCTCGGCAGGCCGGGGGGAGGGAATGGGGAACGCACTGGAACGGGATGTCAAAGATCCGTGGCATTGTAAACGATTTAAATGTCACAACGTGGTGCCTGGGGAAGTCACAGAGACAGCTGCCCGCATGAGGGCTTCTGACAGGAATCTGCCACTCAGCCTTGCCAATCACCGCGCAAGATTAATCTGCCGCCACTCGCTGGGGTCACTGTTCAAATTGCAGAGCTCTTGAAGGCAACGACACCGCTGCCCCCGGGGGGCAGGCAAGAGATCGGCTCTTTGTGCTTCTTGTCTGAAACTAATCATGTTTTGTTTTGAATATTTCTAGATGCAAAGAGCCTGGCAGAGATGCTGATCAGGTAAGATCCTGTTAATGCATCGACCTGAATATATCCGGTGTGGAATGTCCACAATCCAACCCCATTCATCCCAGGTCTCCCCAACTCACCCCTCTGTCATAGGTTATAGTCATATATCATAGACACAGACCCTTCTGCTAACTGAGTCCACGCTGACCACCAAGCACACATTTTACCTTAGTCCTACACTGATCCCATTATATTCCCATGAATACCACCCCCTCCAGATTCCCCAGCAACCATTTAACCTCTCAACCCACATGTCTGCAGGAGGGTCCCAATCGTGAACTCCATCGCCTCCACAGATGCTGCCTGACCCACTGAGTTCCTCTGGTGCTTTGTTTTGTTTTGCTCAAGATTCCAACACCTGAAGTCCCTTTTGTCTCCAAATCTACATGTCATTGGGATGTGGAGGAAAGGCACACGGTCTCAGGGAGAACTTGCAAACTCTGTTCTGTGTGGTAGTCACAGAGACTTGCAGCACAGAAGCAGGCCCTTCGCCCTACTACGTCTATGTCGACCTCATGCCCATCTAGCCTATTACCACATTAGGACAGCATCCTTCTGAGTTTAGTTTAGTTTAAAGATACATCGTGGAAACAGGCCCACCGAATCAGTGCCAACCAATGATTCCCATACACTAGCACTATCCTACACACTAGGGATAATTTATAATTTTTTTTACCGAAGCCATTTAACCTAAAAAACCGTCGTTGTAGTGTGGGAGGAAACCGGAGCACCCGGAGAAAACGCACGCGGTCACCGGGAGAAAATACAAACTCTGTACAGAATCTGATGGTACTTGTAGTCAGGATTGAATCTGGTCTTTGGCATTGTGAGGCAGGAACTACCACCCTGCCTATTTAAGTGACCCTTCTATTCCCCATCTACTTAGGCAACGTCTACCTGCTTCTTAAAGTGGCGATTGTATGCGATTCCACCTCTTCCTCTGTCAGCACATTCTAGATATTAGCTAATCTTTCTTTAAAGAAACCAATTTCCCTCAAATGCCCAAGATTCCCCTGCGTTGCTGTCTCACCTGAGAGGTAGCGCTCCCAGCAGGTCCACACTGGGAGCATCACCCTAGGTTTTCGTGCTTGGTTGACGTGAATGAACGAGCTCTTGATTCAACGAGAAGTGAGCTGCCCATTGAACCGCAGCCTGCCTTGCACAACCGTGACGTGGGACATCTCAGTAGTGGGGTTGATAACGTTTGCAGTGCATCTTCCTCCAGGTGCAGCTTCAGAGCACCAGCTGTGACCGGTTCTTCTCCCGATTTAACTAAAATAGGTTTTCTGACATGGATTTATTTATATCTTGCTTTTTTTTTTAAACACATTTTGAACAGGTGCCTCTCATTAGACAGGATGTTAATGCATCACTCAGAGAGGAAGCAAGGAGAGTGGAGCAGGGTGCTTCCAATCAAGAGACACCAACACAGGCCTTTGCAATGAAATAACTAACATTCAAAATTAGTGTGCAAAATTAAAGCACATGGTATTGGGGGTAGGGTATTGACATGGATAGAGAACTGGTTGGCAGACAGGAAGCAAAGAGTAGGAATTAACCAGTCCTTTTCAGAATGGCAGGCCACAAGGCCCGGTGCTGGGACCTCATATATTAAAGATTTAGATGAAATAAATATAGTGGAAATCTGTTGTGGCCACAGCAGAAGCACAGAAAATGTCTTGCCAGGAACATTACCTGATCCTTATTCCCAAAACCAGACTGTATTTGCTGTTCCGATACCCTGAATTGAACTGACAAGTCGCAGTGAAATTCCTTGCTTGCCAAGGTATGCAAATAGTCGCCACGTATAGGGCACTTACAGACGGGCACTTTTGTGGCTGCCGCAAGGCATTTGCCTTGTACCTGAGATTTGTTCAATGCAGGGATCTGTGTCCTTTTATTTAAAAAAAGAGTCATTCTCAATGTTGTGAACATTGCTGGTACGTTTGGAGTTTATAGCCCATTGCTCGATTCCAAAGATCGATTTTATGATCTGCAATGTCTTTATTAGTTTATTAGTTATTGCCTCGTGTTCTTTAAGATTCTATTACTTTCCAAATATCTAACTTGAAATTTGTCAAATTTTATTTCATAAAACGTCAAAGTGAAGTGTCAAACTGACAGAACATTTAATCCGAGTCATTTTTCTTAATCACAAATGACGGAACTGTCAGGCCACCACAACCTCCATCCAAGCTCCGAACTACATAGACTTGAGGGGCATTGTTTTTGCCTTTGCACAATTATTGTTTGAGTATTTTAATATATAATGAACTTTATGTTGCTCGTGATGGTGTTTGCAGAGTACTATGTTGGCATATCTGTTGTAAGAATTGCAGTAAAATGAAAATGCAATGAAAGTAAGAATTTCATTGTTCTGTTTCGGGATGCATGACAGTACAAGACTCCCGATTCTCTTGTTTTCTTGCAGTAAGAACAACCGTAGCTTCGACACTCCGGTGAAAGGGCAGCCACAGGGACCACGACTTCATATCGATATCCCCAGAGTCCAATTACTCATAGAGGACAAAGAGGGAATGAAACAACTGGGTAGGTGCTTCAGAGGGCCAGAGGGCCCCCTCATTCAAAATCCATGACAAAGCCTCAGTAGTGGCTGTACACAACAGCAATAGAGATATAGAAACAAGGAACTGCAGATGATGGTTTACATTTTTAAACAAGAATGAAGTACTGGAGTAACTCAGTATACAGGCTCATATTCTTCTATGCCTGTCCTTGCCTAGTACCAGCTGTAGATGGTGTAATTATATCGGCAAGCCCCACCCCACTCCCCTTACACCATCCTCTGGGTGAAAAAAAACATACCTCTCAGATCTCTTATAAATTTCTCTATTCTCACCCTAAAGTTATACCCTCTAGTTCTAAACTCCCCTCCCCTGCTGGCTAGCCTACTCCCGTCGAATGGCCTACCCCTTACTGAGTGGCTTGCAATTGTTTAAAAATTAAATTGTTTTAAATTCATCCTGATGAATGACCAACTCCTGGTGCCTGTCCCATTCTTGTTGAATGCGCTGCTCCTGTTGTGTAGCCCACTCATGTTGAATATCCTACACCAGGGATTAGCCTAATCTTTGTTGAATTAGCGCACTCCTTGTTGAGTGCTCTACACACGCCGAATGGCCTACCTCGTGATAAATGGCTGATCCACATTGAAGAGCCTGCAGTCTAAAATGAGCCCATCTGTGTCTCATGGCCTATCCTGTTGAAAGGGCTATATCAAGTATGTGGACCACCCACATTCAGTGCCTTGCCTCTATCATTTGTTTTTTGTTATATTGTCCCGTGTACCCAGATACATTGTAATGCTTTCTTTTTGCATACTATCCAATTAAATTAGATACTGCTACACATGAATATAATTAAACCATACACAAGTACAACAGGTAGAGCAAAGAGAAAAATACCAAAGTGTAGCTTATAGTGTAACCTGCCACATAAACAGGAACATGAGAAAGCAAAGATTTGGATTCTATCTGTTCAAAATCAGCAGATTTATGAGAGAAGGAAGCACCTTTCTGGTCAAGAGTAGACAAAAATGCTGGAGAAAGTCAACGCCCGTGAGGCAGCATCTATGGAGCGAAGGAATAGGTGACTTTTCGGGTCGAAGAAGAAGGGTCTCGACCTGAAACATCACCTATTCCTCCTCTCCATAGATGCTGCCTCACCCGCTGAGTTTCTCCAGCGTTTTTGTCTACCTTCGATTTTTCCAGCATCTGCAGTTCTTTCTTAAACCTTTCTGGTCAATGACTGAATATTCGAGGGTTTTACTGGTCCCAATGGAAATTCAATCTCACATTGGGGCTGAGACCATGTTTTGACCCTGACATCACTGTTTACTGCAGATGCATTGACTAGAATATCTACTGGCAGATAATAAATTCTCAATCCACTTCAACTGTGTTAGAAAAGTGATATTATTGACGTTTCTCAGATTAATTTGCGGACATTGGACTTATGTCTATGGAATTGATGTCTTATGTCTTGATGAGAACTATTGTATCAGGCTAGTAAGGCTGTCAAAGGGTGCGGGGAGAAGGTGGGAGAAGGGGGTTGAGAGGGAGAAATAGATCAGCCTTGATTGAATGCTGGAGTAGACGATGGGCCGAATGGCCTAATTCTTCTCCTATGTCTTGTGGTCTTACGGAACTATATTTTGCACTCTGTATCTTCCCCTTTGCTCTGTCTATTGTACTTGAGTTTGACTTGATTCTATTTATTATCTAATCTGTTTGAATAGCGTGTAAAACAAAGCTTTTCACTGTACCTCGCTACACGCAACAATAATAAACCTTCACCTAACATTTTGTACTAGGGTACCTCTTGCTCTTTGACCTTCACCAGACAGTGTGCTTGAGACAACTTTACTCAGGCTTATTGACTAAGCCAAGAAAGGCCGCGGTTTCCTTCACAGCCAAACATCCCTGTGTGAGGGCCATTCCCTGTCCGCGCCAGTGTTCCTCACCCTCTTGCTTTGCGTTCTGCTGCAGGGGACGACAAGGCCACCATCCCAGTGACCGACTCAGAGTTCAATGAATCGGTCAACCCCCAGAGTTTCTGCACCGGCGTGTCCCTCCATCACCCAGCCTTGGTCCAGAACACAGGGCCGCTGATCGACATGTCGGACATCCGCCCAGGCACGAGTAAGTATGTGGGTCTTTCTATGCTGAAAAATGTCAGTGATCTGCACTGCTGGTTTCTAAACACTGGGGGAAGCTAAGCATGGAAGGTGTAGAAGATTATGTGATGAAGAGGGAAGAGACAAGAGCACCCTTGCCAACACAGTTTGGGCAGCCCGATGGCACAGCTGATAGAGCAGCTGCCTCACAGCACCAGAGACCCAGGTTCCATCCTGCCTTCCAATGCTCTGTACAGGAGTTTGTATCTTCCCCCTGTGACCCCCTGTGTTTCCTTCACATACTCCGGTTTTGTCTCACATCCCAAAAAAAGTGGCAGAGGATAGTTAATTGGCCGCTGTAAGCTACCCGTAGCATTGAGCTGGGTGAAGGAATCTGGGGGGAGGGGGGGGGATCTGGGGAGGGAAAGAAAGTGATTAATATAGTCACTTGATGTTTGCCTGCAACTCACTGGGCCGAATGGGGCCAGGCTCGGTGACGCTATAAAGTCTCTCTTGGTTTTGCTTACCACCAGATCCAGTCGCCAGGAAGAGCGTTAAATCAGCCCACAGCACGAGGAACAGGTACTCCAGCCAGTGGACCCTGACCAAATGTCAGGCCTCCACCCCTGCCCGAACCTTGACCTCTGACTGGAGAACTGTGGGGTCGCAGCATGGAATAACGGCGACAGAAAGTGACAGCTACAGCGCCAGCCTCTCACAGGACACCGGTAAGAGGGGCAGCAGAGGGTCCCATCAAGCCACCCTTGCTTGGATGTACCACAAAGATTTTGAAAGTTATACTGTATTTATTGCCAGATGTAAGTCATAGAGTCTCAAGTTTAGGTTAGTTTAGAGATACAGCGCGGAAATAGGCCCTTTCGGCCCACCGAGTCTGTGCCGACCAGCGATCCCCGCACAGTAACACTATCCTATACCCACTAGGGACAATTTTTATACATTTACCAAGTCAATTAACCTACATACCTGTACGTCTTTGTAGTGTGGGAGGAAACCCACGCAGGTTACGAGGAGAACGTACAAACTCCGTACAGACAGCACCCGTAGTCGGGATTGAACCCGGGTCTCCGGCGCTGCATTCGCTGTAAGGCAGCAACTCTACTGCTTTGCCACCGAGCCGCCCTAGCTGGTCTTACAATGTGGAAACAGGCCTGCACTGGCCAATATTTCCCATCCACACTTGTCCCACCTGCCTGCGTTTGACTCATATCCCTCTAAACCTGTCCTATCCATGTACCTGTGTAAATAGTTTTTAAACGTTGCAATTGTACCTGCCTCAACTAGTTCAGTTTAGTTTATTGTCACGTGTACCCGAGGTACAGTGAAAAGCTTTTGTTGCCTCAACTACCTCCTCCGGCAGCTCATTCGCTGAGTAATACACTGGTAAGTGTACCACTGGACACCCCATCCACCCTCCCAACTATCACTCTGTCCACATGGTTGCAGTGTGAACCATCTGTATGCCGTTGCACATCCAGGCCAGGCCACCAGCACTTCCCAAACCCACCACCTCAGCTACCAAGAAGTCCAGGGTTACACACGTCCAGAAGCACCACCATCTCCAAAACATGCACCATGCTGACTTGGAAATATTTGCTGTCATTATCGTTGTCATTATATTTACGTCCCGGAGCTTCCTCCTGACCAACACTCTTGGTCACGTGGACAGCGGTGGGTCAAGTCGATGGCTGGCCATCAGCATGTTAAAAGTGTGGGTGACCAATAAAAGCTGGCCTTATCACCAATGATCACCTCTGTGATTTCTTTAACATTAAAGGGCGCAAAATAAATAATTAGGGCGGCACGGTGGCGCAGCGTTAGAGTTGCTGACTTACAGCGCTTTCAGCGCCAGAGACCCGGGTTCAATCCCGACTATGCGGAGTTTGCACGTTCTCCCCGTGACCTTTCTCCAAGATCTTCGGTTTCCTTCCATGTACAGGTTTGTAGGTTAATTTGGTTTCTATAAATGTAAATTGTCCCGGATAATGTGGGGGTCGCTGGTCGGCATGGGCCGAAGGGCCTGTTTCCACGCTGTATCTCCAAACTAAACTAAACTAAACTAACAAAAAAGTCTGTGCTTTTGAAACTTGATGCAGTGAGAACAAGGGTAACCTGGCTTGGTCAAGTGGTCATCATCGTCACCACCCTCCCCATTGTCTCTTCCTTTCAGCAATGGGCCCTCCTACAAGGCCTGCTGGTGCCTGAGAGATGGTTCACTCCTTCCAGAATGTTTTGAGGGAGGTACCAAAACTAGAATGATGGTGCAATTCGCTCCACAATCCATTTCACACGTGCTGCGCTCAATTCTAGCCCTGAGCTCACTAAACCCGTGTTCAAAAATTCACCAGGAGTAGACACAAAATGCTGGCATAACTCAGCGGGTCGGGCAGCATCTCTGGAGAAAAAGGAGGATGACATTTCGGGTTGGGACCCTTATTCAGAAGCCGACCCAAAACATCACCCATCCTTTTTCTCCAGAAATGCTGCCTGAACCACTGAGTTATGCCAGCATTCTGTGTCCATCTTTGGTATAAACCACCATCTGCAGTTCTTTGTTTCTACATTCATCAGCTGTACTCTTACTGAGAAACACCCTCGTTGCTTTGTGACTAACAACATGCATGGTGGCTGAACTGCATAGGGTTTTGGATTTACTTATTATTCCTCAATTAAATCCTACAAGATGCTTTTAAAGGAAAGATATCTTCCACAAGGATTTATTCTGAAAATATAAATAATGTATTGTGGAGATTTCTGCAGTACAGGAGCTTTCTCCTCTAATCCCCAGGCTCTTATCATACACCATTTACAACTTTTATTTTTCAAGTGTTTATCTGATTTCTCCTCGAACTTATTTCAGGAATTCTAACGGTGGAAATGGGATCTCAGTTTAGTGTGCAGATGGCCACAGTTTGGACTCCGCAGCTCCACTGACATAATTAGTGCTGAATTTTGAAATGCAGACTACAGCAACGGCCTTAGTCTGAGTGATGGGAGACACACTCTCATTCTCACGGGATCCTACAGCCCACAAATCCCACTCTACCCACTGTGTCTTTTGTAAGAGCCGTCCAAACTTGAATTGCTTTCTCTCGAATGCTGGAGGTTGCGGGGGACCTGATAGAATGATATACAATGATGAGAGGCATAGATAGTGTTGACAGTCAGAACCTTTTTTCCCAGAATGGTAATGTCTAAGATTAGGCGGCAAAGCTTTAAGGTGAGAGGAGCAAAGTTTAAAGGAGATGTGCGGGGCACGTTTTTTTACACAGGTGGCTGAAACACGCTGCCAGGGGTGGTGGTGGAGGCATACGATAGTGCCGTTTAAGAGGCTTTTAGATAGGTGTATGAATACGCAGGGAATGGAGGGATATGGGTCATGTGCAAGCAGATGGAATTAGTTTAAGTTGGTGTCATGTTCAGTATTGACATTGTTGGCCAAAGGGCCTGTTCCTGAACCGTACATTTCTATGTTCTAATTGTACCCATTCCACCCTTCACTTACCCTAAACTGCTGTCTGTGGGCCGACAACCTTTCTCCCCTTCTCAAACTTCTCCAGCACATTTTGATAAATCATCATTGAATATGTTTCAAATGCTCATTCCGGTTGTACCAATCCATGGTGATTAAAGAAAATGGCGGCTGATGTTGATCATGATCTCTGATGATAGGCAATGTTATGTATCTGATTCCATTATTTTGCTTACAACCTTCTTCCATCCTATTGCTTTTCCTTTCAAGACAAGGGCCGGAACAGCATGGTTTCCACGGAGAGTGCTTCCTCCACCTACGAGGAGTTGGCGCGAGCCTACGAGCACGCCAAGCTGGAAGAGCAGCTGCAACACGCCAAGTTTGAGATCACCGAGTGCTTCATCTCGGACAGCTCCTCGGACCAGATGACCACCGGCACCAACGATAACGCCGACAGCATGACGTCCATGAGCACGCCCTCAGAGGCTGGCATCTGCCGGTTCACCGCATCGCCCCCACAGCCCCAGGACGTGGACCGAGGGAAGAACGTCGCCGTGCCCATCGCTCATCGAGCTGGTAAGCAGTACCAGGCCTGTGCCACTCACCACTCCCTGGCTTTAGCCCTCGAGGCAGACCCCACAATGAATTCCACTTCCAATCCATCTTCCGCTAGTCCATGTTAAACTATTGGAAAAAGTACCGCGGCTTAACATAGTACTAACTGCAGGTTATTCCTGGAACTTGCTGGATTGCAATATCAGTTTAGTCTAGTTTAGTTTATTATTGTCACGTATACTGAAGTACAGTGAAGAGTGTTTTGTTCCAGCTTTCTCCCCCGACTGCAATGTCTGAAGAAGTGTTCCAACTCCAAACATCACCTACTCATGTCGGCTAGAGATGTTATCTAACCCATTGAGTTACTCCGGCACTTTGTGTCTTTTTCCATGAACCTGTCTCTCGTTACATGTTGTTGAGGCAAGATAAGCAGAATTTGGGATTTAAATGGGAAAGTTGGAAGGGATTTTCATGTTGATTCTAAGCTGCACTTGTTGCAGTTGTTACAGGTTGATGGGACAGTGGAAGTTGACTCACTTTCCAACCCATTGTCTGCCTGCCCTTGGCGTGCTTGACAGGATAGTGTGGAGGGACCTGTAACCCATATTATAACTGCCCAGGGATGATTTTCTCGGGCAACATCCAAGGAGACTTACTCATGATCAAGACCGTCTTCTGTCTTCTGTGGAAAGATTTGATGGGACCAAGATGTTCCATACCTAAGTTGTGCTGCATTTGCCATGGGTATGTTTGACCGACTGTGTAGAGGGAACATTACTCCAACCAGTGTTATGTCTACCCTCAGAGAGTCGAGTGGGACATTGAGTTTACTTTGTAAGCTGTGCCTTATTTACCCTTCCAGGAATTAATAGAACAGCGTGGAGAGTTTAGTTTAGTTTAGAGATACAGCGCGGAAACAAGCCCTTCGGCCCACTGAGTCCGCACCGACCAGCGATCCCTGCACACTAACACTATCCCATCCGCACTAGGGACAATTGACAATTCTTACCGAAGTCATTAACCTACAAACCTGTACGCCTTCGGAGTGTGGGAGAAAACCCACGCGGGTCACGGGGAGAACGTACAAACTCCATACAGACAGCACCCGTAGTCAGGATCGAACCCAGGTCACTGGCGCTGTAAGACAGCAACTCTGAGCTATCCTCCGTACCGCTTGGCCCACTGACATTGGGTAGAAACGACAGGAAGTGTTTCAGCTCCCAGCATTAACATCCCTCACCTTGATGAATACAGAACTTGACATAAACAGTTTTCAAAACGTACTTGCTCTGAGGCAATGCTTCTGAGTATATATCATTAACTTGTATCACTATGGTTACAGTTATGAGCGTAACCTCCCAAAACAACATTTTATCACGTAATATAAAATGCCCACGATACATCACTTATAATGCACCCATTTGGATGCAGGCTGTCTGCATTTGTGCAGATATGTGGCTGTTGTTTTTCACATTGACACATTGACTCTCAGTAAGCCTTCAACAGAAACCAACTCTCAACAATGTAGATACTTCTGGGATTTATTATTTTCCGAGATGCAGATGCTACTGGTAAGGACAGGATTTATTGCCTGCCCATAATCTCCCCATGAACTGCAAGCCACGCCAGGCCATTTTAGGTCATTAAGATTCAGCTATGTTGCTGTGCTCTGAAGTCACACAAAGGCTAAACTGGGTAAAGGGTCTGTCCCACTTGGGAACTCGAGTTACTCACAAATTCTCCCGAGTTGTCCCCTTGATTCAAACTCGGAGAATGTCCGTAGCGAGCCCGTAAGAGTCCGTGGATATATCGTAGCGGCTCGTTATATCGTCGCCGTAGGTACTCGGGGCATCAGGTAAGACGGGACTTTTTTTTCAGCATGATGAAAAATGTCCACGAGTAAATAAAAATAGCCCCAAGTACCTACGGCTGGCATCTCCGAGTTTGAATCAAGGGGAAAACTCGGGAGAATTCGTGAGTAACTCGGGAAAGTGGGACAGGCCCTTAAGGATGAGAGATTTCTTGGCGATCCCAGCCATTTTTTGAGGCAACCAGTAGCAATATGGTTACCGTTACTATTACTAGTTTAAAATTGAGATTTACTTTGCGAATAGCTGTTCCCTGGTTGCCTTCATTTGATTTAAATTCATGACTTCCAATTGCTTAATCCATGTCACTGGATTACTGATTCAGTAACAAAATTATGATACATATGGAGTAGAGTGAAATAAGATGGGGCATGGTCCGTTATTTATGTGAGGTCCTATGGCTCACAAATCTCTGTCTTGAACGGGCTTTCTGAATCGGTGAGGTTGTTTGATGTAGGCTCGGGGGTGTGCAACGCTGGTTCAACTAGGGCTGATCATCTGGGTTTGTTGTGTCTGCTGTCGGCACCCTGCCTACAGGCCAGACATTGCCCTTATCCAAGCCCGATTGTTGATTACCCGTGTTCCTTCCGAACCTCCTGTGCTGTCTGTGTGGAGTTTGCATGTTCTTTCTGCGACCTGATACATTTCCTTCAGGCCCCCTCTAGTTTCCTCCCACATCCCAAATATGTGGCAGAGAGTACGTGAATAGCCCCTCGTGTTTAGGTGAATGATAGAAACTGGGGGAGAGGGGCGATGATGGGACACCAGGCAGTGCAAGCTCTTGCTGATACCAAGAACCAAGCTCAGCAGCTGAGGCATAGTGACAGCTGGATATTGGTTTATACGACTGCTACATGGACTGAGATACAGTGAAAAGCCTTGGCTGTGTGCTGTTCAATCAAGTCATACTATACATACAAGATAGACACAAAGTGCTGGAGTAAACTGCAGGTCAGGCAGCATCCCTGGAGAAAAAGGATGGGTGACGTTTTGGGTCAATACCCCTCTTTTTCTAGTCAGGCCAAGCATAGGTACAAATAGAGAGTGCAGAGAGAAAAATATCAGAGTGCAGAATATTATTTTACAGCATTGTTGCATAACAGTTACTGTCTAGGGGGCTTCTCAATATGGAGTTTGTACACTCATCCCGTGATCCGCGTTGGGTTTCTCCGGATTCTCCAGTTTCCTCCCACAATCAAAAGATGTATCAGTTTGTAGGTAAATTGGCTTGGTATAATTTGTCCCTGGTGTGTGTAGGATAGTGTCAATGTGCAGGGATTGCTGGTTGGTGTGGACTCAGTGGGCCAAAGGGCCTGTTTCTACTCTGTATCTCTAAACTAAAGTTACATAGAAAAAGTCCAACATCCACAATGAGGCATGTTAGAAGAATGGGACTACACCCTAGCTGATGGAAGAACACTTCAGTACTTTGGTAACAAGCTCTTCTCAAAGCTGGTTGTACATGCTTTCAGCTTTAGTATCTTCTGCCTGATGGGAGATGGGACATGAGGTGATGACTGGGGTGAAGCAGGTCCTTGATTGTATTGGATGCTTTCCCGAGGCAGCGTGGAGTGTAGTTGGAGATGATGGTGGGGAGTCTAGTCTGTGTGATGGACAAGGCAATTTCCTGCAGTCTTGGCAGAGCTGTTCCCAAACCAAGCTGTAATGTAGTTGGTTATGATGCTTTCTACAGATCCCATCTATAGGATGTTTCAACTGAAGTAAACACTCAGTTAAATAGGGCAATGGTGTTGGATTGGTTTCATTCGGGTGATCTTGGGTTTATACGTTTGTTTCGACCTTTGCGTTGATTAATTTATTTATTTTGCAGGTGATTATTGCAATCTCCCTCTGTACGTCAAGTCTGATGCATTCTTCCGCAAGTCGGATGGCCGCGACCCTTGCCCCGTGGTGCCGCCAAGGGAGGCGTCTATCCGGAGCGTGGCCAGAGCATACCAGGCACAAGGCCGGCACATGACCCTCGACCCCAACAGCAAGCCGCCCATCCACCCGCATGCCACGGCCACCTTACCTCAGAGGACTCTCACCGTGCCCGGCTCCACGGCTCCCGTCGCCACCACCTCCACCAACGCGACCGCCTCCAGCGCCAACACTGTCGGCGCCAGTGCCCCCGCCGAACCGCGGCTGCCCGCGCACACCAAAATCAGCGGCTCCAGAGACTCGCTACTAGAGATGAGCGCGGCTGGACTGGGCAGGTCACAGAAGCAGGGGCCAGGAGCCTATTCAAAGTCCTACACCCTGGTGTAGGTCAAACACGCCCCCCCCCCCCCCCCTCATCTCCCTCGCCCTTGTTAATTTGTAATAAAAATATTTCTTGTACATAAAGAACTCTTTTTGTATAAATAATACTATTTTCTTCTTCTGCAGACTGATCAGGGCACAAAAAAAAAAAATCAAAATGTGATGTTATTTAAAAAAGAAAAACAAAAAAAAAGCGCACATTGTTTTGAACAAAGGACACAAATGAGGTTTTTTTCTGATGTTGTGGATTGTTTCAAAGCAAGTTCCCTGAAGCCATTGCATGCGGACTATTTTACTGTTTAAAAGGATAACTCATAAAGAATCTGCTTCTATTTGCAAATGCTTGTGTTAATACCTTTTTTCTATGAAAAAAAACTCCAAACGCCGTGTGCAATAAAACATTTGTTTATATGCTGTTGTCTGCTGATTTGGTTTAGCTTTTGGTCCTGCTGATTAAATGGAGGGAGCTCTGAAAGGAATGACTGCGGAGAGACATCAGGCCAAACCATTAATTTGAATATCAAGCTTTATCCAAAGAAAGACCCAAATTGCTGAAGCAACTCAACAGGCCAGGCAGTATCTCTGGATAAGTGTGTAGAAATGGAACTGCAGATGCTGGTTTATACCGAAGATAGACTCAAAGTGTTGGAGCAACTCAGCCGGTCAGGCAGCATCTCTGGAGAAAAAGGATGGGCGACATCTCAGGTCGGGACCCTTCTTCAGGCTGAAAGTAGAGGGGAGGGAACTGGAGGTGAGAAAAGGCCTGAAGGCCAGAAACGTCAGACATCTCTGGAGAACGTGGCGAAGTGACATTTTGGCTCGAGACCCATCTTCAGACTGTGTGTAGAAGGGGAAAGGAAGCTGGAAAAGAGGTGGGGGCAGGACAAAGCCTGGCAAGTGAGAGGTGGATGCGGGTGATGGGGACTTTTGATTGTCAAATGGTTGGACAAAAGCCAGGGATGAAAAGACAAGAGTGTGAGATTTGGAGATACAGAGGAGATGAAATGTGAATCTAGAGCAAGGAATACAGGTGGAGGGGAAAGGGAGAAATGGGAACAAGGTCCTGCTCCTGTGCTGTACTATCTTTTGTTCTGGTGCTGGTCACGGTAGGTTAATTGGCATATGTTTGAGAAGCTAAATAAACTCCAAAATCACGAAAAAATGTTGTTGGAACAGCCAACATTGAAAAAAGTCTATTGGTTTGTATGTTTGTACCAAGCTTCACCCTCTCTTTCCCTGTGTGACTACCTCTCATCCTAAACAGACTACTTGACAATTTATGGATAAGTCGTTTGTTTTATAATGGGGTGTTCAGCAGTCTGTATGTTGATCCTAGCCATGTTAAAGTAGTCAACACGGCATTCTTGACGCAGTTACGAATTAATCTTAAATGGACATTTATTTCAATATGCTTTCTTCAAAATGCTTTTCTCATCCATTTTACTTTTAGGTTAAATTTAGTACTCAATTTAGAGTTTGGAAGAAGCTAGGATGGAGAGTGAGGCAGAGTGTGAGAGGCAGCCTGGTATTGCTACACTGAGGGTTTGGAAATAGAAATCTACTTGCATGTTTTTTTCTGGATAATTTCCAGGAGCCTCCTACATCTCCAAATTTTCATCCTTCTCCTCAGCATCTAATTCAGGAGTTAGCAATTAAGGTTGTCCATGATACCAAGTTCAGTATCCATCTGCATTGGATCAGTTTCCCATTATTGACTTTCTACGTTGAATATACTACCTTATTTAATGCTTGAAACTGATCTCTTAAAGGAATCGTGTCCTTCAAATGGAGTGAAAGTTGAGCCACATTGTGTTACTCTAATGAGGGTTTGGGGTAACTGACACCTTGATGAAACCAAATGAAGGCAAATTCTGATTAAGTCTCTGAGGGACTTCAGAACAGAATTTTGGGCCATCAGTTTCTGCTTGTGTTAGTGCTTGCAGTGAGATTCCTGTTCTCAACTTAGTGTCCATGCTAAGGCCAGTTAGTCATTAGAAGGAAACAAGAAGATTGAAATGGAAAATTGTGTGATGGGAGATACATTTTTGCTTAATTTCTTCATGGGACATCATTGGCAAAGCCAGCATCTATTGACTCCCTCTCTCTTTACCCTCGGGAAAGTGGTGGTAAGCCTCCATTTCCCACCACTGCAGTCCTCTAGTGCTCTCAGTGTTGGGTGGAGAGTCCCTGGTTTTAGACTCGGTGAGTTAGGAAATAGCAGGATATTTACAAGTCATGATGCACATGTCTAGAAACGACAGGCATAGATGTAGCTTTGATCCTCCATAGGACGGTGAGTTCATATGCTTTGCTAAAAAAGATGCCACAGATATCTGCTTCCAAAATGAACACAAAATGCTGGAGTAACAGTGGATAGAAGATGTTTCGGGTTGAGACCCTTCTTCAGACTGAAGAAGTGTCTCAACCCAAAACGTCACTATCTCTGTTCTTCAGAGATGCTGCTTGATCCGCAGAGTTGCTAAAGCACACTGTGTCATTTTGTGTAAACCAGCATCAGCAGTTCCCTGTTTCTACATGATGTCTGAGTTTAGTTTCTGGATAGGTTTCTCTGCACTGTGCAATGGCCAGCCACCAACCTTTAAAACACCTCTTCTCATTGATGGAATTGGTCAACTCCTGTTCCCACTGTGTCTATCCTTGGAGAACCATTCTGTGGCCGGGCTCCCCTTGGAGGACCAGTCTTTATCTCTGCCATATTCTCAGGCAATGCTGTCCAAATTCCAGCCACCGTCTGGAAAAAAATCCCCAAATATCTTCCTTCAAATATCCCTTCTAAGCCACTATATTTTAGTTATAAAATAGTTTTTGGACGTCAGGAAGCAGTGTGTAGACAATAGACAATAGGTGCAGGGGTAGGCCATTCGGCCCTTCGAGCCAGCACCACCATTCAATGTGATCATGGCTGATCATCCACAATCAGTACCCCGTTCCTGCCTTCTCCCCATATCCCCTGACTCTGCTATCATTAAGAGCCCTATCTAGCTCTGACTTGAAAGTATCCAGAGAACTTCACACACTGTTGTATAAGACGGTGGCCTATGAAAAATGATCACAGGGAAGTGAACTGCATTCCTTAAGTTGGTGCAACACCCGGCAGGTGAAGGGTTAATCGGAAACACCGATGTTTGTAGATATTTGAATTAAGCCCGCGTGTGCCTGGGGGCCTCTGGCTTCTAAGTCTTGGCAGTTAATCAAGTGAGGAGGTCAGTGTCGGGGCCGCTAGAACATGTCAGTTAACATGGTTTCAGAGAGACTTGTGGTCATTACTTGCACTGCGGTGGATATTTCTATCCCAAGTGGAGTAGGGAGAGTAATGAGACTCTCTGCCTGCTAATGATCACAAGCCCTGAACAGAATGATATTGCTGTTATGGCGCTTGTGGCCTTTCTCACTGTCTCCTCGTACCAGTTAGAAATGCCTGTATTTCCTCGACAGCTATGTAATTGGATTTTCAACCATCTGGGTTCAGGCCACACTTTGCTCCGTTCTATTGCTGCTCACAAGCTTTGTGTGGCTGCCTGCTCTCTCTCTCTCTGCCTCTCTCTTTGCTCTTCTGATGACTGGCTGATATTTCAGGTTAAATCAGTTAAACCCTCAGCCTTTCACTGCTGATTACTCAACACATGAAACAAAAACCGCGTGGTTATTCTTCACAGATTACTTTGTGAGGCGGCTTTCGGTGGTCAGTTGCCTTAAGGGGTGATTTACAAGCCTAACATCGTTCTGAGTATTGTGTTTTGCGTGCGAGGAAGATTTCAGCTTTCTATTTAGAACAGGGACATCCTGCAAAACATAATCTGGGACTCTGGGACTCTTCAGGCTGCTGAGCAAGAGATGGCTCTGATTACATTTGCCGTTATGCTTCAGTTCGTCACCAACTCCCTTCCCGAGGCACCCCATTATGAACAAGACAATAGACACTCTGGAAATTTGTGACTGAATCATGGTCAGAGTATTGCTAGGAAGTTCGGGAAAGACAGAGGTCATAGCAGGCTGACCTTCCGCCTCTTGGTGGGGTTCCCAACCCTTCCGATTACCTTGCGCTCTCCAGGAATTAAAGGCACAAACCATGAGCAAAGCCTGAAAATACGTTGAACACATATAAAATTATGAGAGGCATAGATAGGGTAGACAATCAGAACCTTTTCCCCCAAAGTGGAAATATCAAGCACTAACGGGCGTAGAGTTCATGTGAGAAGAGCAAAGTATAAAGGAGATGCGTGGAGCAAGTATTTCTACACAAAGGGCCGTGGATGCCTGCAATGTGCTGCCAGGGGGTGGTGGCAAATACGATAGTAGCGTTTAAATAGGCACATGGATAATGGATGACGTGCAGGTAGATGAGATCTGGCACCAACCTTGTTGGCCAAAGGGCCTGTTCCTGTGCTGTACTGTTCTATGTTCTATATCAAACAAAATATTTAAAAATACATTTTCTTTGGACACTTTGTCTTATTTGGCTGTTAGGTTATTAGATAACTGAATGGCGGCAGCCCTGTCAGCAGCGCGTTAGTTATTTTCAACTTTTTTTTTTGTATGTTTTAAAGTATGTTTTTAATGTTTCTTTGTGTGTTTTGTGTGGGGGGTGGTGAGTGGGAAACCGTTTCGGTCGCCTCCTCCAAGGAGAGGCGACTTTTTCCAGGTCGCCTCCCCCGTGGCCTAACAGCAAGGATCGGCGCGGCCTTTCCCGGAGACGCGCCTGGGGCTCGGGGCTCCGGCGGCGGGCGCAGTGTGGACTCTCGGCGTGGAGCGGGCGAGCCCTCGTTGGAGGGGAGCGCTCCATTTCGTTGGCCCGGGGCAGCCGGCAGCCTGAAGCCGCGCGCGGTCTACACAGCTCCAGCTGGCGTGGCGTCTACAGCCCGGGATCCCTCGTGGGGGACCCGGGGGTAAGAAGAAGCTTCCACTGCCGGCCCGCGGCCAACTTCTACCGCGGGTGCGGTATGGACTTAACATCACCCCTGGAGGGGAGCTTCGACCATCGACCCTGCAGTCTGCGGTGCTTCTGGCTGAGCCGTGGAGGGAACTTTAAATCTTCGGCCACCGGCCTGCGGCCTACATCAACTTAAAGCCGCGGTCTCCGGTGGGGAAGAGCCGACTCTGGACTTACCTGGACTCGTACCTTGTCCTTACCATCTGGACGCCCACAGCAGCGGCTGCGGAGGGTGGAGGTCCCGACCACGGGGGAAAATGGAGGACTGGCCAAATTGTGTGCCTTCCACCACAGTGATGAATGCTGTGGTGGATGCTTATGTTAAATTTTTATTGTGTTTTTGTGTGTGCTCTTTATCATTGTATCGCTGCTGACATATTCATTTCACTTGCACTTTATGTGCAATGTGACAAATAAACCGTATTGCATTGTAGATATTGAAGGGAGGGCAAAGAAAACTTGACTGGTCATGAATTATCCAATTGAGTAGTGAGAAGACTACTTTGTAGCCAATGAGGATAGGCATGTGTTAGTGACCAATGATGGGATTGGGAGCACAGGACCAATGAGAGGCCACACGATGAGACCCATGATTGGACCGACCTGACAACCTTATATTAGATACAATACAATTTTATTTATCCCAGGAGGGAGATTGAACTGCCAGCAGTCATGAACACAAGATACGTGAAATTAAAGTGATGAGTGGAAAGGATCGGGGATGTGCAAAGATTTGGGAGGGGGGGGGGGGGGGCAGGGGAGTCAGTCTACCCCAAGACAGAAGGGGGGGGGGAGGGGGAGTTGTACAGTTTGATGGCCACAGGTAAGAAGGATCTCCTGTGGTGTTCGATACTGCATCTTGGTGGAACCAGTCTGGTGCTGAAGGTACTCCTCAGGTTGACTAGTGTGTCAATGGAGGGGGTGAACTGTATTGTCCAAGATGCTCCACAGTCTTATATAGTTATCCATTTAAATAAGTTCTTGAACCAGAGTTTAAATCTGCAATCTTCTTGAGTTTGTAATCGCCTCATCCAAGCTTCTCGTGAGAATCAGCCTCAAACGCAAATGGGACACTTACCCAGAAAGCTCACAAAGCTATGGGAAAGTGGGCAGAAAGAGACACTGTTCTTCTTATGCCCCCGTCCCACTTAGTAAACCTGAACGGAAACCTCTGGAGACTTTGCGCCCCACCCAAGCTTTCCGTCCGGTTCCCGGAGGTTGCAGGTAGTGGAAGCAGGTAGGGAGACTAACAAAACCCTCCGGGAACCGCACAGAAACCTTGGGTGGGGCGCTAAAGTCTCCAGAGGTTTTCATTCAGGTTTCCTAAGTGGGACAGGGGCATAAGACTGTAGTAATGAAGGAATCCTAACTTTGCATCCAGTATGGAAGTACCCACTGCTTACCCTGGACCGCATTGCCAAAATCTCTCACCGATTCACGTTGTTCCCATTATCATGTATCTGTACACTGTGGATGACTCGATTGTAGTCATGTATTGTCTTTCCGCTGACTGGTTAGCACACAACAAAAGCATTTCACTGTACCTCAGTACATGTGACAATAGATTTAAACTAAAAATTCAGTCTTCAAGTACATGTCTGGGACTCGAATGAGTGATATTCTATTACACTTTTGAAACTCATTTGTTATCCATTTAAAGAATTTGTGACAAAGTAACAGATCCAATCTCAAACACATAGTGCTGACGTTGCTAGGAGACTCCCCACAGCTGAGCTGAAGTGACACATCACTTATCTGAGGCACACAAAAAAGCTGGAGAAACTCAGCGGGTGCAGCAGCATCTATGGAGCGAAGGAAATAGGCAACGTTTCGGCCCGAAACGTTGCCTATTTCCTTTGCTCCATAGATGCTGCTGCGCCCGCTGAGTTTCTCCAGCTTTTTTGTGTACCTTCGATTTTCCAGCATCTGCAGTTCCTTCTTAAACACTTATCTGAGGCAGTTGGTTTCCAACAGCTCCTGAAAATTGCATGTCAATCAGTGGTCTTCTCACTGCTTGGCTTGCTCACGAAACCAAGTGGAAGTATTAGAAAAACAGCATCTCATATTTCGCTTGGGAACCCAGCAGTGTGAGTATTGATTTCTCTAAGTAAGTAACCCCTGCTTTCCCTGTCTCCATCCCTCCCCCCACCCTAGTTCTCCGACTAGTTTCACTGTCCTACTGATTGTATGCCTCGTTGTCACCTTCCCCTCAGTTAACAATGAACCATTCTACATTTCCTTGACCATCGTCTGCTTCGATCAAGAACCATAAAAACATAGAGAATAAGTGCAGGAGTAGGCCATTCGGTCCTTCGAGTCAGCACCGCCATTCAATATGATCATGGCTGATCAGAAAAAAATCAGTATCCTGTTCCTGCTTTCTCCCCATATCCCTTGACTCCGTTAACTTACTCATCCATATCTCGAGTCTCTCTCTCTCTCCTGACTCGGTTGGAAGAAAGGTCTCGACGCAAAACATCACCCATTCCTTCTCTCCAGAGATGCTGGCTGTCCCACTGAGTTATTCCAGCATTTTGTGTCTATCTTTGGGAGTATTTGTTCTGTTCTAAGAAATTGTGTCCTAGGACATTCAATAATTCCTTGACTGCTTAATTCCTTATCATAACGGGACTGCAGACTCAAAGGAAAATAAATGAAGTCTCTTCTGTTTCATTGTAAACTAAAGGACCTGTCCCACTTGAGCGTCATTTGTGCGTCACGCAGGTGGCGCGCCATGACGCGTAAATGATGTCACGTAAATGACGCGTAAATGATGTCACGTAAATGACGCGCAAATAACGCCCAAGTGAGACAGGCCGAGCAACAATGATTATTAAAGGTGTCAAGGATTATGGGGCGAAGGCAGGAGAATGGGGTTGTGAGGGAAAGATCGATCAGCCAAGATTGAATGGAGGAGTGGACACGATGGGCCAAATGTCCTACTTCTGCTCCTACGACTTATGAACTTTTAAATAGCAGGGCTCAAGGTGAAACAGAATTGGTGAAACCTGGTTGCTTTTTGAGGAGATAAGAACTGTAGGCTCATGTGTTATTTGACACAGCCCCCATTTAGACTAAAAGTAAAGTGCTGTGGACAATGTAAATTTCACCAAAAAATAAAAGTCATAGAATCACCAAATCAAGGAAAAGTTATGACTCATAAGGAGGCCATTCGGTCCATTGTGCCTGTGCCATTCACAACCCAACCTCACCCTACCCCCAGTATTAGACCTGGACACTGGCAGGCCAAAGGTCATCAAGTGCACAACTTGCATGCAGCTTTTCTGCCTCATTCCATCAGTGAGTACCATGACCACATGCTTCCCCAATTCCCATCTGAATCTTCCACCAATGATTTTATATCTAGTTTTTGATTCCTCGGCAAAAGAAAGTAGAAACTTCCAATTGGATCCATTCAGGCTCTTCAAATGTTTATAATTTTTCAGGGAATTCTCCCCTCAAAGCACCATTCCAAAGGATAAACAGCCAAATCTTTCCTCACTTATCATGTATCCAATCCTGTCCACGTTCTGTTAAATCTCCTCTGCACCCTTCCAAGTCCTGTCCTGTGATGATGTGTTAAGACGGGTGCGAATACACCCAGAAAATAGTGCAACATTGTTCAGCTTCAGATTAAACTGATTTTTCAACCACACAATGTCCTTTTCTTCTCTTTCAGAGTTGTGTGAACGCATTTCCAACTCAATGTGTTTCAATGATATTAGTGACAGGATCACAGAGGTTTGAGTGTTCCCCAGAGACCCGTGGCTGACACAGCTAAAAAGGGAACTTGAGTTTATTCTCACTAAATTCATTTCAGAGAGGATACTCAAGGCCATTGATGGAGGTAGTTTGAACCCTTGACATTAGAATACACTGATGGCATGCTTGTGATTTTGAATGAACCTTTCCCTGGGCCACCAATCAAAATCAACATTTGGGAACTAACCTGCAATCAACCTTCCGAACCAAAACGTCACTTACCCATGATCTCCAGAGATGCTGCCTGACCTGCTGAGTGACACCTGCATTTTGTATCTTTCTTTGGTATAATCAGCATCTGCAATTCCTTGTTATAGCATTTGGTTCATGTCCTCCTAATCTTTATTAAAGATCATGGAAATATACAGATCAATAAGACACATACAGGAGAATGGACATGATCTAGCTTTACGTCTGTGACCTGGTATCTAATCATTAATGTTAAATTCCAATCACTTGGCCTTATATTCAACATTACACATGAGGGACATCTTCAAGAACACATCATTTATGGAAGTAACAAATTGCTGGAGGAACTCAGTGGTCCAGACCACATCTGTTGAGGAAATGGACAGACAACATTTGGAAGGTCCTGACCCAGCATTTGCCTCCACAGACGCTTCCTGGCCCGCTGAGTCCCTCTAGCGGTTTGTTTTTTTGCTCGGGATTCCTACATCTGCAGTCTCTTGTGTCTCCACATCACATATGGATTTTGTTCATACTTTTTGCATTCTTGATATCTCCGGTATTGTGTCTGGATGGTCATAGCTACACTCTCCAGGCTGAGTTCCGCAAAGATATTTTCTTCCCAACGTTTAACACCTACAGACATAAAGCAAAATATAAATTAGTTGTTTAAAAAAATATATTTTGTCAGTCAAGTTATGATCAATTTGCGTCTGAATGCAAAATACTGGAGATGCTGGAGATCTGAAATAAAAGCAGAACTTACTGAAGTCAGGCTGATGAAGGATCTCAACCCGAAACGTCTTACACTAAACATTATTCCCTTATCATGTATCTATACACGATAAATGGATCGAATGTATTCATGTATTGTCTTTCTGCCAACTGAATAGCACGCTACGATGGTCAGCTTTTCACTGTACCTCAGTACACGTGACAATAAACTAAACTGAACTGAGGCAGTAGCTTTTCATCAAATCTGGATCTATATTTCAGAACTTTGAAACTTGGAATGATATAATTAACCAATTTGGGATAATTGACCAAAAACGTTGCAACTCTTGTGTACTGCCTCAGAGTAATGACTTACCATCACCCGGTGGGGTCACAACATCGGAGGCCTGGATCGCCTCAGCGCAGAGGGAGAACAAGGAGGGAAGAGACAAAGACTTTAAGACTTTTGCCTTCCATCACAGTGAGGAGGTGCCTGGTGAACTCACTGTGGTGGATGTTAAATTTGTGTTTATTGTGTGTTTTTGTTATTTTTATTATATGTTATGACTGCAAGGCACGAAATTTCGTTCAGACCGAAAGGTCTGAATGACAATAAAGGTTTCTAATTCTAATTCTAATTCTAATCTACTATTCTTCCACTCTTGTACCAAGGTGTGATTTAGCCTGGTTAGTTAGAGTAAGATTTACTGAATGGTACACAAAAAGAATGTCGCAGTACCTTTGTACATGTGACAATAAAGTCTCATTGATAGATAATAAATCTGCTGACCCATATGTGTTTGGAGTGTGGAAGGAAACCGGAGCATCAAAGGAAACCCACAGTCACAGCAAGAATATGTCAACTCTACACTGACAGTGCCCGAGGTCAGGATCGAACCTGGGTCGATGTTGCTGGGAGACGGCAGCACTACCGTTAGCCCCACTGTGCCACCCACGTTTGAAAACGTTCTAAAATACACCGTGCAGTAAGCGGTTCTGTGAGTATGGAGACTGTTGAGGCATTTTCACTAGAACCTTTTGTTGACAAGCAAAAATATGTTTTTGTAACAATGGCAGTTTCAGGAGCAGTCAGCCAAATGCATGTCCTCAGAACAACAGCTTATAAATGACTACCAAACAATTCTCCCCTTATACTCGAACTGCATGTTTCAGCTCATCGCAGCTAGTGCTAATTTTCCAAAATGCTTTGCTTGCCATAAAAAAAATTTTAAATGTAATATTGGCCCCTGAGGTGAAATTGCATTTTGAAAACTCATTTTTTTAACAGTAATGAGCTAATTCTATCATTTAACGTCAGGATATCTTGCATTGACTTATATAACCAGGGATACTAAACCTTGGGATGTCTATTACTGCTTCACCACATCAAAATGATATAATATCCGGGACTAACACTGTTTCTTGCTTCTTATAGTCATGACAATCACGATAAATTATTCATTTTAAAACATTATCTTTCCGATTTTTTTTGAAGGTCCATTTTTATTTTTATTTGTTGTGGGTGTAGATTAGGACATTACGACCTGGCAGTGCTGTATCAAGGTGCCGGGTTAAATGAATCGGTTGAAACCGTCAAATGTCAGCTTTATCTTTATTGATGGGATCTCGGTTTGTTTGTATAATTCAGACAATTCCAAAAGGATTAAACATAAGATAGACACAAAGTGATGGAGTAACTCAGCGGGTCAAGCAGCATCTCTGGAGAAAAAGGATGGGTGACGTTTCAGGTCGGGACCCTTCACCCGGTCTGAAGAAGGGCCACGGTCCAAAACGACGCCCATGCTTTTTCTCCAGAAATGCTGCCTGACCCGCTGAGTTACTCCATCACTTCGTGCCTATCTTTCATGTAAACCAGCATCTGCAGTTCCTTTCTACCTGGATTAAACAGACTGTGCGGGCTAATCCAACTCTCCATTTTATCTGCATTCCCTTTAAATTCCTCTCATCATATATTTGCTTCTTTTGTAAGGTGTTTATGAATGGTGTTTCAACAACACCATTGACCTGTACAAGCAATGATTTGGTCAGTAGATTTTAAGGCACTATATTTGAAGGACCATCATAATGGGAGGGAAAAAAAGTGGACAGTCAAATGCAGGAGGAAGAATTGCAGGAGCTTGCCTCGCAGCTAAAGACTCAGCACTGGTGATGGGGATGATTACATTTGGGGATAAATAGAAGATCAAAATTAGAGAAATACATATCTCTGAGGGAGGATCACATACATAATTGTGTCATTCTGTACACAAGTTCTATCAGGATCACAAAGTTGATTCACATTTTTTAATCTGAATGGTGAAGAATGAAGAACAACTAGGAAGAAAGGAGGTGATTTCCAAGATAAAGAACGTTTTGTCCAGTTTAGTTTAGAGATACAACGCCTGTGCCGACCAACGGTCACCTGTAGACTCGTTCTATCCTACACACGAGGGACAATTTACAGAAGCTAATTAACCTGCATGTCTTTGGAACGTGGGAGTATACTGGACCACCTGGAGAAAACCTAGGACCACCTAGAGAAAGGGAGAATGTACAGAACCCACAGTCAAGATTGAACCCAGGTCTCTGGCACTGTAATGCAGCAGCTCTACCGCTGTGCCACTGTACTACCCGAAAGTATGTTTCGAATGTAAAAGTAAGGAGGAGAATTTTTAAAGCTGAGCCATTGCTTGAGTTCCTCACCATGATCATGGGACAAATCTCCCCCATACCAGCCACATATTTACTGTGACAATGAAAGCAAGCCAGAGGCAGGGCATCCTACAGCAACGGACTAACCTCTAGATGCCCCCCAAGGCTTTCCACCATCTTCAGGTCTCGAGTCAGGACCTGGATTGAATATTCTGCACTGGCCTGGATGATTCCAGCTCCAACAGCACCCAGGTCAAAGAAGGTACAGGTACTCGGTACATCACCAGAGCAACAATGCATGCCATCAATCAAAAATACATTTTATATGTAAATACACACCATGTAACTGTTGCCATCACTGTGTGCAGCCTGGAAACAAATGAGACACCACCCGAGGTACAGTGAAAAGTTTTTGTTGTGTGCTAACCAGCCAGCAGAAAGACAACACATGATTACAATCGAGCCATTTACAGTGTATAGCTACATGATTAGGGAATAGTGTTTAGTGCAAGGTAAAGCCAGCAAAGTCCGATTAAGGATAGTCCGAGCGTCACCAGATAGATAGTACGTGCAGGAAGGAACTGCAGATACTGGTTTACACCGAAGATAGACACAAAATACTGGAGTAACTCAGCTGGCCAGGCAGTATCTCTGTATAGAAGGAATAAGTAACATTTCGGGTCAGGACCTTCAGATAGTAGTTCAGCACTGCTCTCTGGTTGTGGTAGAATGAATCCGTTGCTTGTTCTTAACAGCTGAGAAGAAACTGTCCCTGAATCAGGAGGTGTGCGTTTTCACACTAAACACATTACTTTATCATAAAGTCTAAGAACGTTGGCATTGGACCCATGCTGCCAACTTTTACATGCTACATTTTCACACCGAAGCACAATCACACAAGAATTTGTATGTCGCACCGTTGGAAAAAAATTGAAGCTGGTGGCTTGATGAGTCACAGTAACTTCACTGTGAAGATTCGAAGTGATGGTACTCAAGCTTAGACAACCAAAAATAACCTCGTCCAGAATTACAGGCTCAGGTATAAGATTATTGAGTTAGGTTTAGTTTAGTTTAAAGATACAGCATAGAAACAGACCCTTTCAGCCCGCCAAGTCCAGGCTGACCATTGGCCACCTACTCACACTAGTTCTATGATATCCCACTTTCTCATCCACTCCTTGCATACTAGGGGCAATTTACGGGTAGAACACGAGGAATAGATTTCTTCAACAACTTTCAAGATAAATGTCGTGAAGTATATCTAATTGAAGTTTCTTGGATGCGGCCTTATTAGATTACAGCTAACTTAATGCGGCATTCCAACATGAAAAGGTTCCCCACCCCTGAACTGGTTCATTCTATCAAGTCTCAAACACATAAACAATGTTGCTCTGGTGATGCTCTTGCATCTGTCCAAGACTACACCTGAACTCACACGCAAAGGGCAGCACAGCTCACTTTGGCTCAGGTGAGCCTTGCACCATCTCTGACCAATCATGGGGAAACATTTTGGAAATTCTTCCTTATCTTGGTTTGATTGACTGAGTACTCCCTCTACTGGTACTTTTTACATTTTAATCCATCATATACAATCTACTAATGCTTCACTCTTGTTTTTCCTTCTCAAATAAAGAGACAGTTGGCCAGTTATAGAGCCTACACCATCTGTTACAGATTAGATTTACTCCAGGTAACCTAGATCACATTCATATATTCAAGGCAACATTTTGGTGGCAAAAACAGGAAAGCAGACTATTATCTAAATGGTGGCCGACTAGGAAAAGGGGAGATGCAGCGAGACCTGGGTGTCATGGTAGACCAGTCATTGAAAGTAGGCATGCAGGTGCAGCAGGCAGTGAAGAAAGCGAATGGTATGTTAGCTTTCATAGCAAAAGGATTTGAGTATAGGAGCAGGGAGGTTCTACTGCAGTTGTACAGGGTCTTGGTGAGACCACATCTGGAGTATTGCGTACAGTTTTGGTCTCCAAATCTGAGGAAGGACATTATTGCCATAGAGGGAGTGCAGAGAAGATTCACCAGACTGATTCCTGGGATGTCAGGACTGTCTTATGAAGAAAGACTGGATAGACTTGGTTTATACTCTCTAGAATTTAGGAGATTGAGAGGGGATCTTATAGAAACTTACAAAATTCTTAAGGGGTTGGACAGGCTAGATGCAGGAAGATTGTTCCCGATGTTGGGGAAGTCCAGGACAAGGGGTCACAGCTTAAGGATAAGGGGGAAATCCTTTAAAACCGAGATGAGAAAAACTTTTTTCACACAGAGAATGGTGAATCTCTGGAACTCTCTGCCACAGAGGGTAGTTGAGGCCAGTTCATTGGCTATATTTAAGAGGGAGTTAGATGTGGCCCTTGTGGCTAAGGGGATCAGAGGGTATGGAGAGAAGGCAGGTACGGGATACTGAGTTGGATGATCAGCCATGATCATATTGAATGGCGGTGCAGGCTCGAAGGGCCGAATGGCCTACTCCTGCACCTAATTTCTATGTTTCTATGTTATACAGCCCAAGACTGCTCAATATTATAAACAGTAATATACAATATAATATGAACATTTCTTAACTTTCAGTAGAAATGACAGTAAAGCTGATTTTAGTTTGAGCCATAGTCATAGGGCACAGAACGAGGCCATTCGGCCCAATTTGCCCATGGCGACCAAGATGCCCCATCTACACTAAATCAATCTGCCTGCATTTGGCTCGCATCTCTCCACACCTTTCCTATCCATATACCTGTCCAATTGTCTTTTAAATATTGCTATGGTACCTGCCTCAACTACCTCCTTTGGCAGCACAGTTGGCAGCACAGTTCCATATATCCACCACCATCTGCGTGAAAACATTGCCCCTCAGGTTCCTATTATGTCCTCTGGTTCTTGATTCTCCGACCACTTTCAAGAAAAGAAGTACTTGCTCTCCTAGATCCCTCTACTTTGCAACACTGCCCAGGGCCCTGCCATTCACTGTATAGGTCCTGCTCTAGTTTGACTTCCCAAATTGCAACACCTCGCTCGCACTTATCTGCATTAAACTCCATCACCATTCCTCAGCCCATTTGCCCAACTGATCAATAGCTGCTGTAACTTTTGACAACCATCCTCGCTAGCCACGATACCACCCACTTTAGTGTCATCTGCAAGGTTACTATTCATACTTTCTCCATTCTCAACCATATTTTGGTTTTAAGAGAACTGAACGTGGTAAATGTCAGGCAATCTACTGGTAATTGTACATCATTGCATGGGTGTTATCTTGGTTTATAATTGGAACTCACTGGGTGTTATTTTTATTTATGTTGATGGATTGAGGGGGAAGGAGGAGGGGGATGGGAGGGAGGAAAGGGTAGGGGGGGGAGAACTTAGTTGGGATGGGGGAGTGGGCAAGGGATGGAGGTGGATGGTAGGTGCCATGGGGGGGGGGAGGGATATGGGGGGAGGTGGGGGAGATGGGAGGGAGGAAGGGGATGGAGAATTTAGTGGGGATGGGGTGAGTAGAGGGGGAGGAGGGTGATAGATGGGAGGGGTAGGGTGGTATCCAGCGATTTAATACAGACGCTAAACTCTATACCTCTAAACTAAACTACGAAGCTCGAGACAAGCTCCAGTGCAGCAAACAACCAGTTCAGGTCTGTCCCCAAGCCTGAGACTGGCTTAAGTTTCAGTAGCTGTTCCGATCAGTCCAGCCAGCGAGGCTTGCCCTGTTTCCAAGATTAGATGTTAAACTAAAGGCTTCCCATTTGATGCAAAATCAGAGAGCTCTGTGTGTGCCCCCTATCAACCCCACTAAAGCAGATTATCCATTATCACATTTCTGTTTGTTGGAGCTGGCAAGGCACAAATGGCTGCTGCATCTTCCACTTTGACTCATTTTAATAGTACTTCATTAGGTTTGAAATACATTTTGACTGTTCTGAAGGGGACATGCAAGGTGTTATATAAAAGCGGTGACTTTAAAAATATATATATTTGAGGGCACCAGTCTTCCAAAGGGTTTGAGTTGGTAATCGCACTCTCCAGATCCCATGGCTCCCTGAACAGTCGTGTGGATATTTGGAGACGGCCCTCAGAAGCTCAGGCAGATGGTTGCAGTTCAAATTCTGAACGGTTGCCAGGTGGAAAATGGAAACCTACCTCTTGCTGTGTTGCCCTTCGAGCGATTAGCACGGCTTCATCGAGAGCCTCCGTCCTTGCTAGAGAACAAGAAGAGTCTGTATAAGTGGTCATTGTAAATTATGCTGATAATTTGCTGATATCCAGTCTCTTAATCAAGAATCAGTTTGATGCCCTGTCTGTAAACCACATCTTAAAACCGTAAAGGGCGCTTCTTGCAGTGGTGAAGTGCTTTTCATTCCTCTTGTTTTTTAAGTTATTTACAAGATAAGATAAATCTAGAACATGCTTTGATTTTGATTTTATACATTTAGACCAAAGAACATTTCTTTCAAAAGAAGTTGCAACTCCAATTCATAGCCAATAATCTTGAACTGAGGAATTTCTGCTATGACGCAATGTGTTGCAATTCTTGTACTTTTCTTTTGCGGTGGTTAGAGTGAATAAATTTAATTCTCTCTCTTCTCAGCAAACTGGTGCAGCAGAAATAACGTTCAAGATTCAGCTTTGTCAAATCAATTACAGTATGTTACTGATTGGTGAAATAGTGGGGTCTCCACCCTACCTCATCCAATGGAAAGGTTTAGTCTGCATCATAGTCACTGGGATATTTCGGAATGAAATACGCTCAACTATGTTATGGGATGTGTGGTGACACTTGCGTTAAAACTGATATTTGTCCACAGCAGTAGTTATCTCAAATCTTTTATTTCTCTATTATCTTGTTGACATGACAATGTTTTTATAGCTACCGAATGTGGTAATGGAAGAGTAAATACAATAGGTTGGATCTTCTACTCCACTGCCTGCACTCCTCCCCATATCAATATCCATCTTGTCTGGACACGGACGAGCGATCTGACTGAGTTTCCACACACACTCGAGTCGGGCAACCAGACCTCAGGCAGCATGGAGCAGAGCTACTACACACAAAACGCCTAGCTGGTCTTTGGCAGAAGGCAAGGCTGGGAGCCCGTGTCAAACTAGCAAGGCGTTTTAACGGTTTAAGTGCCTCTGACGATTGCAATTGAACGGAGAATATATAAATATATTTAGATTTATCAAAAACTTAGTCCTTGCCTTCTGAATGAATGAGGGCTACCAAACCTATGCCAGGTCTGACCCACTACAATGGAGGGTGATCCAAGCAAGACCATCAGACTCTATCTGGTGTCCAGGGACAGAGCGAAGTGAGAGAAGCGGTTGTATTCAGCTTTAGTTTTCGTTTTAGAGATACAGCATGAAAAAACAGGCCCGTCAGCACACCGAGTCCTCATTGCCTAGTGATCACCCCGTACACTAGCACTATCCTACACTCTAGGCCAATTAACCTACACACCTGCATGTCTTTGGAATGTGAGTGGAAACCAGAGCACCCGGGGAAAACCCATGCGGACACAGGGAGAGCGTCCAAACTCTGTACAGTCAGGATCGAACCCCAGCTCTTGCACTGTAAAGGCAGCAACTCTACCCCTGCGCCTCTACGCTTCCCTTGCAAGCAAGTGTTTGGATTCTAAGATGCACTGCTTGTGGACATGGAGACAATTACTCTCACAACATTTAAGAAGCATCTGGACAGGCACTTGAATCACCAGCCACCAAATGCAGGTAAATGGATAGTATAGATAAGTGTAGATAACTACCATGGTCTGGCGGGTGGAGTGGAGGGGGGGGGGGGGAACAAAGTCCTGTTTCTGTGTAGTATGAACAGTTGAAGTGAATGGAATTGATGCATTTAAAAGGAAAGCAGATGAGCAAGGAATATAAGGATCAGCTAAAAGAGTCAGAAGGAGAATTAAGAAGAATTCTCAAATTTATCTCAAAAGCCTATGCTCAGTCTAAAGTCATATCTACACTCAGATCCCCTCTAAACCTCCTACCTCTCAGCTTGTAGCTATGGCACTCATGTTTTAATCACTCCCGCCATTCAAAAATGTTTCTTCCTATCCACCCAATTCATCACTTTCTACACCTCTATCAGGTCACCCATAGTCTCTTTCGACCCTAGCCTATCCATTCTCTCCCTCCAACTGAATTGTTAGCGGGCAGCACGGTGGCGCAACGGTGGAGTTGCTGCCTCACGGCGCCAGAGAGACCCGGGTTTGATCATGACTACGGACGGAGATACTACACGGAAAAAAGTTGCATCTCTGTCAAGGAAAGAGATTTTTTTTTTTTTTAATTCCCCCACCCCCACACAAAACAAAACTAAAAGTACACTAAAACATACATTTTACAACAAAATAAAAACAACAAAGAAGGAAAAAGATGAGAGACCATTGGTGAGGCAGCCATGGTCAGCGCCACCTAAAGTAAAGTCTAAAGTAACCCTCTGTAAGAAACAAAAACCCACGCTCAGATCCCCTCTAAACCTCCGAATATCTCAGCTTGTAGCTTTGCCACTCATGTTTTAATCACTCCCGCCACGCAAAAATGATTCTGACTATTCACCCAATTCATTCCTTCATTACCTCAATCAGGTCACCCTTAGTCACTTTTCGCTCCAGGGATAAATCCATTCTCTCCCTATAACTACTATGCTCCAATTCAGCCACCTCCTTGTGAATCTCCTCTGTGCTCTCTCCAGCACCAAAACATCTTGAGTATTGTGTAGCGACCAGAGCTGCCAACAGGTATAAAGTTGCAACATGATGCCATTCTCGTACGCTTTACGCAGTGCAGAATGCCACATTTGGTTAATGATGGTGGCATCTCTCTCCTGAGAGATATGTACAATGAGGCTTTTTTACATCGTCGCCTACCACCCACCTTGTCGTTGGCTACTATCTCCCTAATTCTTAAAAAGGAGAAAGATCCTCTGCTTTGTAGTAGCTATAGACCAATTTCACTCTTGAATGTGGACCTCAAAATCCTCTCTAAAGTTCTTGCGCTCCGCTTCAACAAGTGATGCCCTTTATTATCTCATTAGATCAAACAGGGTTTATGCCAGGCCGACAGTCCTCCCACAATACTAGGCGTCTCCTTAACATCATCCATTCACCAAGTAGTGAGACCCCGGAGATAGTGGTCTCCCTTGACGCCGAAAAAGCTTTCGACAGCGTCGAGTGGAAGTACCTATACGAGGCGATGGACAGGTTTGGCCTCGGCAATAGTTTCATTTATTGGGTCAGTCTATTATACTCGTCCCCGGTGGCCTCAGTACAAACAAACGACACACTGTCGCCCCACTTCCCCCTTCGGAGAGGTACCAGGCAGGGTTGCCCGTTATCACCACTTCTGTTTGCTGTCGCGATAGAACCCTTGGCGGTTTGGTTACGCTCAGAGAAGGGCTTTAAAGGTATCACACGGTTTGACACAATTCATAAAGTCTCATTGTATGCGGATGACCTGCTCCTGTACATCTCGAATCCAGTCAGCTCTCTCCCTGTGATTATGAATATTTTAGAACGGTTTGGGGTGTACTCTGGTTATAAACTTAACTACCAAAAAAGTGAACTATTACCGATTAACTCATCGGCTAAGCAGCTCCCTCGCTCTTTAACCTCATTCAAATGGGCGGAGGACGGATTTCGCTACCTTGGCGTTTTTATCACAATACCTATATTTGATATGTTCCGCACAAACTTCCTGCCTCTGGTTGAGAAAGCCGAAAGAGACTTTGACCGCTGGTCAGTCTTACCATTATCCCTCGCGGCCCGGATAAATCTGGTCAAGATGGTCGTCCTACCCAAATTCCTGTACCTTTTCCAGCATGTTCCTATATTTATCACTAAATCTTTTTTTGATAAATTAGAAAGGAGAATATCTAAATTTTTATGGGGTAGCAAACCGGCCAGAATTCGAAAGACGCTACTACAGTCTCCTAAGAGTGACGGCGGTTTGGCACTTCCTGACTTTAGGCGATACTACTGGGCTGCTAACTTGCAAAAAATCCTGTACTGGATGAATGATGATTGCGACCACCTACCGACCTGGGTACACATGGAAAAGGCGAGTTCACATCTCCCGTTGCGGTCTGTCCTATGCTCTCAACTCCCCCTTTCTATAACATCTGCGGGTGCAGGCCCAATTGCATCCCTCTCGCTCAAGATATGGAGTCAATTTAGGAAAAACTTCGGTTTACAAGGCCCTTCCATCTTGACCCCACTGCTTAAAAATCACATCTTTAAACCTTCAAGTACAGACCACGCATTCAAAACCTGGCATAGTAATGGCATCAGTAGTATCAAAAACCTATACAAGGATGGCATTTTTTCGTCTTTTGCGGAGCTTTCGTACAACTATAGCCTCCCAAACTCCCACCTTTTTCATTTTTTCCAGATTAGGAATTTTGTGAAGAAGATATTCCCCCATTTCCCAAATCGTCCCCCTGAAACCCTGACCGATTCCATCCTAGCTCTAGATCCCAACCGGAAGAAATGCATCTCTTTTTTGTACAACTTGTTAGGGTCGGTTATATTGAAACCTTATACCTCATTAAAAGCTGCGTGGGAGGGCGAGCTGAATATGAAACTAACAGACCAGCAATGGGACTCTGCCTTGGATTTGATCCATTCTTCCTCCATATGTGCCCGTCATGGCCTAATCCAATGCAAAGTCCTTCACAAAGTCCACTACACAAATGCAAGATTATCTAGAATTTACCCCGCTGTTAGACACCTGCAACAGATGCAATCAATCCCCTGCCAACCATAGTCATATGTTTTAGTCTTGCCCTAAGCTAGCAACCATTTGGAGGAGTGCTTTCGACGTGCTAAGCAGAGCCTATGGCCAGACTATTCCTCCAAACCCACTGTCAGCTATTTTTGGTATTCCCCCCAACACCAACCTCTCTGTTGCGTTGAAGCGGGTCCTGGCTTTTACAACCCTGTTAGCCCGGAGACTGATTTTGCTTAACTGGAGACTTACCTGTCCCCCGACACACGCCCGCTGGATCAAGGAGGTGCTCTACAACTTAAAGCTTGAAAAACTTAGGTTCTCTCTCAAAGGCTCTACCAAGACATTCCTAGATACATGGAACCCTTTCCTGGAACTTGTTAACTCTCTTAACTTGTTTCCGGACTCGGAAGAGGACTGAGTGCCCTCTATCACAGCTCTGTCTTATTGCAGCTGCTATCCCCTCAACCCCTCCCCCCCCTCCCCCCTCCCCTCCCTCCCACAATTTTCTCTATTCTTTTTTATTTATTTATTTATTTATTTTAATATTTTTTCCTTATCTTTTTTTTTTTAAATCGTATTTGTGTGGATGTGTACGTATGTGAGTGTTGTTTGTCCCCGTGTGGCGAGGGTGGGTAAGGGTAAGGGTTTTGAGGGTCGTTTACATACTGTTGTACAATTATGTCCTGATTATCACTGTCTGTTATCATTGTATGTATGCAAATTGCTGTTAAATTCAAAATTCAAATAAAAAGATTTAAACTAATGATGGTGGCACACCAAATTAAGAGCAATTTAGAATAAGGGATGTCGCAAAAGATGTGTTAAAAGATTTGGATCAATTAAGCAATTGGCAAATGAAGATTAAAAAAAAAAGGGATAATACTTGCCACATGATATTTAGCCAGAGGCTTTTGCAAGAAGAATTAACCCTAACATTTGGAAGTTTAGAATAGAATTTCTTCAGAAGGTGCCAAGAAGGTTTGCAATATTCCACAATAATGTTTATATTAATACTCTAAAACATCCCAATCTGTATCACAAGAATGGATGCAAACCATTCAGGTCAGCAGGAAGGCAGATCAAAGTTCACCTGGAGGAAATAGTGGGGGATCTTTCAAGGAAAGAATAGAATCAAAGAGATTTAGAGAGAATTACAGACTTGGCAGGTGGTTGCAGCCAATAATAGTGGGGCGATGAAAATCAGGAATGTACAAAGGGCCAATACAAACCTAACTCTTTGGTTTCATCTTTGCTGCAGTAGTGGGAACACATTTTATAATACAATTTACAATACAATAACAATAACAATTACAATTTATTTCAGTGAGGCTCAAACGAAATTCTGTTTCCACAGCCATACAGACAATTTCCTAGACATACACACAATTTAATTCACACAAACATCCATCACAGTGGACCCACTGTGATGGAAGGCAAAGTCTTTTCTCTCCCCTGTTCTCCATGTCTCTTCCGATATCCAAGCCCCAGGCGGGCGATGATAAGTCCCACGGCCATGAAGCCGCGCCGGGCGATGTACGTCCCCGCTCCAGGTCGTTCCAACCCCGCGACACGGGCTGGAGAAGTCGCGTTGCGGGAGCTCCGGGAAGCGGTCTCTCTCTCTCCCCCCGGACCCGCGAGCTCCCGATGTCCCAGTCCACCGGACCTGCGGCTGCGTTGCTGGAGCCTCCGAGCCCCAGGAGTCGAGTCGCAGCAGCGAGTCACCACCGCTCCCCACGCTCCGAGGCCGGCCAGCCCCACGATGGTGAGTAGTCCGCAGCTCCGCAGTCTCCCGAGCCCCCGGGTCGTTCAGGTTGGAGGCCGCTCCACGGTGCTAGGCCCCAACGACAACGGAGACCCGACAGGGAAAAGGTCGGGTCTCCCGGACAGGGAAGAGATTTTAAACGGTTTCCCCCTCCCCCCCCCCCCCGCCCCCCACATATACACATTTAAAACTAGTATTAAAAAAAACCACCAACACTACATTTAACTAGACAAAAAATAAAAAAAGACAGACAGGCTGTAGGGGCCGCTGCAACGGGTGAGTCGCGCCGCCAACTATCTGACATATTCAGTTTACGTATTGAGAGGGCAAGGTGTGGTGCAACTGGTAGAGCTGTTGCCACATAGTCAGCATGCACTAGGTGGGCCAAAGGGCCTATTTCCATGCTCTATTTCCAAACTAATCTAAGCTAATAAAAACTGGCATTTCCAAAAATAGTAAAGCCGATGAATTAATATGTTTGAAGAAAAGAAATTCTATCGTCAAAACAAAAAATGACATAGGTACCACAACAGCATTTACCTCCCCATAAGAATTCATTCTCCTCTTAGAGATTTTAATTTTAAGCAAAAACTTTTTGTGGCAAAACTTTATCTGAAAAGTTAATTGATAAGTTAGGGTTTGGTCTTCTAAGGCCGAACGATGGTGTTGATTTTTGGCTTTGTGGAAGGAGTTCACTCTTTCTTGGAACCGATAGTCAGAATATCTAATCAGCTGTCAAGTTCTGACTTGGCAACATTCCTTATGAGCCAGCAAATTTTGCCATCCTTTTCCTTCGACTCCGCTGCTTTCCCTTGGCACAGGAAGGTCACTTTTTTTCTGCTGGAGATGCACAGATGGTGGAAGCTACAGCAGGGTTTAAGGAATTATAAATATGTCAACGCTGGCTGGAAATAGCATCAATCAAGCAACAAGCCGACACTCCACACCGGGGTCCTACTCAAATGCTCTGGTTATTTTACTGACATCGATGGAGATCGTGTCATCTGAATATCATCAAGATGGCTTCCACGTCCCTGTATTTTATTTGCAGAGGATCGACAATGCCTTAATCTCTCTAGTCAGGGCTTCAAATACTGGAGCAGGTGCAGAGATAAAGAGGATGGGTGGATTGCTTGCGCAGCGAGGTGAATTTTGTTTTGATGCAAGTCATTTTAAATTAATTTCAACGCACTCTTTTTCCTCCTCTCTTCTATTTACTCAGAATTCCACTCAGATGCATTCGAGGTTTTGCCAATTGTGTGGATTTTAAACTAAATCGTGGCATATTGCTCGGATGGCTATGGTACACAGGAGGCTATGTTATTGGATTAAGGTTCGGAGTTCAAATCGCACCACTGCACATGTAGGGAGTTTTTAATTCAATGAATTAAGAAAATCGGTGATTGAAAAGCTAGCATCAATAATGGTGGCTGTGAACTTATTACAATGTCATAAAAATCAGATTTGCTTCAGGGAAGGCAATCTGCTGCGCTTATTTAGTCTCCCCGAACATGGTTCCTTGGCCACATTATGCTGCCCAGTAACTGCCCGCAATCTGTGAATGAATACACTGGAGAATTGAATTATGTGACAATACAACATGCCTCTTTCCACTCAGTGTCTGATTAAACAAGGAATCTGCAGGATATTTTTCATCTTAGATCTTTTGCACCTTTTCTATATCAATAATATATTCAATTGCACAGTGCTGTTCGCACATCACAGCAACAGCTAATGTGTGAGTCAGGAACAGAATGTCCACCGTGGGTTCACAGATCATGACATTTGTCAATCCCAAACTCTTAAGAGTCATTTACAATTCTGCCTGCGATTAAATGAGTCGATAAGAAATTCCCAGACTAAATGTTTGGACAATTCGAACTCCAACCTTTAACATCAACGTACAAGAGAACTGGTGAAACATTTTAGCACTCTCTCAGTATTGGAATTGTGCGTATAGCAGCATGGCAGCCCAGAGGAGCATTCAGCTTTACTCTGAAGTCCGTGGTATGATGTGGTGAGCAGATCCAGTATCTTACAGTTCACACCAGACTCAGGGACAGCTTCTTCCCCTCTGCAATCAGGCTTCTGAATGGTCCTTCCATAAACTAAACGCCCTGTCCCACTTACGTGTCCTTGGCACACAAATTACGCCATCTCGTCGTCACGTTGGGGCGCACGGGCATCGTATGGCCATGTGGGGCCGGTCCCACTGAGAAGTGCGGAGGGGCAAGTAGTTGTGCGCGACATCGCGCGGGGCTCCGAAATTTTTGTAGCGAACGAAATTTTTGCGCGCCAACGGCCTGTCGCATAACTGACGGCCAAAGTGGGACAGGCCCAAGACCCTGGCGCGACGCGACGTCTCACCTCCAGCAGTAGCAGAAGCAGGCAAACGATCGCCGAGCTCGGCCTGGGACTCACGGCCGTTGCAGTCCGGATCCGCCCCCACTTCTACTCCCAGAGCGGGGCCAAGAAAATTGAAGCTGGACACAAAATGCTGGAGTAACTCAGCGGGACCGGCAGCATCTCTGGAGAGAAGCTATGGGTGATGTTTCGGGTCAAGACCCTTCTTTCAGACTGAAAAAGAGCCTCGACATGAAACGCCATCCATGCCTTCTCTCCAAAGATGCTGCCTGTCCCGCTGAGTTACTCCAGCATTTTGTGTCCATCTTCAAATGACGTCACGCGCTCCAGATGCCGGTGCAAGCTCATGAAATCGTGCGCGATCTTCGCCGGACTGTCGTGCCTCAACGCGACCATGAGGTCACGTAATTAGCGTGCCAAGGACACATAAGTGGGACAGGGGCTTTAGGTACTGTCCGATTCACCTCTACCCCCTTGCAGACATTGGACTTTGTCTATAGAACTGGAGCACTGCAATGCAGAGAATGATATTCTGCACTTTGCATCTTCCACTTTATATGATGGAATAACATGCAAAGCTTTTCATCGTTCCTCGGGTACACGTGACCAGAATAAACCTAAACCCAAACCAAAGACCCGATTCAATCCTCATCTCAGGTGTTGTCTATGTTGAGTTTGCATGATGATTGGTGCAAACATGGTGATGCAAAGGACCTGTTCCTGTGCTACTGTAGAGGCGGCACGGTGGCGTAGCGGTACAGCAACCACCTTACAGCGCCAGAGACCTGGGTTCGATCCTGACTGCGGGTGCTTGTCTGTATGGAGTTTGTACGTTCTCCCTGTGACATGGGTGGGTTTTCTCCAAGATCTTCGGTTTCCTCCCACACACCAAAGACGTAGAGGTTTGCAGGTTAATTGGCTTGGTGTAAATGTAAAATTGTCCCCCGAGTGTGTAGGGTAGTGTTAATGTGCAGGTGCGGAATCGGTGGGCCAAAGGGCCTGTTACTGCGCTGTATCTCTAAACTAAACTACTGTGCTGTTTGATATGCTAATAAAAATGATAGGATCAATGGAGGATATGAAAATGGATGGTCGATGGTTGATGCAGATTCAGTGATCCGAAGGGCCTTTTTCTACACTGTATCTCTCTCTCTTCTGATTGAGGGACCATTTCACTTCTGCCCACACAGCACGACAGATCCAAGCACAAACTTTCATATTCCTATTGTGATGGAGGAAGGATGACAAGCATCACATACAAACACCAGCATATTAACTCCTCGTCCAAGGAGTGCCGCTGCTCCTTTCAGAAGGCAAGCAACACCTCAGCTGGAAGACAAAGAAGGATTCCCCCAGAGCTGCACATGGGGCACCAGTTTAGATTGTAGTATTTGACTCTCTGCAGAAATTCACAGCCCTCTTGAATCAAGAACAAGCATACGTAATTCAGACCTACAAACTAACATAACTTAAACCTCCAAAAGCACTCGGGAGGCACAGTGGCGTAGTGGTTGAGTTGCTGCCTTATGGTGCCAGGGACCCGGGTTTGATCCTGACTACGGGTACTGTCTGTATGGTGTTTGTACGTTGTCCCCATGTCCGCGTGGCTTTTCGCTAGAGTGGTCCGGTTTCCTCCCACATTCCAAAAACGTACAAGTTTGTATGTTAATTGACTAAGCTAAAATTATAAAATTGTCCCGAGTGTGTAGGATAGTGCTAGTGTACAGGGATCATTGGTCGGTGTGGTCTCGGTGGGCTGAAGGGCCTGTGTCCGCGCTGTGTCTCTAAACTAAACACTCAGAAGTAGAATAGTACATGAGATAGGTTGGGAGATCGAGACCACGACCTTAGCATATGACAGGTTATTTCGTAGTTTGATGAGAGTGGGGAAGCAGCCGTTCCTAAACCTGATGAAAAGTGTTTTTAAGCTTTTATACTCACACCAAGAAGAATTTAGAGTCTGAACTCACATTGATCAGAGCACGTTGCTGGTCTATTTTAGCAGTGGTCACGATTTATGTGCACAAATGTTTACAGCAATCAATCTATAATCTGAGAGGAACAATGGCTTTTACCTCGTCAACCCGACTGGATCTTCGATTGCGGCTGACGTTCTGAACCTTCCAGGGCAGCGGCTGGTTCACCTGGTAGCGCACTGGTTCCTTCCGGTGAAAGCTGGTCCCAATCTTCAGAATGGCACAGGATAACAAGAATGGGCATTATTAGTATTGGTTTATTATTGTCACCGGTACCAAAAGACAATGAAAAACGTGTTTTGAGTGCAATCGAGTCAAATCGTACCAGACATGATTACAATCAAGCGATACGCAAGTACAGTTCAACAAGTAGTACACGGAGAAAATAACCAGAGGGGAGAATATAGTGAGTTTAGTTTAGTTTATTGTCACATGTACCGAGGTACAGTGAAAAGCTCTTGTTGCATGCGAACCAGTCAGCGGAAAGACAATACGCGATTACAATCAAGCCATTCACAGTGTTCAGAAACGCGATAAAGGGAATAACATTTGGTGCAACATAAAGTCCAAATAAAGATAACCCAAGGGTTTCCAATGAAGTAGATAGTAGCTCAGGACTGCTCTCTAGTTGTTATCAAGAATCTAGTTATATCTAATCTAGTTATATAGTTATCTATATAATTATATAGTTATCTATATAACTACACCAAGTTATAGAGGAAGGGCAGGTTAAAAAAGTGCATGGTCCGCAAAGAGGCAGGTGGGGAGATCGGGACCACACCATTGGTTCATGAAAGGTTCCTTCAATAATCTAATAGAAGTGGGAATGAAGGTGACCCTGAATGTAGTACGTGCTTCTGTATCTTCTGTCCGATGGAGAGGGGAGAAGAGGGACTGTGCGTGGTGTGAGTGGCCCTTGATTACGTTGAAAGAGCACATATTAGCATAATGACATCAGTATGATAAGCCGGCATTTATTACTGATGTCATTATGCTAATAAATGCTCTTTCAACATAATTACCCAGGTTTAAGAGCAGCACTCTAGGAGTGCCACATTGTTAGAGGTGCTGCCAATACGATGAAACAATAAATTGAATTCTGCCAATCTATTCTGGCGATCCAGGTGGGCAGTGCCACAAGGACATTCTGCACAAACAACCTGGTGCAATCCCATTCACAATTATTGGATACTGGCTAAAAAATAATTACAATGAAGAGAGGTGATGTTTAAGAAAGAACTGCAGATGCTGGAAAAATCAAAGGTAGACAAAAATGCTGGAGAAACTCAGCATCTATGGAGCGAAGGAATAGGTGACAAATTGGGTCGAGTCCCGAAACGTCACCTATTCCTTCGCTCCATAGATACTGCCTCACCCGCTAAGTTTCTCCAGCATTTTTGTCTACCTATGAAGAGAGGTGAGATAAGCTAGTGTAAAATAACTGTGTCTCTCTCTCTCCCCGAAGGTGCTCAATCAATTAGGCTTGTGAATCCTACAAAATCGGTACCTCAGCCTAGTTTAGTTTAGAGATACAGCACGGAAACAGGCCCTTCTGCCCACCGAGTCTATGCCAACCCGTTCACATTAGTTGTGTTATCCCACTTTCTCGTCCACTCCCTGCACACTAAGTGCAATTTACAGTGGCCAATTAGCCAACAAACCCACACGTCTTTGGGATGTGAGAGGAAACTGGAGCACCTGGAGATAACCCACCCGATCACAGGGAGAATGAGCAAACGCCACACAGACAGCACCTCAGGACAGGATTGAACAGGTCCCTGGCTCTGTGAGGTTGCAACTTGAGCGCCCTGGAGAGGAAAAGACTAAAAAAAGTAGTAAACACTGCCCAGTCCATCATCGGCTCTGACCTTCCTTCCATCGAGGGGATTTATCGCAGTCGCTGCCTCAAAAAGGCTGGCAGTATCATCAAAGACCCACACCATCCTGGCCACACACTCATCTCCCTGCTACCTTAAGGTAGAAGGTACAGGAGCCTGAAGGCTGCAACAATCCGGTTCAGGGATAGCTATTTCCCCACAGCCATCAGGCTATTAAACCTGGCTCGGACAAAACTCTGATTATTAATAACCCATTATCTGTTATTTGCACTTTATCAGTTTATTTATTCATGTGTGTATATATTTATATTATGGTATATGGACAGACTTATCTGTTTTGTAGTAAATGCCTACTATGTTCTGTGTGCTGAAGCAAAGCAAGAATGTTATTGTCCTATACAGGGACACATGACAATAAACTCATTTGAACTTGACCTGCCACTGTGGCATTCCAAGTGATAACTGAAAACACTGTTACTACAACTGATAAACTGCTACTACAACTATTTTACCGTTTTTAATCATCTGCACAATTTTTGGTGGTCTTACGATGAGGTAAGCTTTTCTTTTAGTTTCCAGATTTACTTACTAGCCCCATGAGGTTGTGTCAGGCATTTTGTATCTCTCCCAGCCAAAAACTTAAAACACATTTGAAGACAAAATACCTTATATTACATTCAACACTTAGGAAATCGGAGACCCAGAGGATGCCAGCAAGTCCTTTTGAATCTCAAGTCTAAATTGTCTAAAAAATTATTTGAGGTTGTGTTGCATATTTAGGCCAATTAAAAGTACATCAAATATTACATAAATGTAATTTGTCAAATGACAAGTGATAAGTACTGCATGATGGTGAGGAACATAGGCTCATAGAGCAGAATGGCATGAAAACTAGGCCTTTGGTCCACCTTGTCCATGTCGGCCAAGTGGGCATATTAAGATAGTTCCATTCCCTGCATTAGGCCCATAACCTCATAAATCTCTCCTACCCATATATCTGTCTAAATGTCTTTGAAAAGTAATTTAACCATTACTACCTCTTCCTCCTGCAGCTCATTCCCGATAAGAAGTACCAACTCTGTGTGAAAAAGTTGTCCCTTAAATCACTCCCCTCACCTTAAGTCTATGCCCTCTAGTTTTAGAATCTTCTACCCTGGAAAACACTGTGAACATTCACTCTAGCCATACCCCTCATGATTTTGTGCACCTCAATAAGGTCTCAGCATCCTATGCTCCCATGAAAAAAGTCCTATCCTATCCAACCTCTCCCTATAACCTAAACCCGGAAGCTCGGGTTGCAACCTATTGAATCTTTTTTCTGCACCCTTTCCAATGTAATGATCCCCTTCATTTGGATGGGTGACTAGAACAGCTGACTTTGAAACCATGGAAGGCAAACTTTCACCATCATGTCAATTTTTTGTTAATTGATAAATGGAGATTGATTATTGTGATTTGGCAGCAATTGATTTATCAGTCGATTCTCCTCCTGACGGTGTGGCAAGAAATTCTTTCATTTCCTGCGTCCACCAATAAAGTCTTGGACTTTCTGTTGTTGTGTACAATGCAGAACAAGGCTGTGGAGTCGGAGTTGTCGAATCGGAGTCGGAGCAATTTTGGTGCTGCTGGAGTCGGAGTCGGTAAAAAAGTCCCGACTCCGACCTCAACATAAATTTCAGAGACTACATAAATCGGAAAAAATCCCACTTTTTAAACATTGCTCTTGGCTGGCTGACTTTAACGGGAGTTTGTAGGGAGGAACTGCAGGTGTCTGGAGTCTGAAGAAGGGTCTCGACATGAAACATCACCTGTTCCTTTTCTCCAGTGAGTTAAGGAACCCGCTGAGTTACTAATTGAATATTGAATGTACACTCAGAATACATTAAGAGTTCTGCACAGTTTTTGTTTGGTATATATTTTTTATCACGATTAAAGTACATTTTTTTCTGATTAAAAAGCTGACTTTGATAAGGAAGTGGTTCTGGGGATACCAGGTGACGCAGAGTCGGAAATATATAGAAAGACCTTGCTCTGTTTGGAACAATTCCATAGCTTGTTTTCACTGAAAGGCCATTATATGCACACTAGATATCTTTATTCACACTCTTTTCATAAGAAGTCACAGTGCCGAGTATGAACCATAATAGGTTTTCTTTTGATCACAATATCTCTCGGAAGCTATGCTACTTATCCAAGATCACTTCACTGATCGCAATTCTGTGTTCAAGCTAAGACCTTATAATCAGGAAACCTCATCCTTACAGTACATTTGATTGATCGGTGTGGGGGGGGGTGGGGGATGGGTAGAATCAGGGAAAGAGTTGAATACAGTTTTTTTTCTGAAAACAGATGACATTGATGCAATGATCATGTTTAACACAGCCATTAACAGCAATTGCTACTTATGCTGCTAGACTCACCTGCCCAACTGCTCTGGTGATAAGGAACAACACTGCCATCAGAGTGGCCAGCATATTGTACCCTCGTTATAATTTATTTTCCTTCTAAAGCAGCCCCAGTGATTTTCACCCAGCCGAGTGCTTGATGGAGTGGATGGGGCAGCGTAATGAATCTCAGCAAGACTGTCTAAGACCATTAATAAGCTTACTTGGCCTGATTTAGAGTCTCTGTGTAATCTTTAACTGCCTGTCGGTGCCCTTGCAATCACCCTTGGGTAGTGTTCTTACAAACATCTCAGTGTCTGAATCAATCTACAGCATGTTCAAAGACTGTGAGCAAAGGGAATGAGCAGCTATTTGTTCATTACATGATTAAGAAAGAAGGGACTACATCCTAAAAAATCAATGTATTCTACTGAGAGGTGCACAATATCCAGATCACTAAGATTGTCTTTCTTAATTGTATTTTCTTTTTAAAATATTGTGCCTTTGTTACATTAGATTTGAATAATCCAAGGTCTTCAACTTTTCCTCCCTTTTCCTCCCTCCATAAACACAGCTCTCTGTAACTTAATTCCCATCAAACAATCATCCCTTTTTTAAATTATCAAAAAAATTAATCAATTATTAAAAATAATATTTACAATACAATTAAAAAAAACAGAACCCACCACCATAATACAAGACAAAGAAATATACTAAGTAAACTATTATACAACTATGTTACAATCCTTGTCATGGATGCATTCAACCCCTCGCAGTCCTTTACATCGGTGAGATCAAGCGTAGACAAGGTGGCGGTTTCGGCGAACACGGGCTCAGTTCCCCAAGGGCTACATGATCTCCCGGATGTTAACCATTGTAACTCTGCTTCTCATTCCAATACTGGGCCTCCTCCATTGCCAGAGTGAGGCCACACACAAACTGGAGGAACAGCTCTTCATGTTCCACTTGGGTAGCTTACAACCTAACGATATGAACATTGAATTATCCAGTTTTAGGTAACAACCACCCCTCTCTTCCCTGTGCCTCATCTGGATTTTCACCAATGTTTCCCCTTCCCCCCCCTCACCCTGTTCACCTATATTCATTTCTGTGGTTTCACAATTTGCTATTCTTTCCTTAGCTCGTATTATGTCTTTTCATCTCTTGCCTTTAACCAACCATTGACCTATCACATCCTCTCCTTATTTGTATCCACCTATCACTTGTCCTATCCCCTCTTCTCATGCCTTTACTACAATCAGTCTGAAGGAAGATCCTGACCCAAAACATCGCCTATCCATGTTCTCCAGAGATGCTGTCTGATCTGCTGAGTTCCTCCAGCATGCCAACGCCTCTACTTCCTTGGAAAGCATATAGCCCTGTCCCACTGTACCAGTTCATTCCAAGAACTCTCCTGAGTTTGCCCTGATTCGAACTCGGAGATTTACGGTAATGGCCTCTCGTCGGTACTCGTGGCTCTCGTGGACATTTTTCAACACGTTGAAAAATCTTCACGAGTCTTCCCGTGCTTACCTGCCGTTAGCGAGTCTTCCCGAGTACCTGCCGGTAGCGTTACGAGCCGCTAAGTGACGTCCCCGAGCTCCGACGTACCCGCTACGTTCATTCTCCGTGCTTACCACGAGTTGGATTTTTTTTTAACTCGGGAGAGCTCTTGGAATGAACTCGCACCGTGGGACAGGGCTTTTAGGAAGTTCGACATGTCCCAAAAACTCTCACCAATTTCTACAGATGCGCCGTCGAAAGCAATTGATCAGAATGCATCACAGCTTGGTTTGGGAACAGCTCCATCTAAGACCACGAAAAATTGCTACGAATTGTGGGCGCAGCCCAGACCATCACACAAACCAACCTCTCTTCCATTGACTCCATTTATACCTCACGCTGCCTCAGCAAGGCCAGCAGCATAATCAAAGACAAGTCTCATCCTGGCTACTCCTTCTCCCCATTCCCATCGGGCAAAAGCTATACTAGTGTGAAAACGCACACCTCCAGATTCAGGGAACATTTCTTCCCAGCTGTAATCAGGCAACTGAACCATCCTACCACAACTCGAGAGCAGTCCTGAACTACCTCATTGGTGCCCCTCGGACTATCTTTATTAATCGGACTTTACAATAAACTAAACTGAACCGCAACACCGTTTGTCTTTTTATTTAACCAGCATCTGCAGTTCCTCGTGTCTCCATAATTATCATTAACTCATCCTGTACAACACACAGTAAGGTATCATCATACAAAGGAGCATTGAACATATTTGTATAATTAATAAATAAAAGAATAAGCATGCTTAAAATGTAATTATAAATGCAAATGCCTCCTTGAAAAATCCTTATCCTTTGTGAAAAGGATGCAAATTAATTGTGAATGGCTGAGGCACTGACAAACAATTATGTCTTGCATCAAAAATGAGTCTTTATCCACACCCTGAGCCAAATACTCTATCAATATCCCCACGTGTTTACCTGTGTAAATATTTCATGCACTCAGATAGACTAGAAAAACTTCATGCACTCAGATAGTCTGGGGCAATTATTGTCCCTGACAATATTTATCATTTAGTCACCATCAGTGGGAAGAAAAGGCGTCTAATCATCATCACATTAGTGTTTTTGGAGTTTCCTACACACACACACACACACACACACATAAACACACATTGAAACAGTTAAATGCTTTTTTTTTTTTTTTTTTTTTTATATTTTATTTTATTAGAAGTAAGTACAGTCATATGGCACCAAAGTGCCTAATATATATTTTCATAATACATTTTATGTACAACTTCTTTTTTTTTTTTTTGTTACACTGAAAAAAGATTAGAATAAGAAAAAGAAGTTAGATAGTAAAGGATAGAAAGATGTGAAATATATAGTGTGTGAAAAAAGAAAACGAGTAAATGAAAAAAGTTGAGAGAGAGAATAGAGAGAAAAAAAGAAAAAAAAAAAAAAAGAGGAGATCATTATTTATAGTCTTGACCAACCCTCGTCCAGTCCTGAAACAGTTATTTTTTACAATTGTGTTGCACCATATGATTCCAAAAAAACGACGAATGGAGACCAACTCGTTATGAATTGGTCTGATTTATCCATTAGGAGGAATCGCATTTCCTCAAGATGAGCGGTGTCCAACATACTTGCAATCCACATTTTAAGCGTTGGTATTGATGTACCTTTCCAAAATTTAAGAATTAATTTTTTTGCTATTATTAAACCATAGTTAAGGAATAGATTTTGAGATGTGTTCAATTTATTCCCATCTTCCATTACGCCAAATATAATCATTTCAGTATTAGGTTCCATTCTTGTCTTGAATAATTTTGTAAATATTTCAAAAATATCATTCCAGAATCTATAAAGTTTTATGCAGGAGACTAAGGAGTGTGTTATAGTTGCCTTTTGGGCTAGACATTTATCACAAGTGGCGGATATATTTGGATAAAATTTGTTCAATCTTGTTTTTGAGTAATATAATCTATGTACAATTTTAAATTGAATTAAATTATGTCTTACATTAATTGAACATTTGTGAATATATATCAGGTATTTTTCCCATTTAACCTTCGTAATTTTTATCATTAGTTCCCGTTCCCACTCTTCTCTAAGTACCTCTGTCGATGGTAGGTCTATATTTAGAATACTATTATATAAATATGATATTAATTTTTGTGAGTCAGCTTCAATATTCATTGCCTCTTCCAATAAGTCAGGAGTTACTTTTTGATATCCTTGTATATATTTTTTCACGAAATCGCAAATCTGAAGATATTTAAAATATTGGTTGTTTTTCAATTTAAATTTTAATTGTAATTGTTGGAATGATAGTAAGTTTCCCATTTCATACATATCCCCGATCCTTCTAATTCCGAGACTTTCCCATTGGTTATATGTCTTATCAATAAGAGATGGTTTAAATAAAGGGTTATTCGCTATTGGCATTAACAGTGATAGATTTCTTAATTTTAAAGATAATTTTATTTGTTTCCAAATTCTTATTGTACCATATATAATTGGGTTCTTCTTATATATTGTGTTATTCAGTTTTTTTGGGGAGAAGAGGATCGTTCCTATATTACTAGGATGGCAATCCTCCTTCTCCATTTTTATCCATTCTGTCTGTTGGGTAGCACTATCCAACCAATAAATCATATTCTTAATATGCACTGCCCAGTAATAATACATAAAATTCGGAAGTGAAAGTCCCCCGACCTCTTTTGGTTTACATAAATGTTTTTTTGTGATTCTATGTGATCTATAGTCCCAAATATAATTAGTAATATTAGAGTCTAATTTTTTAAAAAAGTATTTTGGTATATATACCGGTATAGATTGAAATAGGTATAATAATTGTGGTAGGAAGATCATTTTTATTGCATTTATTCTACCTAATAATGATAAGGGAAGTGTTTTCCAAAATTTAATCAACGTATTAAGTTTATTTAATAAAGGCATGAAATTAGCATTGAATAATGCTTTATATTTTCTAGTAATCTGAATACCCAAATATTTAAATTTTTCTGTTGCGATTTTAAAGGGGAACTTCAGTAAGTGTGTAGGTTCTTGAGGTTTTAATGTCATGATTTCACTTTTATTCCAGTTTATTCTATATCCAGAAAAAGACCCAAATTCCTCTATTAAGTTTAATAAATTTGGTATGCTCGTTTGTGACTTTGTAATATATAAAAGTATATCGTCTGCATATAATGAGATTTTATTCTTTGAGTCTCTGGTATTATAGCCCTGAATATTCGGATGAATTCTTATACTTTCAGCCAGGGGTTCTATCATAAGGGCAAATAGCAGGGGTGATAGTGCACATCCCTGCCTATTACCCCTTGATAGTTGAAATTTTTGAGATAACATGTTATTAGTTAAAATTCTTGCCATCGGTTTATCATATAATAATTTTACCCATCTTATAAAATTCTCTCCCATATTAAATTTTTGTAGTACTTTATATAAGTATTGCCACTCTACCTGATCAAATGCTTTCTCTGCATCCAAAGAAATAATTGATATATCTTCTTCCTCTACTTTATGCGAGTACATTATATTAAACAGACGTCTCAGATTATTAAATGAGTGTCTTTTAGGTATAAACCCCGTTTGATCAGGGTTTATCAATTTACTAATATATTTGCTTAATCTTCTTGATAAAATCTTTGCTAAAATTTTCTGATCTGTATTTAAAAGTGATATAGCTCTGTACGAGCCCGGATCTTCTAAATCTTTATCTTTTTTGGAATAAGTGTAATAGTTGATTCTGTTAGTGTTTCAGGTAGTTTGTTTTCTTTAAAAGCATGGGAGTATAAATTAAATAAATAAGGGGTTGTTATCTCCTGAAATTTTTTATAAAATTCATTATTAAAACCATCTGGTCCCGGTGTCTTACCATTTTTCAGCGATTTTATTGTTTCACCTATTTCTTTGATTGTAATTTGAGCTCCTAATTCCTCTTGTTCCAAAAGGTCCAGTATTGGAAGATTACAATTATCTAGAAAAATTTTTATTTTACTATCTTCTCTTTTAATTTTAGATGTATATAAGTTTTGATAAAATTGGGCAAATCTATTATTAATATCTTTAGGTAGTATTAGTAATTCTCCTTTCTCTGATTTAATTTTGGTTATAGTATTTTCCTTTTCTTGTTTTTTCAATTGGCGAGCTAAAAGCTTATGTGGTTTGTCACCAAACTCAAAATGTTCCTGTTTTGTCATTTGGAATAGTCTTATTACCCTTGCCGATAAAATTCGATTAAGTTTAAATTTCAGTAATATTATCTTATTGTGTTTATCTGTCGTGGAATCTTTGGCATTATCCATCTCTAACTGTCTGATTTCTTGTTCTAACAACAATTGTTCTGTCTTATTCTTTTTATTTTGAAAACTTTGATATGAAATTATAATTCCTCTCATAAATGCCTTAAAAGTTTCCCATAGTAAAGAAGGCAAAGTACCTGGTATATCATTTGTATCGAAAAAAAGTTCCATTTGTTGTTTTAAATATTGATAGCCTTGCACATCATTTAAAATATGTGTATTAAACCTCCAAAAAAAATTTTTGCCCGGCATTCCCTCAAATTTTACTGAGAATGTCAACGGGGAGTGATCTGAGATACTACTAATGTGGTATGTTGGGTTGTTTGTATATGGCATTAATTTCATATCCACTAAAAAATAATCAATTCTTGAATAAGTTTTATGCACCGAAGAGTAAAACGAGTATTCCCTTCCAACTGGATTAGCAGATCTCCATACATCTATTATATTCGTATTTTTTATATATGTATTTAGAAGTTCGCTAGTTTTAGATTTTAAATTACTCTTCTTTTGTTTTGCTGATTTATCTAGATATGAATCTAAAACACAGTTAAAGTCCCCCCCTATTATCACATTTTGGTAATTAAACTCTGATATTATGTCAATAATTTTATCAAAAAAGTGGGGGTTATCAAAATTCGGAGCATAAATATTTATCAAAGTTAGTGGGGTTGCATAAATTTCACCCGAAACTATAATATATCTTCCCTCTTTATCTGATATGGTATTCTTTAATTTAAAAGGAATACCTTTCCTAATAAGAATAGCTGTACCCCTAGATTTAGAAGTAAATGAGGAGTAGTATGTTTGGCCTATCCAATTCGCCTTTAATCTTATTTGTGTTTGTTGTTTCATGTGTGTCTCCTGCAAAAACATTATGTCGCTTTTCAACGATTTTAGTTGGGCAAAAATTTTACCCCTCTTAATTGGTTCGTTGGCACCCCGTATATTCCAACTACAAAATGTAATTCCTCCATTCTTTATTTGTCTATCGTCTTGCATTGTAAATCAGGGTAATATTCCTGAATCATATGGTGCAAACAAATACCTCAGAACTTTAGGACTTGGGTGGTCATCCCGGTTTATTAGATTTATATTGCATCTCCTTCTTGTAAAGTGCCTTAGAAAAAGAAAAAAAGAATGTGATACACAATTACTTTCAAAAAAATTAAACAGATAAAAATCTTGTTTGTGCTTTAAAAAAAAAGGTGCTATTAAGGTATCTAAAGGAGGATACCTTAAAGACGAATAGCCATCAACGATGGCAAAAAATGTATAGACCTCCGTGATGTTGTTATACATTGAGCTCCTCCCCCTAGGCGAATCCTCATAAAAAGTTACATATCGTTTCATATTGTGTTTTTTCTTATATGAGTTTATCAAATCAATGCTAGTGACAGCCGAGAGAAAAAAGAGACATAAGGAATAAAAAAACAAAACAAATATAGAACAAACATATACACGATTATATAAGTATACTAGACCAAGTGCAGACCCGTTGGGTCTGTTTCCCCAACGGCGTTTTGCAGGGGGGGGGGGGGAGGGGGGGCTGCGGCATCAAACTCATATTAACCAACCCCCAAACACACAGGTGGGGGGAGGGAGGGGGGATGTGAAGAGGGGAGGGAGGGGAGAGGAGGTGGAGGAAATGGGACAGATTTGGGAGGGAAAGGAGAGCGGGGTAGGGGGTGAGAGAGGGGGATGGGGAGATAGATGTGGTGGAGGGGGAGGATGGGGAGGTAGGGAAGGAGGGAGGGAGGGGGAGAGGGGTGGGGGAGAGAGGGGAAAGAGTGGAGAGGGAGGTGGAGAGGGGTAGGGGGAGTGATGGAAGAGGGACAGAGGGGTAGGAGGAAGGGGGTGGCGTAGAGAGGGAAGGGGGGTGGGGGAGAGAGGGATGGGTGGGAGAGGGGTTTCGGAGAGGGAAACATAGAACCATTGAAATTAAGTGCAGGAGTAGGCCATTCGGCCCTTCGAGCCTGCACCACCATTCAATATGATCGTGGCTGATCATCCAACTCAGTATCCTGTACCTGCCTTCTCTCCATACCCCCTGATCCCTTTAGCCACAAGGACCACATCTAACTCCCTCTTAAATACAGCCAATGAACAGGCCTCAACTACCTTCTGTGCCAGTGAATTCCAGAGATTCACCACTCTCTGTGTTAAAAATGTTTTTCTCATCTCGGTCCTAAAAGATTTACCCCTTATCCTTAAACTGTGACCCCTTGTTCTGGACTTCCCCAACATCTGGAACAATCTTCCTGCATCTAGCCTGTCCAACCCCTTAAGAATTTTGTAAGTTTCTATAAGATACCCCCTCAATCTTTTAAATTCTAGCATGTACAAGCCGAGTCTATCCAGTCTTTCGTCATATGAAAGTCCTGACATCCCAGGAATCAGTCTGGTGAACCTTCTCTGTACTCCCTCTATGGCAACGATGTATTTGAACATTGGGCATTGTGACATCACACGATGGAACGTTCACCAGGGGCTGGGGCTGGTGCTGCTTCTATGGGTGAGAAGCCAGTTTAGTTGTGAAATATTGGGGGGGGGGGGGGGGTGGGTCAGGATTTGATTAAAAACGTGCACTTAAACACGACGACCAATGGCAAACCCGTTGGGTCTGATCCCCCAACGCAGCCGTTCCCTACCCGTAGCCCCCACTGGGGGGGGGGGTGGGGGGCGGGCGCCTCACACACACTAACCACCCCCACACACAGAGTTGGAAAAGTGCATAAAGACCGTTCCCTACCTGTAGCCCCCAGGGGAGATTTGGTCGTCGAAGTCGGGTCCCTGCCGTCTTAAAATATCGTATCTTGAAGTCGTCGAAGTCGGGTCCGTCTCGGCAACGCGTGGGGGGGGTGGTGGGGGGGTTAGCGGTGCGGCATCACACACACGAAGCTTCGACACACACAGAGCCTTAAAAGTGTAAATGCCCGACCTCTTTTCCGTTTTTCTCTAATTTAATTAAGATGTGCAGGTGGTGTTCTTATCGAGGTTCAGGGGTGAATGACGTAAATATTTTCACACAATATGGGAACATCTCATGTTGTCTTGAAGGCTCCTCGGCCCACATCTGACTCTCTGTACTGTCACTATGGCAACGATGTCTATGAGCACTGGGCATTGTGACATCACACGATGGAACGTTCACCATTGGCTGGGGCTCCTGCATAGGCATATGTAAATGAATCCATTCCGATTGGACATATGTGAAGATTGGGCATTGTGACATCACACGATGGAACGCTCAGCAGGGGCTGGGGCTGGTGAAGGTTCTGTGGGTGTGAAGCCAGTTTAGTTTTGAAATATTGGGGGGGGGGGGGATGGATTTGCTTAAAAACGTGTACTTAAACACGACGGAATGTAATGAGGAGCGGATACTTAGAAAGAAAAGTGAAATCTCTACCGAAATGGAAAAGATGTCGGCGATTCTGCGTCCAGTTTCGGAGTTGCAGGGAATCAATGGAAGAAATGTGACAGCCGGACGGAGTTCCGTTTCGGAATTTTGGGCGAGAGTTTTATATATTAATAGATATGTCCCTCTAATTTATCCAATCTTAATCTAATCTAAACTTTCCCATATATATCCACCCTGTATTCTTACATAATATCCCATTCTATAACTACCATACATCATACAAGCTGGTACCAAAGGGTTAACTACCGTACAAGCAGGTGCCAAGGGGTTAAACTTTGAGCTTTGCATCCAAGGTTGAATATAACCAAGCTCTCTGAATAACACATTCCAACGAGATAAGCTTTATAATTGTCTGGGTAGCTCGGCCATTTTAATCAGTTCAGAGCTTTGTAAAAAGTTCAGATTTCTTCATTGTCGGCAGCTTGACCCGATGTTTTCTTAACAATATCCTCTGCATACTTTAAAGCTTTTCCGGGAGCTGCAAATGAGCGTTCAACGCCGTTATAAGTTATCTTCATTTTTCCGGGAAACAAAATTCCATATCTTACTCCCGGGACTTCCCTCAAAGTGTGTCTTGCCGGTGTAAACAATCTCATTTTCTGGACTACCTCAGGAGAGTAATCGCGAAATATTCGCACATCATCCCCACGGTATGTCAGCTTTTTCCCATGAGTGATCTTTTTCAATATAAATTCCACTGAGGAGATGTCACGGAATTTCACAATTATCTGTCTTGAATCATTTGTTCCTCTTCCAACTCGTTTAGCGACGTCTGTTCTTGGTTCTTCCGACAATTCCAACACATCTTTGAGTAAGTCAGTAACGAAAGTACATGTTTGAGATTCATGTCCCTCTCGTCCTTCCTTTACTCCGAGAATCCTCAGGTTATATCTCCGATTTCCTGAATCCAGGTCCAGACATTTATCAGTCATTCTTCCAAGTTTTTCCTCTTCAGTTTTCTGTGATTGTTTCAAATTCTTTATTTCCGAGACAATCTCTTTTATCTCATTCTCCATCTCTTCCATTATCTCATCCAGCTTTCCGATATCATCACTTATACCTTTAAATTTCTTGTTGTAATCATTTTCAATTCTGACACACTCTGAGTTTAATCTCTTATCAAATTCCTTATACTGCTTTTTGAGTTCTTTTAACTCACTGCAAGTATTATCAATTTTTTGAGAAATATTCTCCATATTAGTTTCCATACTCTGTTTATTACTTTCCATGTGAGAGTCCATACTTTGCATCTTCTCCAGTGTCATGTTAATTGTAGCAGTCATATCTAAAAGCATTTGCTTTACCTCTTTCTCCTTCTGGTCTCCTTTTGTTGCCATTTCAAGCAGAGACCCTTGGCTGTAAGAATCTTCTTCTTCTGTCGTTTGCAGAGTATCCAAAACTTCCTCGAGCTGAAGGCTGATAGTATTTTTCTTTGGCGCTCCTGAACGATTATCTCTGCTCATTTAAACTCATTTAAACACCCGATTTCACCATTAATCTCCCCGATTTTCACGTCACCTTCTGATGATAACACCCTTACACAACACCAGGCGACTTCGGTGAGTTTTTAAAAAAAATCGGTGCTGACTTAAACGACTTTTACAATTTTTTTCGGGGGAGAAGCTCAGTGCCGCGCCTTAATTCTCCATGACGCCGCCGGAAGTTAAATGCTTTTAAATATTAAAAAGATATATAATGGAATCCTGGACTAGGTTATAGCTTATATTTCCTCTTAGTGCCGTTTTTTTCTCTTTTTACCAATTGTCACTTAATTTGCGACTCAATCAGGCCTTTTCCCGTTGTTTTATCATGCCAATTACATTCTGCTTGTAACACATCCCAATTCTTAGGTATACCATCCTTTTTCATTTTTCTGCCTTTTTAACAGTTTCTACATTCCAAATAACATGTTAGATTCAAATAACACATTAATGAAAAGGTACATAATGGAATCCTGGACTAGGTTATAGCTTATATTTCGTCTCAAGCAGGCCTTTTCCAGTGGATTGATAAGAGAGACAAGCCCTGGCTTGCCTCGAGTTGCTGTGTATTGAGACAATGACCGATGCCTTTGAAATGTGTCTACCAATTGATGATAGAGAGCTCAGACTTGTCTCAGTCATGTATATTGAGACAATGACCGATGCCTTTGAGATGTCTTGTCTTGAAAGTAGCAACTGATAAAATGCCCTTGAAATGTGTCTACCAATTGACAAGAGACAAGCTCAGACGCATCCTGTAGTAATGTGTATTGACTGTATCTCTGACCATGACTAACTTCTTTGGAATGTGACTAAGTGACAAACACACAGTATAAAAGATCATACAACTCTTTGTTCATTGAAGTGGTGGCACAGGGGAAGTCAAGTGTCTGTGTTGCTTACTTGACTGGTGTATCCCCCTCACTTCCCTGCCGATGATCAGTAAAGCTTGAGTTGGTCTAACTAACGTTTTTGCGAGTTGTCTCTTTATTAAGAAGTGAACCGTAACTACATTATATTTAATTTGCTTTCAACGAGCAGGACGCATCATTGTGACGCTGTGTATATTCCAGTACATCAGTTCCCACCTCATTCAAGTATAATAAATCTGGATAGTTCCTCTCAGACTCACATAGGAAATGAAAGTTTACTCAAGAAAATACTCTGGCCTCGATTAATGCTCTACAGTACCATGCTTATCATAGACAGTAAGAAATTAATTGTTCTATTTCTACATATAATAAAACACTCTTGATATTTGACCCTTGACCTTCTTGAGCAGAACTGCCCTTCATTTATATAGAATCCAATAATACACGGTTGAGCTTTGCAGTGGCATTTCTTGAGATGGCCTTTATCCATGATCCATACTTCTTAAGTTATTAGGCCATTCGACCCATCGAGTCTACGCTTTAAAGTTAGGATGCTAATGCAATCATTTTTATATCCGCACTGTCTTCATGTAAAGTATAATATGAAGAATTCAGGTGCTGATTAACGTTCCAAGAGCCAGCAATGTAATTCCTCCTTGCTGACCTATAGTTTAATAACTGCCGATGGAGTGATTAGTTCTTCACTGAGTATTATTAAACAACAATGGTTTCACAGCCTCCCACAAACACTATAATGGGATGGGTGGCACCCATATAATACTAGCATCTGTCTGGGCGTTGGAGTGGGAGTTCATTTTTCCACCCACTAAGATTGTTAACACCACGGTTTGAACATTGCATAAATACTACCACTGGGACTAACATTCACTCACAATTGTGGTGATGGTACCTTTGATACAGTAGAGTGTTGAAAAAGAAAATGTGAAATCATTCTCCACAGGCACTGGATGGGTTACAAGTATTGCAAATTGCCCACATGTGTCAATGGAGGTCAGAACAGCTTGGCAACTGGTGTTTTGTGGTCAAGTAACCGGATCGCTCAGCAAAGAAATGGTGGCCATTCCCATGGACTTTAAGAGTTTGAGAAAATAGAGGAGGCGGGCTAAGAATGCCTGTCAGACTGATTTCAATTAAATACCTTAGAGAGAGTATGAATATCCAAAATAGATGCCTCATTTTATGGCAACATATATTACAATGAAACTCAAAAAAAGTGCAGGTGAACAGAAACTGCTGGTCATACTTGGCAAGCAAGGTGGCACCTGTGGAAAGTGCAACAGAATGAAGGTCTTAGGTTAAAGATCCTTGGTGAGGAATGGGAAAGAGAGTACAACAAATTAGTTTGAAGATGCAGAGTGGAGGGACTATCTCCGATAGGGTGAGGCCAGAGTTGCTGAGGTGATTATCAGTTGATAAAACTATCTGGTTGATTTGCTAAAGAGAATGGGAACACAAAGGAACATGTAAAAAATTGGTGACCTGTAGAGTTGTAAGAAATGCCCAGCTGATTAGGCCATGTAATAGAGATCAGGAAGCTGAGTTAATGTCAGATCTGATGTAGGGATAGCAAGTTGTCTGAAATTATTATATTTGATGGAGGGAGGAACTGCAGATGCTGGTTTCAACCGAAGATAGTCACAAAAAGCTGGAGTAACTCAGTGGGATAGGCAACATCTCTGGAGAGAAGGAATGGGTGACGTTTTGGGTCAAGACCCTTCCTCAGACCTGTTTGAAGAGGGGTCTCGACCCAAAACGTCACACATTCCCTCTCTCCAGAGATGCTTAGTTACTCCAGTTTTTTGTGACTATCTTATTACATTTGATATTGAGTCAGTGAGGCTGCAACATGCCTATGTGGAAAATGACGTGCTGCTCCTTAAGCTTGTGTTGAGCCTCTGTGTAATAGTGTAGGAGGCCACAAACGTATAGGTCAGAGAAAGGTGAATTGAAGTGACAGAAACAGTCCTGGGTTAGGAACACTCATCAATTAGACACTCCAACATAAAAAAACAAACTCGCATACAATTATTCAATTCAAAAGTCCAACGTATGTATATGTTCTTTCCTATACTCGGCAGAACTAATTTCCTCTCCACTTTTAGTAATTGCTCCTTCTTATCATGTGCTTTTTATGCCATTCCAACCCAAAATGTCATCTGTCCTTTACTTCCACAGATGCTACCTGACTCTTTAAGTTCCTCCAGTTTTGGTTTTGCTTATAAATCTTTTTAAGTATTCCAGTTAGCATCAAGAATTGCCTTTTGTACATCTGACTCAGGATGGTAATGGGAAGGGCTTCAAATTGGAATGAATTGCCACCTAGTGGTGATCGGGATATTGGCAACTTCAGAATTCATCAAAATGCACTGCCCTCTAGTGAAAATTAAAACTTTCATTGAACTGGTTCAAGATGTTCCCCTTTGAGAAACTCGGAACCTGAAAATGGGCAGTCCTCAATTTCAAGATGGACATGCGAAGGCAAATTTTATGACATGAGAAAGTATTTGTGGGAAATGGCATATCCTCTAGAAAGAAATTCCACAGTGACAGTCAGATAATCGAAAGGAACTGGCAGATATTAAAACAGAAAATGCTGCTAACAATCAGCAGGTCTAGCAACATCTGTGGGGAGAGAAGTAGCGTTAATGTTTTGGGGCCAAGACCCTTTGTCAGAACTAGGAAAGAGAGAAAATAATTATCTGAAAAAAGGGTCCCGATCCAAAACGTCATCTGCCCATTCCCTCCACAGATGCTGCCTGACTGGCCGAGTTCCTCCAGCACTTAGTGTTCTGCTCAAGATTCAAGCATCTGCAGTCTCTTGTGTCTCCATTGATGAGTTAGTGCTAGTTTACACAGAAGATGGAGGTTGAATCAGTGGGAAGGAATGGCGGAAATGGGAAGAACAAATGAAATATTATCGATAGGGTGAGACCAACTGAGTAAATGTGACAAATAAGACCAGTGTGCTTTCTCTGTGTAATGCTAAGTCTGTGGGACTAACCCAACAGAGTAAATTGTACAAATAAAATAAAAACTGGACCACAATGAAAACATGCAGATATAGCTACCTCTGATACAGAAAGGCAGAGTGAGTCGCTGACGTTGTAGAATTGGATACTACCGCCCAAAGGCTGTAACATGCCAAGAAAGAACCAGGATGGCAGAGACTTGCACTGGCCCTCATTGTAACAGTGCAGGAGGTCATACAAAGAATGATTAGAATGGGAGTGGAATGATGAATTAAAGTGCTCGGCAACAGCAAGCTTAGGGTCAATTAATGCAGAATGAATGCAGGTGCCCAGCAGAGCTATCAACCAATATGAGTTTGTTTTCTTCAATATGAACAAGGCCACATGGTGAACAGTGAATAGAATCAACTACATTTCACGTATGTGTCAATCGGTGTTTCCTGGAGGCGGGAAGGGAGAAAGTGAAAGGCATCGCTTCTCCTGCAATTGTATGGGAAGGTGCCAATAAAATGGGGAGTGCTAGGGATGGAATGGAAGAGTGGAGTGATTCTTTCAAAATGCCAGAAGGCTTTAGTTTAGTGATACAGTGTGGAAACAGGCCCTTCGACCCAACGGGTCCGTGCCAACCAGCAATCAGCCACACACTAGTTCTAACCTACATATAAAGGAACCCGGGTGAGTGGCGCTGTGCTGCCTGAGTGGGTAAATCTGGTGGTGAGATTTTGTTGGAGCTGGTGGTAAGTGCGAAGGATAGAGTTGAATGCTGAGATTGTCGTGGTGGAATGTAAGAAGACAGGGCCAAAGCAGAATTGTAGGGAATTAACAGAATGCAGTCGAGCAAAAGCCATAGTTCAAGAAGGAGGAAGACATTTCTGAGGCAACTGTGTAATGTTTTCTCAGCAGAATAATCTGTATGTATTCTTATTGCGTGTTTTGAAAGGCATTGCTACAAACCTCAGCTATTGTGCAAGCATTTCAATTAGACGGGCCATTTAAAGACTGTACATTCAGTCAATTATCAGGTAATGATGCGACTAATCAGAAATGACTATTATATTCTAGAGATGAGAATTAATTTGTCCTTCCCAGAGATTTTCACATTGAGAATTTAGAAACAGACATCATCACTTTGCATTGAATTTGCTTGATGGGGGATTCCATATCAGTATTGACTTCTCCCCTGATTCTGACTATGCAACAAAGCCTTTTCACAATTAATTGTTTAAGTTGAATTTTAAAGCAAGAAAATATGGCATTTGGGATTGTCCTTTAGGAGTAAAAAGTCTTCCATGGAGCATTGTGGCACTGAGTCAGCCATGGTTCAGCAGAGAACACTTGTAAGTCCACAGCCTTTGCAATCAGTTGACACTCTGTGCAACACTGTCCTCTGCCTGAGATGTTAAACTGAGGCCCTGTTTTTGCACTCCGCAAGATCCTGCGATTGTGTACCAAGATAACCAAAGACATTAATTATTCAACGAACATTCACCCGTTGCTATTAAAAGGCACCCACAAATCTCACACAATTCATACACACTATCTAACGCCAGCATATCTAGGCTATCAATCTCCAATTTCAATTGAACAGCACTGACATCCAGTAATAATTGTTTTAATAAGTGTGCAACAATAGTGACTAGTTAAAATTAATGGTTTATTTTAATTTTGCTACAATAATTATGGAAAGCACAACATTGATTTAAAAATGTGATGAAATTAACATGATTTAATCTGGTATTCTAATGTGAGAGAATACATGAATTAACATACATTTCAGATTTTGTCAGCCAATAAGACTTGCATTTATATTACGCCTTTTACAATCTCTGAGTGCAGAGATGTATTACAAAAATAAACAATTACAGTTGTAGGAAACAGCAGCCATTTTACACACAGCAAACAGCAATGCGAGAATGATCAAATCATCTGTTTTTGTGATATTAATAGTGATAAATATCAGCCAGGAAGCCAGGGATAATTCCCTTCTCATTTTTGAAGAAATCATATGGTACTTTCTCTACCATTCATACACAAGACAAAATGAAAAAACAAAGAACCAGAATTTGCTTTGAGAATAACAACGAGGCTCTCAGTGCTCACCATTATAAGAGAGAAAGCTTCATAGCAACAGCTGGAGAAACCACGTATAATTAGGTAGGAACTCCAGACCTCACTCTCTGAGATAACTTGTTGAAGCTTGGTTGCTGGGTTTTCCAGTACGATCATAAATTGATAGGATCTCCAAATGCGTGCCAACTATTCTGGCTGTAAAGTACCCTGACAATGTTACACATTGTTGATTGAGATGTGAGTTTTAAACAGCATAGTAAGCCATAATTACTATTTAGCAAACTCTGACCTTGAACTTCTAATCTTTTGTGAACTATCATTTCCTCGGCCAATAATTTCACAATTTCAGTTTTAAATGTTTAGGATCTATTTTAATTTCATGTGTATGCTTCTAATCTTTATTTTACTTTCTGCAAAATGTTTGAAGCAAATTAAAAATTAGCGGATAATGCTGTTCTACCATTCCCGAGAATTCAAAACTGTTATTGGTTGCTCAGTTACTTGGATCACATCCACACCAATAATATTGTGAGTACCTTTCTCTGAGATTGGCTGTTGCTTTATAATAACGCCCAGGTTATTATGAGTATCTTTAGGATAAAATCACATTTTTGTGAGATGTCCCTATCATTTAAGGGCCTTTCCCACTTTCACGACCTCTGCCGAGTTTGCCCTTGACTCGTACTCGCAGCATGGTCGTCACGAGGTCGAAGGTAGCTTGTGATGCTAGTCGTAGGTACTCGTGGCATCAAGTAGGTCGGGGCGTTTTTTCAACATGATGAAAAATGTCCACGAGTAAAAAAGGTCGTGAATTAGTTTGTGAAAGTGGGACAGGCCCTTTAGTAAGGAATGACTCCTGATGAAGGTGAATCTTCTTAACACCTGTGCGCATCATGAATGGGGTCAAGAAGACAAAGAACTGACGATCGTCTTCACTGATTTGGCCAAAGCATTCGATTCTGTTGGACACATTTGTGTAAGTCACTGGAAAGAATGGGATTGCCACGAAAGTTTATAGATCGCTAATAAGATCTATATTCAGAAACAACAAGGCCTTTCACTAATATGATCTATATGCAGAAACAACAACTATGGTCAAACCCGGCAGAGAAAACAAAGCCCAACTTGATAAACAGGAGTCAAACAAGGGGATCCTATGTCTCCGAACCTCTCCAATATCGCATTGGACTCACTGATTTGTACATTCCAGAAGAACGGACAAGGAGTGCTTTTGAAAAATGGAGAACAGCAGGTTAGCTGTACAGCTCTAACCTTCGCAGAAGGTATTGCAATCCTTAGTGATTCATGTAAAGGTATGATTGAAAATCCTGCAAACATTCTGCATGCATACAGGCTGGAAATTAATGTGAGAAAGACCAAGAGCTTCCATATGGTCACCAAAAGGAAGACATATGTCTTCAACCCTTTAAACAACTGGTTAATAAATAAGGGCTCAATCGAATACATAAATCCAGGGGAGATCTAGAAATACCTTCGTGCACGTATCGATCCCTGGTCTGGAACTACTGAAGAGAACTAGTACTCCAAGTTCGATAAATCGCTTGGCAGCCTAAAAGAACCCACCAACATTTGTTTTTATCTTAAAGCTACTTGGGTTAACGTGGGTTTTGTAATTGGCCATGAAGCAACAACCAAATCCACAGTCAAAACCATTGCAAAGGATTGAGACACTTATCCCTGTCCCACTTAAGCGATTTTTCAGGCGACTGTCAAGTCAAGTCAATTCAATTAAGACAATGAAAGCAGTGTACGGGAAGGGTCACTTAAGTCCTTTAAAAGAGGGGGGGGGGGGGGGGAGAGAAGTGGGGAGAAAGAGTGGACACAACTTTTAAGAAGCCAACAATACACGGCTGTGAAGTTCGGCGGACATTAACATTACCGGTCGGTTATCCTTGGTTCTGAAAACTACTGTTTACGTTTTTGTCCCCAATGAGCCAATGAAATTGGTCAGCACCAGCGACAACCTACGACCTCCTGGCGACCCACTACCACTGCACCTACAGCACGAGAATCCCCGCTACTCTCCATGGCAGCTTCATTCTGGTCGCTGCTAATTTTTCAACATGTTGCGGCGTTCAGTATGAAGCCGCGACTAGTTCCAAGAATGCGGGGACTATTCACGACCATGAAGGCGAACCCCCGGCAACTACGTGCGATCATTTGCCGACCGCATAGTCTCCTGTAGTCGCCTATAAGTGGGACAGGCCCATTAGGCCTCATGAGGTCCCAAACCTATATTTCCACCTTATCCTTATGAAAGCATCCCAGAAATCTAATAAAGACAACAGTGAAAGAGAGATGCCGAGTGCCGAGTGAGACCACAGACGATATCCTTCATGCACGGAACTTAAATGGAAGACTGAGCCTTCCAAGACTGGAAGTGCAAATACCATCAGCCGTCATCAGAAAAATACTATCTTTGGAAGTCAGATACAAACATCTGACCAAATAAGTAAGAACAAAATCAAAAGGACGAGCTGTGGAATACCTGAAAATAAGCCATTTTAAGACACTCGCAAAATATGTCTCCAACTTCACGGCACGGCTGACATGTTCATGGACCAGTAACTAAGACCAGACTGGAGCCAGAAACAAAGAACATAGCCACTTCCGATCATCACACTCGAACGTCCCCGGTAGAATGTGCAAGAAAAATCCTCTCAGGCAGCTCACAATGAATGCCTGAGTAAGGACGCTGTAACCCAGAGGCTCGTACCGGGTGAACAACAACCCATCAGGAGAGCTTGCAGCAGTCTACTGTGAACAGAAGCTACAAAATAGTTAGTTAGAGCACATTAATGACACATCAACGCGAATTTCAGTCGGGTTCACAACTCAACCACACCAAATAATGGAGGTATGTTATAAATATTACCTGTACTCACGAACGAGGGCACGCATCTAACGGCTAGGACAAGGAACCAATGTATTAAAATCAAATACCAAAAGAAATCCTGTGGTACAGAATCAACAGATTCAAGATCTTAAGAAATCTTAAACATTGACCACCCATAGAGAGCCCAGACCATTGGCTTTGTAGTGTAGAGTCGCAATGACCTCGCGCACAAGGCACATTAAACCTCGGAAAATGCACTTTTTGAGTGTGATAAATATGTCAATTTGGATCTCCCAAGAAAGCTGTGGATTACTGTGGTAGATGTATCGAATGGTGCAATGAAATACTGACACCACTTGAGGGAGACGTCCATCCACAGTAATACAGCAGTGATTCAAATGTTATCTGAGACATTGCAATGATCCAAATTGAAGTTCCTAAAAACTAGATGTTCTGGTGCCAATTTCTAGTTGATGCAATTCACAGAACATAATCAAGACGTCATGGGCAAATATTCAGCAAGTTTTGATCAATTTGTTTATTGCTAATGTGTCAGTGAAGGGTCTATTGTAAGTTAATCTTGGAGAAAATAAGTGTGGCAACATCAAGGTGTGTGCAGAGGAATAATGTTGGGTTTTACAATGGTCCATGTTTTACTTATTTCTGTTTTTATATCACAGAGAAAGGCTGTGCAAAGAAGTTTAAGGATCGAAAGCTGGGAGATCACACAACCAAGCACATAAAGCTTGACACCATCCCTGGAAAAACAAAGTGCTGAAGTAACTGAGCAGTTCCAGACAGCATCGGCGTAGAACAGGGACAGATGAGTCTGAAGAAGGGTCCTTGATTAGCAAGGCTTCTTGATTAGCAAGGGTGTCAGGGGTTGGCAAGGCAGGAGAATGGGGTTGGAAGGGAAAGACAGATAAGCCATGATTGAATGGTGCCATAGACTTGATGGGCTGAATGGCCTATTTCTGCTCCTTTCACCTATGAAGTTATAATGATTGGTAAATGAGTCAGGCAGGGAGAGAAGGGTGATGATAGACACCAGAACTGAATAGTTATCAGGAAAGATTAATGGGCGGGGACAGTTCTTCCAGATGAAAGGCCTGTTAGGGTCTTTTGAAATAGAAGGCTTTGATGGAGTAGGTATAGAAAATTAGATTTGCGGGCAAGACCAGAAGCAGCAACTATAAATGTGGGCTAGTTACTAAGCCATCCATAAAATTCAGGAAAGCGATAAGCACGTGGAACCAGAAATAGGTGAGATGATTAGCATTTAAAGGGAAACCAGATAAGCACCTGAAGGAAAAGAGATAGATGGTGTTCAGTTGGAGAGCAGAGAGGCGTTCACTTACACACACATGTTGGACACAAATGCCTGTTATGTTTTAGCTACTTTGTAAATATAAGCCAAAGTTGAAAATGTGATAATTACACTGAGACAGACCTGTGATAAGACTCTGCCAAGGAAGATAGAGGACATGAAGAACAGAGGTGCAGTAATTTAAAACATCACTGGCCATGTGGATCACTGTTACTTAAGTAGTATTGTAAAAGAGCAAAAGCACCAGGAAATTATTTGCTGGAATAGAATCAGGAATGAAATCTTTGATCGTATAGAGAAGTCAAGGTCGTTCTCCTTACAGCAGAGGTTAAACAGCAACTTAATAGTATAATAGTGAAGCTTTGATAATGGATTTCCGGTGAGAGGAAGGTAACCTTACAATAAAATGTGACAAAAGCGGCTGAAAGAAAAAAAGAGGGCATTTGGTAATAATTAGTGAATTATGCTCCAGAATACTCAGGTTAAGAACCAGATACGAGTTGCAGAAACAGTGTGTGATTAATGGTTAGATCCTATTTGGCAAAGTAGATTGCTTGGCAGTGATACCTGTATTTTGAAAAATACAGGTATCTTGCACATTGATTTCTGTTCAATTCTAAATTTGATCTCAGCTTGGATAGCAGAAGACATAACTGTGATTGGCAGACTTCCACCTCTCACTATTTGTGGCCAAGGAAGGAAATAATTTCCTTCTCCTCACTATTAGACCAATCCTCCCACAAAATTGCATAAATGAATATTGAGTGTGTGGGTTGAATCACTTGCTCATATTCAGTATTTAAATGTGAAAGAACCACTTATGAACAGGTTTCCCTAAACTGCTAAATTATTCTCTCCCATCCTTCCCCCAACCAAGCCTTAAAGAACTTGTACTAAAAAGTTAAATTGCAATCTCTTTGAATACTTAACAGAATGAACACCTAATTACCCATAAATATTATGTTGCAATACAACTTTACATAGAAACATAGAAATTAGGTGCAGGAGTAGGCCATTCGGCCCTTCGAGCCTGCACCGCCATTCAATATGATCATGGCTGATCATCCAACTCAGTATCCCGTACCTGCCTTCTCTCCATACCCTCTGATCCCCTTAGCCACAAGGGCCACATCTAACTCCCTCTTAAATATAGCCAATGAACTGGCCTCGACTACCCTCTGTGGCAGGGAGTTCCAGAGATTCACCACTCTCTGTGTGAAAAACGTTCTTCTCATCTCGGTTTTAAAGGATTTCCCCCTTATCCTTAAGCTGTGACCCCTTGTCCTGGACTTCCGCAACATCGGGAGCAATCTTCCTGCATCTAGCCTGTCCAACCCCATAAGAATTTTGTAAGTTTCTATAAGATCCCCTCTCAATCTCCTAAATTCTAGAGAGTATAAACCAAGTCTATCCAGTCTTTCTTCATAAGACAGTCCTGACATCCCAGGAATCAGTCTGGTGAACCTTCTCTGCACTCCCTCTATGGCAATAATGTCCTTCCTCAGATTTGGAGACCAAAACTGTACGCAATACTCCAGGTGTGGTCTCACCAAGACCCTGTACAACTGCAGTAGAACCTCCCTGCTCCTATACTCAAATCCTTTTGCTATGAAAGCTAACATACCATTCGCTTTCTTCACTGCCTGCTGCACCTGCATGCCCACTTTCAATGACTGGTGTACCATGACACCCAGGTCTCGCTGCATCTCCCCTTTTCCTAGTCGGCCACCATTTAGATAATAGTCTGCTTTCCTGTTTTTGCCACCAAAATGGATAACCTCACATTTATCCACATTATACTGCATCTGCCAAACATTTGCCCACTCACCCAGCCTATCCAAGTCACCTTGCTGTCTCCTAGCATCCTCCTCACAGCTAACACTGCCCCCCAGCTTAGTGTCATCCGCAAACTTGGAGATATTGCCTTCAATTCCCTCATCCAGATCATTCATATATATTGTAAATAGCTGGGGTCCCAGCACTGAGCCTTGCGGTACCCCACTAGTCACTGCCTGCCATTGTGAAAAGGACCCGTTTACTCCTACTCTTTGCTTCCTGTTTGCCAGCCAGTTCTCTATCCACATCAATACTGAACCCCCAATGCCGTGTGCTTTAAGTTTGTAAGCTAATCTCTTATGTGGGACCTTGTCGAAAGCCTTCTGGAAGTCCAGATACACCACATCCACTGGTTCTCCCCTATCCACGCTACTAGTTACATCCTCGAAAAATTCTATAAGATTCGTCAGACATGATTTACCTTTTGTAAATCCATGCTGACTTTGTCCAATGATTTCACCACTTTCCAAATGTGCTGCTATCCCATCTTTAATAACTGACTCTAGCAGTTTCCCCTTTACAGTGGGTGAAGTTCAACACACTCCCTAATACACATGGGGAAACTTTCCTTATTCACTGCCTACAGATTTTAACATTATGATTTTTCACTACGGGGTGGTGGAATAGCTTCTCAGGGAAGTTTGACCTCAAAATGAATCCAAAGCTGGTTGAAATGTAATGTATTCAAAAATGATAAAAAAACATTCAAGTTTCTCACAAATCTCCTTCCACCAAGATTTAAAGTATGTATAAATAGGATTAAATTAGCATAAATGTGCATTTTGTGTATGGAAGCATATCTTGGAAACCCCAATGTATTTAAATTTCCAATTCCTTCAGCCCATCCTCCACTGCAATTTCCCTTGTGGCCATCCCCCTCTGCAAAGATGATTTCCTGGAGCCACTGTTGCAATCTGCACTGTGGCAGATTGTTTAATCATCCCATTGACAGATGAAAATGCAGAAGGCTACAAATATCAACATATAAGGACACACGACTGCAATCTGGTGCAAAAAAAAATTTGATGGAAGAACTCAAGTGGAGATGCGGAGGGAAAGGGCCTCGACCAGAAATGTTGAGTAGTCCTTCCTTCTACACAGATGCTGCTTGACCCGCTAGAGTTCCTCCAGTGATTTGACATGTGACATTTTCCTATCTCCCCTCTTTGTCCAATGTTCACAGGTGTCCTTCCTTCTCAAATGTCTGGACCCAAATTCTACACTTCATCCCCTCACCAAAACTGTCTCAGCCTCCTTACCAACAATCAGTCAGGGAGTTCATGAAGTCTGTGAGTTCTGCCACCGCGCCCTCCATAATGTTTGGGACAAAGACCCATCATTAATTTATTTGCCTCTGTACTCCACAATTTGAGATTTGTTATAGAAAAAAAATAGCATGTGAAGTGCACTTTGTCAGATTTTAATAAAGGCAATGTTTATACATTTTGGTTTCACCATGTAGAAATCACAGCAGTGTTTACACAGAGCCCCCCCCCCCCCCCATTTCAGAGCACCATAATGTTTGGGACACACCAATGCCATATAAATGAAAGTAATAATAATAATAATAATGGATGGGATTTATATAGCGCCTTTCTAATACTCAAGGCGCTTTACATCGCATTATTCATTCACTCCTCAGTCACACTCGGTGGTGGTAAGCTACTTCTGTAGCCACAGCTGCCCTGGGGCAGACTGACGGAAGCGTGGCTGCCAATCTGCGCCTACGGCCCCTCCGACCACCACCAATCACTCACACACAGGCAAAGGTGGGTGAAGTGTCTTGCCCAAGGACACAACGACAGTATGCACTCCAAGCGGGATTCGAACCGGCTACCTTCCGGTTGCCAGCAATGCACGCCTAGTGTAGATACAAGGAACAGCAGATGCTGGTTTACAAAAAGAGACAATCTCCTGGAGTAACTTGCACCTCTGGAGAGCATGGACAGGCAACATTCTAGGTCAGGACCCTTCTTCAGACTGCTTGGTGTGGGGGGTGGAGAAAGTTGGAAAGGAGAGGTGGGAGTGGTCGCCTTATATTCCCTTCCCTCTACAGATGCGGCCTGACCCACTGAGTTCCTACACCGCTTTAGAGGGAATGGCTAGACAACATTTTGTGTCAGGACCCTTCTTCAGACTGATTGGAGAGGGTGGGGGGAGGAAGCTGGAAAAGAGAGATGGGGGCTGGACAGAGCCTGGCAAGTGATAGGTGGATACAAAATGCTGGAGTAACTCAGCAGGACAGGCAGCATCACTAGAGAGAAGGAATGGGTGATGTTTCAGCTTGAGACCCTTCTTCAAAAGTGATAGGTGGATATGTGTGAGGGAGACACAAGAAACTGCAGATGCTGGAATCTTGCATAGAACATAATTTAGTTAGATGCACAGAATCTCTTGCCCAGAGTAGGGGAATCGAGGACCAGAGGACATGGGTTCAAGGTGAAGGGGAAAAGATTTAATAGGAATCTGAGGGGTGACTTTTCAACAGAGGGTGGTGGGTGTATGGAAGAAGCTGCCGGAGGAGATATTTGAGGCTGGGACTATCCCAACATTTAAGAAACAGTTATAGTCAGGTACATAGATAGGCCAAGTTTGGAGGGATATGGACCAAATGCAGGCAGGTGGGAATAGTGTAGCCGGGACATGTTGGTCGGTGTGGGCATGTTTAGTAGTCATGTTTAGTATTTTGTTGCATATCCTTTGCATGCAATGACTGCTTGAAGTATGTGATTCATGGGCATCACCAGTTGCTTTGTGTCTTCTCTGGTGATGGTTTGCCAGGCCTGTATTGCAGCCATATTTCAGACTATGTATAAACACTGCTGTAATTTCTACATGGTGAAACTAAAATGTATAAAAATGTCCCTTATTAAAATCTGAAAATGTGCACTTTAACTAATGTGATTATTTTATATTACAAATCTCAAATTGTGAAGTACAGAGGCAAATAAATAAATGAGTCTGTCCCAAACATTATGGAGGGCACTGTATCTAAACTACACTTCTTCCCACCCTGCTCCCAATTCCTCCAACTACACATCTGCACTCAAGATGAGTTGTTCCATACAAGGACATCTGAGATGTCCTCATTCCTTTCTTTAGGGCATAGGGTTACACTAGGGCTTCCTCGATATCCCGCAGCTGTGCTCTTGCTCCCTACTTTTCTCCCCCCTCCCCCCCCCCCCCATCAGTCGCAAGAGTCCCCCTACTCCTCACCTTTCACCTCAGCCGTCACATACAGCACATAATCCTCCGAGTTTCCCAACCTCCAACGCGATTCCACCACTACACATCTTCCCATCTCCACCCCTTTCCGCAACTCCCAAGTTAACTCGTTTCTTCCCATTCAAACCACCCACTCCCCAGGTACTTTCTCCTGCAACCAAAAGAGGTGCAACACCTCCTCCCTTGACTCCGTCCAAGGATCCAGACAGTCTTTTCAGGCGAGGCGGAGGTTCACTTGCACTTCTTTCAACATTATCTGCTGTTCCAGGTATGGACTCCTATATATTGGCGAGACCAAGCACAGGCTCAGCAATCGTTTCGTGGTATGAATATTGACTTATCTAACTTTGTAGCCCTTGCTTTCCATCTCTCCATCCCTGCCCCTTCTCAGTCAGATCACATTTTACCTGTTTGCTATGTAGTTACACCTTCTCCTAGCTAACAATGATCTATTCTACATTTTCCCTGAACTTTGTCTCTTTTGATGTCTCATTTTCATACCTTACCCTTCCTTATCTGTGTCTCCCTCTCCCGACTGTCTGAATGCTCTTGGCCCAGTCACCCAATCCTTCTATCCAGTGATGCTGCCTGGAGGTTCCATTTCCGACACTTCCCTACCATTCCTTGACCTCACCATCTCCATCGCAGGGGACAGACTTCTGACCGACATACACTACAAACCAACTGACTCACATGGTTATCTGGACTACACGTCTTCCCACCCTGCCCCCTGTAAAGACTCCATACCCTACTCCCAATTCCTCCGCCTACGCCGCATCTGCTCCCAGGATGAGACGTTCCACACCACGGCATCGGAAATGTCCTCGTTCTTCAGGGAACGGGGATTCCCCTCCGCCACCATAGATGAGGCTCGCACCAGGGTCTCATCCATACCCCGCAACACTGCTCTCTCCCCATCCCCGCACTCGCAACAAGGGCAGAGTCCCCCTAGTCCTCACCTTTCACCCCACCAGCCGGCAAATACAACAAATAGCCCTTGCTGTCTCCTCCCCTTCCTTAACCCTCGAGCTGTCTCCTCCCATCCCCCCGCCCTCGGGCTCCTCCTCCTCCCTTTTTCCTTCCTTCTCCCCCCCACCCCCCATCAGTCTGAAGAAGGGTTTCGGCCCGAAACGTCGCCCATTTCCTTAGCTCCATAGATGCTGCTGCACCCGCTGAGTTTCTCCAGCATTTTTGTGTACCTTCGATCTTCCAGCATCTGCAGTTCCTTCTTGAACAACATGCTGCCTGGCTCGCTGTGTCTGTCATTCTCAGTAGCTCTTTTAGTAATTTTTCTGACTTTAAAAAAAGTTATATTAATACAAATGTCATATTTATTTTAATGAGTTGCATGAAGTACAATTTTCCAATGATCTCAATTGTTAACTGTGAATGATCTCATTTAAAAAAAAAAAGGTTACAGCGTGGAAACAGGCCCTTCGGTCCATTGAGTCTGCAATGACTAGTCAACACCCTCTACAAGAGCACTATCCTACACATTAGAGACAATTTACAGAAGCCAATTAACTTGCAAATTCAGTCAGGATTGAACCTGAGTCTGTAAGGCAGCAAGTTTACATGCCAGCCTCCAGATCTGCATGTACAAGTTGTGTGTAGGCTGTACCTCAATGTTAACAGCTATTTTATACAAGTTTTCAAAAATGTAAACTGCTTCTGAGGTATAAATAAACAAGACTCCTGCTGACAGCAATCAGTTTTTTTTTTAAAGAAATATTAAAAACCCTAAAACTATGACCAAACCTTTGACACTAACTACGACTTTTGACTTTTAAACACTACTCTCTGTGGCGGACTACAGAGGTAAGACTAAAATATTTCTTGATGTTTGGTATCAAAGCAGGCTAAATATTTAGTCAGCTCAAGCTGACTGAATTGGTGGAATAGATTCAATTTCCCTCCTGTATGGTCATCTACTACTCCTCCCATCCCCATTTATTCCCCTCAATCTGGCTTCACATTTCACTCATTCATTTGACACAATTCTTCCCCCCCCCCCCCCCCCCCCGCCCCGCCCCCGTCACTTACTCACCTGCTTAAACATCAACCTGCTAACACTTAATACCAATGGTCATGAAGAGGATCATGGAGATTTAGCTGGGAAGTTGAGAAATGTACAAACTAGTTTGTCGATGAAGGATAATTTGATGAAAAACTATTTCTTGCAAAGAAACACAATAGGACATTAAGTCAAGCCAATTAAAGGTGGAAAACACTGGTGGAACAGAGTACTGGATAGGTCAAGCATCACAGGGGAACACATCATTGATATGCATAATCTCTGGAAAGCAGGTGATGTTTGGGGTCAGGAGCCTTCTTCCAACTGAATGTCAGACATAACCATGTTTTCCAGATGTCGCCGAACCTTCAGAGTTGTCCAACATGTTGCATGTTTTAGGAAAACCAGCATCTGCAGTTCCTAGTTTCTAAATCATTGATATTTTGTGTCAAACACATGCGAGAACTGGAATTTTTTTGGAAAAGTTGCATTTTATGATTGCCATTGTCGGCATCTCTTCTTTACTCCACAACCCCACCTCAGAACTGGAGAAAAAAGGTAGTTTGACCGATAACAAAAAAATATTCCACATCCCACTAATACTGCTGAAATGCTGAATGATTTGGGCCAGACTCTGATGGGTGGAACTGGTGTAAATGGGGCATCAATATCAACATGGGCACGTCAGGCCTATTTCTGTGCTGCCTAACCATCTATATTCATGCTCCAATTATAGCATAAGATGACTGTTGATAAAAGTAATTATATATTAGCCATAATGTCACTAACAATTGTTTGAGCCAAATGCTATCCCATCATCCCTGGTGCTAAACATGCTCTATAATCATTTGCTGTTAATTGTGCCTTTTCAAATGGTCTATTGGAAGAACCATCAATTTTCCCAATTTCACATCGCCAGTTAAAAAATTGATTTCCTTGACATGTTTCAAAGTACATATTTTGATCGTAATCTCTTTAGTATCACAGCAAACATTGACAATTTCCCTATATAATGCCTGGCTGGCATTGTAGTCTGTGTATATGTATTGGTGGGCAGTAAACCAGGGTCAAGTGGGATATTCACAAGTCCATGTTATTGTGCAGTTATATTGCTGGAAAACCTTGTTTACAATGGAGAAACATCAAGGCCAGTGCAAAGAATGGTTTCACAACACAAGGATTAACCAGCAATAGACTTGAGTGTCTCATAGCAAAGTGTCGTTCTAAACTCACCAGGTGCAATATGCTACTCAATACACTACTGATGCTTCTGAGCAAAAAACCATAACAGAATCTATACAAATTCCAAGTTTATGTAAATAGGAAAATCTTTATTCTGAACCAGCAGTGTACACCTGCTAAAAAGGCAGCTTACTGGGTCTTCAAAAGTTAAACAATTCTTCTGGCCCCTGTACAAACTTACAGAATAATTGATTATGCAGTTTTTGAAATCCAACTCCAGTTATCAGACAGAAACCTACATGAGAACACAACCACCTCAACATTGTTACAAGAAGCCTAGTTGCAACAGCGGAGCCAGGCACGTTACAAAGGTAGCATCACATTTGTCGAAAACAAAAATGGTCACATCACCATTGCGCACAGGATCGGAGTAACCCAGGACTCCACTAAAATACACCCCACATTGGACAGCCATGTGCGTTTTGTTACAGGTCTCTGCACAACATCCTGAAGAAGGCACTGTTGAGAAATTGCTTGTGCAAGTTAATGGACCGAAACAACTTGAACAAGCCACTAACAGCCTATGTTAACACGGTAACTTGAACATAGACTTTAGCGCGCCAATTCAAAGAAATCAAAGGGGGGGGTGGGGGCAAAAATACATGAAGTGTAGACCTCCATCCGCTTACGTGGCAAAAAAACTCAAATTGCAATCACTTGACCAATTCTCACACCCCCAGAAAACAAAAAAATACATTTCCTTGTAGAAATAGCAGAACTACTTCAGGTTTCCCCCACCAAAATAAAATGAAACCAAAAAGAATTACAGATATTGAAAAGATTTTTTAAAAAATGGAAGTTTGTTCTTAAAAAAAAAAGCGTAAAACACAGGAAAAGCTAGGAGCCTCGCAGCCCCTTGTGTCCATGTAAGGTCCGAGAAGGGGTTCATGTTTAGTCTTTTTAAGGTCCATTTGCATGATTTCTCTTACGGCTTGGGGACGAGTCCTCCCGCTGGTTCTTGTCCCCCTCTAGAAGTCTTGCGACTGCTGCGAGCTCTTCTTGGCGCCGGACTTGCCGCCGCTGCCGCCGCCGCTCCCGGTCGCCGGCCCCGAGCCCGACTTCTTGGGCAACAAGACGGCCTGGATGTTGGGCAGGACGCCGCCCTGGGCGATGGTGACGCCGCCCAGCAGCTTGTTGAGCTCCTCGTCGTTGCGGATGGCCAGCTGGAGGTGGCGGGGGATGATGCGAGACTTCTTGTTGTCGCGGGCCGCGTTGCCCGCCAACTCCAGGATCTCGGCCGTCAGGTACTCGAGCACAGCCGCCAGGTAAACCGGCGCCCCGGCCCCCACCCGGTCGGCGTAGTTCCCCTTGCGCAGCAGACGGTGCACTCGGCCGACTGGGAACTGCAACCCGGCCCGGGAAGACCTCGTCTTGGCTTTAGCGCGGACTTTCCCGCCACTGCTTTTACCTCTCCCCGACATGTTGTGCGTCCCTCTGGTCACCTGTAAAATGGCGCCTGCAGCTTGGCGGCTGCGCGCCTTTATAGTCAGCCCGCCCCTCTGCGTCACGACGCCGACGCTCCGCCCCTCTGCGTCACGACGCCGACGCTCTGCGTCATGGTCTCGCCCGCCGCCTATTGGAGAACCCGACCCTCGGTCGGGACTCCTATTGGTCAGTCCCCACGTCAACCACGGATTTGCTCGCGCCATTCCGCGCCTCGCCCTGATTGGACGAGCCGCTCGGCCCTGCACCAATGGCTGGCCTTCCCGCTGCAAAACAGGGTTTCATTTTTTTCAATGAAAAAAGGCGCGCTGATTATAGAGTCAGGAGTGTTTCATTGTCGTATGTCCCAGATACAACAATGAAATACTTGCTTACAGCAGCACAACAGAATATGTAAACATAGTACAGTGTAATATAGTATATATAATATATGAGAAAATGTTCTGTGTGGGTATATATATATATATATTGCTCCCGTAGGTCAAAGTTCAGAGAAAGATATATATATATATATCTTTCTGAACTTTGACCTACGGGAGTACTATATATATACCCACACAGAACTTTTTCTCATATATTATATATACTATATTACACAGTGTACTATGTTTACATATTCTGTTGTGCTGCTGTAAGCAAGTATTTCATTGTTGTATCTGGGACATACGACAATGAAACATCGTATATATTTGCGTGTGTACGATACACACATGCACATATATATATATATATATATATATATATATGTGTGTGTGTGTGTGTGTATATATATGTGTGTGTGTGTGTGTGCGTGTGTGTATATATATGTGTGTGTATATATTTAAGTGTATATATTTTTATGTGTATATAATATATTTATATATATATATATACACACACATATAAAAGACAAACAATAATAGTGCAAAAAGACAAAACCAACTACCAAAGATTGAAGTTCAGAGCTTATTTGGAGGTTGTAGTGTTTGCTGTAGGGAAATAGCTGTTCATGAAGCGGGTTTTGCAGCGAAATCAAAGCAAAACAATCTATTTTTAATTATGCATTCTATTTAATTGTGCTGCATTAAAATATGATACTTTTTTTTCATTTTTTGTCTATTTTTAATCGAAAATAAAAACAATGTCAAGGCAGCGTGAATGTAGATACTGCGCCTAAAACTCGATTTCTGTGTGCTCTTTGTCAACTTTTGTAAAACACGGGCAAACTTTGTCGGGTTCAGCAAATGTCTTGTTTCTTTGTGAGTTCTTAGTTCTGCCTCTTTGGTTGTGCCGTGAGTGTTCCTGCAGCGGAAATGCTGTATCCAGAGTCTGTTTCAGCAAAGATACACAAAATGCTGGAGTTTCTGCAACTTTGTTTCCATCTGGCGATCGAGCCGTTTGAATGAAGATAAAATAACTCCAAAATTGACTGCAAATAACGCACGATTGAAAGTTTTATACAGCTCACGAACGTTAATTTTGCCACAATTGTCCATTTATTCACTTTCTATCATTTACTGCCTGTAATATTTAATGTAAAACATTCACAGATTGCAATGTGTGGGAGGAATAACAATTTCAGCTTCGCCTTGTTGCAAGAAATAGCCCACGCAAAAGAAAAGCGCCACCATGTTCATGTTGTACATCGTAACTGCGACAGGAAAATTGTTTTGAAATGAAAATGCTGTTTAGATCCTGAATCGACTTAGCGACGTTTCAATACATATTATGGGAGTGTGCAAGCCCTCTGCTGTTGTTTAATGGGAAGGCACTCGGCTCCACTTTCACCCTCTTAACATAAGTAGTCTTTTAGAGTATGGGTTTAGGTCAGGAGGGGCAGTGGAAACTTCTGAACACTTCCTCTTTAGATAACACGCTCTGTCTTCCTATCGTATCAGAAACATTTCCAACTGCCAAACTTTTTCCCCCTCTGTCTATATTCTGGCTTTTTGAACGGATCCCTGTGTGCTAGAATCTTATCAACCACAAGTAATAGTTCATAGAAGGTATCTTTGAACTATAGTGCATTATCTCATCTGCCACATGTGTTCACTCCAACAGAAATGTTGGTTTCACTCACATTTTGCTGCTATCCAGACTTGGTTTATTTTTTTCTTTCTCAGGTCTAATGGAGGATCCCTCATCTGAAACATTAACTGTTTCTCTTTGCACAAATGGAGACACAAGGAAATGCAGAAGCTGGGATCTTGAGCACAACAGACAATGCTAGAGTAACACAGCAGGTCAGTCAGGCAGCATCTTTGATAGGAATGGATAGACAACATTTCTGGTCAGGACCCTTCCTCAGACTGGATCCCGAACCAAAACATCACCATCTATTCCCTACCAACTCCATAGATGCTGCCTGACCCATTGAGTTACTCTAGCACTTTGTGTTTTGCTCCCTTTCCACGGTTGCTGTTCGACCAGCATCTTGCATTTTCTGTGTGTTTTTTAATCCCACTCGCTATGTTTGGCCTGCCAGACAAAACCCTTATCACTTTATCATAAACAACTCACTAAATTGGCCGAGAAGCTGAATGTGCTGATAACTGTTCTCGAGATCCCCTGCCCACCGCCCCGAGCAAAAAAAAACAAACTGGTGGAGAAAAAACAAGTCACAAAGTGCTGGAGTAACTCGGCAGGTCAGGCAGCATCTCTGGAGAATGTTTCCGGTCGGGACCGTTCTTCAGGCTGACTGTGAGGGGGACGGGAAGAAAGCCGGGAGAGAAGAAGGGCAGGACCAAAGATCATAGCGCTCTATGATGCTCTATGATCTTTGGGCAGGAGCACGCATGGTACATAATCGGTGGATGCAGGCGAGATGGGTGGGGGTTGATAGGCAGGTAGTTGGACAAAGGGCAGAGATGAAAATACAGGAGGTAGACAAAAGTGCTGGAGAAACTCAGTGAGTGCAGCAGCATCTATGGAGTGAATTTTCTTCACTAATAGAACTATGTGAACATCAGTTAATCTGCCTAATGTGCCGGTCACGTGATACTGATAGGCACTATTGCAGTTAAATGAATTGAAACTATTAGATTATAAAGAATGGCATTTTGCCTGTACAGTGATACAGATATAATTCTTTCCCATGTATTTGCAATAGGACCCTCCAAATTAAAACCTGAAAATCCAATGATGTTCTCAGAGAAGATGCTTCCACAGTATATTTTTGACCTATAGGAGATAAGAATTGCCATGTTAAAGGATTTTCAAGTCTAGTATTAAAGCTATTGAGACTAGAGGAGTTCATGCACAGCTCAAAACTCAGAATAGCAAAGTGAGCAAATGATTGGCATCAGTTAGATGGCAACCGTGCAGGTGGCATCACACACTGTGGGGTAAGGCTCTGTTGACAGTACTAGGCCACTTCATAAATGAGCTTTCAAAAGATATTACAATAAAGGTTAATTGCAATTCATTTTTAAAGTAAGATTTTGTACTCAGCTGTCATAAAATCACCAGAATTTGACAGCAGCATTATCACGCCACCCTCTGTTCCATTACCATCCATGGAATAAAAGGGAGGCTGGCATGCAGTGGTGTTCTGGCGATATAATTGTTCATCTACTCCACGGGAAAACTGTTGTAGCAAGAAATAAACTAGGTTTTAAAACATGTTCTGGTCATATTTCTCTGATCTATTAAAAGTGGGAAAGAGAATGTCACACAGAAAGAGCCTTTTTGATTTAGTAAGTCAATAGTTCTTTACAACCTAGGCTGATCTTCTTTCCAAACGTTGTTAATTCTGGCCAAATTGGAGCTGCCAGGACATTAATATTGAGACAAAGGCTTCTGTGCTGGCTAGGCCATTTGGTCAATTTAAATGTGCCTTCTGCAGAACTGGGACAAGCTGCTGAATGATGCCAGTTTGTCTGGAGCCTAGATAAGAGCTGCAGGGAAAGAATGGGACATTCTGCAGATTCTTACAATTAGGTGTAAATTGCATGAAACGGATTGGGTGACTGCAAACCAGACATACACATTGTAAATAATGTTGCAAAACTTTACTTTGCTAGATGTTGATTGGGTCAAGTGTTGAGCCTTGTCTGGGTTTCTTGAATATCTAGGCAAATGTTGCTATGTTTGCTTCCTTCCAGAAGCTCTTTTCGAATACAATGTATTAGTTACTGTATTATTGGGCTAGAGAACTGTATCATGTACTGTGTTAATCGATATTTGTTATTGAACTGTAGAGAGACCACCCCCATGTGGTTCGGCCCCTCTAGGTTCAGGGACCTATGAAAGGTGGCTCCCACGAGGTCCGATGTCGATATTCTGGAAGAACGCTTGGGACTGCAGGACCTTTTGGAGCGTCTCTGCTTGCACGCCGCTAGAAGGGCTTGGCCAGGCAGATACAAGGATCGAACCCACAGTGATTAGGTATAGTAGTGGGGAACTGTTATTTTGTTTTCCAATATAAAGTTTAGTTGCGCAAGTGCAACTAAGTATTTTATTTCAAAGAAAATGTATGTGATTTAAAAACTCAGCATAGCATGAAAAATGACTCACCTGGTCCTTAATGTGTTTGTAAAGTGAGACGAGAGGGGTGAACAAACTACAGCTCAATTAATACCTTGCCTCTACTTCTCAGTTTATTCGGTGATGTCTTAACTCGCCAACACATTGAAAGTTGAAGTGGAAATAGCAAATAACAGGTTGAAAATAAATGTTCAGCTCTCTAGTCACAACCCTAATGTAGGCACCATTCCAAAATCAGCACCTCATTAGGTCAGCCACAATCTTATTGAAAGCTGCAGAAACAAGGAAATGCAGATGCTGGTGTACAAAAAAACAACACAAAGTACTCGAGTAACTCGGTTGGTAAGGCAGCATCTCTGGAGAAGATGGAAAGGCGACAATAGACAATAGGTGCAGGAGTAAGCCATTCGAGCCAGCACCGCCATTCAATGTGATCATGGCTGATCATCCCCAATCAGTACCCCGTTCCTGCCTTCTCCCCATATCCCCAGACTCCACTATTATTAAGAGCCCTATCTAGCTCTCTCTTGAAAGCATCCATAGAACCTGACGTATCGGGTTGAGATCCTTCTTTAGAGCCAAAGTCTGAAACATCACCAATTCATGTTCTTCAAAGATGCCGCCTGACCTGCTGAGTTACTCCAGCACCTGCCATTGTTTATTGAGCAAGTACGAGGGATTAAATGGCCTGCTCTGGTAATTCCCAAATATTTGTGTTCTTGTCATTCCTAAGTGCCTTCAAAAAAGAGTTGAGATGCCTGGCTTGTTGTAGTTCCCTTTGTATGGCGTGATGTTAGATTGGGAGTTTCAGCATTTTTGATTGAAAGAAGAGCAGTTTATTTCCAAAGCAGGCAGTTTGGTTCTCATGTGCTTCCTACTATGGTCATTCTAAATGGAGAGATGGTGGGATTGGGAAATGCAGCCTGAAGAAGAAACATTGCCTAGATGATACATCAGCACCATGGTGGACAAGAGGGCGATGAATGGAATGTCAGTCGGGGAGAGTTGCTTTTTTCCAGGATGGAGCCAGGCCAGCTTTATGCAAATTGTAAATATACACATTAAAAAAAAAACAATCAAAATCTTTATTAAAACATGCAGTTGCCAGTGTGAACAATATGTTTTTTTAAATCAATATTTATTTTCAAGGAATTTAAGGAAATGTGTACACTCTTTTGAGTTTGGATTTAAAGTAGCATTCAGGACAGTGCAGCCCATAGTAATTTATGGGATAGTACCTACAGATCCCTCTTGAAATGGTATTTGTTACCTGGGGTTGAACCAGCCCCCATCATAACGGCTTGTACCACTTTGCAAACCAGTAGCATCTTCACTGTCTCGGCAGTTCAGGCTTTGAGCCAACTAACTGGTTATTCTTCAGAGGCAAATAAAACATCCACTATCTTTATCTTCCCACGTCTCTAGGAGGATTAATTATTGAGGTTTTTAAGGTTTTTTTTAAAATTATTTTTCACTCTCAGCAAAAACTAATTTCAGTATAGAGTCCATCCCATTGTCCCACCCTCTTCAAGAAATGGAAGCCAAATGGCTGTTAGTTATTTCCAAATCGTCACCTGCGCTACGAAATGACTAGAAGCTACAACAAAGTCGCATCATCATTATATTCATTCACCACCCTTTCCCCCAGCCCCAAAAAAGAGGCGATTAATGGTACAATGCTTTTTACATATGTATCTCCCAAGGAGCCACCTGCGGGGAGTATCGGAACAGTCACCCATCTCCTCAATATGGTAACTGAGATGCCTCAGTATTTGCCCATGATGGAGCAAAATCTAAACCAAAAACATTGTGGGTGGGAATCTAGTTCAGAAAACCAATGTGCTTCAAGAACTGGGCACAAAGCATTTGTTGTAGGCAGTCTCACCAAGTACTGCAGATTAGACCTTGCACTAACTTAAATCTATCTATATATATACAATGTGTATCATGAACAAGCCTCAGGCACCATACTAACTATTCCATTGTGGCTATGCCAAAGGCTATGCACCCTCTGGATATACGCGATAATGGTTGGGGAGGTCTCGCGTCAGTCCTTTCACCTGGGGTAAATATTACCTTCATGCTCAATTCCAGTCCAAACGTCACCCCTGTGCATGATTTTCTTTGACAAACACTAAAATACCGATGAGTGCCAGAAATCTCAAATAACATCTCAAAATACACGAAAAGCACTACAGGTCATAAAGCATCTTTGGAGAGGGTAACAGTTCATCTTTCAGGGCAAGGACATTTCACCAAACAGCACAGTGTCACAGCTGGTGGAGCTGCTACCTCACAGCCCTAAAGACCCGGGTTCGATCCTGATCTCGGGTGCTATCTGTATGGAGTATGCGCGTTCTCCCTGTGACCCCATGGGTTTCCTCCGGGTGCTCTGGTTTCCTCCCACATCCAAAAGACGTGCGGATGTGTAAATTAATTGGCCTCTGTTTCATAAACATTTACCCCAAATGTGTTGGGAGTGGGAGTGTGAACAGGTCGGGGGACTGAGGTTCTGTTTCTATGTTGTATCACTTAACTAAATTAAACTAACTGTTTGTAATGAACCTGACTGCATCAGCCTGAAATATTAACCCTGTTTTGCTCTCTTTCAATGTTCCCTGATCCGTGCAGTGTTTTGAAACAATTTCTAAGGACGTTAATTCAAGCAGTACAGTCTCTGGATCCAATTGAGGTGATGCGACATTCATAGAATCAAAGCATGATATATTAAGGAAGACATCGAAGCTCATTGTGCCTATGCCACTGTTTGAAAGCGAGATCCAAATAGTCGCACTTCTCTGTTCTCCCCCCATATCCCTGCAAATATTCTCCACTTCAAGTATTTCTCCATTTCCTCTTTGAGATTTGCTATTGAATTCATTTCTACTCTCTTTTGAGCATTTTACATCAAATAACTCGCATCAAATAAAATCTCTAAAAGCTTCTACCATTGGAAATTTCCCACCATTTACTTGTACCAAATGTCATCAACATTTTGGACAACTCTTAAACCTTTCACTCTACCTCTGCTCCAAAATGTCAGTTTGCCAAGTCTTTCCCTGTCACCTCAGACCTACATCTTGTTCCTGATCTCACAAATCTTCTCCGTACCTTCACTGGACTTTGACTGGACTTAGATTCAACGTCACAGCTTGCAAGGATAAAAAAACTGGATGCAATCTGCCAAAAGATCAGCGAATACAAAAAGTGCGACAATTGCAACTGGCCAGCATCATCTCCGTCACCCTCTGAAAGCACGCTCTGCCCCTCATTGATTTCCCATTGGTTTGGGTGCCATTCAGGGTCCAAAGAGTGCAATGATGTTATTTCAAGGTGACTTCCCTTTCTTTTCAAATGGAGAAAGAGTTAAAATTTATCTATTTGTTTATATTTTCAAAACAACAAGAAGATACAAATCAGTAAATGCAAGAATAGGCAGCAATCAGTGACAGTTAATTCCTCCCAATTATAACATTACAACAGTATTTCTATTAAAACATCTTGTACAGCTGCCAAAACCTGGCAAAGTTATAGACTTTCAATAAATAAAATTGGGGAAAGGTTAAGTCAGGTTGATAGTTTACATTCAAAACTAGTGTCACCAAACAAAGGCCTTTGCATCTTAGTCCTTGACTCAAGAATTTCCTTGGCTTCAGAGTGTCGAAAGGTCCGTTGTTTTTTTTGCCATCAACACATGATCAGACTTGGGAGAAAGTTTACTGCACAGTGGCTTTCACAAGTGACGGCACCACTCCAACCATCAAAGAAAGTCACCGAAAAGAAACCCAGGACAAAAGTTACTGCAACAATCATGGTTGGGCTCCTTGTGCTTTGCCCCTTGTTGTCCTGTCCCCAGATAGTTGACCCACCAGGTATCTAATCCAACAATGCTGTCTGGGTATCCTAGTGCATTCAGTTCCCCGTTGCCCCAGTATTGCCGTTGGTGTTAGCCTTTGACTTGGACTTGGACTTGGACTTGAAGGAGAAACGTTTGATCAGCTTCCGAGAGAAGCTTCCCGACTTCTTCCGCGTAGATGAAGGGCTATCACTGACGTGGGACAGGTCGTCGTGCGAGTGGCTGAAACCCGGCTCCTTCTGCTTGTGTTTCCTCCTGAACAAGAGCTTTGTTCCACTTCGGAGAAAGCCAACTACAGGGGAAAGGAAGAGAAAACGGAGAATAACCTGGGCAGAACCAGCAAGGGTCATGCATACAAGAATGGAGGAAAGATACACTACAATATAAAGAACATTCAAGTGGATGGTGGTCTAACAGTTCTGAAAATAGTTCAATGACCTAGAATTCTGACCCTGCCTCTTGTTCCCCATATGTTTTCTGGACCTCCTTCTGATTTTATTTTAGATTTACAGCATCTGTAATATTTTGCTTTGGGTTCCAGGCAAAAATCTATGCATGTGAATGTTTTGTTAGGATTAACGATTTTGGGCTTAAACACAATGTAATTAATAGCTCAATGTCCTGTGCCCTATAAAGACGAGAACAATACCATACTAATGTCTTAACATAGAAACATAGAAAATAGGTGCAGGAGTAGGCCATTCGGCCCTTCGAGCCTGCACCGCCATTCGATATGATCATGGCTGATCATCCAACTCAGTATCCCATCCCTGCCTTCTCTCCATACCCCCTGATCCCTTTAGCCACAAGCGCCACATCTAACTCCCTCTTAAACATAGCCAATGAACTGGCCTCAACTACCTACTGTGGCAGAGAATTCCACAGATATCAAATATCAAAACATGCCCATCAGGGCACTTCAGATGACTTTGGTCAGGAGCAGCACATCTATTGCAACCCCGAACAACGATATAATTACTAACCATCTAATCTTATCACCTGACAACACTTGTACGATCACAAAAGGTGGCAAAAGGAACTGGAATTAAACCTCTGCAGGTTGTTTCGTTAGATCGGATGAGGCCTAGGGATCTCACGTAGTTGAATGGATACCAAGGCCTCAATGGCACTTCTGCCTCAGCATACAAATGTACCTCAGGTGCGGCTGTGAACTACAGAGAGCAGGAAAATCCCAGACTTGGGTCTCTGGTGCGTTCATACATCTCAATCAGCTGAGCTAATGGCAAGCTGCAATTGGGCTCAGCGCCATCTAGCTTTCGGCTGTCTGGGAGTTGGGGAGGGGGCGGAAAAGCATCCAGTTTTTCCCGCTTATTTTCCCATGACTCCTGGAGCATGCATGAGGGTGGATAAGATCGATCTTTTATGTCATTGACTAATTGCTGACCCCATGACCCTAACGTGTGAAGAAGCACTTCATTGAAGTAGGAGGCTGCTACAAGCAACCAAATTATACTCCAGCAAGAAATATCACCAACTGGAAACAAAGAGTGGAGAAACCTGAGATCAGTCGCTACCATTTGCTCCACTGATGATGTGCACAGTATTGAGCATTGAATATAACTTGCATACCGTATGGAGGATTTACAGAGTGGAGAGGAGTCGGAGAGCCGCTAAAGAATGTCACGATTGACTCCCTTTCAGTTTACCTTTGTGATCCTTCAAGCTTCTGGTTTCAAGTGCTCCTGTTGACCCTGTTTCAGATTCGACATCATCCACCGACGGTCGCTCGGAAATGTCGGATGCAATGGCCTCGTCCGGCTCCTGGCTGACCGACTGCCGCTGGTTCGAAGGAGGATCCGTGGACTTGGGCGACTCCAGTGCAGTCTGGGTGCTGCAGTGGGGCAGGGCAGGCAACCCAGCCTCAGACTGCAGCGAGGCATCCATCGCAGCTGCGTAACCCACAGAGAGAGCCATTTCGTCCTGATCAATGGGGGACTAGATCGGAGTGAAAGAGAGGACATCACCTTGTACCTGTATATGTAGAGCAGACAATCCCTGTCACCATTATGTCAGCCCTCCTCCTCTCTGCAGCTTTCTCTGATTCTAAAATGCTCTCTGTTCCTCCAATTCTGGCTTCTCGTGGAACTCCATTTTAACCCCTGCACTGCCATCACCTGAGTACACTCGGGTCAGAGTATACAAGTGAAAAAAAATCTTGGCAGTGAACAGGTTAATCTACCTGCTACTGATGGTCATATTTCAAGCAGCCCAGGCCCTCAGCTCCCAAATTTCCTCCCCAAATCACTCTGGCTCTCTTTTTCCTCCTTTAAGTCACTCCTTGAAGCTTGGTGTCACATTTTGTTTGATCATTTTCTGAGAAGCCTTGGAATGTTTTACAGTGTTAATGAATCCATGCAGACATGGAGCAGTAGAGCACGGGAATAGGCCCTTCAGCCCACAATGACTGTGCCGAACATAATGCCCAAATAAACTAATCTAATCTGCCTGCACATGATCCATTTCCTCCTGTCTCCAGAATATCCATGTGGTTATCTAAATCCCTCTTAAATTACACCATAATAGTTGCCTTCAACACCACCCCCTGGCAGTGTGATCCAGGCATCCAACACCTCTTGTCAATGGCTACTTTTAGGTACCTTGAAGCAAATGATGAAGCAACGCTATGTAAATGGAATATAGGTACCTGATTAAACTATCAGTAAAATCTCAGTACGTACACACGACTTGTACATATATAGAACCTTAATGTTACAAGCTCATTACAATACATATACACTTTGACAATAAGCTCAGCAAGGATATTTTAGAACAGGTTAGGCTTGATCAAAAAGGTAGGTTTTTGTTGAAATGGAGAGAGAAGCTGAGAAGATTCAGATCTCCCCAGATCTGATTAAAATTGACGCTAAAGTTTGCTATGGCATGGCCAAGCAAGATAGTGCTCGCTCTCTACCTTCTCGTTTTCATTTTCACTCAATAGATGCAAGAACAATCTTCCAATTCTCTTATCCAAGGCTACAGCACAATGGAACACACCAGCACAGGTCACCTTGGCCTTTAAGTAAACACTTTGAGTAGCTCCTTTTTCTTGCCATTACCTACAAACCTTTCTCCCTCCAGGACACAAGCATGTGCCTGAAAAACACTCAATGCACCGACTGGTCAATCAAAATTATTCAAGCTGCCACTTGAATTTTTTAATTGTTCCCTTCAATGTCCCTATGGCCATGAGGGGTTGCATACCTTCTTGGTGTACTTCACTAGTTACTAGTAGGGTGGCGCAGCGGTAGAGTTGCTGCCTTATAGCGCCGAAGACCAGGGTTCAATCCTGACTACGGTTGCTGTCTGTACGGAGTTTATACGTTCTCCCCATGACCGCGTGGGTTAATTATGTAGGTAGGTTAATTGCTTGGTGTATGTGTAAATTGTCCCTTGTGTGTAGGATAGTGTTAATGTGCGGGGATCGCTGGTCGGTGCGGACTCTCTGGGTCGAAGGGCCTGTTTCCGCATTGTATCTCTAAACTAAACTAAAGTATAGGTCTTGCACGTCAAAATGAGCAACTGATTTATGTAAGGATTAAGCAAAAATGCAGTCTGAGATTTTGACTTTTTGGTCATTTGGCCATGTGTTCGTCTATAGCTTCCCATTGCATTGCAGCCTCTGTTAGGTACATAGAAACATAGAAAATAGGTGCAGGAGTAGGCCATTCGGCCCTTCGAGCCTGCACCGCCATTCGATATGATCATGGCTGATCATCCAACTCAGTATCCCATCCCTGCCTTCTCTCCATACCCCCTGATCCCTTTAGCCACAAGGGCCACATCTAACGTGCTGTGAGGCCGTATCTGACTGGAAGTTAAAGAGGCTAAGTAAAATTAATAATCCCACAAAACGCTGAAACCTAGTTCAAGCTCATGAGTGGAGAAAGGTTACCTTTGATATGCCGGATATGATCAGCGTGCTGCGTTTGGTGGGTGTCTTTTTGCTGGGCTTGTTAGCAGATTCTGTCAGTTGCTGTATCGCTGTCTGTACGACTGGATCCAGACCATTAGCAAGCTGGTTGCCCACTGTTTTCCAAACATACAAGGTTATTGTTAACATGGAAGCATGTGGGAGGATGAGAAATGGACTGGGACAGTGGGAGAGGTGCGATGGAGAGAAACGGGCTGGGGAGGATAGGTCGATAGACAAATTCGGAGGAGAGGTTTAGAGGAGAAGGAAAGAAAATGGATAGGGGGAAGGACAGAGCGGGTTAGATAAATGGAGATGCACATCGGCACACATGTATGAACGAACACACACACACACACACACACACACACACACACATACACGCACAAAGGGAAGCAGAGAGACAGAGGGAGACATAGCTTGGAGGTTCTGAGTGAGATCATCATTCACATTGCAAGCGTTGACTCCTTGTCTATGTAGAGTTCAACAGAAACTCCATTATCGCTGTGCATGGTTTGCCAATAAATGCCAGCTGGCATAAATATCACTAAGACGCATCATCAGACTTTCCAGAAATGCTTCACTTCACCAAAAGGTAGGATATGTGTTCACTGGCAGTTGCTTCCCTAACCCATGAGATTAACACAGACCTGGGACCAAACATGGAGATATTCACCAGGTGGATTCACCAAGCCAGAGATGAACAATGACTCATTCTGATGGAGCAGGAAGGGCAATGATCTCCTATCCTTGTGACTGGAAATGTTATAGAGTCATACCGCACAGATTCACACCCTCTGGTTCATCATATCGTTACTGATCCTAAATTACCCATCTACACTAATCCCATTTACAAACCGTTGGGACCCAGAGGATTTCAGAAAGAAAATAATGTAAAGGTTTAATGAAACATTTAAAACACAAAGAAAAATGCTGGAAATATTCAGAGGATCCAAAGCCTCTGTGGAGAGAGTCACATTCAACGTTTTAAGCTGATGCATGATCATTGCTTTGATAACAAAACCCCTCAGATGCTGCCTGACGTGAGACTTGCCAGCATTCTATCATTTTGTTTACAGCACCTACAGTTTTGTTTTTTTGATAAAGTGTTTGGTCATTTATTCCAAAGTCAGCACAATTGGATTGTAGCCCAGAATACACTGTTTCCCAAGTTTCATTTCCTTTGAAATAAATTAACATCTTTTAGGAGGTGGACCCAACACTGCTCATTTTGTCTAAGTCAGAATGATCCTCATCGGCTCAAAAGGGGCTACAGTCCCAGAGGCTTTGAAAAGGAGCAGCATGCCTAAAATCAGCGCATCCCCAGAGGAACACAATTTACCATTGTAGGGAAGTTGGCTGACTGGGCTATCATCCAGCTTGATGGATCTCTTCTCCGTTACTTCCACCTTGGAGGGTGACCTTGTGGGAGAATCTGAAACCAACAAACACATAAGTTTGTAGACCTTTAGCTTAGTTTAGAGATATGGCGTGGAAACAGGCCAACCCGCCCACGTGAACCAGCAATCCCCGCACACTTACACTACCCTACACTAGAGACAATTTTATTATTATACAAAGCCAATTAACCTACAAACCAGTACGTCTTTGGAGTGCGGGAGGAAACCGGAGAAACCCCAATGCAGGTCATGGGGAGAACGTATAAACTCCATACAGACAGCACCCGTAGTCATGATCAAAGATCCTGTAGCGAGCAAGATGGTCCACTCGGCGATAAAGACGTAGTACGGTCATGGGCAGATTCATGGGTAATTTAAGGTCTCATTTCCGTAACCGGCTTCCGTCTCCACACGAAAGATCCCATAGGAAGGATTACATTTAGCAGGAGTGGTCTATCTTGCTCCGCCATAGGATCTTTGGTCAGGATCAAACCCGGATCGCTTACATTGTAAGGCAGCAGGTCTACTGCTACACCACCGTGTAGCTCCAACTTGTTAGTTGAAAAGCTCTGAATATATAGCTGCAGCCATGTTTGATGGAGATTTCCAGGGGTGCAGTGCATCTTAATGGCGTCAAACATTAAATAGACTCCTTTATATAGAAGTAAATAAGAATACCAGAAAGAAAATGCACATTCAATCAGCTGTCTCCAGAAAGGAACTGCTAAACTAGATGAGCTGATTGTACAGCATCTAGATGAGTAAGCACAGTTATAAACAGGAGCCTCACCTGTTTTGCTGTCGAACTTAGGCCGCGATTGGATAGTTGTTACTGTGGTCACTATAGTTCCGTCCGGCATTACGGTTCGTTCCATTTCAATTTTTTTCGTTGGGGTAACAGTGGTCCGCAGTGGGACCTGTGACTGGGCTGTCTTGGCATCTGTGCGCTCCATGTAAATCAGCTGTGAAATAAAACGTTGAATATTTAATACTATACGAGCCATCTCTACTTCCTCCCCCGTCTCTACACCCGTTGTGCTCTTCCAACATTCATTATAGACAATAGACAGTAGGTGCAGGAGTAGGCCATTCGGCCCTTCGAGCCAGCACCGCCATTCAATGTGATCATGGCTGATCATCCCCAATCAGTACCCAGTTCCTGCCTTCTCCACATATCCCCTGACTCCGCTATCTTTATGAGGTGTTTTAACTTCAGATTTCCAGAATCAACAGTATCTTGCTTTCACAATTTTTTGAGACCAAGGTTTGAACGTGAATCCTTCACGTTCACGTGTTAAGTATTCACTCGTACAAGACGGATAGAAAATCACCTTTGGTTTTTTTTAAATACTAAATATAAAATATATTGCCGAATTGGCAGAAGAGACTGGAGGATGATTTTTACCTCAAGCCTTTCAAAGTTATTGTTTTCAGTTTCACTCTTTATCATTGCTGAGAGAAGGATGCAGCTGGAAGATACTTGTGGCATCCGTGTTGTGGTAACCAATTCGCAAATTCGTGCCAACAACATAATGAGCGGAAAACTGGATGCTTCGATTTAAGTACCCACTGGCTCAAGAACATGTCACAGCCTTCTCACTAAAGGAGGAACAATCACGCAGGCAACAGCACAGACCAACGATGACCTGAGATGAGGAAAATTAAAGCAACTAATAAAGATGAAATGTAGGGGAGCAAGACTACCTCCAGTGAGACTGATCCAGCAGAAGTGTTCGACGTTTCTGGAGAGGCTGCTAATGGAAAGCTCTGGCATCCAGATGGTGATCTCTGGGATAAATCCAGTGGGATCACACTCTGTCCCAATAGCACATCTGGAAAATAGTGAACGTGCAGGCTCTGTGAGCAATTAGATCAGTAAACGGCGCCATTGCTATCTCAACATGTGTTGTTAATGAGGATCTTCTTGCTTCGAATTGATACTTACTCTCACTTTGTTCAGACTTTTCCAGGACTTTCACTTTCATTTCCTTGCTTCCTGCTCCCAACTCACTAATGAGGAACACAAAACACATCATGTTACTTAAGACACAACAGTGAAGTGCTTAATGCCAGGCAATCGTATAGCAAAAAGAAACTCGGAGCGGGCAGGAACGATTAGGCACATCTTTCAAACCACCAGATGGATGGCCTCTTTGTGTGCCATCTGATGCTGTGACTTACGCTGACTTCACTTCTCCGCAACTCCCTGGTCAACACGTCCCTTCCCACCCAAACCACGCCCTCCCCAGGTAATTTCCCCTGCAATCGCAGGAGATGCAACACCTGTCCCTTTACCTCCCCCCTCGCCTCCATCCAAGGACCATGACAGTCTTTTCAGGTGAGGCAGAGGCTCACTTGAACCTCCTGCAAACTCATCTACTGTATCCACTGTTCCAGGTGTCAACTCCTGTATATTAGCGAGACCAAGTGCAGGCTCGGATAGCGTTTCACTGAACACCTCCGCTCAGTCCGCCTCAACCTATCTGATCTCCCCGTTTCTCAGCACTTTAACTCCCCCTCCCATTCCCAATCTGACCTTTCTGTCCTGGGCCTCCTCCATTGTCAGAGTGAGGAACAGCACCTCATATTTTCGCTAGGTTAGCTTACACCCCAGCGGTAGGAACATTGACTTCTCTAACTTCAAATAACCCTTACTTTCCCTCTCTCTCCATCCCTTCCCCTTCCCATCTCTCCAACCAGTCTCACTGTCTCTGACTACATTCTATCTCTGTCCCGCCCACTCCCCTGACATCAGTCTGAAGAAGGGTCTTGACCCGAAATATCACCCAATCCTTCTCTCCAGAGATGCTGCCCGACCCGCTGAGTTACTCCAGTGTCTACTTTTGTTGATTAGATACTCGTCAATTTGACCAACAGTTAGAACATAACGATCCACTCGTCAAAGCAGCAGAATATTTCAGGATTCTTAAATTATCAACTTATCATGTGGTCAACAAGTGGAATCTGCTCTTAAATCTATCTCTGTCCTATGATGATCTTCATGTGGCTAGATTCTGGAAATATTTCATCTCCTCTTAAGATTCCATATCTTGCAGTAAGGTATACGCGATGAACCATATAAAGATGCTCACAAGGATACTTCATCGTTCCACTTCAGAACAGAGTTTGGGCTCTGGGACTTGGGCATCACATATCTTGTTCGTTTCATCTGTGACGGGCTGTCAAGTTCCAGCACACAACACAACTCTCCACAACCTGCAAGTTACGAGATAAAAACATCAGGTCACACAACAAGATAGTACAGCTTTAATCCATGACAGCAGCGATGTTCTCACGACAGTTAAGACGTTTGGCATTGCTCAGTGCTCCCCGAATTATGGAGATTGGTGGTTAATGTCCCACTGCCAGATGTACACAGAAAACCAGAGAACATAGGTTTAAGGTGAGGGGGGGGGGAAGATTTAATAGGAACCTGCGGGATAACTTTTTCACACATAGTGTGGTAGGTGTATGGAACCAGCAGGCGGAGGAGGTAGTGGTAGCATGTACTATCGCAAGTTTAAGAAACATTTAGACAGGTACGTGGATAGGACAGGTATAGAGGGATATGGGTCAAATGCTAGAGTGGACAAATTCGGGCCTGTTTCCACACTGTAAGACTCTATGATACTGTGACATCATCTGTGCTGACATTTCAATGCATAATGGAGAGGGTGCTGCAATGTTTGAGATTATGCCTTTCTTTAATTAAGACTGCAAAATCATTCAATACTGTTGGTGGCACCTTGTGTCCAGAAAATACTTCCGCTGACTACAAAATTGCATTAGAAGTATTTGATTTAGTGTGAAACAATTTGTCCCCTGCCAAGGATGCAAAGGCAATCGTCAATATAGCTTTTTCTTCAATTGTCTCCGGCTGGCAGATTTAATGTCCATTACAATTTCCCATCTCATTTTCTTCTACAACCACTCTGCAGACAACAATCGATGGGAACCCATTAATAACCTCCTCCCATCTTCTCCGCTTCTGACAGGGAAATGCTTGGCTTGTTATTTACAGGATACCTTGAACCGAATGTCTGAGACTGTAAATAAGGGGAAAGTGGGTGATGCATGCATTGCCCCTCCTCCAGTGTGACATTTGTTACTAATATTTCTCCCTTTGAAGGAAGGATTTATTGCAGGCAATACCTCAAAAAGGCAGCCAATATCATCAAAGTCTCTCCCCACCCTGACCGCACTCAGTTTCCTCCTACCATTGGGAAGAAAATACAGGAGAATGAAATCAGTGATCACCAGGTTCAAGAATAGCTTCTTTCCAGCAACCATCAGGCTCCTGAACACGACATAACACAAATCTCAGCAACTATGAACTTCTGTGGACTGTGTCTATGGTTGTACTACAAATTTGTTTTTCTGCACCATGACTGTGTCTATGGTCTTAATTGATTGAATTTAAAAATATATTATATTTATCTGTGTGTATTGCATTTACTGCCCTGTTTAGCTGCTGCAAGTCAGAATTTTATTCTGTTGTCAGTACATATCGCAATGAAACACTCTTGACTATTGACTCTTTGATGTTATTTTCTTCCTAGTTCTGCCCTTCTCCCCGGGAACAATATGTTGACTAAAAAGGCACTGAACTTTCTGCGAATACTAAAGGGCCTGTCCCAGTGTACGAGTTCACCCAAGAGCTCTCCCGAGTTTAAAAAGAAAATCAAAATCGTGGTAAGCACGTAGAATGTACGTAGCGGCTATGTTGGAGCTCGGGGGCGTCTCTTAGTGGCTTGTAACGCTCACGGCAGGTACTTGGGAAACGCGGTAAGCTCGTGAAGACTCGTGAAGATTTTTCAACGTTGAAAAATGTCCAGGAGAGCCCCGAATGCCTACGAGTGGCTATTACCGTAATTCTCCGAGTTCGAATCAGGGGAAACTCGGGAGAACTCTAGAATTAGCTCGTACAGTGCGACAGGCCCATTAGACTGCACATTTGTGCCATATTCATGCACAGAAAATGTAGGACAATATAAGGAATGAACATGAACTGAAGCAGTCTTTTAGGTACAGACTAGAAGGTGACGTGAGAGAAGTCTTCTGAACAATGAAGACCTACAATCTCTAAAGGGAACAGATTTGTTCACATACTTTGTCACAAACCATTGTTAAACCAGAATTTTTAAGATTCATTTAAAAGAAAATTAGGTTGTTCTTTAATGGAGAGGAAGATGGAAGATGTGGTGCTGGCTCAAACGGCCAAATGGCCTACTCCTGCACCTATTGTCTATTGGAACATGGAAGGAGACTTGACATATATCAGCACTGATTTATGAGCTGAACCTCTTTCTGCACTCTTATGCAGGAACCCAAATGATCACCTCTCTGTCAATAACTGAAGGGCACTCTGAGCATCACCAAATTAGGGGATCAATAGCCTCACATGTAATCCAAAAGCCTTACCCGCTTCTTCCACTCTGCTGATATTTGCCTTCAGCTGTCTGATCACCAGCTTACCCCCTGCATTAAGAGCGACCTTTGATGGGGGAGCTGATGTCTTACCAAGTTTCTCCCCTGGCACCTGAATGGAAGGTGAAGAAATTATTACTTGGACAGATTAGCATGAATTCCATTGGGACAAATCCGTGCTTCCATGGTTCCAATTACAGACGCCAGCCTCTGTGGATCGGGAACTCATTCTGATTATTAGTCCAGATCTCTGGATTTCCAGCAAAATGCTAATGTTTACTTTAGAGATACACTATGGAAGCGGGTTCATCGGCCCACCGAGTCCACGCTGACCAGCGATCACTAGTACTACCCTACACACTTGGGACAATGTACAATTCTTACCAAAGCCAATTAGCCCACAAACCTGTACATCTTTGGAGTGTGGAAGGAAACTGAGTTTGGAAGTGGAAGGAGCTACGGTCACCCAGAGTAAACCCAGGGAGAACGAACAAACTCCGTACAAAGAGCGCCCGTCGTCAGGATCGAAACCGGGTCTCTGGCGCAGCTCTACTGCTGTGCCACTGTGTACCTACCATGGAACTTATCCGCCAATTAACCATGGATGTGAGAGCAGTGGTGGCAGCAAAATTCATAACACAATGCTGACAAGAGAAAACTGTACAGGGGCCGAACAGAAATTATACTCCACATTTTCTGCACATCACACATGGGCTGTCAACCTTCAACCGCAATAGGCCCGACTATGGGTGAACTGGGGATGGGGACTGGACATTGTGCCTTCCCCCACAGTGGGAACCATTGTGGGGGGATGTTTTTATGTTTATTGGTAAATTACTTTAATGTTATATCTAATCTTTATCTGTGTGCTGCATGGCAAGACAAATTTCACTACACCATTTGGTGTATGTGACAATAAATGTCCTTTGTCCTTTGAATACTCTTGCTCCTACCTAGTCTCTGAGTCCAACACTAGGTGACCAGTGATCACTGACTTCAACAGGATAGTGGCTGAATGGTACAACAGCCAGCAAATGCAAAGCTTTTGAGAAATAATTATGATCCTGCTATCTTCTGGCATGTATTTTTTAATTTTAGAGATACAGCATGGAAAGAGGCCCTTTGGCCCACCGAGTCCACCATGACCATTGATCACCCGTACACTAGTTCCATGTCCTACACACTGGGGGCAATTTACAGAAGCTAATGAACCTACAAACCTGCAGGTGTTTGGAATGTGGGAGGCATACAGAGCACCCGGAGGAAACCTATGCGGTCACAGGGAGAACGTACAAACTCCGCACAGACAGCACCGGAGGTCAGGATCAAACCCGGGTCTCTGGTGCTGGGAGGCAGCAGCTCCATGGCTGTGCCACCTCTGTGGCTAAAAAAGAAGCAAAGAACTCTACCCTATAAGCACTTATGTACGATACTGTGATAGAGGGGGATGTTTATCATATTGTTTACAGTGTATGAAATTCATTGTTCTATCCGGGACACATGACAGTAAAACATTCTTTACTCTTGTTTTCCTATACAAGTAATCCTTGTGTTACCTACCACAGTGTTTCCTATATGTGCCTTGAGATTGATCAACATGGCTGGACTGGTGCTGACAATTGTATCTTCAATCAATTCTTTGATGGTGGAGATGTCGGCTTTTCCATCATTCCCCTGTGCAGACAAAAATACAAGAAAAATAAATCCAGCAGCTCCCGCCCGGTGTGTTGTGTTGCAGAATTGACTTGCTAGCAGAACACAGAAAACAGACAACAACACAAAAGATCCAACAGAAGTAACAGCCGTCTCCTCCACGTGTGGTCTGTTGGCTTTGAGCAAATGCTGAAGAGAAGTCTAACGTCAATTTGACAAAGGGAATCACGCAGGTGGCATGGACCCACGTAATTCTGAAGAAATACCAACCTGCACTACACTGCACCTGGCTACAAAATGTTGTGAATGCCATGCATGCATTACCGCAATGCATTGTTTTATGAAAGGTAAAAACTGAAAGATTGATCCACTGATGGTGATGCCTTGAAAATAGCAATGTTGGAATAACACTAACTAGAAGATCAAGGTTTAGGTTTAAATTGTCACGTGTACCAAGGTGTACAATGAAAAACTTTCTTTCATATGCTATCCAATCAAATCAGACAATACAAAATATAAATACAATCAAACCACACTTGGAAAGATTCAGAGTGCAGAATATAGTTATGCCCCTAACCCACTTAGGAAACCTGAACAGAAACCTCTGGAGACTTTGCGCCCCACCCAAGGTTTCCATGCGGTTCCCGGAGGTTGCAGGTGGTTGCCGGAGGTTGCAGGTGGTGGAAGCAGGTAGGGAGACTGACAAAAACCTCCGGGAACCGCACGGAAACCTTGGGTGGGGCGCAAAGTCTCCACAGGTTTCCGTTCAGGTTTCCTAAGTGGGACAGGGGCATAATAACATCTAGAAATGGTGCTAGATTTACAGGTAATAATGAGGTTGAAAAGAGTAGGGTGACTGTATCGGATGATAGTAGATCCTCCTCTGGGACCAGCACATAAAGAATCAGCAGTCTCCAGAACTATCTTACAATGATGTGGAAAGAGTGGTGATCTGGATCAGGTTGTCGCTCTTCCAAGTATAAAGACATTTGCGATGGTTTATTTATATGAATGTGGTTTCAGGACAGAGTTTTAAAGCACACTTTTGCTGTTAAAAACCAAAGAGCAGGAAAGCTTTCACCATTCATTGTTGTACCAACTGATTGTTAACACAGTAATAACCACAAGCTGTTTTATAAAGAAAACCCGAATTATCTGGGGATTCCGTTTCAAATACTCAGGAAAGTATAATTGACCTGTGACCAGCAACACATGGAGAACAGAAATCAGATTCAGATTCAGATTCAATTTTAATTGTCATTGTCAGTGTACAGTACAGAGACAACGAAATGCATTTAGCATCTCCCTGGAAGAGCGACATAGCAAATGATTTGAATAAATAATAATAAGTGTCCGGGGGGGGGGGGGGTGATTGGCAGTCACCGAGGTACGTTGTTGAGTAGAGTGACAGCCGCCGGGAAGAAGCTGTTCCTGGACCTGCTGGTTCGGCAACGGAGAGACCTGTAGCGCCTCCCGGATGGTAGGAGGGTAAACAGTCCATGGTTGGGGTGAGAGCAGTCCTTGGCGATGCTGAGCGCCCTCCGCAGACAACGCTTGCTTTGGACAGACTCAATGGAGGGGAGCGAGGAACCGGTGATGCATTGGGCAATTTTCACCACCCTCTGCAAAGCTTCCTGTTATCTGTAATGACTTCCATTTAATACTTCCTCACTAAGACAATGATACATAAATATACACTTTTCCTAATCTGTTTTCATTGTTCCCTGTGCCTCGGGAAGAATTATAGGAGTCTGTTATCATCCCACGGGAAGAAGGTATAAGGGTCTTAAAGCCTGGTTCAGGAACAACTTCTTCCCAACAACCACCAGGCTACTGAAAACTACAAATACCAACTAAACTACAAACTGTCTTGAGAAACTCAGCGGGTGCAGCAGCATCTATGGAGCGAAGGAAATAGGCAACGTTTCGGGCCGAAACGTTGCCTATTTCCTTCGCTCCATAGATGCTGCTGCACCCGCTGAGTTTCTCCAGCTTATTTGTGTACCTTCGATTTTCCAGCATCTGCAGTTCCTTCTTAAATACAAACTGTCTTGGTTGTACTGGGGAATTCAGGCTTTTGCGTTGTATTGCACTAATATGTTTTTTTCTATTTATTGACCTTTTTTATGTTTGTCTTGTTATGTTATCTGTGTTTACAAACCTGTTATGCTGTTCCAAGTAGGAAGTTCATTGTTCCGTTTCAGTACATGTGATAATTCAACATTCTTGACTCATTGGAACACTTCACAGATCGTTGTGTGCTGGTCAACCATCACATGGATGAAATCACAAGCAGCAGCAAGCAGCAGAAATTGCCTGACTTCCGCACAAGGACAGGTGACCCGTAGGTCAACAAATCGAATCGCCTTTCATTATAAATCTTGCTCCCCTATTCACATATCATCACTCGATTACAATTCTAGTAGCAAGTAAAATTAAATTATTAAACTATTTTTGCATTCCCTTACCCCTCTCTGTAGTTTAGGGGTGACCGTGAGGGACAGAACAGGAGGCTCCTTGAACGACCATGTGACCAGCAGGCCTTTGATCTCTGCTTCTTCCAAACAGATCTCCATCTGTAATAACAAAATAAATCAGTTCACCAAACAGAGGTCCCGTCAAATGTACATTATCAACACACATCCATTTTTCGTCCTCACTGCCTCTCCTACTTCTGTCAACTTGCAACTTCAAGAATGTTCTCAATTCTGATGAAAACCCCTTCAGCCTGAAACATTCAGTCTGTCCGCAGGTGCTGCCTGACCTGTTGAGTGTTTCCAGCATTCTCAGCTTTGATTTCAGAGATTTCTAGAAATACTTTGCTTTTGGATCACAAGTTCTCTGGATCTATTGCCGTCTACTTTCACCTCGTATCACCATGTCTTCAGCCATTCCATTTTTCCTGCCTTCTCATCCCAGACCCTTCCAGTTGTCCTCCGCACCCCTCTGCCCTTACCCCGCAGTTTAAAACATATTTTGCATCCAAACTCTGTCTTAAAATAATTGACCAGAAATATGAATTCTCTTCCATCACATTTCCCAGTGTCCTGACCTGCTAAGTGTTGTCAGTATTTTCTGTTTTTATTTCACGATACACATTGATCCTGGCACCTTGAGCATGTGGTACACTGAACAAAGGAGCCAGCACCTCCTTAAAAGGTGTTTTATATAGAACCAATATATTTCTGTTAATAGACACAAAATGCTGGAGTAACTCAGCAGGACAAGCAGCATCTCTGGAGAGAAGGAATGGGTGACGTTTTGGGTCGAGACGCTTCTTCAGAATGACACTCAGCCACCCATTCCTTCTCTCCAGTGATGCAGCCTGGCCCGCTGAGTTACTCCAGCATTTTGTGTCTATCTTTGGTGCAAAGTAGCATCTGCAGTTCCTTCCTACACAATATATTACTGTTGTGGGCATGCGCCAAATGGAAAAAATAAAGATCTCCTTAATTTCCACCTTGTATTAGATTTCATAAATCAAATAGTGTAACCAGATTACAGCTTGCAAATGTGAGTGCCTGCAGCAGCAATCTAATTTATGAGTAATGCCTTCACAATCCCTTTTTCAGCAAAGAATAATAATCTCATCATCAAATAAACAATTTAAGAATATATAGGTAGGAAAAATTACATTGATTTCTTACTATCTTTGCAATAAATTCACATTAACAGGCAGCTCTTAGTAGCCATTAAGCTTTTTGCTATTCAGTTGCAAAGAATTTAAGTGCTTTTTTTCTGCAGAATAATAATAATAATTGCAATCACTCTGAAGAAGAGTTTCGACCCAAAACATCATCTATCCATATTCCCCAGGGTTACTGCCTGACCCGCTGAATTACTCCAGCTTTTTGTGTCTTATTCTTCAGTAATAATAGCTTGATTCCTTTTTTGTGAGATCCTGCTTGCTCTCTATCAGCTGGGAGACAGGTGGCGCCATTACAGGAGGGTGCAGCAGTGTCATGTATCTTTGTTCTGCTTTTATCAATTAATTAACAGCTCGTTAACAAGGCACAGGGGGCAAAGATCCGCTATAAGATCTTTGGACAGGGGAGCGAACTGGCCGTCTGGCTGTTTTCTCTGCATTGAACTAGTTTTGTGATGGAGAAATTAGAGAGAGAGTGAGGGAAAGATGCTCTCTTGGGGCCTCTTTCTACAAGGTGTCAACTGACTGATCTATTCTAATCACTTTGATCTACGCCAAACAAAGCATCCCACCATAGCCACAGTGCACAAAACGCAGTGCAATTAGTTTCTCAGGCTGCTCAGACAGTGCTTCATAAACTCGTGATCTCTACTCTCCAGAAGGAAGGGGAATATAATGACCTGGAGCTTTTCTTGCAAACTGCATAGCAGCCTTATGTGGAAATATATTGCTGTTCATTCACACTGATAGATCTAAATCCTGGCCCCATCTAATCAACAGCAAAGATCCGATAGGATCTTTGATCAACAGTGGGTGTATTGACCAGAAAGAATGCAGTGGCACCAGGGAGTAGCTCACCTTCTCTGGGGTGATATGGGCCAGGCAATAGATACTGGACCGCTCAGTCCGCAATAACCAACCTGACCTCCCGGTGGCTCAGCACTTCAACTCCCCCTCCCATTCCCAATCCGACCTCTCTGTCCTGGGTCTCCTCCATTGCCAGAGTGAGCAACAGCGGAAATTGGAGGAACAGCACCTCATATTCCGTCTGGGGACCTTGCGTCCGGATGGCATTAACATTGAATTCTCCCAATTTTGCTAGTCCTTGCTGTCTCCTCCCCTTCCTCAACCCTCTAGCTGTCTCCTCCCACCCTCCCATCCGCCCGCCCTCGGGCTCCTCCTCCTCCCCTTTTCCTTCCTTCTCCCCCCCCCACCCCCCATCAGTCTGAAGAAGGGTTTCGGCCCGAAACGTCGCCTATTTCCTTCGCTCCATAGATGCTGCTGCACCCGCTGAGTTTCTCCAGCAATTTTGTGTACCAATAGATACTGGCCTCTCCCTTAGCAACTCAGTAAATAAATAATTCCTGGCACAGGAGAAGTATCCCACAAAGAAAATAAAATGAATACAATCAGTAATATATCGTCTGGTGTTCAGAACAATGAGGATAGACATAACAGACCTCAACGGGACAGGCAACATCTCTGGAGAGAAGGAATGGGTGATGATATGGATCGAGATCCTTCCCTCTGAGGAAGGGTCTCGACCCAAAACTATGGGTTAAGTATGGGTTTTCTCCGGGTGCTCCGGTTTCCTCCCACACTCCAAAGAGATGCAGATTTGTAGGTTAATTGGCTTCAGTAAAAAGTTGTAAATTATCCCGAGTGGGTAGGATAGTGCTGGTCAGCGGGGGCTTGGTGGATTGAATGCGCTGCTCTGTATCTCTGTATCTCTGTATCTCTCAAATCTAAAAATAAAATTGCTGTGAAGCAATTTTAAGGCACAAAGAGGAGTTGCTGGCATCAATAGGTAGCCACAAAATAGCAGGCAAGTAACTCTAAGCAGGGCTTATTTGCTTATTTGTTCATTATTTTTTCGAGAGAAGATTCCAACCACCTTCGGGATAATGCTGTGGAGAACATTGGCAGCAGGAGGGAGCCACTCCGACCAGCTCCAACTCCAGGCATGCCAAATGACATCCCCAACAGGGTTGTGTGAGTTCAGCTATGCTTTTTACCTTTTACACTGATGATTGTCATACAGATACACCGAATCAATATATTCTAAAGTGCTCAGATGATACAGTTCTATTATCTCTGTTATGTAACTCAGACAACCCTGGGCTGCACCAATTCGGCGTGAACAAATAAAATAATTAGTGATTAGTGGACTGATAATAATGACCTTGAGATTAACACAAAGAAAACAGAAGAGATTGTATTTGGTTCACCATCTAACTCATAAAGTTTCTCTTGTTATCCATTATGAAAAAAATCAAGCAGGTATTTTCATTTAAATACTTGGGGGTAACGATAGACCATCAGTTATCATTGAATGACCACATTGATAAGATTTGCAATAAGACAAAACAAAGAATCTGGTTTCTCCGCCGACTTAGATCATTCGGAGCAAGTAGACAAATCCTTTTGTTATTTTTTTTACCGCTGTGATAATGAGTGTTTTGCAATAGTGTAAGATTACATGGTACAAGAGTTTGTCTGCTGCCACAAAATCAAAACTGCTCCAACAATTAAAAATCTGCTCAAAGATTGTAGGTCAACCACTTCAGAAATTGTATGAATCATCCTACCATAAAAACATACTAGGATGGCCAACAATATTTCTTCTGACCCCAACCACTGTCTGAACAGTGAGTACAATTTGTTACCATCAAATCGGAGATATAGGGTTCCAAAATTTAATAAGGTTAGACTGAAACACTCTTTTGTGTACTCCTGTCAATCCTCGAGCTAAATATGACGCTAAATCCCAGATCAAATGCATGCTGATGGGCCTCAAATGCTGTCTTCTGTTATTGTAATGTTGTGATTAGATTAGATTCGTTTATTGTCATTCAGACCTTTCGGTCTGAACAAAATTTCGTTTCCCTGCAGTCATACATATAATAAAAAATGACAAAAACACACAATCAACACAAATTTAACATCCACCACAGTGAGTTCACCAAACACCTCCTCACTGTGGTGGAAGGCAAAATCTTAAAGTCTCTGTCTGAATGTATGTATTTTTGGATCCTGTCTTGATGTCTTAATGCATGACTTGTCAAGTCTCTTTTATCTTTTATGTGATGCTGTTAAATGGAGCTGCTGCGATGCAAAACAAATTTCAGACTTTGTTCTGACAATAAAGTAACATCGTATCGTTTCGTACTCCCATTTTCCTTCAATGAATCCGAATCCATCTAAACATCCATCGAGAATAGTGAAAGGCCTGGAAGAGTGAATTTGGAGAGGATGTTTCCACTCGTGCGAGAGTCTAGGACCAGAGGCCACAGCCTCAGAATAAAAGAAAGGAGAGGAAGAGGAATTTCTTTAGTCAGAGGGCGGTGAATCTGTGGAATTCATCGCCACAGATGGCTATGGAGGCCAAGTCAATGGATATTTTTAAGGCGGAGATTGGCAAATTCTTGATTAGTGTTGGGTTAGGGCAGGAGAATGGGTTTGAGAGGGACTGAAGAGCAGAGTAGACTTGTTGGGCCAAATGGCTTAATTCTGCTCCTAGAACCTATGAACTTATGAAAACCCTTTCCTGCCAACCATGTATTGATCTTGCTTTTGAAATCGATACACTAGGCGACATCTACAGTGTTTTGACAGGAAGTTGTAAATTCTAACCGCCACATTATTCCCCAACATTCAGCTCTCATTAGAGGATCATGATTCCTCTACATTGACCCTACTGAACCCATTCAACACTTTAGACACTTCTGACAAGGATCCAAATTCATTAGAGCTGTTATAATAATGAAATCACTTCAACTTATGTGCCATGCTGACAAGTCTGCACTGTAACTCTGCACTCAAGAACCCCTTCTTGAGTTGGTGGGTTCAGTGTACCATCCCAGACTGGAAAGCTGGGAGAGGAGGGGGGCAGTGCAGGTAGCTGGTAGAAGAGCCGAGTGGGAGAAGCAGGTGGAGGTGATGAGGGGGCAAGAGGAGATGTAGAACAAGCATAGGATCGATGGTTTGCCTGGGCACGATGGGCCGAAGGGCCTGTTTCCATGCTGTTTAACTACACTGATTACCTGAGCCTGAAGTGGAGCCAGAATGACTTGGTAGGAATCCATAGACACGGCAGCTGGAGACTGCTGAGTGACAGACACGGGGAACTGTATTGCATCCACCGCTAAATTGCAGCAAAGTACCTAGAGGAAACAAATGGTTAACAATTTAACCCTTGTATAAAAAATATTTCAATCCCTGTCATTTTATTCCCGAATATTCCATAGGCTGTCATTTATAATTCAAAGAAGGGCAGTACATGGATATGGATTCTGTTGTGCCGAAGCAAAGCAAGAATCTCATTGTCCCATCTGGGACACATGACAATAAACTCTCTTGAACTTGAACTCTTGAAATAGATTAGAGGGATGTGGGCCAAACACGGGCAGGTGGGACTGGTGTAAAAGAGGCATCTTGGTCGACATGGGCAAGTTGGGCCGAAGGGCCTGTTTATGTGTTATGCGAGTCCATGAGTAAAGGTCTCCCTGGTGCCTTGGTCAACACTTACCCAATATCTAACATGATTAAGGATAGGTTAACTAACTATTACATGCCGTTACAGGGATGTGAATGCCCAACTTATGAACACTCCCACACACAAACAAACTCCCATGTTATTAAATTAAAACTATTAGAATCCATAGACACGGCAGCTGGTAGAGCTGCTGCCTCACCGCACCAGAGACCCAGGTTCTATCCTAACCTTGAGTGCTGTCTGAGTGGAGTTTGCATGTTCTCCCTGTGACCGGGTAAGTTTCTTCTGGTTTCCTCCCACACCCCAAATGTCGGTTAATTGGCAGCTGCAAATTGCCCCGAGTGTGTAGACAGTGGATGAGAAAGTGGGATAATATAGAACCAGTGAGCATGGGTGAGTGATGGTCAGCGTGGGCCAAAGGGCCTGCTTCCATGCTGTATCTCTACACTAAACTAAACTGAACGTTTGATTTATGTACTTACGTTTATTCCTACTAATGGCAGAACTAATTTCCCCCCTCTCTCTGCCCCTCTATATTTAGCAATAGTTTTTTCTTAACAACCTGATGAACTTTTGGCACCATTCATTACAGATGGCACAATGGGCTAAGTGTTCGGCTGGCGACCGGAAGGTGGCCGGTTCGAATCCCGCTTGGAGTGCATACTGTCGTTGTGTCCTTGGGCAAGACACTTCACCCACCTTTGCCTGTGTGTGAATGTGTGTGAATGTGTGTGAGTGATTGGTGGTGGTCGGAGGGGCCGTAGGCGCAGAATGGCAGCCACGCTTCCGTCAGTCTGCCCCAGGGCAGCTGTGGCTACAGAAGTAGCTTACCACCACCAAGTGTGACTGAGGAGTGAATGAATAATGCGATGTAAAGCGCCTTGAGTATTAGAAAGGCGCTATATAAATCCCATCCATTATTATTAATACCACGGAGGTATAGTTGCCATGGACTCATTTGTAGCATTTTCCACTTTGAGGACAGAATCAGCTTATGGCCGTCTGTGAAGATGGAACTTGTCTGTTACTGGGACTTCCTGTAAATGACCACTGCTCCACTGTCTCCAAGGACATTGTCTGCCATATTTCCCACATTGCAAACCATAGTTACTGGAAGTTATAGATCTACAGGGTATTGATGATAGCTTGAGTAATGATCAACAAAGCTGTAATGAACTAAGTAAAATCTATCTGTACTTACAGTCTGGTGCACAGCAGCTTAAGAGACGGCAAAAGTCACAGAATAAATTGTTCTTTTTCCTTATTTAACAGTTATTATTGTACTGCAATTAAAATATAACTGCACTAAAATGCAGTTGCACTAAACTCTAAATGACAGATGCAGGCCAATCGCCCCGCAATGTTTGCTCTGATTTATTACACCAGAGCTGATTTTTACTTCAGCACCATCTTTCCCCACTTAAACCCTTGTTTCCCTAATGTTTAAAATTCCTATTGATCAGTCTCAAATATATTCAGTGCCCAGGTTCCCACATCCCTCTTGTCTTGTGAATTCCAAAGGAGCACAATGCACAGCATGGAGTTGGTGGGCCGAAGGGCCTGATCCCATTCTCTGTCATTCGGATCAATCACACTTACCATGCTCTGCTCCGACTGGTCTATGCAAGTCACTTGGCTGATGCAGGCCGTTGATGGCAGCTGGGGACTTTCCTCAAAGCTGATTTGCACCGAGCTCTGGAGTAAAGAAAAGAAGATTAATCAAGCAAACTCATTACCAAACTCAGATTCTCAGAGCTTGCCCAAAGAACCGGAATTATCAATAAATCAGTGTAAAGCAATTATTTGATTACATTTTATCTCTGTTTGCTTTATTGTTAGCTTCGTCAAGGTAACAATGATCTATTCTACATTTCCTTTGACTCCATTCCCTTTGACCTATTTTCACACCTTACACTTCCTTATCTATGTAGCTCCCCCTGCCCTGACATCAGTCTGAAGAAGGGTCTTGACCCGAAACGTCACCCTTTCCTTCTCTCCAGAAATGCTGCCTCTCCCGCTGAGTTACTCCAGCATTTTGCGTGTATCTTCAGCGTAAAGAAATGCCTGACAACCAGTTTCCAATACGATGGCCACTTGAGATTGATTTAGGTCTCCCATACCCAATACATCCTCCAGTTGCAAACATCTGCCTCAATCCAGCTGTTTGCCAGTGGTGTAGTGGGCAAGAATGCTCAACGCTCGCTGACTCAGCATCCTGCGGTTTGATGACACTGGGCTCAGTATCACATTCCTCAACAAGTTAAAAGATTAAATGCTGCTGCTGTAACGTTTCCTAATTGATTTACACAGCAAGTTTCCTCAAAGCGACAATGGAATGCAATGAAAACAAGCCATATATTAATGACTTGGACGATGGAAGCAGATTGCAGATCTGGCCAAATTTGCAGATGACACAAAAATAACGAGAAGGCAAGTCATTAGGAAAATGCAAGCAGTTGACTGAAAGATATTGAGAGATTAAGTGCGTGGGCGAAACATTGGCAAATGCACCACGATGTGAGAAAATGTGAATTTGCTCATACTGGAAGGAGGAACAATTTTTCAAATGGAGTAAGGACTCACAATGCTGCCGTGCACAAGGCTTGGGGAGCCCTTGTGCATGAAACAAAGAAACCTAGCATACAATACAAGAGCAGCTGGTGACAGGGAAGGCTAATGGAGTGTATGCTCTGACTTCAAAGGGGTTAGAGCATTAAAGTGGGGAATTCTTACTGCATCTGCACAAGGCACGACAAAAATAAGTTTATGCACAGGCACAAAATGACAACCAAAACCACCTCAGCATCTCTTATGGACCTGCATTCATGCATCACCTTTAATACAGTGAATGTGCTTCAGCACTTTGTACTCCAAGGAACAGTGAACAGTTTTTGTTTAAAATGAGACGTCTCCATTTTAGCAGAGAGCAAACGAGATGATCATAAGGTCATAAGTGGTAGGAATAGAATTAGGCCATTCGGCCCATTCAATCATGGCTGATCTATCTCTCCCTCCTAACCCCATTCTCCTGCCTTCTCACAAATAACCTCTGACACCCGTACTAATCAATAATCTATCTATCTCTGATACAAGGAGTGTTTCCATTTATGTACCCAGCTAATAACTGCATTGCTGCATCCCCAACATTAAAATCTTCCACAAAGTCCCTTGGTGTACTAGCCCATTATTTACACCATCACAGCATCACAGTGCTCTCCTCTTTTAATTCAAGTCACTACACCTCAACACAGTTATGTAAGTGTGAATCATTGGGAAATATTTCTAATCTGATTAAAAAATTGCTCATTTTGTTTCTAGAAAGGACATGGCTACAACAGGAAGCAAGGAGTAACAATCATCCCTAACTACTCTAGGGAAGGCTCCAGGTTTGGTAGGGAATTTCACAAGACAATGGGTCTGGAGTCTGTGACTAGATAAGGGAAGCAGGTTGCAGTCCATGAGAGATATCAATGGCTGAATATTTACAGTTACCATTAGTGAAGCAAGTGTTTAATCACAGCTGCCATGGTAGCATTATAATTTGTGATTATTCCAGATTTCTAGATTACTCATCCGGTAACACCCATTTAATGGGAGAGTTAAATAATGGCTATAAAACAGAACTATTGATTTAGAGATTAAACTCCACCATTGTAAACTGCGAAAGTAATTCAGTAGTAACAAGCAAATTGCTGGAGAAACTCCCTCATTCGTCCTATCGTGACAACGCAGGCTGATCAAAAAAAACACACAAAGTGCTGGAGCACTTTGCCCGAAACGTCATCTGTCCATGTTCTCCAGAGATGCTGCCTGGCCCACTGTTACTCCAGCACTTTATGGCCTTTTTTTTAGTAAACCAGCATCTGCAGTTCCTTGTATTCACATTTTTAACTGGCTGATCAAAATCTAGTTAGGACTGAGACTTGGGAAGTATCATGAGCATGGCAAGTGGACATCCCGCCACTTATCAAATGCTGCACAGCACCTGTCTGAACTACCCATACTACTGTTTGGGTGACAAAGTTTCATAATCACTAATTATTTTCTTTTCTGCTTTGCAAATTGACTCCTTCCCAGGCATAAATTTATTTTAAAAAAGGATCCATTCGGCCCATCACTTCATTCATCTTTCCCTCTCAATCCCATTCTCCTGCCTTCTCCCCGTAGCCCCTGACACCCGTACTAATCAAATCATAATCATAATGGGAATGTTACCGTGCCAGCTTGCCATAGGACCCACAATCCTTGGCACCCAGCAACTCATCCTGCAGTGTGCAATGTTCCATTAAACATTCATAATCTGAGCCACCAGGAAAGGAAAATCTCTCTCGCCGCAAGCTAAGCACCCAGCACTTAGCAACTTGTGGAGAGGCTGCCCTCAGCCTAATTACAATAAGTAATCTGGGTGTGATTGGCACTCACAGTCAGCTACCAGCACTAATATATTCAGAACTGCAGCGAGCTGCTGTAACCCCAGTGGTGAGCGACAGAAGGTCATGCACATGGAAAGCGTAGGAGTGTGAAGTACGTCTGTGGGGAACAGCGCGGGAGTTAGACTACTTCAGGGGTGCAGGACACCTCTGACATTCACATTTTTCACAGCTTAAATCATCTTTGTGAGTGAAGTAAATTTAAGGCAGAGATAGATAGATTCTTGATTAGTACGGGTGTCAGAGGCTCGCTGCAGTTCTGAATATATTAGTGCTGGTAGCTGAAGGCAGGAGAATGGGGTTAGGAGGGAGAGATAGATCAGCCATGATTGAATGGCAGAGCAGGCTTGATGGGCCGAATGGCCTAATTCTGCTCCAAATGCTTATGAAACATTTCAAGATTTTTCACTGTACCCTGTACCTCGTGAGACTCTAGACTCTGACATGAACCTGAATACTTCCCTGCACACTCTCCATCCTTCCAAGAGTGTGGTGACGAAAACTGCAAGTGTGTTAACAAGGATTGAAGAGTGGTTATTCCATGGATGTCAGAGAATTGGAATAAATGGGTCTTTTTGCGATTGGAAAGACATAAACAGTGGAAGACCCCAAGGAACAGTCTTTGTTCCGCAATTATTATCTATACTAATGATTTTGGGGGGAGGGGCACAGTGTGTAGGTGTGGAGGTTTGATGATGACTCAGATAGGCGTGCTGCAATGATGACATTTGGACTCTGAATGGGCAAAAGTTTAGCAAATGCAGTTTCATGTGTGAGGAAGAGGAATCAAATGGTTTGAAATTGCAAATGAGGAGAATACAGAGTAATCGAAGGGTTTTTGTGCACATACCAGAAAAACAATTACCCACGCAGATGCAGTGAGGAATTAAGCAGGTGATTCGGCCTTGGTTGTTGTGGAGTTTAAACAAAGAGATAATGTAATAATTATACAGGGTGTTAATGAGGTTATACTATGCTATATATGGAGTACTGAGCACAGCTGTGATCCCCTTATGTAAGGCAGGATATACTAAACCGGAGGCAGTCCAGAAGTGATGCACTATACCAATTCCAGATTCCAGAATGTCCAATCATGAAACGCTGAAAAGGTTAATTTTGTACAGTTTGGAGTTTAGAAGAGTGGGATATTATATATGAATTATACAAGAGCCTGAGGGGGAATGAGATGGTCGATGTTGCTGATGGCAGTGGTTGAGATGTTGCTGTAAGTGCGATCATGTCAAACAAGGGAACGTAGTGATTAGATCAGAGGCTAGTCACTTCAAACCAAGACATGTCGGAATTTCAACTTGCAGAGAATGGGGAATCTCCGGAATTCTCTATCGTGGGGAGTTATGGGGGCGGGATCGTTGGACGTATTTAAAGAAGATCATGACGGATATTGAGCTCGACTGGAGCAAGTCTGCCATGATATTTGAGTTTAGTTTATTGTCACGTGTACCGAGGTACAGTGAAATGCTTTTCTAGCGTGCTAACCAGTCTGCGGGAAGACAATACATGATTACAATCGAGTCATTCACAGTGTACAGATACATGATAAAGGGAATAACATTCAGTGCAAGATAAAGCCAGTAAAGTGTGATGCAAAGATCTCCAATGAGGTAGATGGTAGTTCAGGACTACTCTCTAGTTGTGGGTAGAATGATTCAGTTGCCTGATAGCAGCTGGGAAGCTTATATTGAATGATGGAGCATGTTTGAGGGTGGCTGGTGGCCTCCTCACACTCCTATTTTCATGTGTGTTATTATCTAGAAATAGACTGTCTATAGAACAGGTGGAAAAAGATGAATGTTGGGATTAATTTGCAGGACTTTGGGGAAAGAGTGTGGGAATTCTGTACAAGGGGCCGGCATAGACTCAATGGACTGAAGAGCCTCAGCTTGTGCTGTAGCAATGCTGGTTCTAAGAACAGTAGAGAGAGAGGAATATTCAGACAGGTGCAGTTCAGGGAGAGAGCGATGTTGACTGTGTGAGGCTGCAGCTGAGGTACGCCTGCTGAGACAGAGCTGCTGATTGTTCTGTGGCTGTCACCCTACACCTGACCTCACGACTGAAGATGCATTCAGCCCCGAGCACTGACGAGCCACACATCTGCACACCCCCAAGCCACTTAAACAGCAGGGGAGGACAGGACAGGTCAGCCATCATTTAATTCAGCAAAGCTGAACTCCCGCTGAGCAGCCCAAGGATACACTGCAAATGTCGGAGATTCGGTCAAATCGAGCTCCTCTACTTTATCAGACACAAAGTGCTGGAATAACTCAGCGGGTCAGGTAGCATCCATGGCGGGCGTGGATAGGCGACGTATTTGGCCTGTCCATGTACTCCGCAGATGTTGCCTGACCCGCTGAGTTGCTCCAGCATTTTGTGTCTTTTTTGAAATATAAACCAGCATCTGCTGTTCCTTAGGTACACAAAATTGCTGGGGAAACTCAGCGGGTGCAGCAGCATCTATGGAGCGAAGGAAATAGGCGATGTTTCGGGCGTTGTTCCTTGTGTCTATAATTTACTTAGAAATTGGGCGAATCTCATCAGCAACGTATCACTTGGAATTTCGACAGAGCAACAATCCATCAGATTCCATGTATCTTTGAAATCCATGACAACCTTAAGACATCGAGGCTTTCCAAACATTTCTTTAACCATGGAAAGTTAACGGCAAGCAATATTTTTCCTTGTGTGCTGCACAAGGCACCTGTCACAGATTACAATAGTGGGCTTCATATTTAAACAGTGTTGCTCCTTTTAGATTTTAACACAATAGTATCGGTTTCATCTCTGGCTCACACTTGCAACTTGTGACTGACAATGGACTTGCAGCACACAGGAAATTCTCACCGTCCCGCTCCTAAGCAAGTTGTCACCTAGCACATTCGATCCTACCCCTGCTCAAGTGATCATCTCACACTGGCATCTTGATACAGTGAAGACTACATTCGACATAACCCAGCGACGCTCAAAGAGACAAACAATCTACCAGGTTAATTCCCGGGATGGCGGGACTGACACACAGTGCCCTCCATAATGTTTGGGACAAAGGCCCATGGTGAAACCAAAATGTATAGATAGATTAGATTAAACTTTATTAAGGTCATTTAATAAAAATGGCCTTTACTAAAATCTGCCGACGTGCACTTTAACCACATGTGATTTTTTTCTATTACAAATCTCAAATTGTGGAGCACAGAGGCAAATAAATAAATGATGGGTCTTTGTCCCAAACATTATGGAGGGCACTGTATGATGAAATAATTGGTCCACTGAGCTTGTATTCACTGAATCTTGAAGGATGAGAGGCAAAATATATTCTTATAGAAACATATACAATTCTCAACGGATTGGACAGGCTAGATGCAGGAAAAGTGGTCCCGATGTTGGGGGAGTCCAGAACCAGGGAATAAGGAGTAGGCCATTTAGGACTGACATGAGGATTTTTTTTTTTCCCCCAGAGAGTTGGAATTCTCTGCCACAGAAGGCAGTGGAGGCTAATTCACTGGATGTTTTCAAGAGAGAGTTAGATTTAGCTCTTAGGGTTAACAGAATCACGGTATATGGGGAAAAAGCAGGAAAGCATTACTGAATTTGGATGACCAGCCATGATCATATTGAATGGCGGTGCTGGCTCGAAGGGCCAAATAGCCTATTCCTGCACCTATTTTCCATGTTTCCACTTTTCTCCCTCATGATAAAATGAACACAAAGTGCTGGAGAAACTCAGCAGGTCAGGCAGCATCTGTGGAAACATGGAAAGGTGATGTTTCCAGTCGGGACTCTTCATGATTGATTGTAGTGAGGGAAAGAAAGCTGGAAAAGAGGTGGGGGGAAGTCAGTATCAGTAGTTTCTGGTTTCTCCATTCTACCTCATGCTTATTAAGCTCATCTTAAATGCGTCCATTATTTTCCACATAACTCCCACATATTAGAAAAGACAAATGTGTTAATCAACATGAACAACTTAAGGTTGGGGAGGAATGTTCATAAGTCTAGTTTAAAAGATTTGCCAGGCAAATGTTTTTTTTTAACACAGCAGGTGGTGGGTGCCTGGAACGCGCTGCTAAGGGTAGTGGAGGAGGCAGATGTATTAGTGACATTTAAGAGGCTTTAAGATAGGCGCATAGAATTGCAAGGAATGGAGGGATATGAATCAGGTTTAAATAGAGGAGATTAGTTTATCTAGGCATTATGTTCAGCATAGACATTGTGGGATAATGAGCCTGTTCTGGTGCTGTACTTTTCTATGTTCTATACAGGGAGATATTTAGTAGCACTGTTCAAAATCATGAATTTATATTTTGAAGGGTCCAATCCTGAAACGTCGCTATCCATTCCGTCTACAAATGCTGCCTGACCCACTAAATTACTCCAGTACTTTGTGTTTTGCTCATGAATTGATATGTTGTGTAAAATCGTGGAAGTTATTTCCAGTGGCTAACGTTTGCTAAAGTGAGGAGACAGATTTAAGGTTATTGTTTAGTTTAGTTTAGAGATACAGCGTGGAAACAGGCCCTTTGGCCCACGCCGACCAGCGATCCCCGTACACTAACAATATCCTACACACTAGGACCAATTTACAATTTTTTTACCAAAGCCAAATTACCCTACAAACCTGGACGTCTTTGGAGTGTGGGAGGAAACCGGAGCACCCGGGGAAAACCCATGCGGTCCCAGGGAGAACATAAATAACTCTGAACAGACAGCACCCGCAGTCAGGATCGAACCCGGTTCTCTGGCGCTGTAAGGCAGCAACTCTATCGCTGCACCACCGTGCAGCCCCTAAGTGGAGATGTCAGGGAAAACACACATGCTCTTATCGGGGAGAGTTTTGTCTGGAATATACTGGAGCATAATGGGAGTACCTTCAATAGTGGCTGTCAATAGAGACTTGCTCCAAATAACAGTGAATGTACTCCCAAATTAATTTCTTGATGAATGAAACACTTTGAAATGATCTAAGGGCATAATGAGGCCCTACAAGGATGCTAGTGCACTCTTTTGAATTCCTGCAGCAAACATTTGTGTTTCACATCCATTATCACCAGCATAAAGGCACTTGACTGGGAGATGCGATCAGAGCTAGTTGCAACTTGCAGGAAATATGTGCAGCAACTGATAGTGGAACATACAAACTTCTGACCTTAAGATTTCAGAACCCACATCGACCCACTACCAATGAAGAGTGATTCATAGGTTGATTGAAAGATACAGCGTTAGTTTTGGTCTCTTTAGAAAGATATGGTCTCCTTTCAATGATTCATTACAAGTATAGTATGATGCAACACAATTTTGGAATTAAACCGATTTACGGACAGGGTGATGGGTGTGGTGAGAAATGAAGCAGGTATATCAACATGTTTTGGTCCCTTCTTATTCTTTTTTATTCTTCTTATTCTTTTTAAGGTTTTTACATATTCACTCTTTGACTACACTATTTGATAGTTTAGGGGTTTACACATTCACTATTTCTTTCACTCTTTCTTGCACTTTCTCTCTTTTTCTATTTCTTCTTTGTCAAAATTAAAATGGAAGATGTACAATAAATGTATTTTGTCATATGCCACCGTTAATACTACTGTACACTGCTTCTAATAAAAATATTAATTATTATTATATATTTTTTTTAAAGATACAGCATTAAAAAGTACAAGCCCTTTAGCCCACCAAGCCGACACTGATCAATGTGCAGAGGTCAGTTAACCTACAAACCTGCACACCTTTGGAATGTGGAAGAAACCAGATCACGCAGGAGGAAACCCACACAGCTGCGGGGAGAACATGCACACTCCACGCAGGCAGCACCCAAGGTAAGGATCGAACCCAGGTCTCTGGCACTGTGATACAGCAGCTTCATCAGCTGAGCCAGTGTGCTGCCCTTGATATTGGCTCATCTAGCAGCAAAGGGATATTCTATCACAGACCTCCCTGCATTTATGACACACTCACAGTCCCAATCAATAGTTAAGCTCACAAGGAACATTGACAAATACTGTCACACTCACCCAAATCCCCACAAGTACCCACACATATCCCCATCCCAAATGCTTGGCACTTCCACATACCACTGTCCCAACGTCACAAGGGAATGTCCAAAGCCCTATCAGTATGTTTAATCCTTTCCCAATGAGCAACAGAATATTGTAGGCATAAGGAACTGCAGATGCTGGAGGCTTGCATAGGGCACTAAGTGCTGGAGTAACCCAGCAGGCCAGGCAGCATCTCTGGAGGACATGGATAGGTGACGTTTTGGTTGGGACTCCTCTTCAGACTCAACCCGACTCAAAACTTTGCCAAGCCATGTCCTCCAGAGTTGTTGCCTGATCTGCTCAGTTACTCCAACACTTTGTTCTAAAAATAAATACTGTGGCAATAGGTGAATAGATGCAGAGATTAATATACGATCATGGGAAAATGGAGAGTCTCCATTTTAGCAGAGAGCAAGCATGATGTTCATGTCATAAGTGATAGGAGTAGAATTAGTCCATTCGGCCCATCAAGTCAACTCTACCATTCAAGCGCGGCTGATCTACCTCTCCCTCCTAACCCCATTCTCCCTCCCGTACTAATCAATATAATGTGTATCCCTCAAGCTCTGGCCCTTCTGGTGTATCTAACAGCTGAAGATTATTGTTGAGATCTTTCCACTCGATGTCCTGAAACCCTACCATGTAGGATCAAGCAATGTCAATGAGGGTTTTGAGGCTGAGATAACCAAGCCCCTCCTTTGTCCTTGGATTAGATAACAACAACAGGGGCACAGGGGTCACGACAGCCAGCTCCCAAACAGGTATGACTAACACTGGCATCTCTGGCTCACTGCTCTAACTCGGAGTAACCCCAGCCGCTGGCTAAGCATCGAGTTACCGGCTCCGTCGCCGGATACAACAAACAGATCAATTCCCTCGCTGGCAGATGTCTGATACATGAAGTCTCAATCGGTGCAAAGCTCACGTGAGATCCGTAGTTGGAACCTCAACCATCCACCCAACGGTAATCGGTTCGTTTTCAACCCTACTGCTGGAATCGGGTAGGATTTCTCAAGTGCTTCCCCTTTTTTTCCCCAGCCAGTAAGCTTCATTCTCCTTTAGTGAGAGCTGCCTTGTACCTCATGGAACAAGGACAGTCTCAATTGTAGCTGAATTTAGTCAGCTGAGCTTTTAATCGGTCTGACGAACGGTTTCGGCCCAAAACGTTGCCTATTTCCTTCACTCCATAGATGCTGCTGCACCCGCTGAGTTTCTCCAGCATTATTGTGTACCTTTTAATCGGCCTTCTGGATCAGGGCTTTGCGACAAGAAATGACAACCTGAAGGCTGATTTTTGATTTGCATCAATTAATATGGTCTGGGATTAGAAACCTCCTTTCAATCCACTGATTGAGTAAAATCTCCCAGTGATGGCGTTTTAAAAGCAACAGTGCACTGTTTCTAAATAAATAGTACGTCACCTTACATGGTTTAATGAAGCATTCTAGTTTTACATGCAAAAGCTTCATGTGTAAATTTACTCAAAGTCTTGAATGACACATGACTCTTGAATGTTAATTCCAAAATTGAGGCCTAATTTGTAGGTCCTCTCTCCAGATTTGAACTGTCATCATAGGGGGTCAGTTGACTTTAGACTTTATAGAGATACAGCGTGGAAACAGGCCCTTCGGCCCACCGAGTCCATGCTGACCAATGATAATGCTGTACACTAGCAGTACACTGGCAGTATCCAGAGACAATTCGCAATTATTTTACGCAAGCCCACAAACTTTACGTCTTTGGAGTGTGGGAGGAAACCGGAGCACCGTGGGAAAACCCATGCGGTCACAGGTCAGGATGCAACGCGAGTCTCTGGCGCTGTAAGGCAGCAACTCTACCGCTGCACCACTGTGCCAGCCGGACTCTTTAAAAGAGGCCATACCAAGTAACAATGCAGGCTCAGTACATCAGCAGATTCTATTCAATGAATGATCCCAAGGAAAGGCATCTGGGATGTGTTAGTTTTTGGTAAGTAGGCTTGAATTAAGGTAAGATATTCTGAGGTCACATCGTGGTATGTTACACTACATACTTATGCTTGCACTATCAAAGTCATGTTTACCTAGAATATCTGATAATGTATTGGACATTTATTTGTTGAGTTGTTGCGTTTAATATGCCCGTAAAGCTGCAGCAAGCAAGAATTTTATTGACCCAGTCCCGGTGCATTTAACAATTAAACACTCTTGAACCTTTTTGATTACAGGACATCTGGAAAGATACCTTAGTCGGTGAAAAATGTCTACTTTAATGATCATTCACTTAATTTGCATCAGAGGTCGCCCCGATCATAAGAAAGGCTAGATGTTAGTATTAACTAGAAGGGGTTGTGGAGATGAGTAGCAGTGAAGGATTTAAAGCAAAGCCAAAAATGCACAATACATAAGGAGAAATTGGTGAAACACAAAAGGGATTATGGATGAGAGGGTCATGGAGATACATTGAGAGGGGAGAAGGTTTGGAGCAGCAGTGAATGCAACATCAACATCAGCAAGCACGAGATGGCCACGTTTGTGTGGTATAACATATGATGAGCGTTTGACGGCACTGGTCCTGTACTCGCTGGAGTTTAGAAGAATGAGGGGGGACCTCATTGAAATGTACAAAATAGGGAAAGCGAGGGTGATCATGAGGTGATTCCTCTTCCCTACCTTCAGATAAAAACAATTCCTTTTCTTGTTGATAAAGCAGCATCTGTGGAATGAGAAAAGGTTGATTTTCTGGGTCAAAAACCTTTCATCAGAACTCTCTTTCCTGAGATGTTTCAAACATTGCGCAAGTTCTCCTATCTGCTGTGATCCATCTGCTGCTGGGCCTTTGATCTGAAGCGTTAATATTCTCCCTCTACAGATGCTGCCCTACCTACCGAGTCTCTCCAGCGTTTCCTGATTTCATTTCTGTTTCCAACATCTGCAATTCTTTCAATTGTCCATTTCATGACACGTGCCTGGGTCATTAATATAAACACTGGAATCTACGGCATTTTGAATCCTTTGCAAAAACTACTTGCGGTGAGATTACTCTTCTCTAAAGCGGCTTAAACGTTGCCTTCAGTACGGAGCAATCTCATTTAATCCTGCAGTCTAGGTCGGTGAGCATCTCTGATCAGTGATCAGATCTGAACTTCAGGTCAGGAGCCTAACCACTCTGCTGATAACTTCAGCAAGCGGGGCATTAATAATTCTCTGTGCTAAGTCTTAGCTTTCATTTTAGTTAAATCGTTCTTCAGGGAAAGAAAAAAAAGAAAATGAAATGAAAATAGAAAAAATTAAATTTATCACTCGGTAGGTTAGATAAGAGGGAGGGGGAGGGGGAGAGAGCGAGGGTGGGAGAGAGGGTCTGTGTGTGTGTGTGTGTGTGTGTCAGCTTGACAACTAATTTAGATGGATGCAGCACAGTGGCGCACCTGGTAGAGCTGCCTAGTTCGATCCTGACCTCGGGTGCTGTCTGTGTGGGGTTTTCACACTATCCCTGTGACCTCGTGGGTTTCCTCCTGGTGCTCTAGTTACCGTCCACGATGTCACCTAGTCTCCAGTTCTATTTGAAGACAATCTGAACCTTTTTCCTCAGGGTGGAATTGTGAAGGACTAGAGGCCATAGCTTTAAGATCAGCGGGTGAAAGTTGGAAGGAGATATGTGGGTACGTTTTATTTTTACACAGAGAGTGGTGGGTACCTGGAAGACGTTGCCTGGGGTGGAAGTGGAAGCAGAACAATAGAGGTGTTAAAGAGGCTTTTTAATAGGTGCATGGATATGCAGGGAATGCTTGCCGATGGATCACGTGGGGGCAGAAGAGATTAGTTTAATTTGGCATCATGTCGGCACTTGTGGGCCGAATGGCCTGTTTCAGTGCTGTCCTGTTCTATCTTTAACTCTGCTACCTCCTGCATTAAAGTATAACCTTTAAAGTCCGCCTCTGTGGTCAACTTCCGGCCAATATCTCATCTCATCATTCCTTCCTCATCAAATTTTATCTTGTGATTTCCTTTAAAGATATTTTGCTGCTTTACAGATAATGAACAAATGCAAATTATACTTGAAAGAGACCGGCATACAAAGCAGACCATGCTGGCAAAGATGATTAAACAGGCAGGAAAGCTACACACAGATAATCTTCGGAATCTAATTTAAGAAACAGCACTTCTTAAATTAGATGAAATTTAGTGTTTACTGCTGGCAGCCAGGATATGAGACCATCAAATGAGGGCAGAAATGTTTGCTAACTGAGGAAGCAGAAAACATCAAAGGAAAAGAGGAGCATATTGTTGGGAAAGAGGTGGGAGTGACCTTGTGTGGAGGATTTTTATCAACACTTAACTCTTGGTTCAAGGCGTGTGTCTGTCTGTCACTTTGGCTGTGTGCCCGTGTGTGTGTGTGTGTGTGTGTGTGTGTGTGTGTGCCCGTGTGTGTGTGTGCGCGTGTGTGTGTGTGTGTGTGTGTGTGTGTGTGTGTGTGTGTGTGTGTGTGTGTGTGTGTGTGTGTGTGTGTGTGTGATCTTGTCTGTGTGTGTGAGTGTGCGTTTGTGTCTCTGTGCACAAATGCATGCCACGGGGACATTGCAGATAGTTGCGGTGCATCAGAGAATCTTTCAGATCAGCAGACTCTCCTTCCTGGAGGATGTTCTTGTCAAGAGATGCCCTCCAAGTTCTCCCACTGACCAGTGAATCCGAGAAGCGTACCCCACAGAAACAGGCCCTTGAGGCCCACCTCATCCACGCCAATGGTGGTGCCTACCTAAAGTAATTCCATTGGCCTGCATTAGGCCCCTATCCCTCTGCTCATTTGTTATCCAATTCCCTGTCCCTTTAGACACTGTATTTACTACTGCCTCCACTCCTTCCTTTGGCAGCTCGATCCAAATATCCACTAGCACCTGCGTGAAAAACATCCCCCTCAGAGCTCCAGAGGTAGCACAGTAGTACAGCTAGTAGACTTGGTGTCGCAGATAGCAATGAGCCATTTAAAAGACATTTGGACATGTACTTGGATAGTAGTTTAGAGGGATATGGGCCAAACACGGGGAAATGGGACTAACTCAGAAGTGGCACAGCTTGGTTGGCACAGACAAAGTTGGGCAGAAGAGCATGTTTCCATGCTATATGATTGTAATCCGGATTTGACCCTGACGTTCATTCATTATTCTTTATCTCTCCACATCACCGTCTATATGTCTTGTTTCCCTTATCCCTAACCAGTTTGAAGAAGGGTCTCGACCCAAAAATGTATCGACCCATTCCTTCTCTCCAGAGATGATGCCTGCCTGAGCTACTCCAGTTTTTTGTGTCTATCTTCAATGTAATGAAAAGTAGCTTAAATCTCTCTGCAATCAGGTCACAGCATTACGATTGCTGATTTAACCCACATGTATTAATTGTGTCGCCCACTTTCTTACCAGTTGCGTCAGATGGCTTAGTTTCACCACTGGAGACGAGCCAACTTTACCAATCTGGTGTGGAACCAGGTAATGTAAGCAGTGCACAATGCAGAGATGAGTGACTAACTGGAGGTCTCTCCACAAAGGCCTGTAGAAGACAGCCAGTGGAGGCTTCAAGTCGAGGAAGGGTGGTTATTTGTTTTAGATAAGGCAATGAGGGATAAAGTGCTCAGCAACCAAATTGAGTAAAGGCAGAAATCAGTCAAAAACTAATTGAAGAGCTCGGTCAATGCCCTTCCCCCTGTTCCAGGGGTTGAATGAGATTGGCAGTAGGATTGGACTGCCTTTGTTTCCAAAGTGCTGATCTCTGCTAATCCCCAAAGCACAGACATTAATATACATCGTGTGCCAGCAACGTCAATTCATCATGTCAACTTGAATTTAACAGCAGTATTTGCATTTTATTAGCTCTTTATCACATCAAGAAGCTTCTGTCAAGCAATTTCAGATGATTTAATGTGCGGCAAAGCAGGCAAATACAGGAGCTGTTTTGTCCCAGGAGGTGTGGGGAAAGGCCACTTCATTTGCTTCTCATTGCTGCTGACTGGGGAAGGGATTGTGGCCCGAACTCCTGCTCTGTGAATCATGTTTAGGGAGTTTCAGAGCACATTGGTGGGTCCCCTGACACAAAACGTCACCATCCTTTTACTCCAGAGATGCTGCCTGACCCGCTGTTAAGGTCAGGAGAGGGTTCAGAAATGATATATTAGTGGGAGATATTAATGTTGTTAGTATTCACGTTAGTTTCACTGCAGCCACTGCAGCCGATACGGACACAGCTGACAGACACAAAGTGCTGGAGTAACACAGCGGGACAGGCAGCATCCCTGGAGAGAAGGAATGGGCGACATTTCGAGTCGAGACCCTTCTTCAGACTGGTTAGGGATAAGGGAAACAAGATATATAGACGATGATGTGGAGAGATAAAGAATGTAGTTGAGGCCACAGAAGGTAGTTGAGGCCAGTTCATTGGCTATATTTAAGAGGGAGCTAGATGTGGCCCTTGTGGCTAAAGGGATCAGGGGGTATGGAGAGAAGGCAGGTACAGGATACTGAGTTGGATTATCAGCCATGATCATATTGAATGGCGGTGCAGGCTCGAAGGGCCGAATGGCCTCTACTCCTGCACCTATTTTTCTATGTTTCTAAGAATGAATAAAAGATATGCAAAAAAGTAACAGTGATAAAGGAAACAGGTCATTGTAATTTCCTTGCTTTTGTGTTCTGTTTATGAAACCAAGGATCTGAGCACATTGGTAGACCCCATTGTTACCCTACATCAGATGGCTCAGCAAACCCCTCAACATAACAAGCCCACTTTAGCTGATATTATACCCACAAGGGTAAGGAAAAGCCGTCAACGGTTCACTACCGACTGAGCTAAGCCAGCACATCTAAAATGTGTGTACGTGAACAAGTGGCGTAGGGGGAGAATCAGTCACTCGGGCAAGGGCAAGCACAGAGGAGGGGCCACGTCAGTTGGCAAAGATACCGTCGTGAACCCACAAACCCACTGCCCTACGGACAATCAGCCAGGGGAGGGAGGAGGGGAGGGTTCATTTTCCTCATCCACATGATTCCAGACTTCTAGACCCCTCCCAGCGCCTGGAGATTGCTGCGGGGTCAGAAGCAATCAAAGTCTAGAACGAGAGATCATAATCTCAGAATTAAAGGACGTTCTTTCAGGAAGGAGGTGAGGAGACATTTCTTTAGTCAGGGGGTGGTGAGTCTGTGGAATTCTTTGCCAGAGAAGGCTGTGGAGGCCAAGTCCGTGGATATTTTTAAGGCAGAGATAGATAGATTCTTGATTAGTACCGGTATCAGAGGTAATGGGGAGAAGGCAGGAGAATGGGGTTAGGAGAGATAGATCAGCCATGATTGAATGACGGAGCAGACTTGATGGGCCGAATGGCCTAATTCTACTTATGACTTTATGAATCACTGTTGAAAGTGAGATAAAGTGAAGCCATTACCGGCGAAGCTGCTGCCTGGCATCTGCTCATTCGTGCAGTGAGTGAGTGAGTATCATGGACGGGGTGACAGGCTGAAGACACACAGGCTACGTGGCTCTCAGCCCAGAGATGTAATTACCAGGTACTGTTGATGCGGATAGTTGCATTAGTGACGTGGGTTTTAAATCAGAAAATTATGCTGGCAAATTACCGGAGGTGCCAACTTTGACTTAGTTGGTGGCTCGCTCTCATCAGTAGATCGTGAACCCAAACTCCTACGGCGGAGATGTAAGCACAGAATGCAGGCGGGCACCATCACAGGGAATGCTGCACTGTTGCACGGGACATTACGCTGACACATTAAGCCAAGGACGCTGCCCCGTCTTTATTTATTTATTTATCTAGTTATCTATTTATTTATTTGTTTATTTTTTTAATTTTTATTTATTAGAAGTACAATGCATTGGTACAAAAATTATGTTAACATATTACATTCTCTGTACAACTTCCTTTTAAAAAAAAAATTTTAAAGAGAGAAGTGAGAAAAGAGAGGTTGTGAAAAGTGAAGAATAGACTAGTGAACGTGAGTGAAAAACAGATAAAGAAAAAGTGGGAAAAAAAGGAATAAGTGAAGAAGGAATGACTCTGCCTCGTTTAAAAGATCCAAGGGACTATTTCGATTTCCACGGTGCCCTGACCAACCTTCATCCTAATGGCTGAAGCAACGATGTTAAGAGGTTTTAGGGGAGACTTGATAGTAAGCATAGATAGGGTAAACAGTCAGAACCTTTTTCCTCAGGGTGGAAATGTCCAACACTAGAGGGGGTAGCTAGCTATACGGTGAGACCGGGAATGTTTAATGGAGATGTGCGGGGCAAGTTTTTTTTTTTTAGAGAGAGTGGCGGGGGCTTGGAACGCATTGGAGGAGGCTGATACAATAATGGGATTTGAGAGGATTTTAGACAGGAACATGGATGTGCGGGGAATAGAGGGAAACGGAACACGTACAGGTGGATGAGATAAGATCAGCTACAATCATCATGTACAGCACAAACAATGTGGGCCGAAGAGCCTGTTCCTGTGCTGTACTTTATACTGTTCTATGGGGTGAAAACTATTTACAGGATTAGAGTACATATAACAAATTATTAGCATAAAGGTGCAGCAAGTGATTAGGATGGCTGGTGGAATGTTGGCCTTTGTTGCAAAGGGCGTGGAGTTTAAAAATAGGACATTTCTGACACAATATTGTGGGGCGGTGTTGGAAATACACCTGCAGTACTGAGTGTGGCTCTTGGTCCCCATGTATAAGGAAGAATCTAGTTGGATTGGAGCTGAGCAGTGAAAGTTCAGTATTTCAGTCGGTTGAAGGAGTTAGATTTTATTTTATTTTTCATATTTTCCCATAACCTAGCAGGCCGTTTGGTCCATCGAGTTTATGCCAACTCCCCATGCAATCCTCACTTTCCCCGCCCCCATTATTTTTGCTGTAACCAGCTCTCTACCGCCCATCTATGCAGCCAATCCTGATTCTCCTCCTGCCCGCCTACACTGGGGGAAACGCACAGGAGCCAATTAACCCACCTACGCACTGTGTACGGGTTGTAGGAAGAAACCGGAGCACCCGGTGGAGGGGGGGGGGACCCATGCAGTGGTAGGGAGAACATGCAAACTCCACACAGGTAGGCTTGAGGCCAGAATTGAACTCGGATCTCTGGAGCTGTAAGGCAGCATCACCACCTCATGTACCACTGCACTGCCAATCCGTGGGGGGAAGTGACAAAGAAATAACAGTTAAAGAAAGTTGAGTAGTTGAGGCCTTTTAGTCAGTGGATTGTGATAGAACCATAGGAGATCGTACTGGAATATAAGATTCTAAGGAGGATTGATAGTGTAAATGCTGAGAGGATATTTCCCATAGTGAGAGTATCTAAACGTTACGAGTCCAATTCAAAATAAGGGGGTGGGGGTCACCCATTTAAGGTGGAGCTGGAGAGGAATTTCGTCTCTCAATGGGATGTAATGCTTTTGGAATTCTCCACCCAAGAGAGCTGCAGAGGGGATCACAATGACACCCGGAGGAAAGCCAAGTGGTTTCAGAGGACATGCAGGGGTGGAAGATTGCAACCTTCACATGGTCCGCCCTGTTTCGACTAATGCAATCAACTCGACGTGCTTAAACGGAAGATCAAATAGAACAAGTTGTCCAACAACTTTAGGCTGTGCAAGCCACACGAAAGAAGAAGAGGAGGACATGCACAAAATCTGAGCTCTGCCCCACGATCTAATCTATCCCAATAACTTGTGACGTACTGCATTTCAACAAAGAATTATCTGTGACTGCAAATAGCAGCAGTAGGTGGTGGTTAATAAAGGAAAAAATGCAGTCGGGCGAGAATAATCATCACAAACACATTATTTGTTGGACCGGTGCACTGACAAGATCTCTGGCTTACCGTCCCCTCAATACTAACTGCAAGCTCTGCACATTGGACCCTTCCAGCAAACCGCAAACTGCAACTCAAATCTCCATGGAGACGGCAGATGCCTTAGGGTACGGTACAGAATGCCACCCAATGGTGCACAATGATCTACAGCTGGAGTTTAAAGTCTTGGATTAGTCAGCTTTCACTGAACCTGACTCTTGGCTCACCCCTGGAAAGCATTAACTCCTTTGCATGCCATCACCCTGTCTACTTTTGCTATTTGAAGGCCACAAAATGATCCAGTTTAAGGTCATAAGGAATAGGAGTAGAATCAGGCCATTCGGCCCATCAAGTCTACTCCGCCATTCAATCATGGCTGATCTATCCCTCCCGCCGAACCGCATTCTCCTGCCTTCTCCCCATAACTTCTGACACCTGTACTAATCAAGAATCTATCTATCTCTGCCTTAAAAATATCCACTGACTTGGCCTCCACAGCCTTCTATGGCAAAGCTATTAGGAAGTTTAGTTATTAAAACATGTACGAAGGAACTGCAGACGCTGGTTTTTACCAAAGATCCTACAGCGAGCAAGATAGATCACTCGACGAAAAATACGTAGTACGGTCATGGGCAGATTCATGGGTCATTTTCGGCCCCATTTCCGTAACCGGCTTCCGTCTCCGCACAAAAGATCCCAAAGGATACTAGTGCGGAGACGGAAACCGGTTACGGAAACATCCAAGGAAAAATAAAAGTTATTTGGGAAAAATCTTCCCCTCATTTTCAGAATTTTAATTTATTAACACAAACTGTTCCCCCGCAACGTTGATTACACTGCGAGTCGGGTCATGTCGGGTTATGGAAATGGATGAAAAAAAGGCCCACGTTCCGTTCCGTTGCGTACTACACGTCAGCCCATTGCATTTAGAAGATCCGCTATAGGATCTTTGGTTTTTACACCGAAGACAGACACAAAATGCTGGAGTAACTCAGCATCTCTGGAGACACCATCCCTGGAGACCCATTCCTTTTCTCCAAAGATGCTGCCAATCCTGCTGAGTTACTCTGACATTGTGCATCTATCTTAGTTATTAGAACAGGGGCTCTAAAGGACTAATAATGCATTAACAGCAAACACAGTAACACCACGTCCTGACGGAGCAGATGCTTGGAAACTACTTTCTCTGGTCGGGGGAACTGTGATACCATGGCTCAGAGGTTCAGGAAAAGGTGTGGCCATTGAGGTCAGAGATAAGGAGAAAATTCTTCGCCAAAGGATTGTGAATCTCTGAACTCTCCACCCCAGAGAATAGAGGGAGCTCCATTCTTCATTGAAACCAGGTGCTGGTTTACAAACAAAGACACAAAGTATTGGGGTAACTCAGGAGGTCTGGCAGCATCCCTGGAGAACATGGATAGGTGATGTTTTGGCTCTTCAGCCCTTCAGCCACCAAGTCGCGCTGACCAGCGATCACCCGTACATTAGCTCGATCCTACACCCCAGGTGACAATTTATAGAAGACAATTAACCTACAAACCTGCATGTCTTTGGAATGAGGAAACCAGAGCACCTGGCGGAAACCCACACGGTCACAGGGAGAATGTACAAACTCCATAGCCTGTAATCAGAATCAAACCCGTGTCACTGGCGCTGTAAGGCAGTAACTGTCCTGCTGTGCCATTGTGCTGCCCCAAATTGGATAAGTAATTTGTAAGACTCATTGCACTTTGGGGAACGAGTGGCACAGAGCAATTAATTAAATAGATCTCTAAGAGTCAGTACATATTCACATTTAGACACACAAACAAACAGGACTTCTTTTATGACCAGGGAATCTGATTCATCGAGTGCAACCATGGATGCTCCGTAAATGAGAGATCAACAAATCCACTAAATTCACTATGACCTTGTGGCTATCAAGCAAATTCCAACATCAGATAGATTCTTTTGGAGCAGGGTACCAGGGAGTTTACTCTAAGGGGAAACATATCCAATCGTACAAATGAAATGAAGGAAACACTCATGTGCAGCTTGCAAAAAAAAAAAAAAAAAGATGCTCTAGAATTTCAAGAGCTTCAGGGTTCGTGGCTCTTCCAATAGACTGCTATTTCCCTGGGTTTAAACAGCCTAGACCAGTTTTATTTTGGTTACGCAGGGAATCATGACGCACAAGGTATCATGGCCAAGGCCACTCCCAACATGGGAATTTTAGGTCCCTGAATCTTCCCCAGGAACTCTGAAAGACACAGCTCCCATCACCAAAACACAAAGTGCTAGAACACAAAGTGCACCACAGCATCTGTGGACCCTTCTACAGATGCTACCTGCCTGTTGAGTTCTTCCAGCGTTAGTTTCTTGCTCAAGATTCCGGCGTCCACGGTCTCCAGGTCTCATTAATGTCTCTCCAGGGCAGCACAGTGGCGCAGCAATAGAGCTGCTGCTTTACAGCGCCAGAGACCCGAGTTCGATCCTGACTTAAGGGGCTGTCCTTCTGCAGCAACCTAATCCACGAGTTTAGAAGAGTTTAGGAGAGATTGAAAAAATGTCATGTTGAAGACCTCCTTCGACTATATTGAAGACTATCCACGACTACCTTCGACTACCCTCGATTACCTACGAATATCACGCCGACCTACTACGACTAAACCTACGAGTAAAAAATATATAGATATTTTCCATGGCGGCCTTTTTTTACTCACGGGCATTTATCAGCATGTTGAAAAAAATGCCGTGACCTAGCTGAGGCCTCGAGTACGCGGGGACTACTCTCGAGCATGAAGGAGAGTTACCAAAACCTCCTAGGACCTCGTGTCGACCATGCTACGAGTATGAGTCGAGGGCAAATGCTTCTGAACTCGCGGATTAGGTCTCCGCAGTGGGACAGCCCCTTAAGGGTGCTGTCTGTATGGAGTTTATACGTTCCCCCCACACTCCAAAGACGTACAGGTTTGCGGGTTAATTGGCTTGGTAACATTGTAAATTGTCCCCCATGTGTACAGGATAGTGCTAGTAGTTGAGGATTGCTGGTCAGCACAGACTCGGTGGGTCGAAGGGCCTGTTTCTGTGCTGTATCTCCAACCTAGCCCAAACTAACATTTAGATGCTAGCACTGCATAACAGTTATAAAGTCATACCGCACAGAAACAGGCCCTTCAGCCCAACTCATCCATGCTGACCAAGATGCCCCCATCCAAGTTTGTCCCATTTTCTGGCACCTAGACAATCCCTCTAAAACTTTTCCTATCCACATCCCTCTCCAAATGCCTTTTAAATGTATTTATAATACCTGCTCAATTACTTCCTCTGGCAGCTCATTCCATATACCTATGTGAAGAAGTTGCCGTTCAGGCTCCTATTAAATCTTCTGCCTCTCACCTTAAACCTATGCCCTCTAGTTCTTGATAATGTGCCCTGGGAAAAATACTCAGTGCACTCTCCCCATCTATTCCCCTCCTGATTTTATACATCTCCGTGAAGAGGAGAGCCTGCAACTGTGCTGCGTGGGGGGGGTGGGGTCGTCTGGCCCTGCCTGCCAGAAGCATGGAACAGGGCTGGGCTAGATCCTACATGGGACACATGGAAGTTGATGTTAGCCCCCTCCATTCATCATAGGGTCCCATGCAGCAGAAGTACTCCAGTGCTGTTGGGAATCCAACCCACTGATGTGATCACCTGCACCACCGCAGCTCAAAGCAGCAACTCGCCAACACATTCACGAGGGCAACCACGAGCTACGTATGTTGGAACCGCCGACTATCACTGACGTCGCTGTAAATGAATAAACTCCTGGGCAAGAAAACCATGTTCGTTAAATCCTCACCCCTACCTGGCAGCTCCCAGTTTTCCAGCACCCCACCATTGTAAAGACACGGGTAAAAATTAAAAGACATACATCATTTGGTCTTTATCGTATCTCTCAAACGACCAAATGTTTTACGTTCAATGAGTTACTTTGAAAGGTGCGGAGGGTTACGTTACTGAATGCAACAGTCTTGTTGTGCAAGGCACGCTCCAACACCAGTGGGATGGGTGCAAGGCCGAGATGCCTTTATTGGAGGATTAACTTTCAGAAGCCCGATCCACTGAGACGTAAACTTATGTTACAACAGAGTTACCGCTAAATGTTTCTGAAGGGATTGTATGGCCAAGTCTGCACTCGCACGCGTGCCTTGTCCTGCACGTGACCAGTAAGGCTGAGGTTCCAGGCCAAATCTGTCTTTGAAAATCATCATCACAAAGACAACATCGGGCAGAGGTTCATGTAGAGACACAAGCTACTGCAAAGGCTGGAATATTAAGTAAAGCACAAAATGGTGGAGTAACTCAGCATCCCCAGAGGGAAATGGTGGGCAACATCTTATGTCATTATCCTTCTTCAGACCTGACCTGCTGAGTTCCCTCAGCACTTTATGTTTTAACACAGAGTCAACAGTGACTCCAACTATTGCTACTAAGCACCAAGCCAATTCAAATTAGCAGAACATTTAATCTAATGGATTAATCTCGGCTGTCTGTCAGTCTGAAATAAATAGTTCCAGACGTGATGGGGCCTTGATGGAGGTAATGAGGAAGAACCTGTTCACACAGGTGGAGTGGTCGAGAAACGAGTGCAAAGTCATTCACAGAGAAAAAGAGGGAGAGTGAGGACTTTTCAATGCAGTGAGTTTCTATACTGATAAGAGCTGCCAGAGGAGGTAGTTGAGGCAAGTACTATCACAACCATTAAAAATACATTTGGACAGGGTCATAGATAGGACAGGTTTAGAGAGATACCTAGAGAGAAGTAACTTACAAAATTCTTAAGGGGTTGGACAGGCTAGATGCAGGAAGATTGCTCCCGATGTTGGGGAAGTCCAGGACAAGGGGTCACAGCTTAAGGATAAGTGGGAAATCCTTTAAAACCGAGAGGAGAAGAACTTTTTTCACACAGAGAGTGGTGAATCTCTGGAACTCCCTGCCACAGAGGGTAGTCGAGGCCAGTTCATTGGCTATATTTAAGAGGGAGTTAGATGTGGCCCTTGTGGCTAAGGGGATCAGAGGGTATGGAGAGAAGGCAGGTACGGGATACTGAGTTGGATGATCAGCCATGATCATATTGAATGGCGGTGCAGGCTCGAAGGGCCGAATGGCCTACTCCTGCACCTAATTTCTATGTTTCTATGTTTCTATACGAGCCAAACACTGGTGGGTGGGACTAGTGCAGATGGGGCATGTTGGTCAGTGTGGGCTTTGGGCTGAAGGGCCTGTTTCCATGTTGTATGATTATGATTGTAGTCTGGATGAGTATATACATCAAGGGGTAAAATCTAGTGAACCACATATAAAGAGCAGTAAGCCGGCAGCTATTTCAAAGCCTCAAGACAGATACAATTGACCTTGGTGTTTGTTCCATCTGTCAGTTTTCACTCCTTCCACATGACTCCATATCACAATCTTTTTGGGGCAGTTTAGGAATTTTTAATTAATTCTTCCAGGTGTGGTTGGTTACCTGTGTGGTTGTCCTGTTGCTCAGCACATTAACTATCATGACTTTCTCTGGTCACACACAATGGAGCAATTTCCTCCACAAGACATGAGGCCAATCAAGAGGTTCGGTGTGGAGATATGCTGAGCTTAAAAAAAAAAAAAATAAGCCAACCCAACCATAGTTGATCCAAGGTACACAAAAATGCTGGAGAAACTCAGCGGGTGCAGCAGCATCTATGGAGCGAAGGAAATAGGCAACGTTGCAAGCCACTGCCTCCCACCCTGTCCACTCCTGCAAGGAGTACCCATTCCTTCTCTCCAGAGATGCTGCCTGTCTGGCTGAGTTATGCCCCTGTTCCACTTAGGAAACCTGAACGGAAACCTCTGGAGACTTTGCACCCCACCCAAGGTTTCCGTGCGGTTCCCGGAGGTTTTTGTCAGTCTCCCTACCTGCTTCCACTACCTGCAACCTCCGGCAACCACCTGCAACATCCGGGAACCGCACGGAAACCGTGGGTGGGGCGCAAAGTCTCCCGAGGTTTCCGTTCAGGTTTCCTAAGTGGGACAGGGGCATTACTCCGGCATTTTGTGTCGAATTCCTGCAAGGATCCATGCTTACTTCAGTCCCTGTTTACATTTTAAAAAGTTTAGCTATTGGTTGAGGGATATATTACGCACAGGAAATACTTCAATGCTCTTCTTTATCAACAGTGACAACAAACTAAAACAAAAAAACTTCTTCAAAAATCGTGTCACAGGTGCTTTTACACCCATCTCTCGGCTTGAAGTTTGGTACTTTTCATCCAAAACACTGCTGTATTCCCTCAGCTTTAACCAACTGGTGCTCTTTTGTTCGACCTCGCAGTGCACGTTGGCTGCTGGATTTACCTCCATTGCAACAACCGGACCCAATTTACCCGAGGAAAGGATGTCCTGTGAGACCCGGGTGGGTTCTAAGTAAATGCAAGTCTTTACAAGCTCTTTGGTTTCAGTGAGCGCACGCTGTTGTTTGAGCAAGCACAAAGCGTTGATGCAGCTTGGCTTGTTTATGGTCCGCTGCGCTCTGAAAAAAGCGCCTGTTTGCTGAGGTCAGGGGAGATGATTAAATTATAAGCGGCAGGCCATTTATTATTAAACTAATGTGTCTGGAACGTTATGGTGATTGCTATGAAGGATTCTCTAACAGATTCTCTAACCCCATGAACTGAAGTGGAATTTTCCCTCGATAATTCTTACATTGAACTTTCAAATCCAGTTGTTACTTAACACATTAAAGGTCAATACTTTGGTTTTAATCTTTGGGGAGGCAGGGGGCACATCTCCATCCGAGGAGAGATTTTTATGCTCTGAGATTGGGTGTAGGGGGATGCAGGATTGGTCGGCGAGGATATTGGACTGATGTTGTGAGCAACAGTATCAGAAAAAGCTCATTCACTCTCTACATCTGCCTCTGCCATTGGCTTGGCTAACAACCTTCAAATCACCTCACTTCACAAAGACCAACAGATCACACTTCTAAATACAAAATTATATCCCAGTCTGTCTCTGGGAGTTAGAGTACAAGACTTCCACTGTTCTTTGTATCTGTTACCTTTTGACCTCACTTTTTGACCTCACTTCAGGCCAGTCCTGACTATAAGATTCTGGACCTCCACCACATGGAACAGCGCAACGACAGAGCAACCCGTTCACCCCTTTATCCATTTCACCTATATTACAATTTGAAAACATTCCATATTGTAGGCTGCTCTGGAAGATTGAATTACATAGGATCCAGAATTGGTTTCACGGAAGGAAGCAGAGGGTGGTGGTGGTGGAAATTGATTTTCAGGCTGGAGGCCTGTGACGAGTGGTTGAGTTGAGCTGAATTTATTGTCACATGTACTGAGGTGCAGTGAAAAAATTGTGTTGCGTGCTAACCAGTCAGCGGAAAGTCAAAACATGATTACAATCGACCCATCCACAGTGATAAAGGGAATAATATGAATGTTTAGTGCAAGATAAAGTCCAGTAAAGTGCGATCAAAGATAGTCCAAGGGTCACCAATGGGGTAGATAGTAGCTTGGGACTGCTATCTATCTGTTAGTAGGATGGTTCAGTTTCCCGATAACAGCTGGGAAGAAACTGCCCCTGTCCCTGATTGTGAAGGTGTGCGTTTTCACACTTCTATATCTCTTGCTTGATGGGAGAGGGGGAGAAGAGAGAGTGTGTCTTTTGGATTGATGCTGGGCCCATTGGTGTTTGTGGCATATCAACGATTTGGATGAGAACGTACAAGGCATGATTAGTATGTTTGCAGATGGCGGTATCGCAAACAGTGAAGATGGTTATCAAAATGTCAGCCGGATCTTGATAGCAGCGTGGGTGGAATGTGGAGCATTCTGTACGAATGGGCAGCAAAGTGGGGGAGAACACTTGGTGGAGAGACAAAAATCTCAAATTCCTGGGAGTGGATATCTCTGAAGATCTGTCCTGGACCCAGCACACTGATGCAATGAGAAAGAAAGCCCATCAACGCCTCCGCTTCCTTAGACGATCGAGGCAACGAATACTCTCTTGAACTTTTATAGCTATACAGTAGAGAGCATATTGACTGGTTACATCACAGCCTGGTTCAGCAACTGGAACGCCCAGGGAATAAAGAAGATTACACACTGTGGTGAACAATGCCCAGTCCATCATGGATATTGACCTCCCCACCATTGAAGGGATCGACAAGAGTCGCTGCCTCAAAAAGGCATCCAGTATCATCAGAGACTCAACTCACACCACCCTGGACATGCTCTCATTTCTCTCCCGCAATCAGGAAGATGGAACAGGAGCCTGAAAGTTGTAATGTGTGGGTTCTTCCAAACAACCATCGGGCTATTAAACACAACAACCTCCAACTAAGCTCCAAATAAGATAGACTTACAGACTTTGTTTTAGTCTTTGCACTATTATGGGTCATTTAATTTTTTGTATACTGAACTTATTTGTTGTTGTTTATCATGGTGTTTACAGGGTACATGTTGTTGTGCTGCTGCAAGTAAGAATTTGTTCTGTTTCAGGATATGGTGTATGACAATAAAACACTCATGACCCTTGAACTTCTCCTCACAGGGAGTGATTGAGGACACAGCACTAATGTGTTGAAGGAGAACCTATACTGTACATGAGGGAGAAAGTAGCTGAGAACGTGGATGTTCATAAGTGTTAGGGGCAGAATTAGGCCATTCGGCCCATCAAGTCTACTCCACCATTCAATCATGGCTGATCTATCTTCCCCTCTGAACCCCATTCTCATGCCTTCTCCCCATAACCCCTGACACCCATACTAATCAAGAATTTATCTATCTGCCTTAAAAATACCCATTAACGGCTTCCACAGCCTCCTGTAGCAAGGAATTCCACAGATTCACCACCATCTGACTGAAGAAATTCCTCCTCATCTACTTCCTTATGGGGAACATGAAGATTGGCACAAACCGCCTGTTTCTCTGCTTTAAATCCCATGCAATCCCTGTGTATCATCTCCTCACTTGCCAGAGGCAAAGCTAATCTTTATAAATGAAACTTCTAAACACAAACTCCACCCCACTCACTGAATACCTGGAAATCATACAGGAAAGAAATGCGTAATATTCTTCCCCTGCTCTCCCACGTCATGCATCCCAAATACCACCAGATGTTCTGCCTCCCTCAGACCCCTTCCAATTAAATAATGCTCGCAATCTTATCCCAATCATAATCCTTTGAAAAACCAAAAAAAATAATTTTGAAAAAGAAAGCCAGCCCTGAGGAGCTGAATCATCTGTCAGATTTGCTGCAGTGCAGCAGTACATTTCGCAACACAGTTCCTGTGTTGAGTCATGCAGAAGCAGTAAGTATAACAAGCCTCTATCTGCAGAGACCCTCAGCTTCCCTTTAGGAGCTCGCCTCAGTGCTTGAAAACAAACTGCTCAAAGCTTTCCCCAGTCCCCTTGCACATAAATCGCAAGCCCAGTTAAGAATCATCTGTCGACGTATCATGGATTTATTTTTCTTTGTGGACGTGTCAAAATTCCCAGGCACACAATGTGGTTTCGAGGCACTTTCACTTGATTTGCATATGCCATTGGCAGGCATCCATCATAATTCCATTTGAAACCCGCACAGGATGTCTCTCACGTGCAGGAATAGAGTCATAGATTATAAGATCAGAGAGTCGTGGATTCACAGAGCAACAGGCCTTTCGGCCCAACTTGCTCACACTGACCAACATGCCATATCTGCACTAGACCCACCTGCCTGCGCTTGACCCATATCCCTCTAAACCCTAGCCTATCCCTGCAAATTAGTATTCCACATCCGGGTCCCAGCTAGTGAAAGATTTGTTCCTCAATGGTCTCAATAACTCAGCCCTGCTCTTCGAAGAAACAAACATCCGATGATGAATTACTCAGTCAAGGTCTCGGATCTTGATCTCAGTCTGTTGGTGTAGGAAGGGACTGCAGATGTTGGTTTACAGGGAAGACAAACGCAGAAAGCTGGAGTAACTCAGCAGGTCAGGCTGCATCTCGGGAGCAAAGGAATAGGTGACATTTTCAGGTCGAGACCCTTCTTATGACTGAGTCAGGGGAGAGTTAAACGAGAGATATGGAAGGTAGGTAGAACAAATTAATGAAAGATATGCAAAAAAGCAATGATGATCAAGGAAAGATGGAGCTCACAATGGTCCAATGTTAGCTGTGTGGTAGGTGATAACGAGTTATACCAGCAGTGAAACTCAATAGGACGACAGTGAAACTAGTACGACAACTAGGGTGGGGGAGAGACGGAGAGAGAGGGGATGCAAGGGTTACTTGAAGTCTTCCATTCATTTGTTCTATGTATCAAGGGTATCTTGCACAGAACACAAAGTGCTGGAGTAACTCAGCGGGTAAAGGGCCTGTCCCACGAGCATGCGACTGCATGCAGCAAGCGCGACCAAACTGGAAGCGGGGGTCGCGCGGAGGTCGAGTGATCCCGTACGAGTTGACGTGAAGTTCGAGCGAAGTCCGCGGGAAGTTCGCGCTAGGCGTACGCCGTCAAGACGCTGCGTACACCCGTCGAGGCGGTGCGCACGGCCACAATGCGGTTGCGGGCCGGCAGGCCGTTGCCGCGTGGAATTTTTGAACAGTGTCAGTTTTCCGGAGCCCCGCGCGATGTCGGGACCAGCCCCGCACAACTCCATACGGCTCTGGCGATCGAAGTGGGACCGGCCCCACGAGGCCGTACGGCTCAAACGATCACGTTAGGCCGCGCTTGCCGCATGCAGTCGCACGCTCGTGGGACAGGCCCTTTAGACAGCATCCGTGGAGGACATGGATAGGTAACGTTCAGGGTCAGGACCCGTCTTTAAACTGATTGCAAGTTGGAAAAGAGGTGGCAGCTGGATAAACCTGGCAAGTAATCGTAGGTACAGGTGGGGGAGGGTTATGATGGACAGATGGGTGGACAAAGGTTAGAGATGAAAAGGGGCCAGAAATGAGGCAAAAGGATGTCAGATAAGAAGAGAAGAGGAGGGACATTTAAAAGCCAGAGGGAGGGATATAGGTGGAAGAGGACAGGGGAAGGGGCAAGGGTGGAAGGGCGATGAGATAGTGGGAGAAATCTTTGGAGAACATGGATAGATGATATTTCGGTTTGGGACCATTCTTCAGACTTGCTGTGGTCAGAGTGGAGGGGGGGGGGGGGGGGTGAGGGAAACTGGGCGGGGCAGGTCAAAGTCTGAACTGGTCATGACTTTACAGAAGGTACACAAAAAAGTTGGAGAAACTCAGCGGGTGCAGCAGCATCTATGGAGCGAAGGAAATAGGCAACGTTTCGGCCCGAAACGTTGCCTATTTCCTTCGCTCCATAGATGCTGCTGCACCCGCTGAGTTTCTCCAGCTTTTTTGTGTACCTTCGATTTTCCAGCATCTGCAGTTCCTTCTTAAACAAATGACTTTACAGAATCCTGATTCCTGAAGAGATTATTTTGTGCAACAACATTCAATGACTCCAGGTAGAAGACTTGGTTACTCCAGCACGGCATTTAGTGTTTGCAACTGTAGTCCACTTCTGGCCTTGAACTTCGGGAGTTAATGCTCTCCATGTGATGTTCTGTGTTTAGTGTGCGGGTAGCACAGGCAAACACAGCAGTCATTATGGGAAAACAAAAGCGCAGGACCAGCCACAAAATAAATGAAGCAAAAACAGACATTGCCAAAAGCACAGAGCAGGTGAATGCAGCTCGTTCTGCCAGACTCCTTCATGAGTCCTGAGTATGTAGCTAGTCAGACCGTTTACCATAAACACAAATCCCTCCCAATGATACCAATATTTATGGCTCATTCTCATTTACCCTCAAGAGGTCACAATAGATACATAGAAAATAGGTGCAGGAGTAGGACATTCGGCCCTTCGAGCCTGCACCTCCATTCAATATGATCATGGCTGATCATCCAAGTCAATATCCCATCCCTGCCTTCTCTCCATACTCCCTGATCCCTTTAGCCACAAGGGCCACATCTAACTCCCTCTTAAATCTAGCCAATGAACTGGCCTCAACTACCTTCTGTGGCAGAGAATTCCACAGATTCACCACTCTCTGTGTAAAAAATGATTTTCTCATCTCGGTCCTCCAAGACTTCCCTCTTATCCTTAAACTGTGACCCCTTGTTCTGGACTTCCCCAACATCGGGAATAATCTTCCTGCATCTAGCCTGTCCAACCCCTTAAGAATTTTGTAAGTTTCTATAAGATCCCCCCACAATATTCTCTTTCAAGAGCCACCATTAGCATCATGGTTAGATTACAGGACCAACCCTTCCGAGACTTAAGAAGGATCCCCACCTGAAACCTCACCCATCCATGTTCTCCAGAGGTGCTACCTGAACCGCCGAGTTACTCCAGCACTTTGTGACCTTCCGAGACACAAGCACAAATCGCACCTCACCAGACTCAATTCAAGTTCAATTAAATTCAATTTACAGAGACAATGTGCTAGAGTATCACAGTGGGTCGGGCAGCATCTCTGGAGAACATGGGTAGGTGACTTTTCAGGTCAGGACCCTACTTCAGACATTTCAAATTAGTTTAGTTTTGAGATTCAGCTTGGCAACATGCCCTCCCGCCTACCGAGTCCACACTGATCATCACCAGTCACACTAGTTCTACATTATCCCATTTTCACAACCACTCCCCACTCATTAAGGGAAATTTACAGAGGACAACCTACAAATCTGCACGTCTTCAGGATGTTGGAGATAACCGGAGCACCAGGAGGAAACCCACACAGTCACAGGGAGAACATGCAATCTCCACACACAGGTCAGGATCGAGCCCGGTGTTTTTTTTCCACTTTAAGGCAGCAGCTCTACCAGCGGCGCTATCATTCTGCACTAATTAAATAATATCAGTTATGATTCATGTGAAGCTGTTAAAAAACACCGTCTCGGTTAATAATATAATTCCAGGAAGGAAACATGCTCTCTTTATTTACACTGATCTATGTGTGACTAGCAGCTGACTCTGCTGCATTCTGAATTGGCCATGCAAGTCACAAGGTTCAAGGGCAATTAGGGGTGGGCAATAAATGCTAGCCTTCCACCCAGTCCCACAAACGAATACAGAAACAATTATGTAGTGGAGGAACCCCTACAGAATCATTGAGGAAGGTGTAGGGAGATTTTGACTGGACTGGAACAAAATGACGGCTTAAATGCATTTTTTTTTTAAATTCAAGGGCTGTGAAATGCACGAGCAATTAATCTACTTGATGGAACCGCACGTTCATCTCATCAACACCGTGATCCGTCAGATCAAAACATTTGTAACTTATACCCCCTTCAGTCCCAGATCCACTTACAAATGAACCCAGCCTGGGGACTGGGAGCAGTGCCAAAGTAGATGACTTGAACTTTCACGCTACCTCCACCCTCAGTCCCTTGCACAGGGTATTTACAACATCGAACACACAAGTCTTCAAACCGTTGACTTTGCCGAGGTGCTGTAACACTGCCCCCCCATTCCTAAAGCAGTACCAATTACAGCATTCGTTGACAGAAAACCCCAACTCTTCCTTGTAAACACATTCCATCAAAACAAAACACTTCCAGAGTTTGGAGCTGAAATTTCTCTCGGCAGAAACAGGTTCGGATCGAATTTCCATTTGAAGTTTCAATTAAGTGGGTTACTGACAACTTTAAAATGTCCTTCGACATTGGCTTCAACTATCACGTGTTAACTGGGGTTGACTGACCAGCGAGATAATTTTTCTTTTAAACTTTTGATATACCAAGTGTGTAACCAGGGAGATGAAGCTAAGATGGAGAGATGAAGTCAGAGACCCAACACCGGGTCTCAAAGGCCGATGTTGCTAGGTTACAATTCTAAAGCTGAGAGTTAAGAAAATGTTCGGGAAGAAATGTTCAGGAGTTTGGTATTCTGGGGAATAACTCCAAGGAAGTTCAGCCCCAGGTTTTTACATCGACTGGGGATCAATTTTGTCGTTGAGAAATATCAAAAATGGCTGCCCAGCCCACCAAATCACTATACGAGTCATTTCATCTACCTTTGCCATTTCCTGTGGACAATATCCCCCATCAAACATCCAATTCACTTTCCAAAGAAAGAAAAGACAATTTCATAGAGAGTTGACTAAAATATATTTCCATATTCAGTGTGAACAGATTTCCAACCAACACTGTAACCCTCTTTTGAACTCATTTTATGTTTCCCCTCCTGCTCACTCAACCAGCAGAATCAACTCATCAGCGATTCATTTGAATCATAATCCACCAGGTCATGGTTTAACTTTTTAAGCTCCAGTGGGGAAAAAATCCACGCTTTTCGGCTCTTCGAAATTATAATCCCATCCTGGGATATTGTATATCCTTCATCTCCTCCCAAACAATGTCTTAAATTCTCAGCTTTAGAATTGCAAGCTAGCAGCCTTGCCCATTGAATTGAATTGAATTGAATAAATTTTACATACAAGGAATTTGCCTCGGTGCTTTGCTCGCAGGTAACAACACGATATATAGTAGAGAATTAAAAATAAAACATTATAATTTAAACATGTGAAGAATTAAATACAAAACCAGAGCAAATGGAGGCTACAGACTTTTGGCTGTTGAGTAGAGCTATTGTTTGTGTAAAAAAGCTCCACTCCAATGAACTGCCTTGTTGGTGTCTGCAACTTCAACTACCGATCTTAGCTCCTAACCCTTCTTACAACTTGTTTTTAATTAAAAAAAACTAATCTCACCGGTCGATCAATCCACAGTGCCTCTGCCTTACTGTATTCTGATACAAATTAGAATGGGAGATATCCAATATGTAATGGATGGCAGTACAAGTTATTATTCGGCCTTCTCTGCTCTTCAATAAGATCATGTCTAATCTGATCATCTCCATTCCCTGTTCAATCCCCATAACCCTGCATAATTGAATGGCCCAAAAACTATTGCAGCCTTGAATATAATCAGTAAACTGATATAATCTGGGTAAGATACTGTAGACATAAATTGCTCTTCATCTCAGTCTTGATAGAGTGGTGATATTTCTGAGACTATTCCCCTGGCTCCAGATGCTTCACTAATGGAAGTATGCTCTGGATTTGCCAAGCCCTGTCCTATCTTAAATGAAGATGCACCTTACAGTAGGGAATGTCATCCAGAGAACAAGGGTCACTGCCTTTGGCCAATCCCACTCTACTATCCCTCTTGCTCCCATGTGATCTGTGGGGAAGGTCAGCATTTCCTGCTCATCTCTTATTGCCCCAGACAAGGTGGTGGTAGCCACTTTATTGAACCCCACACAGTCCTTGTGGTAAAGGTGCTCCCACACACTGTTGGTAAGGAAGTTCCAGGGATATGGATCAAGCGCAGGCCGTGGACATTAGTTTAACCTGGTATCATGTTTGGTACCAGGGTCGCCAACTTCCTCACTCCCAAATAAGGGACAAAAGGTCAAAATACGGGACAAATTCCCGACGGCAATTCGTTGACCGCCTCGGCCGTGGCTGGGTGAATGATGAGTTGGGACCCTGCTTCAGAACACACTTCGCAAACAGTGCAGTCAGTGTCGACCTGTGTACGATGCACAAAACTCTGCTGAACCACAGCAGAGACGAGGCTGATTCATGCCCAGATGGCACTAAAGAATTATCCAGTGAAATTCTAACCTCAAAATGATTTATGGGCGTTTGATGCAAATTGAGGTTAAATAACTTCTCTCCTCTCAAGGACAAGTCCGTGTTGACACTGGGCCTATTTACTACTGCACTGCAGGACGTAAAACAACTAAGGCTAAATCGAACACACACCTCATTTTGCTTCATGTTGTGCAACATGAGTTGGCCCGGGTACTGGACTGCACACAAAGCCCAGCCGGAGGGCCAGCTGAGGAGCTGGGTGAATTAGGGGAGCATGTTAAAGTGGACGTGAGTGAATATAGATGCCAGGGAAATAAGTAAGTAAGAGACAAAGGGAACTTCAGATGCTGGTTTACAAAACAAAAAGACACACAGTGCTAGAGTATCTCAGTGGGTCACACAGCAACTGTAGAGAACATGGGTCAGCAACGATTCGGGTCGGGTCCCTTCTTTAGACAGGGAAATAAGAATGGGAATGGGATTGGCTTTGATAGAATTGCTCCAAGAGCTAGCATAAGCCCAATGGGCTGACCGGCCTCCTTCCATGTTGCAAGGAAACATGAAACCAGATTGTGTGAAATTTGACCGAGATATTCTGCCGGGGTGAACTTATTGCAGCTTGAAAGCTCACAGCTACTGGTCCTGGCCACTCTCAATTACTTCAATCATCCCAACCTTTTGTTTGATCAGAACTTTGGAAATAAAAGCAGCTGGTGACTGACCTCATTCTTTTGGATGTGTGCGGTGTTATATTCACATTGGGCCATCTCAGGAGAGAGTACCAGAGAGGAGGAGGCGGAGTCCTTCCTTGCCCAGCCAAAGCCGAAGACAAGGTTTGCCGCAAGGCTCTCACTGTCTCTGTGCGGAAGTGGGTGGGGGGGACAGGGATTAAACCTGGATCATTCCCATCATGTGTGGCACAGATTCACATCGAGCTGCTCATTTGTCAATTGAAGGCTTTATTTAATGGCCATGTCTTACTCACCACCTAAAAATTTACAGATGAACAGTCAATCGTTAAATATTTACCATCCTCCCCATGTGTTTTTTGGTTTCAGAGATACAGTGTAGAAACAGGCACGTCGGCCCACCAAGTCCACACTGACCAGCAATCCCTGCATATTAACACCACCCTACACACACAAGGGACAATTTTACACCAAGCCAATTAACCTACAAACCTCCACGTCTTTGGAGTGTGGAAGAAAACCGAAGATCTCAATGAAAACCCACACAGGTCATGGAGAAAACATACAAACTCCGTACAGACAGCGCCCTTGGTCTGGATCAAACCCGGGTCTCTGACGCTGCAAGGCAGCAACTCTACCGCTGTGCCACCATGCCATGTTGTGTTCTGGAACATAACAGTTTCAACGGGAAAGGGTTAATGTGAGCATCCAAAATCATATTTTAAGCCCTATGCATGAATCAGTGTGTTGGCGCTGGTGTGGAAAATTAAGAGCTTTACGAGTAAGTGTGGCTTCCCTACTTATCACATTCCAACAGTGATGATATGTCTTCAAGTGCTAATCTTAAAGAGGTGCTGATCTTATAGAGGTGTAAAAAATGATGAGAGGAATAGATCGGGTGGACGCTCAAAGTCTCTTGCCCACAGGAGGGAAATCGAGAACCAGAGGGCACAGGTTTAAGGTAAAGGGTGAAGCATTTATTAGGAATTTGAGGGGTAACATTTTCCACATAAAGGCTGGTGGGTGTAAGGTACGAGCTGCCGGAAGAGGTAGTTGAGGCGGGGACTATTGCAATGTTTAAGAAGCAATTAGACAGGTACATGGATAGGACAGGTTTAGAGGGATATGGGCCAAACGCAGGCAAGTGGGACTTGTGTAGATGGGGCATGTTGGTTGGTGTGGGCAAGTTAGGTTGCAGGGCCTGTTCCCATGCTGTATGATTCTATGACTAATTAGTGTAAATCAGTCGACACTTCCCAACCATGAGGGAATGCAGCACTGGAGGAGTTACAGACTAATCTCCTGAAGACTTGCCCAGGACATCTCGTTTGCCCAGCACATCTCGCTGAAACATTGTCCCCTTCCTTAATGCTCTGCCCTCTCGTCTTTGACATTTCCACCCTTGGATAAAGGTTCTGATTGTTGCGTGCAAGATCTTTCTGTGCTTCCTTCAAAGATGCAATGGAAATGCAAGTCTTTAGCAAACTTCACAGAATTGATAACCTTATTGAAAAGTATTCAGCTCTCAAAGAGGGCATGAAAGGGTAGGTATTGAATGGAAGTGAGAGAAGAACAAGGGCTTAGGTGAATGATCAGCCATTTTGGATTGAGACAAGGAGAATTATTTTTCTTCATAGATTCTGGTTGCTAATGGTACCACGGATATATGAATAGGAGGGAAAGGGAGGGGCAAAGATCGGCCATGATCAAATTGAATCGAGATGCAGGCTTGATGGGCTGAATGGCCTATTCTTACTCTTATCATCTACTTTGGGGAAATTATAGCGTGAAAGTCCTCAACAAAGTTTATCCACCCTACTAACAAGACGACAGATTTTTGTTTCTTTTCATACCATTATAAATCCACTTTTAACCAAATAGCAGGGTCACTATGTTGCTGTGTTTGTTCACTCAAACACAGGCCATTCATACTGACCATTTATCACATGCAAGACTGGGAGGAACATTCCAATACCAAGGCCCAAATTGCCACCTTTAATCCCATTTGCTCTCGTTTCCTTGCACCGTGATTGAAGAATATTCTTCACTTGTCTAGGAGAACCATTCCAATAATTAAGCACTTACCGCGATGCTGCCTTTCAGATGTTAGACCCCCAGGTCTTTGTCTGACCTTCGATATATGCGGAGGGATCTAGATGTGTTTGTGCATAGGTGTATGTGCAGTACATGATTGTGAAAGCTATAAGAATGTTGCTGTTTATTGCTTGGGGAACTGAAAACGAGCAAGGAAGTCAAGCGAAGTTATTTAAGGCATTGGAGAAGCTGCACGTGGAGTACTGCCAACTCTCCTGGCCTCATTTCAGGAAGGGTGTCAATGCATTTGGAAGTTGTTCACAGAAGGCTTAACACAGAAGGCAGAACATTACAGCACAGGAACAGGCCTTTCAGCCCACAAGGCCCATTCCCACCATAACACCACTTTAAACAAACCCCTTTGGTTTAGAGATCTTTGGTTTCCTCCCACACTCAGGTATGTAAGTGTAAAAATTGTACCTAGTGGGTGTAGGATAGTGTTAATGTGCAGGGATCGCTGGTTAGGCCCGGTAGGCAGAAGGGCCTGTTTCCGTGCTGTATCTCTAAACTAAACATATGACCTTTGGTTTTTCAGGCCTCATGCGCTCAATGCTGGATTCATAGCCATTACTGGGAACTGCGTGTGCCAGTCGGAGCCTGCATCTCAGTACCAGTGCTCTTGAGAAGGTTGTCAGGGGCAACGGATCACAGCATAACATTCTGGTTAATTCTCATGGGGAGAATGGGAGAATTCTCCCCCTGGGGACAATTTCCTCAGGAGATTTTAACAAAATTGGAGGCAACCTGCTTTCACACTTGAAAGCCTAAGAAATCCATTTAAAGAATTGTAGCCACTCCTCGCCTCTTCCCAGCTTCTGATTTTTGACTTCTTGCTTAGGTTTTTCCAATAGAACAAAACAGCTCCATCACTCTCGTCCCCAAAACCTGCAGGCGTCACTTAGGCTGAAGCTTCCCCTCCCCCTTCACCTCCTCACCCACCCCTCCCACACCCAGCATTATTGGTGAGCCAGTCTGCGATTATCCAAGCCACAGTACTTATATTATCTCTAACAGCTCTGACACAAGAGGAAGGAACTAAGAGATAAGATTAAACGCCGTCGGCACTTGAGTTCATCGAAAGCCAGGAGTGGGACAAAGGGGCTGAGTGACGTGTGTTTGTGACACTTTTGGAGAGGCCCAGTAACGCAGCTTGCAGAGCTGCTGCCTCAAAGCACTCAGAGACCCTGGTTCAATCCTGACCTCGGATGCTGTCTATGTGGAGTTAGCATGTTCTCCCTGTGACCACGTGGGTTTCCTCCAGTTTCCTCCCACATTCCAAAGGCGTGCAGGCTTGCAGGTTTATAGGGCCTTTGTAAATTGCCCCTAGTGTGTAGGGAGTGGACGGGAATGCGGGATAACATGGAACTAGTGTAAACGGGTGATCAACATTTCTCTAGAACGGGTATAAATGCCTCCCCACTGCTGGGACCCTGCTTCAGAACACACTTGGCAAACAGTGCAGTCAGTGTCGACCTGTGTACGATGCACAAAACTCTGCTGAACCACAGCAGGGGCGAGGCTGATTCATGCCCAGATGGCACTAAAGAATTATCCAGTGAAATTCTAACCTCAAAATGATTTATGGGCGTTTGATGCAAATTGAGGTTAAATAACTTCTCTCCTCTCAAGGACAAGTCCGTGTTGACACTGGGCCTATTTACTACTGCACTGCAGGACGTAAAACAACTAAAGCTAAATCGAACACACACCTCATTTTGCTTCATGTTGTGCAACATGCTTTAATAATCCTGGTGATTTATCACCCTGGGTTCCTAATACTTCAAGCTGTTGGCACACATTCACAAGTGCTCGGTCTGTACTCACATGCCTTGTTAAACTCACACACCCATAAATTCAATTTGTCACCTGTTATATCTGTTCAACCATACCCCACCTCTCCGCGATAGGTCTATCCATGAGCTGCAGAGAACAAACAAAGCTGGACAATGTGCCGTGTCTCAGTGCTTTCAACTCTGAGTGCAGTGGGGGGTGCCCATGGTACACTACATAGCAGGTGGAGTCGGCTGATCAATCCTTCAAGCCTGCCCCACGATTCCAAGATCGCCCACTTACAGTGCTCTCTTCCAACCTTTCTCCTCATCGCTTTCGATGCCTCCATTCCAGAGAAAAATACCCGACTTTCGGGAACAAGAACAGGGAGCGTGGAAGAGGTATGGAGAAACAACCACAGCCCAGATGTACCAGTGAAATGACGGTCAAATGAGTCCTTATTGATTGAGTTTTGTAGTGTCTTTTTTATTGAAAGATACAACATAGAAATAGGCCCTTCGGCCCTCTGAGTCCATGCCGGCTATCGGTCCTTCTCCGAAGCATTTTATCATCCAGTGTTAGTTTATATATATGACATGGGCTTCTCAATCTGGATTTAGAATGTGTTAAGTATGAGATATGATGATTGGGTCGAAGGCAATTGTAATAAATCACACACATCACCCATTATTGGTCAGAAGAAAATTATCTTTGCTCAAAGTTCAATGTTATCCCACTTTCTCACCCATTCTCTACACATTAGGGGCAAACTCACGAGGCCAATGAACCCATAAACCTGCACGTCTTTGGGATGTGGGAGGAATCCGGAGCACCCAGAGGAAACCCATGTGATCGCAACGCGCAAACTGCCGAGGCAAGGATCGAACCCAGGTCTCTGGCGCTATGAGACAGTGGCTCTACCGGCTAAGTATCCGAGCCACCACTGTTGTCTGTCATACTGCATGTAATACAACTGGTGGAGTCTGCAGCAGGTGACAAAAAAACCCAACATTTACAAAGAATGTTTCAGAAACTCAAGATATCGTCAATGATTTTGCACCTTTCCAAGTATATCTGAAGTTTAATCACTGCTGTAGTCTACTAGTAAACATAACAGATTAACAGATATTACATCCACATTCCCCTCCACCGATCAACCCACCCCATCAGAAGTGCGAGCGGCGAACTGCCCTGGATTGAAAGCACAAACTCACTTACAATCATAGAAGCAAAATCTGCTCATGTCGGGAATTGATAAATGAGTTATGGTGTGTGGACTGTAGCATTGCAGTTAAGTTATCAGACTAGTAACCTGAGGCCAGGAATATTGTAATCCATCCTTGCCTCCAGGCAAGTTCCCCGTGTGACACTAATCTGATTCATACTAAACTGCCCCTCCTTCAGGCACAGTGAAGGGTGGACAATATCTGCCAGTGTTGTCCACAAAGAGGTCCACCATAACCTGAAGCAGGAACGTAAAAGCCCACAGACAACGGGTGCAAAAGCATACCCAACCCCACCCTCAACCTGATGGCCACATTCATGTATGGCTGCATCAGGCCTTGTGTACATGGGCACCAAGTGACACTCCATGCTGAGGTTCTACCTGTCCACAGTGTTGTGTAGGATTGACCTGGCACCAATGCCACGCAATGTGCCAGTCAGCTGGATATTGCCACACCTCCCACCCTTCATTGGAAAGTTCTTCCAAACCAACCCCTTTGACCACGTCCATCAGGCAGTGGGCAGTATGGAACATCCTGTAGACAAGACAGTGTAGAACAAGGGCTCGATGCATCCTGTGAGATTTTTTTCTCGAAGCAGACTGCCCAGTTCGCCCTTCAGAATACTTCATTGCCAGAACTCACTAACAAGCACCAAGACCCTACTTGGCTGGTGGTGACAGCAGCCCTCCCAGTCAGATCCTTTCTGTAGAGTTGGGATCTCACCACCAACTTGGGATGGCAGCAATGGAGACTGTTGCCCACCTTTTTGCCTAGTGTGTCTTTGCCAAGAGGGTCTGGAGAAAGATGAAAGGGGCCTTGTCAGGGTTCATCCCAAGCAGCAGTGTAACAGAAGACTTTGATTCACAGACTGTTCTCAAGTTAACACTCCGTGATGGACATCAAGTGCTGCTGGAAGACCATCAATCAGTGAAAGATGCTCTTTGATCTGCCCGACATGTGATGGTGTTCCAGTACAGCCAGATGTCCATCAGGGAATGTTGTTGATTGCAACATCCCGGACTGTGGGACTGCGTGCTGAGGGATGCCCTGAAGCTTGGTGCAGCCACCGCCAAGGCACTGCGGGGGGAGTCCAGGGGGGACACCCCTCAAACAAGGGAGGGGATCTCACCCTGGACCCACTGGTTCCATGTGTAAAAAAAGGGATGTGGTAATACCACTGTATACAAAACCAGCAAAACTACACTGTATATAAAGACCAACAGCGAGGATGTCTTGAGAACTTTGCCCAGTTTCATTTTGTATAGTTTTTTAAATTATGAATAAAGGAAATATTTGAAATAAAAGAGATTACTCTTTCCAATACCTTGTTCAAAAACTGTAAAATTACCACTTGCTATTATTGATTTTGCCATAACAAGAACTTTGAGTAGCTTTGTGCTGAAGACTTCTGACCCCATGCTACTTTCATTATTAGCCAGGCTGAAAGGATTGGAAATGCTGAAGGTGTATTTCAAATGAGACAGATGAAACAGTTTCGTCTTTGGACTTTAGAGTTACAACTTGGAAAAAGGCACTTCGGCTCACCGAGTCCGCACCAACCAGCGATCACCCCGTACACTAGAACTTTCCTACACACTAGGGACAATTTACAATTTACAGAAGCCAATTGACCTACAAACCTGTACATCTTTGAAGTGTGGGAGAAAACCAGAGTGCCTGGAGAAAACCTTTGCAGTCACGGGGAGAGCGTACAAACTCCTTACTGACAGCATCCGTAGTCAGGATCGAACCCATGTCTCTGGCGCTGTATGGTAGCAACTCAACCGCTGCGCCACTGTTAGTTGTGCATAACTGGAGCATACACAGCTGATAGACACAAAATGCTAGAGTAACTCAGCGGGACAGGCAGCATTCTGGAGTGAAGGAATGGGTGACGTTTCGGGTCGAGACCCTTCTTCAACCATACATAGCTGGTTGGTTGCACCACTTGATCTATCGCTAGAATCTGCATTTGCATAGCACCTTCAATGGTGAGAAAGATCTCATTGTTCATTATGATGGACTAATGATTCGTGCAAATGTTCGTGGAGAGTAATTTAACGCTGGAGTTTTTAAAAAGCTGGAACTTAAAGAGGGCAGATAGCAGCATGGAAAGTGTTAGATAGGCAGTTTATCAATGGAAAATGGCCAAAAGAATGGAGCAAACATCTATTATTTCAGTTTCAGATTAGTTTATTGTCATACATCCTTGTCACATGAAGCTCACAAAGTAACCAGTGCACATACAGTAATGATAAATACAACAATAAATATAAGAATGAGTATGCGGAGCAGCAGGATGGTGCAAGATTGTAGTGCAATTTGAAGAAATGCAGAAAAATGTAGAGTAACAACAACAATAAGTGGTAAAGATAAGAATAAGATTATATGCAGCCCCTCTGGGACAGGGTGTGGGAGAGGCGATTGGATCTGGAGTTTAATTAAGTTGTTCTTAATTCTGGACACCTGGGCTTCCAAGATCCTGTATCTTCTTCCAGAAAGTAGAAGAAAAGGCAATAGTCAGGGTGGCAGGCATCCGTGACGATACTTCCGGCCTTCCTGACCGACTGGGGGGACAAGCTTGTGATAGACTGGGCTCAGTGCAGGAAGGAAGTGCAGATGCTGGTTTATAACTAGTTCATGGCAGATACCAGGCTGAGATGCATCTCATCAGGATACTTTCCATTGTGCATCTTTATTAAGACTACACATTTGTTTCATGAATCTTGTGTTTTATGACAGTTGGCAGATCAATTTCCTTCCTGGGATAAATAAAGTTCTATCGTGTCGTATTGTATCGTTGTACCAAAGATAGACACAAGATGCTGGAGTAACTCAACGGGTCAGGCAGCATCCCTGGAGAAAAGGAATAGGTGGCAACACTTATTCCCTCTCTCCAGAGATGTTGCCTGACCCGCTGAGTTACTCCGGCATCTTGTGTCTGGGCTGCGTTCACCACTCTCTGCAGGATCAGGCGGTCAAGAGCTGAGCCATTGCCCTACCAGGCTGAGATGATGCATTCCATCAGGATACCTTCTATTGTGCAAAGTCTGATGTGAAGCAAACCATGTTATCGTTTACCATAAGTTTTATTTAACTTTGGCGCAAACCTCGAATCCCCGCGGCATGTGAGCACCATTGTGCAGGGACAGCTCCAATGTCTCACACCTCACTAGCATTCTGAACTATGTTCATGTTGACGAGAAACTCAAACAAGTGCACGTGGCAGCAGGAGGTGGTATAAATGCCCGCCCGTACATCCTGTTATGTGGGGGCGTCACATGCCACTGTAATTTCCTGCCTGGGGTTTAATACTGCCAACCACCTGCCCCTGGCACTCACTGTGAATATAAATAACTTCAAGATTTCCTTCAGCAGGGTCAATGTGTAGGATTCCAGAGGGAGGAGGTGGGGGGGGGGGATATCGGGATAAGAAGGAAGACATCCCATTGTCAAGTTCAGTTGCAGAATGGATAGAGTAGAACAATAGTGGGAAGAAGTTCTGAGATAAAAGTCATGATGGGACCTTGAGCAAGTGACACAGGGAGGATCATAGATCCCCACCATTCAGGCAATGCCCTCCCCCTGCTGCTAGTGCCAGGCAGGAGCGACAGAAGCCTAAAGTCCCACACCACCAGCTCCAGGAACATCTTCTTTCCTACAACTGTCAGGTTCTTGAACTGACTTGCCCAACCCTAATCCTACCTCGGCAACAGAACATTACCAGCCACTCTTGTGCTACTATGGACTTGCTTTCAAATTGTGGCTTGTTTTCTGCACAGTCTTTGTCTTTTCACGGTCGTCTACAATTTGTGCAATTTATTTACAATTTTCTGTGTGCGAATGTGCTTGTGATGTTGCTGCAAGCAAGGTTTGTGCATTGTGCTTGATCGCACTTGTACATGTGACAAACTCGACTTAATTAAGAGCATGGGCAAATGAACAATTCTGCAACTGGATCTTGTCATTATTTGTTAATGACCTTTTATCCTTCCATTGTAGGATCAAAAGTTCAGAGGGGGCAAAAATCAGCCTGTAGTAATCACTGAGCATCTGGTTACACCCCAAGTTATGTCTACGGAGCAGTGATGGGACGGTGGGACGGTCACCTTCACTGGCCACAGCATTAAATACAAGAGGCGGGTAAGCATGGAGCAGCCCTATAGAACTTTACTTAGGCCGTATCTGGAGTATTGCGCGCAGCTCAGATCGCCCCATTACAAGGAAGGATATGGACGCTTTGGAAGGGGTGCAGAGGAGGAGGTTTACCAGAACGATGCCTGGATTACAGGGCATTGTCTGCAGGCAGAGGTTGATCAGACTTGGGTGTTTTTTTCAAAGGCTGGAGGTTGTAGGAATAGAAGTATATAAAATGATGAGAGGGTTGACAGAAACTTTTTCTCCCCTATGGTGGAATAATCAAAGACTAGAGGGTACAGCTATAAGGTGAGAGGGCAGACTTTAAAGGAGTGTTGGGCAAGTTTGTTTTTGCACAGATGGTGATGAATGTCTGGAATGCACTGCCAGAGGTGGTGGCTGAGGCAGATACAATAGTGGCATGGAAGAGGATTTCCATAGGCACTTGGAAGTGCAGGGAATGGAGGGATATGGATCATGTGCAGGTGCTGTAGATGAGATATGTTCATCTAGTACACAACAAACAATGTGGGCTGAAGGGCCTGTTTCCCTGCTGTGTTGTTCTACATTCTCTGTACTACCTTCAACCTAATAAAGATTTTTATATATTTGCAGGTTCTCTGGCGTCTAATATTTAAATAGGGTGTGAATGGTAACTGGGAACCCAGTGTATGGGAACTCCACCCTTAAAGGCAGGATGTCATTAACACATATAAAAATGATTCGAGATTAAACTTTACAGCACGGCAGTTTACCATCCCCCACTCTAGTGACTCAACCTGCATGTATGTTGCAGATGCAAGTTGCCAAGCAACAGAATGCACTGCTCACAGAATTACGCTGCACTGCTGGTGTTGATGAAGCATCTCTCAAAGGTCCAAGAGCAGATTGTCAAAGTGAAAGCGATCCAAAACTCATCCGTAAAATGCCTTTGCTCTCACTCTCCAACACATTGAACAAGATTCGCTCTGCCGATGTGAACACTCTATGACACGAAGTAAGAATTTCACTCTTCCATTCCCGCTGCGCATGAGAATTAAACGCTCTTGACGATCGCTCCTGTCATTAAATATTCCGTCTGTGGGAAATCATGTGGGAAGCCAGCGATAACTGCAGATGCTATAGGATTTCAGCGGCTTCAGTGATGAGACTCTTCAATGCCGCGCTGACCAAGGAGCCTCGCTGACCAAGGAGCCTCGCTGACCAAGGGGGCCTTGCTGACCAAGGAGCCTCGCTGACCAAGGGGGCCTCGCTGACCAAGGAGCCTCGCTGACCAAGGAGCCTCGCTGACCAAGGAGCCTCGCTGACCAAGGGGGCCTCGCTGGCCAAGGAGCCTCGCTGACCAAGGAGCCTCGCTGACCAAGGAGCCTCGCTGGCCAAGGAGCCTCGCTGGCCAAGGAGCCTCGCTGACCAAGGGGGCCTCGCTGGCCAAGGGGGCCTCGCTGACCAAGGGGCCTCGCTGACCAAGGGGCCTCGCTGACCAAGGGGCCTCGCTGACCAAGGGGCCTCGCTGACCAAGGGGCCTCGCTGACCAAGGGGCCTCGCTGACCAAGGGGTCTTGCTGACACAGGGGCCTCACTGACCAGGGGGCCTCGCTGACCAAAGGGGCCTCGCTGACCAGGGGGCCTCGCTGACCAAAGGGGCCTCGCTGAGAAAGGGCCACATTGTGTTTTAGATAAGCTGCAAAACCAAACCTCTACTGAAGACCAAAACAAAATTCTAAAAGTACGCAGCGTCGGTGGAGCAAGGAAGCACCAGGGCGACTGCAACAGTGTGCGAGCAAGTTGTAGGTTCAGATGGAAGCTCGTCTTCTTGTTATTCTCTCCAGATGCTGCCAGTACAGCGAGTATTCCCATCATTTTCTGTTCCCATTTCACATTTCTGGCACCTGTAGTTTGCTTTGTTAAACTGATCCAAGACCTGACCAATATTCCTGCCCAAAAAACAGATTAACTTGCTGACTCGCATCTCTTCCCATTTCTCTGATATTGGTGCTTTGATTGATAGATTTATTTATTGGTTGTTACAGCACGGAATCAGGCCCACCAGCCCACACTGACCATCGATCACTAGTTTTAGGTTATCCCACCATCTCATCCACGCCATACACAGGACTATTAACCAACATCTTTTGAATGTGGGAGGAAACTGGAGTACCTGGAGAAAACCCACGAGGTCCACAGGAGGAACATGCAAACTCCACACAGACAGCACCCGAGGTCAGGATTGAACCTGGGTCTCTGGTGCCATGAGACAGCAGCTCTGCCAGCTTGTTCCTCTGTTTTCCACACAGCAACCGTCACTGCACCACCCTAATTATTTCCAATGAAATATTGCCAGAAATGGGAAAGACGTTGCTTAAAATCCAAATTATTTTTTTACCCCCCCAAGAAATTGTCCCTCGTCACCTGCTCACTTTGCCTCTCACTGTGAACTGCTCTGCTCAACCCTCAGATCTTATCATTGGCAAACTCAAAAGCTCCATGTAAACATGGACAAAAGCAAACTTCACAAAATACAAAAAATAAAAATAAAATAAAAATAAAAAAATAAAAAAATCACACCAGTATTTAGATTTGGTGCACAGCTTAGAAAGACCATTGCAATCACACACGTCCACTCTCCCCCTCGCCCGAAGCATAAACCGTCTCCTTCGCTGCAATAACATGCCAGAGCTTGGCCCTGCCAGGCTATTGTTGTGATTTTCCCCAACTGAAGTTGAGACTGTTTTCTCTAAGAGCAACAGCTTCCAACAGCCTGCACATTGACATACTTTCTGACAGCACAATTAGTTGCCAAGTAGCAGGCGGTTTAACCTCTGGTCCTGACAGCGTCAAACACACTCGCCATTGTATTAGCAAGAATAGGAGATCGTGATTTTTAAAAAAATGATTTAATTAAAATTAGTTCTTGGATTAAAGTCACATTTGCAACATTCACTGCCCAGTTCAACTGCCCCTGAACTGGTTGGCTTGCAAGGCCTCTTTGAAGAGTAGTTAAGAGTTAAGGGCCTGTCCCACTGTACGAGGTAATTCAAGAGTTCTCCCGCGTTTTCCCCTGATGCGAACTCGGAGAATGTCCGTCGCTCCAGCTGAAACAATCCCAGATGTCCCAGTCTCTCCTCATAACTCAGACCCATCTGTTCCAGCATTAGATGCTTTCTAGGGCGATGCAACTGATTTGCAATGCTGTTTTATGGCATTGTTTAGTTTAGTTTAGAGAAACAGCGCAGAAACAGCCCACCGAGTCCGCGCCGACCAGCGATCCCCGTACACAAACACAATCCTACAAACCAGGGACAATTTACAATCTTTACAGACGCCTATTAACCTACAAACCTGTGTGTCTTTGGAGTGTGGGAGAAACCCACGCAGTCACAAAGAGAACACAGGCACGGGTTATTGATTGGGGATGATCAGCCATGATCACAATGAATGGCGGTGCTGTCTCGAAGGGCCAAATGGCCTCCTCCTGCGCCTATTTTCTATGTTTCTAACGTACAAACTCCGTACAGACAGCGCCCATAGTTAGGATCGAACCTGGGTCTCTGGGCAGGAACCTGGGTCTAAGGCTGGAACCATACTGCTGCGCCACCGTGCCACCCTCTGTAACATGGTGAATCTGTGGAACTCTCTGCCACAGAAGGTAGTTGAGGCCAGTTCATTGGCTATATTTAAGAGAGAGTTAGATGTGGCCCTTGTGGCTAAAGGGATCAGGAGGTATGGAGAGAAGGCAGGTATGGGATACTGAGTTGGATGACTCCTGCACCCATTTTCTATGTTTCTATTCGGCACTCTGGTATTTTTCTCTTTGCCCTACCTGTTGATTGGTACCCATGTATAATATGATTTGAACTGACTGAACAACACGCAAACAAAAGCATTCCACTGTATCTCGGTGTACATGACAATAATATACCGATAATAATAGGTGCTAAAGGAGGAAATTGCTTGCAAAGTCGAGTTCCATTGCTAGATACACACAGATCCCAGGTATTAATGCCAGCAACTGCTTCCTATAAATCACTCTTCCTCCTCCCTGTGCCTCGCAGCATGCGTGTACAACTGCCAGCACTCAGTGAGAGATTCACACACGCACCGTATACACAGATCCAGCGCACAAGCTGTGGGCCAAGAGGTGGATGCCACACAATCTTGTTTCCAGCAAAGGAAATACATGCCATGCTGCTAATGGATAGTGCAGGGTTGGGTCCTCAGTACCACTTAAAGGGTGCATTGTTCAAAGTGGCCACATGACTGGCAGTGGTGCTTTGTACAAAGAATGTTGACAATAAGTACAAAAGAATACTGTTGTCAGGCGACTGAACCATCCGACCAACAACTAGAGAGCAGTCCTTAGCTACTGTCTATCTCATTGGAGACCCTCGGATATCTTTGATCAGATTTTTTCGGGCACTAAATGTTATTCAAGTTATTCCCTTTATCATGTACCTGTACACTGTGGATGGCTCGAGTGGAATCATGTATTGTATTTCCGCTGACTGGATAGCACGCAGCAAAAGCTTTTCACTGCACCTCAGTACATGTGACAATAAACTAAAGTAAACCACACTAGAATATATTAGCAACGTTCCTAATGCTTAGTCCTGACTACACCTTGAATGTGCTGTATAAACTGGAAGACACCAGGGAGGTAGATGTAACGTACTGTCTCTTCTTCCTTGTATATTATTCCATTGAATAAAGTCTATTCTGAAATAGTAAAAGCAACAATCTTACAAGCCAGAGTGTGTGGGCGACAGGAGACATGGTCATTCAGGAGAGTGTTCAAGCTACCAGAGAGGAGGGACAGGTAATCCAGGCAAATTCCTTAGCTACCTCCAAGGGCGAGACACCACCCCTGACCACGGCACTGAGGCCAAGTGGCGCAGCGGTAGAACTGCTGCCTCACAGCCCCTGAGACCCAGGTTTGATCCTGACTACGCGGGGGGTGGGGGGGGGGGGGGGTGTCTGTAAGGAGGTTTGTACGTTCTCCCTGTGACTTGGGCTTCCATGGGATTTCTCCGGGTGCTCCGCTTTCCTCCCACATTCCAAAGACGTGCAGGTTTGTAGGTTAATTGGCTTCTGTAAATGACCTCTAATGTGTAGGTTACGAAAGTGGAATAACATGGAACTAGTGTGAACGGGTAAACAATGATTGGCATGGACTCGATGGGCCGAAGGGACTGTGTCGCTAAAACTGCAAATTTGGCGCCAACACCTGGGAAAGTGATCTGATATCAAGCAACACCATCATTCAGTCTATACACCAGTGTAGTCATGTGGAAGCTCCAGGATAAATCAGGTGACACAACCTATAAACAAACTGAAGAAGGGTCCCGACCTGAAACGCTACCTATCCATCTTCTCCAGAGATGCTGTCTGACCCGCTGAGTTCCTCCAGCACTTGGTATTGTGCTCAAAATTCCAGCATCTGCAGTCCCCTATCTCCAACACCCACTAACACGGAGTCAGACTGACCCAACTCCAAATGCTGACCTGATCCAACACTGGCACAGTGCTGCCAGGTGCCACTGGGCTGGGGCAAAGTATTCAGGCACTCCCTGTGTTTACTGATACCACTTCAATCTCATTTCCATAAAACCCAACCAGCACCTACACGGGAGTGAAAGAAGACTAACAGCACACATTGACAGTGTGACTCACGGAGCTCTTGTACAGCAGGCGTTAAGCAGATTTCACCGATTAGATCATTGAATGAATATTCACAAATATAAATGCTTCACTTGGGTTTTGCTGCATAAAATTAAACACCTGAAGCAAAATTTTAATTTTAAATGTTGCAGCGGAAATGAATCTGCATCCTTCGCAACCCAGATCAGAAAATCTCAAAAGAACTGCATCTTTAAAGCAGCTTCATTAATCAACTGGTTGCTGTGCTTATTTAAACAAATACTGGAACACAGACTATTCTGTTCCTCAAACTGGTTCTGCTATTCAATTTGAGCTGAGTTCACCTCAGACTATTTACCAGCTCTATATAATACTCCAATCTTTCCAGATATTAACAATACGTGCTCTCAACTGACCCTCAGTAAACAGACACTCCTTTGGGTGAGAATTTGTTTCCATATTTCACTCCGGTGCACATGGAACATATTCCAGGAACAGGCCTTTCAGCCCTCTATGCCTGTCCTGAACATGATGCCAATAAACTAACCATCTCTGCCTGCATGTGATCTAGATATCTCCATTCCCTGCATATCCATGACCTCATCTGAAGGCTTCTTAAATCACCACTATTGCATCTGCCTCCACCACCCCTCTGGATTCCAAACACATACAACCCTCTGTACATAAAAAAACATGCCACACACGTCTCCTGTGATCCCATTACCCCTGGGGCACAATGGTGAAGGGGTGAAGAGAGGGACGTCATGTCCAAGGTAGGCGATGGCTGGAGGCCGGCAGCAGCCTGGGGCTTGCCTGGATCGGGCACCACACATAATACCTAGAGCGCGGACTGGACTTATCAAAATACTGTCAAAACATGGCGTATTTGCAGGTGGAATCAGTAGACTATTCCTATACACTTGTTAATCGAGGATGTGTTTAGGTATGAGAATACTGTGCTGGACTGTATATCAGAAAATAATTTCACTGTGCATGTGCATGAGAAAAGCACCATGGAACCATTCTACGCTTCTGCTCTGTTCAAGGAAAGATTTCCTCTGCAGTGACCCAGTCAAAGCATTTGATCATCTTAGACACAATAATCAATTTATTCCTCAACTTCTAATGTAAGAGGATTACCAGCCAGGGTTATGTGACATTAGCTCATACTTTAACCATTTAAAATCAATGTTATTTTTGTTAATCAGCACGTTGATCCCTTTAGAAATAACCACAACACTGGTGCCCAACACCACTAACCAACAACAACTTCCATTAGTATATCATCTTTGACCTGCTACTTCAGGGAAGCTTGTCCCAATAAAACTGATGTCAAGCCACAGAAGTCAATGTAAGTAGGTAGTCACAAAATGCTGGAGTAACTCAACTGGTCAGGTAGCATCTCTGGAGAGAAGTAATAGGCGATGTTTCGGGTCGAGATCCTTATTCACACTTGGGGAAGATGACAAACAGTTAAGTAGTTGTTACGTGGCATCATAATAAAAAAAACACGCGCTCACAGGGAGAATGTACAATCTCCGTACAGACAGCACCTGTAGTCAGAATCGAGCCCGAGTCACTAGCGCTATAAGGCAGCAACTCTACCGCTGCACCACTGTACCGCCCTTAAGAGAGTGTTTTTTTTTAAAGGACCAACAACCAGCATCCCCCCCCCCCCCCCCCTAGATAAAAATGTACCGAATGTATCGAGCGCTAGTTCTGTGCATTTCCTTTACAAGTGTCCATTGCAGAGTACATATAGGTCAAGAATCAATCAAGGGCAGCAAACCTCATTCTAACCCCAATTTCAGCAGATAATGCAACAGCAATGTAGACTCTGCCTTCTTCCACAGCCAAGTTTATGCTGCGATCCAAAGGGGATTTTTCATTCCAGCTCATTTCAGGGCAGTTCTGCGATTTTGCTCATCGGCATTTAGGAAAAGGCTTCCAACTAACTGTAGCAACTCAGCCTCCATCAGCCTGGATTTGGATAAGCAGCGGAATTCCAATCCACTGAGTCATTCAGCTTAATATTATTCAAGTCAACTGGCCAGGATACATTTGAACGCATCCAGCTATCCAATGTCGCAGGCGAACCTCTCGATTCTCCAGAGATGCAGGAGGTCAGGCTTCCCTGTATGAACTCAGTATCAGGAACCGGTGCTCTTGTACAAATCAGGAGACGCAAGACTATAAACCAGCTGAATTTGAAGCCACTGTTGCTGTAGACTTAGCTCTATATTACATTGTGGAGCAACTCCAGGGCATAACAGGATACAGAATGCACATCAACCATGAAAACTGCCCTTTCCCATACAAGTCATATGCTAGGGTCAACTTACCTGCTCACACCAAGGGGCTCAAGACAAATCAGGACTTGAAGGGCCTCCTCTTGTTCCCATTTTTTGTGTTATGTTGGTAAACAGCAGCAAGTGCCTGTGGTACTGTGGCATGGACAGGAGAGATTGAATAGACAGACACCGTGGCACTGGAAGACCAAGTAACGCTATGAAGAAAACATAGGCCAACTGTGTCACTTCCACCAACATGTACTGGTCGACCATGGCCTCCATTAATTCACCAGCTGCACACGCATGCCCAGCAACAGGCACAACCTCACCTTAGTCTTGGGTTGCTGTATGCCATTTACACCTCTGTGCTTCATCAGTTAAAGGAGCAGAATTAGGCCATTCGGCCCATCGTCAACTCTGCTATTCACTCATGGCTGATCTATCTTTCCCTCTCAACCCCATTCTCCCCGCAACTCCTGACACTCCAACGAAGATTCTGGCAATCTCAGCCGTAAAAACATCCATTGACTTGGCCTCCACAGCCTTTTGCGGCAATGACTTCCACAGATTCACCACCCTCTGGCTAAAGTATGACCTTCAGTATGGGAAGGGAATTTGTTCACGTTTATAAAGAGCGAAAGCTTCGGTGAAAGATTAGGAAGAGGGTAAATATGATTTGAAGGATGCAACATGGAAACAGGCACCTCGACCCACCGAGTCCACGCCGACCAAGTCACACGAAATCTATCCCACTGGTTATCCCACTTTCTCATCCACTCCCTGCACAGTAGAGGCGATTTACAGAGGACAATCAGTCTAAAAACGCGCCTGTCTTTGGGATGTGGGAGAAAATTGGAGCACCTGGGGCAAACCCAGTCACAAGGAGAACGTGCAAACTCCACACAGATTGTATCCGGGGTCAGGATCGAACTCGGGTCTCTGGCTCGATGAGGCAGCACCTCTACCAGCTGACATAGGGATGAGGGGAAATTCTGAATTATTAAGGCCATGCTTCGTTTCTTGATCGTTTGTTGATTTAAATCTCATGTTTAGATTTTTTTTTAAACTGGATGTAGAGATAATGGTGAAGGGTCTCAACCCGAAACGTCACCTATTCCTTATCTCCAGAGAAGCTGCCTGACCCGCTGAGTTACTCCAGCTTTTCGTGCCGGACTGTTTGGAGTTTTGTTTTTATTATAAATATACACGTTTTTAAATATTAGATCACCATTCACTGCACACATTTCTCAGGCCTGACATCAGTGAATTGTACATTCCTCTCCACTCAGGGATGCCCAATGGTCTATTTGACATTGGCATGCCAAACACTCACTTCTTCACAGAGGTCCATGATAAATCTATGCGCCAGACCCAACAGAATCAACTAACCACTAAGGCAACTGGGGAGATGTCCCACTCCAGTATAGTGGGGCCCAGTAATGGAGCAGAGGGGACCTTGTACCTTCTGAACCTTCTGAATTTTGTAGTTGGCAGGGCAGTACTCTGCATATCGCCAACTTGGACAATTTTACCAAGCCAATTAACCTACAAACCTGTAGGTCTTTGGAGTGTGGGAGGAAACCGAAGCTCTCGGAGAGAGATCCCGGGGAGAACGTACACACTACATACAGACAGCACCTGTAAGGCAGCAACTCTAGCTGTGCCACCGTGACTGCCCGAGTACCGAGACCAGCAGAGAAGGAAGAGGGGGTGGTTCATAGAAACATACAAAAATAGGTCCAGGAGTAGGCCATTCGGCCCATCAAGCCTACTCCGCCATTCCATCATAGTTGATCTATCTTTCCCTCTGCCCCCCTGACTGAGGCAAGGAGACGTGTGGGGGAGAGATTGTAGTGAATGGACTCTGACAACATACCCCCATGCGACAAGCCTGGTCGTTCAGCGCCTTGATCCACGCATTCTGCCAATTGTCTCTGAAGGACTTGAAGGAGGAGAGGGAGGCGAGTAGATGGCGAAGCCCAGAGCTGGAGGCGCTGTCTTCCCGGGAGCAGCCGAGCTGCAGGAGCGAGGTCCACAAGCCCAGCGCGCCGGGAGGACGGTGTTGGAGAGCGGCCGTCCCGGAGCGCCGGAGAATCCCGAACGAGTACTGCACCAGCCAAGTCAGCACAGTCACTATGGAGGCCGCAAACAGTAGCAGCAGGAGCAGCCAGCCGGCGTCGTGGAGAGTTGACTGGGGAGAGGCGGCGCCACCGCCGCCGAGCAGACCAAGGGCCATGGTGGGTGAGACAGACTCTCACCCTCGGCCCGAGATGTGGCAAACAAATCCAACTTGCAGATAACACCGGCTCATTGGGCAAACAGTGCGTATCCTCCTCGTCCGTTCACCAGCTCCGTCTGGGATCGGCGGCGCTACATTAGATCAGGCAGCGGCCGGGGCGCAACATTGAAACTGCAGCTGAAATTGCATTGGGGTGTAATTTCAACTCTACCCGCTGCCGGCTGCTGCTGCTCCCGTCCTCACAGCGAGGCGACCCATGGACGGGCCGGGGTGTAAAGCTCAAATTGATGGCAGGGCTGGAGTGTCAGTCTGTTGATTAGTTACAGTCACTCGTTACAGTCGCTGATTACACTGGTTAAACTGTGACTGGTTACAGTCACTCGCTACACTCTCCCTGGCAAATGTATCGATTTCCCTTCGCAGACCGTCCTCCCTGCGCCGCGGTTGTGAAGGTCGGGGAGGGGAGGGTGTAGATGAGCCGCCAGCTCCTCACCCCGGTTCAGCTCCCGGGAGCGGAGTGATAGCGCTCTGTGGCCCCAGCATTCAGAGCGCAGGCGGAGGCAGGGAGCTGGCAATGCGCAGCCATGGGCGGGGGCAAAGGTGGGGTGGAGAGGAGAGGAGAGGAGGAGGGGTTGGTATGGAGGGGAAGGATGGAGGGAGCGGGGGGGGGGGGGGGGGGGGGTCGATTGAAAGTGGGGGGAGTAGGAGATGGAGGGACCGGGCAAGGGATGGGAGATAGTTAAACAGCACGGAAACAGGTCCTTGCCGACAAAGGTGTCGACCCGGGCTATCCCTACATGCGTACATTTGGCCCATTTCAAATTAATAAAATTTTAAACGCAATTCATTTTGCCATTTAAATCATCTCTGAAACTATGAATGCACTGGGATCACTCCAGCATTCAAGTCAAGTCAAGAGAGTTTATTGTCATGTGTCCCAGATAGGACAATGAAATGCTTGCATTGCTGCAGCACGACAGAATATTGTGGGCATAAACACAGAACAGATCTTTGTGTCCATATACCATAGAATATATATACACACACACATAAATACACAGATAAAGTGCAATAGGCTGTTATAATTCGTAGTCTGTTTGAAGTTGTGTTTAATAGCCTGATGGCTGTGGGGAAGTAGCTGTTCCTGAACCTGGTGTTGCAGATTTCATGCTCCTGTACCTTCTACCTGATGGCAGCGGAGAGATGAGTGTGTGGCCAGGATGGTGTGGGTCCTTGATGATGCTGCCAGCCTTTTTGAGGCAGCGCCTGCGATAGATCCCCTCGATGGACGGGAGGTCAGAGCCGATGATGGACTGGGCAGCGTTTACAACTTTTTGCAGCATTTTCCGCTCCTGGACGTTCAGGTTGCCGAACCAGGCCACGATGCAACCGGTCAGCATGCCCTCTACTCTGCACCTGTAGAAGTTCGAGAGAGTCTTCCTTGACATACTTTATCTTTATTGCACGTAACTTTCAATATTAATGTTGGGGCTTTGAGCCAATCATAATTATGTAATAAAATGGAAAATTTCCCTAAAGATGTTCTTGTTTAGCTGTGGTTGCTACTTCCACTTACTCATGTTGTTTTTTATTCCAGTAGTTTTGTAATTTATTGATCTGTAACCAAGAAGCCATAATCTATAATACAATCTGTGTAAACATACACAGACTGTGAAATTGCCTGAAGCACATTTGCTGTAGGAATGGGTATTTATTTGTGAAAGATAACAGTGATGGCAGGTAGTCGTGAGAAGCACCATTTAAATAACCCCATCTAATCATAGCATACGGCACTGGATGTCATATGCTAATTTCTTGTTCCACCATTAAAGATCGAGTTTCATCAACGACTATCCAGACACACACACACACACTTTACCTAGATTTTAGTGGTTTTAAAGTCTCATAAAGTGTGTGAGTGTGGAGACAGGCCCTTCAGCCCACACCGATCAACATGTCCCATCAACACTCGCGCAAACGCTACACTCGGGCCGTTTGGCTACACTTAGAGAGGAACTGCAGATGCTGGTTTACACCGAAGATAGGCACAAAATGCTGGAGTAACTCAGCGGGTCAGGCAGCATCTCTGGGGAAAATGATTATGGGATGTTTTGGGTCGAGACCTGAAGTCTGAATAAATCTTCAGTCTGAAGAAGGGTGTTGACCCGAAATGGTAGGCTATTTAGAATGGAGATGAGGAAAAACGTTTTCACCCCTAGAGTTGTGAATCTGTGGAATTCTCTGCCTCAGAAGGCAGTGGAGGCCAATTCTCTGGATGCTTTCAAGAGCGAGTTAGATAGAGCTCTTAAAGATAGCTGAGTCAAGGGATATGGGGAGAAGGCAGGAACGGAGTACTGATTGTGAATGATCAGCCATGATCACAGTGAATGGCAGTGCTGGCTTGAAGGGCCAAATTACCTACTCCTGCACCTATTGTCTAGTGTCACCTATTCCTTTTCTCTAGAGATGCTGCCTGACCCGCTGAGTAATTCCAGCATTTTGTGTCTTATCTATCCTTATCGAACCTATCCCATCCTATCCATGTACTTGGCTAAATGTTTCTTAAACATTACAATAGTACCTGCATCTTTTTTGGACTTCCTTCGGATGGCAGGGATGTATTGTTTACACCTCAGAGTGCACAGCCCAGGGCATAGCCCAGGGTTTGCAGAATGAATGGCTTAATTCCAAGGAGACCATTCAGCTTTATAACCCCATTCAGAGATGTACTGTAGGTTTTGACTTCGCTATATGTCAGGAGAAAGACCCAAAATGCTGGAGTAACACTTGCGGGACAGACATCATCTCCGGAGAGAAGGAATAGATGACGTTTCGGGTCGTGACAAATGCAAACCAGCATCTGCTGGTTTGGAACTCCTTCGTACGCATTTTGTTTGCTCTACTGCGAAGTCTCCTCAAGGCATGAATAAGTTCTCCTCCTCTCTCCGACGAGTTCTGCAACGCCCCCTCTGTCTGAAGGAGGGTCTGGACCCGAAACGTCACCCATTCCTTCTCTCCAGAGATGCTGCCTGTACCGCTGAGTTACTCCAGCAATGTGTGTCTATCTTCGGTGTAAACCAGCATGTGCAGTTCCTTCCCACACATCATTTCGGGAATGTTGGTTTGCATTGGGCTGCTGTGGGCTTGCTCCGTTGTCAGAAGTGACACGCACCACCTTGTATCTGTCAGTGGCGATGCCTGGAGTGGATCTGTCAGAGCCACCATCTGTTGCTCCGTCTCCATTAATGTTGCCTCTCTAGCCTTTCCCCTGCCAGGTGCCGAGACCTCTCTCACTAAGGCGGATGCCAGCAGCCCGCTCACATCTTGTTCACACTCCACCTTGGCCGGTGAAGGTCGAAGGACTAAACTGTGGAGGCCATTACCAATTAACCCAATGCTGTTTACATTTTTACCTGATAAATAAGGACTGATGAAGCTCTTCCACTGATAGAGAATCATTTCCAATGAATTCTGTGCAGTCAGAGCTGAGATGTATTGCACATAGGAAGATCTGACAATCTACAAATTACTTTCTTGCAGAAATATTGGTCAAGATACCGTAAGACAATAAGACATAGGAGCAGAATTAGGCCATTCGGCCCATTACGTCTGCTCTGCCATTTGATCATGGCTAATCTATTCTTCCCTCTCAGCCCCCTTCTCCTGCCTTCTCGTCATAACCTTCGACACCCTTACTAATCAAGAACCGATCAATCTCCACTTTAGAAATACACAATGACTTGGCCTCCACAGCAGTCTGTGGCAATGAATTCCACAGATTCACCACCCTCTGGCTGAAGAAATTCCTCCTCGTGTCCATTCTAAAGGTATGTCCTTTTATTCTGAGGCTGTGCTCTCGTGTCCTAGACTCTCCAACAAATGAAAACACCCTCTCCACATCCACTCTGTCCAGGCTTTTCATTATTCAGTAGGTTTCAATGAGATCCCCCACCCTCTCATCCCTCTAAACTCCAGCGAGTACAGGCCCAGAGCCATCAATGCTACGGGGGGAACCATTGGATGAGACTTGGTTTAGTACATCAACAGCTGAGTGAAATAATAAATAACAGTGTGTGCAAAATACAGCAGCTCCGCCACAACACAGTAAGTCAGGCAGCACCTGCGGAGAGAGAAACTGAGTTAATTATTCCAATCAATGCACATTCATCAGAGCCTGATGCTATTTTAATTTCCATTCTCCCCCTTGGCTGTGGCCAGCGATCTATTTAAACAATCTTTCACAGTAATCCCTCTTTATAATGAGCTTGGACCCTAATTATTCAATTAATTCCATCTAAATTACTCGACAATTAGGAAAGATAGACAGGAAAGAAAGGGAGGAGGGGTGGCCCTTTTAATAAGGGAGGGAATAACGGCAATAGAGAGGAAGGATATTGCGTTGAAGGATCAGGATAGTGAAACAGCTTGGGTACAGATAGAGAATAACAAGGGGAAAAAAACACTAGTGGGTGTAATTTATAGACCTCCAAATAGCTGTGACGCTGTTAGTCAGAACATAAATCTGCAAATAGTTGACGCATGTAAAAAGGGAACTGCTGTAATCATGGGGGACTTCAATTTTCATATTAATTGGGCAAACCAAACTGGGCAGGGTAGACTAGAGGAAGAATTTATAGAATGTATTAGAGACGGGTTCCTAGAACAGTATGTCACAGAACCGACAAGGGGGGAGGCAATCTTGGATCTGGTCCTGTGTAATGAAGCAGGATTAATTAAAAATGTCATAGTTAGGGACTCGTTGGGAACAAGTGACCACAATATGGTCGAATTCCATATTCAAATAGAAGGGGAGCAGGTTGAAACTCAGGCTAGGGTGCTTAGTCTAAATAAGGGGGATTATGAAGGTATGAGGACTGAGCTGATCAAAGTTGACTGGGATAGCAGACTCAAGAATAAGACGGTACATGAGCAGTGGTGTACGTTTAAGGGTCTACTGTATAACCTTCAAGAAAAATTTATTCCTATGAAGAAAAAAAGGGGTAAGGGTAAGAACAGTCAGCCATGGCTCAGTAAAACTATAAAGGATAGTATTCGGCTGAAGGCAAGGGCATATAAGGTAGCCAGAGATAGTGGGAGGGTAGAGGATTGGGAAGCATTTAAAGGTCAGCAAAAAATAACTAAGAGATTAATTAAGACGGGGAAAATAGACTATGAAAGGAATTTAGCAAACAACATAAAAACTAATAGTAAGAGTTTTTATAGCTATATAAAAAGAAAAAGGGTGGCTAAGGTGAACGTTGGTCCATTGGAGGGTGAGACTGGAGAGTTGTTGGTGGGGAACATGGAAATGGCAAAGGCATTAAACGAGTATTTTGTATCAGTCTTCACCATAGAAGACACAAAAAATATTCCAACGTTGGATAAACAGGGGGCGGTAGGAATGGAGGAGCTAAATACTATTAAGATCACCAAGGAGGTGGTATTAGGGAAATTAATGAGACTGAAGGAGGATAAATCCCCTGGGCCTGATGGATTACATCCAAGGGTCTTGAGGGAGATAGCGGTGGGGATTGTGGATGCATTGGTGATAATTTTCCAAAACTCCCTGGAGGCAGGAACGGTCCCAGTGGATTGGAAAATGGCCAATGTAACACCTATATTTAAAAAAGGAAGTAAACAGAAAGCGGGTAACTATAGACCGGTTAGTCTAACATCGGTGGTGGGTAAAATGTTAGAGACAATTATTAAAGAAACACTAACGGGGCACTTGGATAAACATGACTTCATCGGACAGAACCAGCATGGTTTTGTGAAGGGGAAGTCCTGTTTAACGAATTTGCTCGAATTCTTTGAGGAAGTAACAACCCGGGTGGATAAAGGGGAACCGGTGGATGTGGTATACTTGGACTTCCAAAAGGCTTTTGACAAGGTGCCACATAAGAGACTATTGCTAAAAATAAAAAATTATGGAATTGGGGGTAATATATTAGCATGGGTAGAGGATTGGCTAACAAATAGGAAGCAGAGAGTGGGGATAAATGGTTCATACTCGGGATGGCAACCGGTAACTAGCGGGGTTCCGCAAGGGTCGGTGCTGGGACCCCAGTTGTTCACAATTTATATAAATGATTTGGAGGAGGGAACCAAGTGTAATATATCAAAATTTGCGGACGATACAAAAATGGGAGGAAAAGTAGGGGATGAGGAGGATAGGAAGAGTCTGCAAAAGGATATAGATAAGCTAGGTGAGTGGGCAACAACTTGGCAGATGAAGTTTAATACTAATAAATGTGAAGTCATTCACTTTGGGAAAAAAAATGATAGGGCAAGTTATTTTCTAAATGAGGAGGAGCTGCGTTGTAATGCAACGCAAAGGGATCTAGGGGTATTAGTACATGAATCACTAAAAGTTAGTATGCAGGTGCAGCAAGCAATCAGGAAGGCCAATGGAGTTTTGGCCTTTATTGCTAGGGGGATTGAGTATAAAAACACGGAGGTCTTGCTGCAGCTGTACACAGTATTAGTGAGACCACATTTGGAATACTGTGTACAGTTCTGGGGTCCATACTTAAGAAAGGATGTACTAGCCCTGGAGGCAGTGCAGCGAAGGTTTACAAGATTAATTCCTGCAATGAGGGGATTGACATATGAGGAAAGGTTAAGTAGGCTGGAACTCTACTCTTTGGAGTTTAGAAGAATGAGAGGCGATCTCATTGAAACATATAAGATCGTGAGGGGCCTTGATCGGGTGGATGCACCGAGGATGTTCCCAATGATCGGGGAAACTAGAACTAGGGGACATAGTTGCAGAATAAGGGGGGGCTCTTTTAAAACTGAGATGAGGAAGAACTTCTTCACCCAGAGGGTGGTTAATTTATGGAATTCACTGCCCCAGGGAGCAGTGGAAGCAGAAACTTTAAATATATTTAAGACTAAAATAGATGGTTTTTTAGCTGCCAAGGGGATAAGGGGCTACGGGGAGAGGGCAGGGATATGGACCTAGGTATGGTTAGTATAGTAAGACCTGAGTGATCTCCTGGACAAGTGTCGATCGCCTAGATTGGGGTCGGAGAGGAATTTCCCGGATTTTTTTCCCGAATTGGACCTGGGTTTTTATCCGGTTTTTTGCCTCCCCCAGGAGATCACGAGGTTTTTGGGGTGGAGAGGGGTGATAGCGGTATAAAGGGGAGGGTAGTGTCTTGTGTTCTGTGTCTTGTGTCTACTGTTTGTGGGTAAGTGTGTCTGTTTAGTGTTCAGCCATGAGCGAATGGCGGTGCGGGCTCGACGGACCTGGTGGTCTACTCTCGCACCTACTTTCTATGTTTCTATGTTTCTATGTAAACATCCTAGTGCAAGATTTATTTCCTGCTCAGAATTCTCTTGGTCTTTATACCATTTGTCATTTATAGAATAGGTTTTATAGGGCCAGCTGTTTACCCTTACCTTTAGACTAATAGAGATACAGTGGGGAAACAGGCCCTTTGGCCCACCGAGTCCATGCCGGCCATTGATCACCCCATACACTAACACTGACCAACACACCAGGGGGCAATTTTACCGAAGCCAATTAACCTACAAACCTGCATGTCTTTGGGATGTGGGAGGAAACCGAGCACCAGAAGAAAACACATGTCAAATGTACAAATTCCGTACAGGCAGCACCCAGAGTCAGGATTGAACCCAGGTCTCTGGCACTGCTGCGCCACTGTGTCACCTTGTGAAGGGATCAGTGGAGTTTTGTTCAGCTCATGGGCGGACATCATCACCTGAGCACGACACCGAGGCCAACTCAAAAGCCAGTTCCTCAATGCCCATCTCTAAGCCACAATCTCCAATCACGCTCTTGGCGATTATCATCCCTTCCACTGATACCAAGTCAAACTTGAAATCAACAGCCAAAACTTGGGTCATCCATTGTCCACTCGTATTGATGCACTGCTGGGAGAGGTACTTCCTCCCCCTCCCTCTCCCCTCTATTTTATATTTACCCAGTTTTCCCCCTCCCCCCCTCAATGCACACCTTTCTTCCCCATACGCCCCACCCATTCTTTCCCTCTTCTCCATCCCCTCCATTCACTCATCATCCGTCCCCCCCTACTCTGGGTCCCCCTTCCGCCTTCCCCCTCCCCCGTTCACTTCTAGACATCTTCCCTTCCTTTGGTTCCACATTTCATTCCTCGTCTTTTCTTATTTGATGCTAACACTTGCACTCCTTTTGTCTTCTCCACTCACCACCTCCACACTTTGCTGCTCTATCCACCCATCTCACTCATCTGCTAACCTACCCACCCCTTACCCGCATTCAGTATCATTTGCCAGCTGTTGCCCCATCCCATCTCCTCACCACTTTCGACCTATTATCTCTCCTCTACTCCAGTCTTGAAGAAGGGTCCCGACCCAGAACGTCATCTGTCCATTCCCTCCACAGATGCTGCCTGACCCACTGCGTTTCTCCAGCACTTAGTGTTTTGCTCCAGAGTCCTGTAACCTGCAGTCTCTTTCCAAATGGAAATGTTCTGCAGATTGAGAAGCAGGAAACTTGGTATGTTTCTCTCATCTGAACTGACCCCCGGGGGCTTTAGACTGGGAGAGTGGTGCATTGTTAGTATCACTTTATACAATAAAATGCTGGGCTGAATGAATGAAAATATTCGACCTAACTATTCGATCTGGCTCTCGGGTGAAAGGACATGTGTCCTAACCCACTGCACCACCTAATGGACAAAGTAACTCATGGTATATGGAAATCACAATTTGCTGGAAGTAAAGGCTAACCATCACTTCAATTATTGGTAAAACCAAATGAAATTAAAAAATGTGCACTGATTAGACCTTTATTTGTATAGAACAGGGCAGGATCTTGGCAGTCACTCAGTAATGGAGTGGCCATTGTTTATAGGTGTAATGCTCAGTCAAGGTTTACGCAGATCGATGTTGTAATTCAGTCTCGCAGGTGTTCCTACCAGCATCCCACCTACCTCTCTCCCCCCCCCCCCCCCCCCCCCCCCCCCCTTCTTAAAAGTATTTAACTTATTTGCTGTTTATGGCAATTTAATGTAGGCAACTTTTGACTAACACCAACTAGAGAGCAGGCCTGAGTTGAATCCTTAGACGATCAATAGTCAGACTCTACTGGATCTTATCTCGCACTAAACGTTATTCATGGAATTAGGTACATGGCAGTGAAAAATCAACGTTTTAATATGTTAATTTAAAACGTCCACTCATTTATTCCCCAATGACTGCATAATGTATAACACAAGGAACTCTCCTCTGCATTTACTATCACAACTGTTTAGTCAATGCAGCAACTGAGATTGTGGTGTCTCCTTTGAACAAGCAAAGTTATACTGAGGATATTTACATCCCCACATTTCACTTGTTCTAGATTAATATATCTTATCATTCATCTTAATATAACCCGGCTCAGCTGAAAGGCTTAAAAGGTTTCGAATGCCTCAGCATCTCGGCCTCTGCAAGGCTGAAGATCTAACAAACGTGTCACCTGTATCTGACAAAAGCAACGAAGCCTGCAACACGAGATGCTCGTCAGCTGGGCCCGACCACAGCACTCTGACAAAACAAGCTTCACAAGTAGACTTGTTTTTCTTCCCAACACTGAGTAAGAGTGAGTAGAAAGGAACATAATGCAGATGCTGGTTTATTCCGAAGATAGATACAAAGTGCTGCAGTAACTCAGCCGGCCAGGCAGCTTCGCTGGAGAAAAAGGATGGGTGACGTTTTGGGTCCACCCCCGAATCGTTACCCATCCCTTTTCTCCCGAGATGCTGCCTGGCCCGTTGAGTTACTCCCTGACTCGTTGAGTTACTCCAGCATTTTGGGTCTATCTGAGTAAGAGGTAGTTGGAGTTTCTCATTTATATATATGAGCCTTCAATGTAGACAGTCGTACTTCCAGGATTTTAAACACCTTTTAATCAGTGTATTTCTTCTCATGTTTCATTAACAGTTTAGACAAAAATAAAATGATACGAGGTTCATCTCACTCCCCAAAATCACTTTGCCTCCCTCCACAACTGAAAGCTCAGAGCCAAATCAAGTTGCATTTAAACAAATTACCAATGACTGCAGAAGGGCTCTTTGAAGTCTATGCTAATTTGTATAATGCAAGTCCATAATTAAGCGATACATCTTTGGTGAGGAGTTTAAGCTACACTGATAAGCTTTGCTTAATAACTTGCTTGGCTGATTTTCAGAGTTACTATATAATACTCTCCAGCCTCATCACTGAGTTGCAAGCGATATTCCCAATGGAGACATTGGAGACTACAGATGCTGGAATCTGGAGCAACTCAGCAAGGGTCAGTCCTGATGCACGGATTTGGCCTTTGGTCTGGAGGCTTGTGATGAGTGGTGTGCCTCAGGGATCGGTGCTGGGACCCATTGCTGTTTATATCAAGTTTGGATGAGAATTTAAAAGGCATTAAAGTGAGTGGCATTGTAGATAGCAAAGATGATTATCAAATATTACAACAGGGTCTTAATCAGATGGGCGAGTCGGGTGAGAAATGGTTAATAGAGTTTAATGCAGATAAGTGTGACGTTTTATTTTGGGAAGTCAAACCAGGCAGGACCTTCATTGTGAATGGCAGGGCCCTGGAGAATGTTGCAAAGCAAGGGGATCTAGGACATAAAGTAGCGCCACAGGTAGATAGGGTGGTAAAGGAGGCTTTTGGTACATTTGCCTTCTTCAGTATGGAGTACAGAAGTTGAGACATTATGTTACAGAAGTACAAGACATTAGTGAGACTGCATTAGAAATATTGTATTCAGTTTTGGTTACAATGTCATAGGAAGGAAGTCATTAAACTGGAAAGAGTGCAGAGAAGATTTGAGGATGTTGCCAGGACTCAAGTGTTGGAGCTACAGGAAGAGAATGGGCAAGCTAGGACATTATTCCTTGGAGCAGAGAGGGTTGGGAGGTGTATAAAATCATGTTGGGAATTGCTAGGGGGAATGTTTTGTTTTCACCCAGAAAGTGGAATGAAGAAACCGAGGTGAGTGTGGAAAGATTTAATGGGAAATGTGGGAGCAATATTTTTCACTCAGAGGTTCATGAGTAAACAGAACGAGCGGTTAGAGGAAGCACAATATCATTTCAAAGGCTTTGGTTAAGTAAGTGAATAGGAAACGTTTGAATGGATTTGAGCCAAATGGGAAGAAATGGGACTAGTTTAGATGGGGCATCTTGGTTGAGTTGAGCTGCAGGGCTCGTTTCCATGCTGTCTGACTCTATGGCTGAGAGTCCAGGGTACATACTTAGCAATTCCATCTATTGTCCCAGACCGACCTTCAGGATTATTCCAGGTGAATTTCCTGAACTCTGATGGTGATGAGGGCAGAGCTTTGCATCGGTACATCACAGTACCGCCCAGCCCTGATATTCTTCAGGCTGCATGTAAAATGGAACGGGCAAATCCATTGCACGTTATTCCCTGGTTCTAAAGGTGCTGCTGTGCCAAAGATACAGAGAATGACACTCTCTTCATTTCCAATTCAGAACATGCAGTCATCCCTACATGGTGATGCAAAGCAGGGCCTTGATGCAGGAAATAAGATGCCAACAACAGGCAGAAGATAGGAGGGAAAATCTAATTCAACAAGAATTTTAGTCTTAATGTCTGCAAGTTCAAGGAATTGGTGACTTTAGAAGAGGAAATCCAAGGATTCACAACATGTATATTATACGTATATTTTCTGTGCATTGTGTATGGGCTAACTGCTGCAATTAAGAATCAAATTGTTCTGATGTTGGTATATTTAAATATTCTTGATGCTCGAATAAAGATGACAAAGAACAGTGCACCCAGATCTTTGTGGCACTCCACTGGTCACAGGCCTCCAATCAGAAAACCAACACTCCGCTACCACCCTGAGCCTCTTTCCAACAAGCCAATTTTGAATCGTTTGCTAGCTCAATCCAGTTCCCACGTGATCTAACCTTCTAGACTAGCCTATCATGCAAGACCTTGTCAAAGACCGACAACACCCACCGCCCTAAATTCATCAATCGTCTTGGTGACTTCAAAAGACCTTCCATTTTTTGTGAGATGATTTCCCATGCACAAAGCCACACTATCTCAAATTAATCCTTGCCTAACATAAATGTTGGTAGATCCTGAACCTCAGAATCCCCTGCTGTAACTTACCCACCACCAAAGTCAATCTCACTGACTGGTAGTTCCCCGTCTTGCCTTTGCACCACTTCTAGAGTGGCGTAACAGTTGGGCTGCTGCCTCACAGCGCCGGAGACCCGGGTTCGATCCCAACTACTGGTGTCTGTACGAAGTTTGTACATTTTCCCTGTGACTGGAAAGGTTTTCTCCGGGTGCTCTGGTTTCCTCCCACACTCCAAAGATATACAGGTTTGTAGATTAATTGGCTTTGGTAAAATTGTAAATGGTCTCTAGTGTGTAGGATAGTGTTAGTGGGCCGAACTATTAGTTTTCGTGCTGTATCTCTAAAGTGAAGTAAAGGTACAATATCAAGCACCCTCCGGTCTTCCAGTACCTCCTCTGTGACTATAGATGACTCAAATCTCTCTGCCAGGTCCCCTGCAAATTCTTCTCTAGCTTTTCCCTTGTCCAAAGAAACACCATGTCAGTCTCTGGCATTTGTCTACCTTAAATGTTCGTTAATGCTGCTAGCACCTCAAATCATATATGCATCACAACTCATTTCTGAGACTGGGACTTGCACTCAATATCCACAATACGAAGAGAACCAGTCCGAAGAAGGGTCTGGCCTGAAATGTCTTCTGTCTGTTCTCTCCTCAGATGTTGCCTGGCCCACTGAGTTCCTCCTGCACTTTGTGTAGCGATCTGCAAAACCAAGATCCTTTACTGATCTGCCTTAGCTCTCGCGCATTGCCCTCTGACAAAGGATCACACATTAAGATCCTGGAAAGCTTGCGTTAGTTACCATACTTTGAGCACCACCTTTTGCTAAAGAGACATAGCTGATAAAATTCCGTCAATGCCCAAGTCAAAATTTGGTTGATGGAGGAAATGAACACCTCAGACCAGGCACAAAACTCATCATCTATCGGGCGGCAGTGACCATGGCCACCCCGAGACCTGGACAAGTTACATCAGGTATCTCCAGTTGCTGGAAAATTACTACCAATGCTGTCTTCACACAATCCTCCAAATTTACGAGATCGATAAGCAAACCAAGCTGCATTGGCAACTGACTTAAAAATATTGCCACATCCCTTCTAGGTACCTCTTGGCCCATGACCACCAAGTGAAGAGAGCAGATCTGAGCTACTATCTAATGCAGTGGCGATAATGTTAATGATGTTTAGTGCAAGATAAAGTCCAGTAAAATCCGATCAAATATCTCTACTGCATTGGAGACCCACTGCAGTGGAGAGCTTTGATCGGACTTTATCTTACACTAAACATTATTCCCTTTGCAGTGGCAGATTATTATATCGTTCAAGGAATTGTTCCTCTAGCCACTAAGCTAAATGGTTACTACACCCTTTATCTTGTATCCGTACACTGCGGATGGCTCGACTGTAATCATGTATTGTATTTCTGCTGACTGGTTAGCACGTAACAAAAACTTTTCACTGTATCTCAGTACACGTGATAATAAACTACACGGAACAATGGCCTCGTCGCCACCTCAGAACCCACACAATGAGTCAAAGCCAGTTTATATTATATTTTCTAATACCGGCAAGGCTATTTAAACCATCACACCCATGCTGGCAAACTTATTTCCTCACAAACTCGAATCCTTTCTCTTACACAAGCCCATTAATTCTCAAGTGATATTCCTGCCACCCTCCAAGACTGGCAGCAATTTATAGGATCTGGTCACTTAAACAGCATGTCATTGGGCTGAGGGAAGACACAGGAACTCCCTGGGGAAATCAACCCAATCCCAGGGAGACTGGAATCTCCATAGACAGCACCGAGGTCAGAATAGAAGTCGGGTCACTGGAGCGGTGAGAAGCCTCTACCACGTGCAGCACCACCATTTTGATCCTCAGGTCTTACCCAAGAGGGAAGAACCTTGTCCCCCTGCAGGGATGTTAAATATAACAGAGATAAACTTTAAAACTACAACTTTCAATAGAAAAAAAACCAAATCTTAAAAATATGCCATGGAAGATTGGGGGAGCATTTCATAGGTTTAGGTTTTAGAGATACAGCGGGAAAACAGGCCCTTTGGCCCACCGACCCCGTGCTAACCAGCGGTCCCCATACACCAGCACTAATCTTACACACTAGGGACAATTAACCATTTTTACCGAAGCCAATTAACCTACAAACCTGCACGTCTTTGGAATGTGGGTGGAAACCGGAGCACTCGTGGAAACCCACACGGTCACAAAGAGAATGTACAAACTGCTCCCGTAGTCAGGATTGAACCCGGGTCTCTGGCGCTGTAAGGCAGCAACTCTACTGCTGCGCCACCGTGCAGCCCCGTGCCGTCCGCCCATCATACGATGCCAACACATATCGGTCAATTGCCCTCAAACTCAACAAGTACATGAACTATTGGAGCATTTTGCTTTTGCACTTTCCTGAAGAACGCGATCCTCTCTTTCGTGAAAAGTCTGTTGGAAGTAGGTACACAAAATCTGCAAAACTGTGCTGGCCTGGGTGTCACATCAAACCGAGGGTGAAAGACTTATCACAATGCTCATCCAAGGTTAGCCTGTGAGAAGCATCATGCTCACAGATGAGGACAAACCGCAAAAATCTGGCAAGAATAACATTGTAAAACAAGCGCTATTATACAGCGAGAGGGAAAAAGTAAACAGGGCCAAAGTGTTGATATCTTAAATTTGGTGTCTTTTTAAGTTTTCTTCGGTGGATTTGATTCCTTTTGTTCTTGGGTGGTTGCAGTACATAGTAAAGATACATTTAACTTTAAAAAATGATAGGTTGCAGAACTGCAATTAAAGACAATAATCTATCGCCAGAGGGTTACTATACATAGGCAATGGGTTAAGAGAGATTTTCCCTAACAAGAAGAATAGGTATGTGGGGAAGAAGGGGAAAAATTCAGAGAATTAAAGGTGGGGGTGATGAAGGAGTGCTCCATAAAAATCAGCAGTACAATACTGCCACTTTTGTACAACCTTTCTGGTCCTTATTGTTCTGACCGTGAAGCAGTAGCAAGGCAGAGTAAATGGAACCCACTTTATGAAGAGCAGAGTCAGTGGCCAAATGAATCCATTTTGAAACCCATGTGGTGCTATTTCTTTGTGTGAAACAATAAGGGGCACAAAGGCAAGGACGGGAACATTTCCCAGAAGAATGTCTACACCTGGGTTAACAATGAGTCGTTTTAGAACTAACTGCCTGCAACTAAGGAACTGCAGGACCAAAGTAAAAAGTGCAGTTTACAAAAATCAATTAATACCATTAGACTTTTACACAATAAAAATCATATTGCTGATTAAAACTATTTGTTGTATTGACACTGTACATCAGTCAAAATCTGTTTGAATAAATTTCTTCGATCTAATGATTGTAGCATAATTGAAAGCAGGGACTGTATTGCTCCTGGCAATGCGAGATATGCAACATAATGAAACTCATACAGAGGGGCTACAGTAAAAATAAACACGTCTATAAATATAGCCAATATTGGCAAACCAGTCAACATTGCATCACAGAGGCTGTGACTCAAAGTTAAAGCAAATATACAAAATATCAAACAAACACACCAGCAATGAATTTGGTTAATTAGTACTAGCCAATTATTTCAATGCCCAATTCTTCCGCAGTCTTTTCAATGTTGTCAGTGGAGGGTCCTTCAGTCTCCATATTAGTGTCCTCACTGATTGGGCCTGTGCTCCCTGTGTTATGTGGTGCATTGGTCAGAACGTAGTAAACTGTCTCATTCTCCCCATGTTCGTTAGTCCGGTTGACCACCCGGATGATGGGACTTTTACTGGAGTCACAGGAGCCCAGTGGCGACTGCCGGAGATGCTCCAGGTCAGCACCATCACTGTAACTGCAGCGTTCCCTACATTCATTCGTACAACAGTTCAGAGAGTCGGCGCTCTGCTTGTCTACCCCCTGGTCCTCGCTGTTTGATTCTTCCACTGGCTCCAGTATAATCCCTCGTAGGTTCGCTTCTGACAAGACCAAACTCTCCGATATGCTCTCTAAGCGACCATCCTGCTTCTCCCGCTCTTTCATTAGCTGTTCAGTCAGTTCAACACTCTCATAACGTACTAGCTGTAGTCGCATGTAGCCATCTTCATGCTCTTTGTATCTAAGATTTAAAGCAACACTTACATAATTAAATAATTATAACTGAACAATGATTGATATCTAAAACAGGGTTACTTATCAATACTCTAAATTAAAACAGTAGAATATTCTTCAACATTATTCTAGAAACTCTATAATCACAACTGATGTTAAGACCATACAGTATTGAAAACTATATATTAGACGTAGGTAAACGTTGCCATAGGCCAGCCCTTGTTTAACCAAAACACAAATGCTTGAGGAACGCAGCATGAGAGACAGCATCGGGGGAGGGAATGGATATGGATACGTTATGAAATAAAGTTTGGGAGAATAAAATGCTGGGTTAGCATACCTGAAACGGGGATGACCTGAAGGCCACTTAAACTGATGTTTCTTCCTGAGGTGCACGGTCAGATTGTTACCTCTGGTGAAACATTTGTCACACACGTGACATTTGTATCTGGGTTCCATATCCCCCTGAGAAGAAGAGAGTAACAAATAGGTCATAACAAGCTGGATGACAACCAGTCACGGTGACCTTAAAGACAGTGAGTATCTACACAAAGCAAACGCTTGTAATGCTGATAACAAATTAATGGTTTTCAGTTTAAAAGAAGAATGGATTACACGTGCTACAGACACGCTCGAAAATTGGCTTGTAGAACAAAACCAAGAATGATTGAAATAGTTAATTTAAATTGTAGGTTAAACGGAAGAATCAATATTAATGACCTGGCAGTTAAAAAATTAAGTATGTGAGCAAATTGCTGTCATGAAAATACTCTGATCAGCTCCAGCTTGGATTGACGTTTAAGAGCTAATTGCTCACTTGCTCTTTCTGTTGTGAACAGCGCTGGAAAGTAGAGGCATGAAGAGGAACCTCATGAATTCTATTCTTGCAAATATCAAGATAAAATATCTGACAACCCACGAATGAAGAAATTCAATCCCAGAATGTAATGGTCTTTTATGTTTACTAAGAACGCCAATCTACCGCGGAGGCATTGGTTTCAGATTTACTATAGCTGTTGCAATGGTGTCAGCATTGATCAAATATAAAGGCTCCAAAATTACCACAGGTGTAAATAAATTCAAATGGAACTATACCTTCCAGATCAAAAAGGCAAAGGTTTTTTGCCCCAGGACACAGACTAGGGAGTGGTTTCATACAGTACCCACTGAAAATTATGGAAGCGTTTGAGAGATTAAAGGGGCAGCATACTGGCACAGTGGTAGAGTTGCGGCCTTACAGCGCCAAACACCTGGGTTGGATCCAGGCGGTCTACACGGAGTTGGTATGTGTTCCCCGTGACCTGAACCAAGAGTCATAAAATAAGGTTGTCACATCAATCCAATCACAAATTCAGGAGAAATCTCTACCTAGGCAGTGGTTTCAATGTACTGTTCACTAGCATAGGGAGTAGTTGAGGTGAAGAGCATAGAAACATTCCAGGGGAAGTTATAGACAGGCAGAAAGAATGGTAGAGAACTTGGAAGGTGCTGGATTACAAAGGGTAGAGGCAGCCCAACGAGAGGCCATATAGATTAGCAGAGATGTTGGGCTGAAAGACCCATTGCCATTGGTAAAAGAACAAGGTCACCCCATTCCAGATGGGATACATTGTCCATTTTCCTGCAGGTAGACTGACAACACAGAAGTGCGGCCTTCTGTTCCACTACTTACCTCATGTACTTTCCTGTAGTGGGACTTGATAGAATATTGGGATCGTGCGCTGAATGTACAACCCGCAAACTCACACCGATAGGTCGGGTCTTCACTGTGGGTGTCCAAATGTCTTCTTAGATCAACCAAGTTCTTGCAGCTGGGAGAAAACAAATTACAGTGATTCGTCTGAAGAAGGGTCTCGACCCGAAACGTCACGCATTCCTTCTCTCCCGAGACGAAAGATTAAAACGGAGAAATAGGAAGGAAAGCCCCTTAATTCAAGAGGTAAACAGAATGTGATTGAGTTCTGGGACTAATTTATAGACCGCTAAACAGCAGGAAAGAAACTAAAGGTGACATCTGTAGATGGAACAGAAATGTGTATTGGTGCAATTAAGAGAATTATCCAAAACTGGAGAATTGGGAGAAAAGCCGATTAATAGTTAATCACTTTCAATATGTTGCTACTTCAAGTGGGAAAGCAAGAATGGTTTATATAATCAGAAAATGGTGGAAACGTCCAAATAATCTGAGAATCTTGTTCTACGTAACAAATGAAGATACTAGTGACCTTAAGGCAGGGGATATTTTTTTTTTTATTCGGACATGGCAAGGACAATAATTTCAGGTAAGTGGAGGGTATGATTATGGTCTCAGTGCTCTACAAGATACAATTAAATTGAAGCAAGTAGAATAATTAAATCTTCAGTAAACATTAAAAGCCGGGCAAAAATAAGCCAGGTACATGTATACGGTGAAATTAAAATGACCAAAGAAAGCTACAAAGGCCATTAACAAAAACATCCAAAGGACAACAGTAAAAAGACCAAAAAACTGATAAAAAATAAAGATGACCAAAAAGGAGATAGGGATAATAAATGAAGAGACGGAGACAGTCGAAAAACTGTGCCTTAATTTTGAGGTAATGGAAACTGTGACTGCAGAATAAGCATCCGACAGGCCATCTTAAGAAAAGCAATTGTTCATACAAAAGTCCCAAAGGAAGCTCCAGAACAAAGAGGCAATAATGTTCTAAACATTCTGAAAACAAGATATGTGCCAAAACTGGATAAATGTGGGATATCTTTTCAGAAAAGGAAATTATAGAAAATTTATACGTGCCAAAATTGGCAACCAACCAGAAGACCCAGGGGACAAAACTACTGGACAAATATTTATTCCGCACGGATTTCTATAAAGGTACGACATGAGCTCAATCAAGATAGACCCCTGAAATAAAACAGGATCACAAGAAAAAAGTTCATGCATTGTATTTGGAATTTTTTACATTTGATAATAAACCAAATAGCAAATTGAATATATGGGACCTTGTGAACAAAGGACAGTTGTAAAACTTTCCATAACTGGAAAAGTTCACTTCTCATCTTTCTGCAATAGCTTTGTTTATTTTATATCTTCCATGTGATTTGGATTTAGGAATTAAGGAAATAGTTTAAGTTTGTTGATAATTTCAAATTAGAAAATGTGGCAAACTGTGAATGACTTAATGTGTGTGTACAAGTCTGATAGGCTGGACAAATAGATGGTCAGTATAATGAAGCAGCTACAAGAATGGGCAACAGAATTGCAAGCACAGTGATACTATTTGAAATGGAATAACAAAACACAATGACGTTCATTTTGCAAACAGAATGCAAAATTCCCAAACTTGTTGACAGAGTTCCACTGATTTCTTAACAGTTCACTGCCTCTGGACATCACATGTAATTTCTCAGCACTGACATAGGATCTTGCACCAGATCAGATCCTTTTGGAACAAAATTAGAACGTGCGAGAGTCTAAAGTTTGTTAAGGATTATGACGAGACAAAATCGGGATAGGTTATTTCCACTGATTGGTGAATATTTTCACAAAACGGGAACATTTAGACAAAATTATTTCCCAGGGCAAGGCAGAAAATCTTTGAGAGTCGGCAGTAAATGGATAAGATTCCCAACATTATAACACTTGACAAACCTGTATTCACAGTATTCACATCTGAATGGCTTTTCGTCACTATGGCGGAACTTGATATGGTTCCGCAAGGCAGACGGTGCTGGGCAGGTCATATCGCAAAATGGGCACTTGTAATAATTCACTAGAAAATAAAAGGATTCATTCAAATCCAAATTTGAAGGACACATCATTGTTCAGTAACAACTCAGGAGGCTTGGCCAGTGACTAAAGTAAGATTCATCCAAACCAAAAACATCATTCTAATGACTCTTAGACTTGTGACCCATTTTAGAATGAAAGTTAACACTCTTGACTAGTGGAGGCATGTCAAGGAAGAAAGTGCTTAGAATGTTTAAACCTCTAATGAACTGGGCTCCAACATGCAGGGACTGTTGAAGACTTTGGTTATCAAAACCTTCAATTCACCCCTATTAATTTCAGCAACGAGACTCCGACTAATAGATAACTATGACCAATTCTTAAGGAGTTGGTCTTCTTTCATCGACTTTTTGGAATCATGTGATGCAGCGGTACCGTAAAGATTGCTGATTTCAGTTCATGCCGCGGATCTACATCTCCGAATAAAGATTTGGCATAGTTGGCACCTAAAATTAGGTTCCACTGTATTGTTTTGTACTGTATTAACTTCTAATAAAATAAACAAAAATAAATAAATTTCAGCAACGAACCATCTTCCTCTTAGTGGTGGGAAACCTAAAGAGTATATCCATGGAGAATGCAGTGGTATGGCCTGGATTTTGCAGCTATAATAATGGCAAAACAGCAGCTTCACAATTTTGGAGCATGTGTAATACTCTGTGAAGACCCTGAAGTTGCTGTCAGCGTTTCAAAACTCTTATCGAACGCATTATTCTAGAGCATTCCCATCATTGGGAAATGTTAAAGTTATTCACAAACTAATCTTTTCATTAAAATATCCTGAAAGTTATTTTTTGTTGTTTGCTGGTGCGTCCAATCCAATTTAATAAGCCACCATTACACCAAAAGAAAAGAAAATCACAGAATGCAGTCGCAAAGTTTCGAAAACACGTTAGGAAATTTGATATTTTAAGGTGTATATTTTAACCTTGTTTCAGCATTTTAGAGCATTAGCAAAAATATGCCTTTTCTTTCCCACTTTAATTAACTTTGATGATGGGCAAAGTTAAAAAGATGTGCGGGGCAAGCTTTTGTAAAATGCAGAGGGTGCCTGGAATGTGTTGCCAAGGGTGGTGATAGTTACGATACTGGCGTTTAAGAGGCTTTAGGATAGGCACACGGACATGCGGAGAATGGAGGCCTATGGATCATGTGCAGGCAGATGAGATTAGTTTATCTTGGCATTATGTTCAGGAAAGACATTGTGGGATGAAGGGCCTGTTCCCGTCTGTACATTTCGATGTTCTGAGATGACACGATTGCTGGCATTTGACGTGATGGATGACAGGAGTCAACTACTCCAGAGATCGGTAGAACTACGTGGACAACTTTCTTTGAAAAAAAAAATTGGACTCTGTTGATCATAAAATCTAGAGTATTAGGGATTTCCAAATAGTCATAGAATCAGTAATACAGCAGAGAAACAGGCCCTTCTGCCCAGTTTGCCCATGCCGACCAAGGCATCTACACTAGTCCCACCTGCCTACATTTGGCCCGTATCCCTCTAAACCTTTCCTATCCATGTATCTGTCCAAATATCCTTTAAATGTTATAATTTCTGCCTCAACTACCCTCTCTCCAAATGGGAGATGATCACCTGGACAAACCCAAATGACGTTGGTGCAAGTAGGAACACCATTCGGTTAAAATAATATTAACAAAAAGTGGCAAATATTCATACAACAGGATGCCAATTGATAAGGTGAAAAACACCCTGGAACTTGACTTGCCATGATGCCGCATGTGATCCCTGAGTAGCCTTTCAGTGGCGAATCTTTTAGAGCAGTGGGAGCACTGGAAGCGTTGATCTAGTGAGACAAAATAAAACTCATCACAGGCAATTCTTATAGCAATAGGTTCAGTATTGTGTAAAAATAGAGTCACATGCTGCCTTTGTGTATCCGTATCTAGGTCAATGACATCAAATGACATGTGTTATCACAACCCATTTTGAAGTATCTGGCTTTATATCAAAGTCACACAGTAAATAACTTCTGCCAGATACTGCCTCAAAGGACAACAGATTAACCCACTTTACAAACCATGTAACAACTCCGAACTGGGGTTCACTTCCAGAAATATTTTCAATCTTTCCACTGCAGTTGTGCAGTGGTTAGGAGCTAGGCTATGTGCATCATTTAAATGCCCAGACCACGCTTTGGGTAACCATTTAAAAAAATCGTAGTTACAAAAAAAAAAAAAAATTCTCTTGAAGCGGCCTACAGCGGTGGAGGACAGCACAGCTACACTGAGCCAGGCCGACCCAGCAACACAGCCAGGACAACTTAAAATTGCGCAAAACTGGCGACTCCGTATACTGCCAGTGTACTACTGTTATACAGTAATATTGTATCTGAGATGCTTATCCAAGATGTATTCAAGTGCTTATATATAGTGATACATGTACTGAGCTGCATGCAAACATGAATTTCACTGTACCTTGGTACATGTGACATATAAAGAACCATTGATCATCGAACAATCCAAGAACATTTTACTTACATTCCGTGGCTGTCTGCCTGCGGATGTGATCAAAGAATTTGGTGTTGCTGGCAAACATTCCCCCACAAGTCGGGCATGCCACCACTTTCTCCTGAGTGTGACTTCGCAAATGTTCCCGTAACTTAAACTTTACCTTGAATGTTGCCTCACAATCTAAAGGGGAACAAATGGGTAATAAATATCCAAAAATATAACAGGAATGATAAGGTGTGCAGATTAAATAAATAGTGAATGATTTAAGTTAAGTTTAGCGAAAACAGGCCCATCGAGTTCATGTCGACCAGCGATCCCCGTACACCAGCATTATCATCGGGACAATTTACAATTCTTACCGAAGCCAATTACTTCAAACCTGTACGCCTTTGGAATGTGGGAGGAAACCGGAGCTCCCGGAGAAAACCCACGTGGTCACAGGGAGAACGTACAAACTCCGTTCAAACAGCACTCGTAGTCAGGATCACACCTGGGTCTCTGGCACTGTAAGGTAGCAACTCCACTGCTGTACCACCCTTCTCTTTGTTCAGAGAATCAGTTAAACATATGCATTCACATCCCAGTCAATCCTTTCAATTGCTTTGAGATCCCGATATTCTATCTAACCAAAATATATTTATCTGTATTGTTTAATAAATGTCATTATCCTTACCTTTTGTTAGCTAACATGGAAACATACCATTGTCCCCTGCAGCCACAGCTCAAATTGAGTTCCCATTATGTAATTATCAATGTGTAGAATTATATGAAACTTGTGCCTTTGCAAATTGGAAAACACTCAAGCTTATTCTCCCTTTCCTGATTACTTAGTCTTCTCAACTTCAATTATAAGTATTACTTTAGGAGGCTTCTCTTCAAATAACCTCAAAGTCCAAATTGAACCACAACACTACTTTTAATCCATATTACATAGGATGACATTTTCTAACTACTAATGTTATGTATAAAACGGTAAGCATCCAGAAAAGCGGCCATTACGGTGCTCAAATTCAACTGTCCTAACACAACGAGCTTGCTAGGAATTCATAAATTTCGACTCATAGGACAGCTAGGTTTGCTGTGCAAATTATAGTGTGTGAATAAGAACCTGACAACCAATCTAGCTCCATTTAGGGCTCACCTTTCCAACAGCACGGAATTATAATATTAGTGTCTGTGGTTGCATCACGATCTGAACACATTCCATGCATGTCCACGTGCCTGTAGAACCATTCTGGATTCTCAAAAGTGCTCTAAAAAAGAAAACAGCACATCAACAAATGGGAAAGCAAAACGATAAGTGATAAACTGTTAAACACAACATGCAGCCTGTACAGATGTAGGCATGCAGAGGTACCAGGGGAAATCACACACAGACACAAAATGAGGCTGCACTTGCAGCAAAGGAGGCAACTGATCGTACTTGGGAAGTGGCATTTTGCTCCTTCATCCAATATCATTGTCAGAATAGGACTATATTGTTATGGTCACTGCAGATTAATATAATAAAGCTCAATGCAATGTTTTCAATGTTTAGTCAGCACAGTGGTACAGCTAATAGAGTTGCTGCTTCATAGCGTCAGGGATCCCTGACCTCCAGTGTTGTCTTTATGGAGTTTGCATGTCCTCCCTGTGAACACATGAGTTGCCTGCAGAGATACAGGTCAGCAGGTTCATTAGCCCCTGTAAATGGTTCCTGGTGTGTAGATGTTGGGTAGAATCTCGGCAAAATTGGTGGGAATGTGGGAATAATAAAAACGGGGAAACAAGGAACTGACAAAAGACACAAAGTGAGTAACTCAGCAGGTCAGGCAGCATCTCTGGAGATGGGTCTTCGTCAATAATAAAATGGGATTTGTGCAAACCGGTGGTCGATGGACGGTGCGGATTTGGTGGGCAAAGGGCCTATTTCTATACTAAAGGTCTCGATGATTCTACCATACGAAGGGCAGAGTTAGAAGGACCAAGAAACAAGACTGGGTGTGGAAACAAACTTCCAAGATGATTGAGCAACTCACGTCACAGTGCCCCCAGAGGCAAATAAAACTCTCTGGAATTTCTGGAATGATATTACGGCTCTGCCGATCCAATAAACAATGCTCAAGTTCAGTCTGAGCCTGGAGGGTCTGCAGACCCCAGTATTTAAGCTTTGTGTGGTAGGCGTGAAAATATACATGTCGGATCACGTCTGTTGAACTCTCCACCGAGTAGAACCCACAGTCGGCCCACAGGCACTGATGCTCCTCTGAGAAATAAGAGGACAAACAAAGTGGGTCAATGAGGACGGTTAGTTATTGGACAGAAAATATATAATGCTGGGAATTCTCAGCAAGTCAGGCAGCACCTGTGGAGAATCGCAGAATTAACACCTAAAAATGGTCACCTTTCAGGTTTCTAGTAATGAAAGTGTTCTGTATCCCTGTTCGTGCATCGTTTTATCTCCTCTTCCCTTGTCCTCCCTTACCTCCTGTTACATCTCCCAGATGGCTCAGTGGTGATTAACAAACCTGCACTAAGCTGGCACCACCACAGGTTTCAGTCAGTCTATTGGTCTGCACCCTGTCACATACATTCACTTTGTCCTCTCCAATCCTTCAACTTCTTGCTACATAAAACATTTGTTCCAAATGGTCACAGGTCTAATGAATGGTGATGGACACATGTCATACAGCAATGTGTGCAAGAGTAACACCCAATTAATTTTCTAATTCCATTTCCCTTGTCGGCAAATCATCAATATAAGAGCTACTGGTTCTTTCTAGTTAGTTATGGTTGGTGTTAGCTGTAATCGGGGAAGTTAGTATGGAGACGATAACTCACTCTATTAGACAAAGGAGTGATAGCTGGGCTGGGATAAAGTTGTACAGCATGGAAACAGGCCCATCGGCCCAACTTGCATGTACTGATCTAGATGCCACATCTACACTAGTCTCACTTGCCCGCATTTGGCCCAAATTTCTCTAAACCTTTCCTATTCATGTACCTGTCCATGTGCCTTTCAAATGTTGTTATAATACCTACTTCAACTACCACCCATAGCATATTGTTCCATATACCCACCACCCTCGGTGAGAAAAAGGTTTTCCCTCAGATCCTCATTTAATCTTTCCCCTCTCACTTTGAAAACATGTGGGACAGGCAGCATCTCTGGAGAGAGGAATGGGTAACCTTTTCGGTCGAGACCCTTCTTCAGACTGGTTTGATTCCCCTATTTTGGGTGAAAGCCTCCATTGACCCCATCTATTCCCCTCATGATCTTATACACCTCTTTAAGATCACCCCTCATCCTCCTGCGGTCCAAGGAATAAAGTCCTTGCCTGCTCAACCTCTCCCCAAGGCTCAGGCCCTCAAGTACCTGCAACATACATGCAAATATTCTCTGCACTCTATCTCTCCAGAGATGGTGCCTAATTTGCTATGTAATAAAAATACAGTAAATAGAGTATTTAATTTTTGTCACGAAAACAAATGGTTCTCCTATTTTACATCCCATTTGTAGAATCAAAATTTCAAACTGAGCAATATACTTTCAAAAATCTGTGTGTGTTAATCTGGGCATGCTCCTAAAAACAAAGGTTAAAAGATCAAATTAGTATCACAGGGTAGACATGAATTATTTTCAAGTCTATCAGAACAGTAGAAATCCTGAAGACTGCTAATCATTCCTGCCTCACAAGCAGAATATAAGGGAGAGACACACACAAAGTGCTGGAGTAACTCAGTAGGTCAGGCAGCATCTCTGGAGAAAAAGGATAGATGACGTTTCGGGTCGGGACCCTTCTTCAGAAAAATGGGTAACTAAATGGCCCATTGAGTTCTATCTGCGAGAGTTATTCAAATCCAGGCAATACTACCATTGGCTATCATTAAATGATGCCATTTCTGGTGAATATTTTCTAAATTCTGTTTTTTTCTCTTCCACTCAAAGGTCGCTACCACCAGCTCAACCCACCTTGTGGCTCATTATCACTCTCGTCTCCTTGGATTTGCTCCTTTAAATGCTCCTTCAAATGCCCCGCGATGTGATTGCTGAAATCTTCCATTCCAGATGCAGTAAATCCACACGACCCCCATTCACACAAAAGCACCAGAGAATCATATTTCATATTCTTTCCAGCTGCCATGATGTCACACCTAGTTAAATAAGAATACAATTTCTGTTAATAGTTTTCAGAATACTTCACCAGTGTGCATAAAACTACATTTAGTGCATTAACTAATCAAATGTTTAATTATTGGTTCATGATCACAGGCCATAGGCAGCTTCAAAGACACTATAATTGTCATCATTCACAATTTCAAATATACAATATGCTTGCAGAAATCTGGGTGTGCTCATGTAGACAGAGTTCTCTGTCCAGGCATTTACATTTTAATGCACTAAGATACATGAACAGACTTTGGAAGCTTTAAAAGTTTTAACTGCCTTTCTAGGATCTAATACTTTTCCAAATCTGCATCTGCATTTCACTCTAGATATTCCTCTTGTGGCTTTGGCGATCAGAGTCATAGGGTCATGCAGCACGGGAACAGACTAACCCTAACAAACTAAGTCCAACTAACCCTTGTTGTCCAAGGTGATAATCTATGATAGTCCCATTTCCCTGAATTTGGCCCATATCCTTCTAAACGTTAAAGAGACCTTAAACCCTACAGAGGCTGCTTACAATCATGCAGAAATGAGGAACTGTAGATGCTGGCTTATATTTAAAAGAAAGACAAAGTGTTGGAGTAACTCAGCATCTCTGGAGAACATGGATAGGTGACATTTCAGGTCAGGACCTTTCCTCTCAATCCAAAGCCTCACCCATCCACACTGTCCAGTAATGCGGCCTGACTTGCCAAGTTATTCCAGCACTGTGTGTTTTTATCCATTCACCTGATGATCACTTAAGGGCCTGTCCCACTGTACGAGCTAATTCAAGAGTTCGCCCGCGTTTCCCCTGATTCGAACTCGGAGAATTACGGTAATAGCCGTTCGTAGGTACTCAGGGCTCTTGTGGACATTTTTCAAAGCTGAAATTTTTTCACAAGTCTTCACGAGCTTACCGCGTTTCCAGAGTACCTGCCGTTAGCGTTACAAGCCTCTAAGAGACGTCCCGTGCTCCGACGCACCCACCACATACATTCTACGTGCTTACGAGTTTGATTTTGTTTTAAACTCGGGAGAGCTCTTGAATTAACTCGTACAGTGGGACAGCCCCTTCAAGGTATCAGTATTGCAAGCGTTTTAAGATGTTAAATTGAATTGTCTGTATACCAGCTTTGTGATGTTGGTCACACTGTTTATGTAACTTCTTTATTATGGAAAACTGATGAAACTGTGAAAAATATTTACCCCGTCTTCCGTTTTGCCATTTTGTTCTGCTCAAATCACATCCTACATCCAGGCAAAGCTTTTCTCATTGATTGATTGCATTTTCAGGCACGTAGATGCACAATATACCAGTGTGCATAAAACGACATAAACTTTGTCTTGGTTGCCCGTTACAATCCACTCAGATATCCAGGAAGTTGTTAATTTACCTCAAGTGATGTTGTCGCACAGGGCTACCCAAGTTTACGATGATAGATGTGGAGGTTAGAAAACTTCCTAAAAAAAATTAGAGTGGCATTTTTGGTTGAATGCATCGAGCACTATCATACCAATTATCCAATTTGCTTGAGATTTGTATGTTGAGCAACAGACTCACTTCATATCGTATATCATTAAAATTTAGAATTACATTCACTGAAATCATTCAGGTTATTGAAGCCCCTGTAAACATTAAATGCAGATTTATTTCAGATAGTAGAGAACTCAAATCAATTCACACTGCATACAATTGCTCATTACAAAATTGAAGTTTACTGCAGGTTTCCAACATAGCCCCAACTAAAGCTTTAACAACACTCTCCCTTCCCCATCAGGCTCTCGCCTCACCCTCTGTCTCCTTTCCTGTATCTCGCCTTTCTTCCATCCTCCTCTCCCTCACTACCCTCCCACCACTTCATCTCCTTCCCTCCCACGCTCTTACCCTCCCTCCACCATACTCTCCAGAAACCGTCGGTCCCACTCTTCCCCCTTTCCTATTCCCATCCTCTCCCTTCTCCAATTCCCCCCTTCCACCTCTCCATTCCTCCCTCACCTACCCTCTTTCCCACCTTCCCTCTCTCCCACCTTCCCTCTCCCCCACCTTCCCTCTCTCCCACTCCCACCTTCCTTCTGTCCCACTCCCACCTTCCCTGTCCCACTCCCACCTTCCTTCCTTCTCTCTCTCCCTCTCTCCTCACTCCCACCTTCCCTCTCTCCCTGTCCCACTCCCACCTTCCTTCCTTCCCTCCCTCTCCCTCTCTCCTCACTCCCACCTTCCCTCTCTCCCTCTGTCCCACCTTCCCTCTGTCCCACTCCCACCTTCCTTCCCTCTCTCCTCACTCCCACCTTCCCTCTCTCCCTCTGTCCCACTCCCACCTTCCCTCTCTCCCACTCCCACCTTCTTTCCTTATCTCTCCTCTCCCACCTTCCCTCTCTCCCTCTGTCCCACTCCACCTTCTCCCTGTCCCACTCCCACCTTCTCTCTCTCCCTCTCTCCCACCTTCCCTCTCTCCCTCTGTCCCACTCCCACCTTCTCTCTCTCTCTCTCCCACCTTCCCTCTCTCCCTCTGTCCCACTCCCACCTTCTCCCTGTCCCACTCCCACCTTCTCTCTCTCCCTCTCTCCCTCTGTCCCACTCCCACCTTCTCTCTCTCCCACCTTCTCCCTGTCCCACTCCCACCTTCTCTCTCTCCCTCTCTCCCACCTTCCCTCTCTCCCTCTCTCCCACCTTCCCTCTCTCCCTCTGTCCCACTCCCACCTTCTCTCTCTCTCTCTCTCCCCCACCTTCCCACTCCCACCTTCTCTCTCCCTCTCTCCCACCTTCTCTCTCCCTCTCTCCCACCTTCCCTCCCTCCCTCTCTCCCACCTTCCCTCCCTCTCGCCCACTCCCACCTTCCTTCTCTTCATCCTCCAGTTTGAGCCTGGAGTCGGCACCGGAAGTGCACTCGCTGGCGGCGGCGGGCCACTTCCGGCGGGTGGACCAGTGTCGGGGGCGGCGGCGGCGGCGGCAGCGCAGGGTCCGGGCTGGGGCTGAGGCCGGTGGTTCAGTGACGATGCCCCGTCACCACATCACACCCGCCCGCCCCGCCCGAAGCCTCAGCGACTCCCGGGAACCGCCGGGCCGGAGCCGCCGCCGCCGACTGGTGCAACTGAACCAAGCTCCCAGCCAATGGGGAGGTCGCGGCTGGGACAAAGCGTCCAATCAGCGGCTGTCCCGCGGGTCCGACCTCAACAGAGTCCGGACGGAATCATCACACGTGAAGCTCCGGAGAAAGGTTCCGCCGCCGGGCAGGTGCAGGCTATTCAGCCTCACAAATACATACCAGTCTTCATGTACAACACCAGCTCCTCTTACTGGTCTTCATCGACCACAGCAGCATAACTTGTGCTTAAGTATTTAACATATACAGCAGGGGTAGACAATTTAATTCTATACATACACAAAATGTTGGAGTAACTCAGCGGGACCGGCAGCATCTCTGGAGAAAAGGAACAGGTGATGTTTCGGGTCGAACCCCTTTTTCAGACTGAGAGACTCCTCCTGCCCTGATCTGCCATTCATCAATATCATGGTTGATCCTCTACATTAGCACAGTTTTCCACACTACTGCATCATCCCTAAATCTGCAGACATCATTTAATATATATTTTTAATTAACTTAATGACTTCACCTCCACAGCCCTCTGAGATAGTTCCAAAGATTTACCATCAATATTAAGAATTGATCGGGCTTACCCAAAATGTCAACCATTCCTTTGCGCATATAGATGCTGCACAATTGCTGAGTTCCTCCAGCAGTTGTTTTGTTCTAGATCTCAGTATCTGCAGTCTCTTAAAAAATACCTTCCCAGTCCAAAATGGCCCTCATTATTATAAATGCATGAAACATTACATCTGGAAGAGATGAGATTCCTCTTAGCAGATAAAGCAAACCAATTCCAAAAGACGTGGTCTACGTTTATGGACCTATTACAAGCATGAGGTGCAATAGTAATTTTTAAAAATAAATAAATAAATAAATGGTATCAGGACCTGGCATTGGGAGATAAAACAACAAAAACAGACTTGGTTGGTAGTCTTTCTGCGGAGTTTAATGTTATAATAGAGCGATTGTCCTTACTTTCTTTTTCTTTCTTTTCTAGGGTCTACTTTCTTACTTTACTTCCTTCTCTAACTTCTTTTCTAAGGGGCTTTCTTTTCCCAACACTCTTCTGCACTTCACAACTCTTGCGCACCTTCTTTACTTTCCTTACTTCTATCTTTTTCTTAAAGCTTTAAAAAAAATAAAAAATGAAGCGGTACAAAAAATGTATTAAGATATATGTGTTGTGTGTTATTGTAATTTACCGTAAAAAAAAAAAAAAAAAAAAAAAAAAATTATTATAAATGCAACCATGGTTCTAGATCCCTCAGCTGCGAGAAATATCTTCCCTGCATTCAGCCTGTCAACCCTTATAGGATTTTTTTCCGGTTTCAATAAGAATATAGACCCACTCTTGCCTTGTATAACAAACCCACTATCCCTGAAACCAGTTGAGGGAATGGTCCATTGCCTCTTTACTGCTTTTGAAGATCTCCTCTGCAGTAATTTATGAAATTACTGGGGCTCTGGAGATGCTGGTGGTTTCACCAGCTGAGTGCAGATAGAAACATTCTTCCCCATCACTCCAATCTCTCACCCAGACACAACCACTGCTGTCCATATGCCATATTCAGCAGAAGGGTCTCGTGCCAAAACATCACCCATTCCTTCTCTCTAGAGATGCTGAGTTACTCCAGCTTTTTGAGTCTACAATATCCATCTTGAGAGGTTGATGTTGTCTCTGCTCAATAACTTCTCTGAGGAATACCATCACTGATAAATGAAAGTATCCTTCTATTCCTAAGCTATGTCTTCAGGTCTGTTGTAGAATTAAAGATGTTGACCAGAGATGCTGCTGGGTTTAGTGGCTGAGGCAGATATGACAACGGCATTTAAGAGACTTTTGGATAGGCACATGGATATGCAGGGAATGGAGGGATATGGATTATGTGCAGATAAATAAGAGATGGCATTGTGTTTGGCAAGAGACTTTGTAGGCCAAAGGGCTTGTTCTTGGGCATACTATTGAATTGAATCCTTTATTTGTCATTCAGACCTTTCGGTCTGAACGAAATGTCGTTGCCTGCAGCCATACATGTAATAATAAACAACACACAATAAACACAAATTAACATCCACCACAGTGAGTTCACCAAGCACCTCCTCACTGTGATGGAGGCAAAAGTCTTAGGGTTGCTGTCTCTTCCCTCCTCTTCTCCCTCTGCGCTGAGGCGATACCCCACCGGGCGATGGTAAGTCAGTCCCGCGGTTCAAGCTCCGTGGGCCCGGGGGTGGTCGAAGCTGCCGCCCTCCAGTCCATCGGACGCAGTTGTTGCCACGGGAGCTCCGGAAAACAGGCTTCAATCTGTGACCCGCGAGCTCCTGACGATGTCATCCACTGGCCCGCGGCCGAGCCCCGGATTCAGGTCACCGCCGCCTCAGCCACCGGAGCACCGTCTCCGCCCCGGGCAGCCCACACGGGAGCGTCTCTGCCCCGCACCGGGCCGCCCCCATGGGAGCGCCTTCCAGCAGGGAGCCAGGCCACCCAAATGGGAGCACCTTCCAGCCGGGCCGCCCCCACGGGAGCGCCTTCCAGCTGGGAGCCGGGCCGTCCTCACGGGAGCACCTTCCAGCCGGGAGCCGGGCCTCCCTCACAGGAGTGTCCCCGCGCCGTCCACCCTCACCGGAGCGCCGAGTCGTGCCGCTGCCCGAACGCCGCCGCAGCTCGAAAACGGCCAGCCTCGCGTTGGTGAGTACTGGCTGGCTCTACCTCCGGAGCGTCGAGGTCGGAGGCCGCCAGCTCCGCCATTAGGCCTCAGCTCAGACGGGGGAAGAGAAGGGGGATACGACAAGAAAGTCGCATTCCCCCGAAGGGAGAAACAGAAAGCCCTGTTTCACCCCACACATAACACAACCTAATAATCAAAAGTTTAACTGAACAAGACAAAAAAAACAAAAAAGTAAAAACAGACAGACTGCAGGCAAGCCGCAGCCGTTTCACAGCGCCGCCACTTCCATTCTATGGTACCTATCACATCAGAGCCAATAGTACTATCAAGCTGCAGATTACACATCAGAATGAGTTTAAGCAGTTTATTGTCATGTCTACTATAAAAAGAAGACTGTCTGCATTGTTACACTTCCAATGGCCATTTGATTTTACCCTCCTGGCTGTAACAAGATAATTTTCTTTCTGCCAGTAGGAGTCCTACTAGTGTAAAAACGTCAGAAGTCGAGAGATGTTTGTTCTGTCTAATCTATTATAAAACACCATTTAACCTTTACTTAGCTGAAATTTCACTTGCAGTGCTCATTGAAGATGACAACAAACTGCTCCTGCAATACCACCCAAATGGGATTGCAGTTTTGCAATTCTATGATTTGTTGCAATATTAGTACTTCATTCAAAGAGTTTAAACAACCAAGTGCAGAGAAATAGAGTCGTGGAGCTATGCAGCACAGAGACAGACCCTTCGGCCCAACTCATCCATGCTGACAAAGTTAACTAACCAAGCTAGTCCCACTTGCCTGCACCTGACTCATATCTCTCCAAAACATTCTTATCCATGTACCTGTTCAAGTGTCTTTTAAGTGTTGTAATTGTTCCTGCCTCAACCACTTTCTCTGTCAACTTGTTCCATATATGCACAGCTCATTGTGTGATAAAGGTGTTCCTCGGGTCCCTTATAAATCTTTCTCCTCTTAACTTAACAGACATGGCCGTCAGTTTTAAACTACCCTGCGTTGAGGGAAAGACTGGATATTTACCTTATCTATACCCTCTCATGGTTTAATAAACCTCTATCCCTCAGACTCCAACATTCCAGGGAAAAAAGACCCAGCCTATCCTTTTAACTTAAACCTTCCAAACTCTGTAACAAATCTTGCATATCTTTTTGTACCCTTTCCAGTTTAACAATATCCTTCCTACAGCAGGGGCAACCAAAACTGTACATGGTACTTCAAATGTGGCTTTAGCAATATCGTGTACAGCTGTAACATGACATTCCAACCTCTGCACTAAATGTACCCTGACGATTAAGGCAAACATGCCAAACACCCTCTTCATCATTCCAGCAATCCAAGTCAAGTGTGCCGCTTTGTCCTTGATAGTGCTGAGCTTCTGGAATGTTGCTGGAGTTGCTTATCCCTTGCATGGTGAGTAGACAGTGAGGTGTCAGAAGGAGAGTCACTCACCAACTGATAATCTCTGACCTGCCCTGGTAGACACATTATTTATGAGGCTTAGACACAAAATGCTGGAGTAGCGGGCCAGGCAGCATCTCTGGAGAAAAGGAATAGGTGACGTTTCGGGTCGGAACCCTTCTTCAGACCCGAAATGTCGCCTATTGCTTTTCTCCAGCGATGCTGCCTGATCCGCTGAATTGCTCCAGCATTTTGTGTCTATATTTGGTATAACCCAGCATCTGCAATTCCTTCCTACCCATTATTTATGTGGCTTGTCCAGTTGAATGTCACTCTGAGCTAAGTCACATTAATTTTGGAAGTTAACAGTCATCAAAAGCTGACAAAATCTGAATCTGAATCTGACAAAAAGGTGTATTTTTCACTTTCACATTTGTGAAGAAGCTTGAATTAGGATTCACATACGTATTTTACTGAAGTTTTTATTTGGTTCCTGAAGCCACAGTTGTCAGAGCCCTATTGTTTATATTGTCACCAACTGATGGAGTATCTTATTCTCAATTATGCACACTTCTACACAATTTTATACACAATGTATAAAAAAGTAACATTCTCTTACATATTATTCAAATATTCATTTATCTTTCAAGTTACCAGATTTAGAATAGGGTCACGACAAGACAACACACATATAGGAAAGACTCACCATTAAAAGATTTCCGAGCAGTGGATTAATTTCAGTGTCCAGATGCAATATTTTATTCTTACCATGGACACACAAAATATCTAGCTGATAGAATCCCTGTTCCTTAAACATTATTTTCAATAATTGCTGTTAAATTATCATTATTTAACTGAGGGAAGTAACATGTGATGATAATTGATGCAATTTAATGTGCAGTTTTATTCAGTTGATTGAGTTGTAAAGTCTTATAAATAAATTACTTTATTTTAAGGCTGTCAGCAATGCATCAATGCTGAATGTCTTAGGACTTCATCCAGTGTAGTTTGCTCTTAACATGCTTCTAGTTTCCATTTACAGCTATTATTTTAAGCCTGCAGCTACTTCTTTGGATTATTGACCCCCAAAACAGACTTCTAGGGTAAGGCCCTGATGGTGCCTTCTGTCCATTCCCTCCACAGATGCTGTCTGAAGAAGGGTTTCGGCCCGAAACGTTACCTATTTCCTTCGCTCCATAGATGCTTCTGCACCCGCTGAGTTTCTCCAGCATTTTTGTGTACCTTCGATTTTACAGCATCTGCAGTTCCTTCTTGAACAACATGCTGCCTGACCTGATGGCTTCCTCCAGCATTTTGTGTTTTGCCCCTAAGGTCCTGTTTGTTGCTGTAAATTGCATAAATAACCACTTACTGTCCTTGCAACATGCAAACTTTACAAAAATAAACAATTTACTAACTGTCCCCTTTGCCTCCAGTTACCCGAACCATATAGGAAAGATTCACCATTGGCAGTTCATAGCATTGACCATATTTGTAAGAGTTTACACTTCTCCACATTCTGCACAGCAAAAATTCCCTTTCCAAGAAATCCGAGACAGTGCCCAGGTGTGGAAACACTAGCACCACTCTATCATTCTTCAATTTCACTCAATTTAGAGATACAGCATGTAAACAGGCTCTCCAGCCCACCGAGCCCATACCGAACCTCGATCACCCGTTAACACTAGTTCTATGTTATCCCGCCATCTCATCCATTCCCTACACAAGGGGCAATTCACAGAGTGCAATTAACCTGCAAACCCCAATGTCTGGGGCGTGAGAGTAAACCCATGCGGTCACAGGGGGCACATGCAAACTCCACACAGACAGACCACCAGGTCAAAATCAAACCCGGGTCTCTAGCGCTGGGAGGCAACCACTTGCTTTATTAATAATTTTTGAATGTTAGTTATGCAGTGTGTACTTTGACATTACTAATGGTGTTACTGGCAAACACTGCCTCAAGCTGCATGGCTTTCAAGTTAAAGCTCAGGAATGTCAATACATTTTCTCTTAGTGTAGTCCATCTGCCAGACACAAAGATGTCTCTTCAGATTACCCCCTAAAGTCATTGTTATCACTACTCAGACAGGATATTTTATGAATGAAGTAAAATGCCAGTCGCGAACTGGAATGATGCAAGAGCTCGAGTGATTTTACAATCATTGGTAAGATAAGGGCTCAGTCTCCAGAACTGAACAAATAATCTTGAAATTAAAACAAAGGATTCAAGAAAGTGAAAGGCTCTTCCTTACATCAAGATAGTGAAAGGCTCTTCCTTACATCAAGATAGTGAAAGGCTCTTCCTTACATAAAGCATCCTTTGATATTGCACCAAGTTCTAGAGGAACATAGAGCAAAGATGTGTGCAACATAATGAAGTGCATCATTCAAGAACAATTACATTGAAATTGTCCCCACGCAATTTGGAGATCCAGTCACATTATTTTATGCAGTCACTTAAATCATAAAGACAGACCATTACACACACTCTCTCATTAGATTCCTTCAATGCTCACATGAATTAGATCAAAATATATTCAAGACCAACTTTTAGCAACATTATTTAACAATGAAGTGCACTAACAATAAAAATCAAATCAAAATCCCAACTCCGCACATCCAACCAAGCAATCAATTGACACCCAGGTGTTCTGTAAGCGAGGCAGGCAGGTCAGAGTTAAACAACTCCCAAGAGGAATAATCCATGCTTCAAATATTTGCAAATGAGAATCAGACTTCATAAAACCAGCGGACTAGGTGATAACGGATCAGAAAAGCAAACACACTTCCTGAGACCTGGAGAGGTTGTTAAAGACAAATTGGTTAGAAAATGCAAATACTGCTTTACATTTACAATATCCAATTTTGACAGTGCACAAAGATGAAACTTACTGTGTATGCCCACAGCTGGTCTCTTTACTGGCTGCAAGCATTGAATTAGCAGTGTTTTTTGGTAGGTTTACAAAGGCACTGTCTAAAGTGTGAGAAACGCTTCAGAATGATCAGAAAGGACACAACATGCTGGAGTAACTCAGAAGGTCAGGCAGCATCTCTGGAGAACATAGATAGGTGACATTGCGGGTCGAGACCCTTCTTTAGACTAATTGTAAGATGGTTGAAGAAAGCTGGAAATGAGGAGAGGCAGGACAAAACATGGCAACATAGGTGAGGAGGTTTTTTTGATGTTCATATTGTTGGTTTGAGAGCTACCCAAGCAGAATCCGAGGTGCTGTTCCTCCAGTTTACATGGCCTCACTCTGGCAATGGAGGAGACCTGGGACCGAAAGCTCAGAGTGGGAATGGGCAGGAGAGTTAAAATGATTAGCAACCGGGAGATTCAGTGCAGGACATGGAAACATCCTCGAAGACAGGAGATTCAGTGCAGGTCATCAGAAAAATGCAGCGAAGAGATTGTCACTAAGGTACAATGAGGATGAAAGGAACAGGAAACCTTGAACACAAGTTTTTCCCAATGCCAATACTGGAAGAAACATTAAGAATCTCACGACAAGCACTAACTTCTCATATGCAGTTGCTCAATGGGATTGTATCACCTCAAATACTTATTCTGCACTAGGCTGATCCCATCCCATCCTCCAGATATCAGGTCACCATGTGCACCTCTTCTAACCTCATCTACTGCACCCAATGTTTCCAACGTGGCCTCCTGTACATCGGCAAGACCAAGCGTAGACTCTGCAAATGTTTTGTTGATCATTTGTGCTCGGTCCAGCAAGGCCTACTGGATCTTCCATTTGGATGCTAACCATTTTAACTCCCCATTCCCATACTGATCTTTCTGTCCGGGCCTCCTCCATTGCCAGACTGCGGCAAATTGAAGGAACAATACTTCATATTCAGCTTAGTTGCAATCCAAAGGTATGAGCACTGAATTCTCCAATTTTAGATAACTTTCACCCCCGCATCCCCATCTCCCTTCTGCCCTACCTGTTTGCAGCTATTTCTCCCATCCCCCTTCCCTTCCATCTACACACCTTCCACAATTCAAGCAACTCATCAATTATTTTGTCTCATATCTCCTGTCTGTTCATCTCTGGTCTTTGTCCAACCATGTGCCTATCAACCCCCTCAAGCGGCATGTCTCACCTGAAAGAGCAGAAGTATAATGGTCAGGGTTCTCTCATGCGTCGGGCCTATCAGCTTTATTGCAAAGTTAATCACTGTGAGGTTGTTGCATTCAGTGTATTCGTCATTTTCTCCAATTCCGCGGTTCACCTCCACCAGCCGGAATGTACCCGCCACCTACAAGACAGAGCAAACTTTCATTCTCAAAGTGGGCAGATTTCATACTTTCCCAACCCAGTTTAAAGTAGGGCGCTCCTTCACATCACCTAGTGACTGGAGTCTCTTACTGAAAGATTGGAGTTGCAGAATAGGTCAGCTAGATTGATGATCTGACTGCTCTGTGATAGTGTAAACATGCACTCACTTCATGGGCAGGATTATCTATCCAAGGACATCATGTTTCCATAATACAAGGACGCCATTTCAATCCATTGAGTCTATGCACGCTCAAGAGCAATTACATCTCCCCATTAGGTTTTGATGTTATCTATTCTTCCCACATTCCCTTCAACACCCTCCCAGATTTAAGGAACCAAATCATATATCTTAACTGAAAGTTGAGTACAACGATTCATTGACAAAAATGTGTGTGAAACATTGTCTTTTTTTGAAGTCTTAAGAATGTTTACAAGATCTGCTGCAGAGATGGGGTTAATAAAGAAGACATTGCATTCCATTCAAGTCAACAGGCCACTCACTAATTCTAATATAGCAAGTACCTTTAGTATTAAGTCTCCAAGTTTAGGCAAATCCTTTGTTTTGAATTTTGAGTAACTCATGCCCAGCTTTCCAGTACTGGGGTCAAGTCTGGATGAAGATAAGGGATGAAAAACATAAGAAAATTATTACCAATTAAGTACTAATTGCTGTATTACTTATACTCTATATGTAATACCAAAAGCCACTGGCAAGATATTTTTACATGTATACGTTTCAGGTCTAAATGGGCAGGAGCTAATTGGAAACCCTTCAATGACCCGACCTCTTTGTTAGGTTTCATTATTTTGAGATTAATATGAGGTGCCAATGGTTTGCCATCTTTCAGAAAAGTATCCCCCATTCCATTACATCGAGCACACAGGGTGACCGGACTTTGAATAATGGTGCCATAAAATGGCGGTGCAGACATGTGTAACATACACAAAAAGATTTTAATTGAACCACATTGGATGAGTTTACTTCTAACTGGTCAGCAGATAGACCAGGGCTGATACTGTTCACTTCCTTCACCAAAGATGGTACAATGCCGTGAAAAAGACTGGGACTTTCATTTTAAAGAAAGGCTGTGCGGTAAATATGAATATACCTGGGTAGCCGATGTCGAGGACAGGGAATAATATGGAAAAGCTGAGGCACTGAGTAGAGGAAGTTGAGCGTTTGAGGGATGAAAAACAACATCATGGTCTTGCTAAAGTGACCCAGGATCCCGACCACAGCAAAGGTCATTCCAGCAAAGTAACAGAATGTGTCACCCACGAAGGCGCGGGATGGGTACCTGCAGTACACAAAGCAACACGTTAGAATGACTTCATGTCAGTGAGTTGTGACACAGCCCCCAACGTTCAGTATAAAGTATAAATCCCAGAGTCTAAAACCAGAGCGCACAACCTCTGAATGAAAGGACATACCTTCAAAATGGAGATGAGGAGGAATTTCTTTAGCTAGAGGTTGGTGAATCTGTGGAATTCATTGCCACACACGGCTGTGGAGGCCAGGTTATTGGGTATTTTTATGGCAGAGATTCTTGATTAGGTAGGGCGTCAAAGGTTACATAGACAAGACAGGAGATTGGGGTTGAGAGAAAAGAAAAGATCAGCCATGATTGAATGGCGGAGTAGACTCAATGGGCTGAATGGCCAAATTCTGCTCCTACATCTTATGGTCTTATCCCAATGGAGCAAGAAATTCAAAAGCCTCACCTTTCTACCCTCTGCCACTACATTCTTTGAAATCTTGAAACCTTTGACTATCTAATCTAATTTTTTTATGTGACAGTGCAAAGTTTTGTTTGATCTTAATGCCTTAGTGATTTGAAGTATTAAAATTGTAACACAATACAAAAATGTTGTTATTTGGCACATATATCAATTAGTGCAGTTAGAACAGGTTCTAAGCAAAGCCCAGGCAAGTGAAAGCAACAGTGCAGATCACTTTACAACTCCAGGTGAACCTATACCTGAGTAGATCAGGTACCTGGTGTTGACTGCCTAAGGTAAAACAAGAGAAAATGTAAAATAAATTACAGTACCAATTATTGTACAACAGTCCTAAAGTGGTGAAGAAAAAGGGTATCATGAAGTACAAGGAGAATATGTGGTCATCCTTGTAGTCACCTACAAAGACAAAGAACACATCAGTTAATATTTACAACCAGAGCAGACGAGAGCACAACTTTCTATAATGGTTGCAATGTGTTGCTTTATTCCGTACAAGTTAACACTCTTCTCTTATGCTGTAGGAGAGCTCCCAGTAATAGCTTCTGGAACATTGAAAATTATGAGTACATATCCCAACATTCAGTGTTGCCAAGATGGTAGAATTCAACAAACATAGGAACAGGAGTAGATTGTTCAAACTGTTGTCTTGTTCTGCCAAGGGTGTGGTTACATAGGAACCAGATCAACTTCATTTTTCATTTTATTTAGCATGTGTAGACATTTTAAGCCAAACAACAGCATTCTTGCTGACAAAGTTTGGGTAATGAAATCTGAACCCAAAACAAACGATTACTCTAAATGGATAAACTCCCCATACAAGCCTGTGGCATTGTCACCAGGATGTTTGGAACTGGATGGTTTCAGATCAGAGTTTGTTGTTTGATCCATTAACATCAGGTTAAGCAATACAAGTGTAATAAAATGAACCACTCAATCATCAGGAATGTGAGCCACAGGGTTTGAATTCCACAGATGCCTCAACTCACCATTTAATTCTACTAAGTTGAATATGATGATTGACATGGCAATCACGAGAGATTGCCCAGCCTCAATGCCATTGATGCCAGCCAGAATGTTGATGGCATTCGTGCAGAACACTGCCAGCATCCCCATGTATGCATAATACAGAATTCCTGAAAGGCACAAAACAAAAGGCATGGGTACTGATGCAGGTATTTCATCAGATATTTACAGTACAGCGACACTGCACTTCATCAATTCTGGTTTTACCTCTCCCCCCAGCAGCACCAAATCCTGTAACATAAACATAGACACTGGCATAAAGTATCCTTGGATTCCACATGTGAGGAAATGTACAGAGCTTACATGTCACAGTACAAATTATAGTATAACAGTCCTAAAGTGGCGAAGAAAAAGGGTATCATGAAGTACAATGAGAATATGTGGTCATCATTGTAGTCACCTACAAAGACACCCCCCCCCCAGATTCTATCACTCTCTACATACTAGGGGCAATTTACAGAGGTCAATTGTCCTACCAACCGTACATCTTTGGGTTGTGAGTAGGAACACAATGGAGCACCCAAAGGAAACTCACACGGTCACAGGGAGATCTTGCAAACTTCACACAGACAGCAGCCAAGGTCAAGATCGAATCCGGATCTCTGGAACTGTGAGTCAGCAGCTCTACCAGATGTATCAGTTCTCTTGGCAGCAGCTACAATGGTAGACTACTATCAAAGACATGAATACAAATCTCAGGTGCAATATCAGACTAGCAAAAACATCAATGAAAAGGGTATTATACACCCCCTGCATGATCATTACATCCTTACTGCGATAATTCTTTGGACCTGCAAATTCATAGAATAATATTTCTCGTCTATGCTGAGATCACAACATGTGAATCTCTGCTTTTATTTATAAATAAAGATCATAAGCATCATAAACCTTCAACTGCAAATTGCCAGTCTAATGACATTGTATAAACAGTTGTTGTTTCCCAGAAATTTCATACAAAGTATTTTAATTAGAATCATAGAGCTTGGAAACAGGCCCTTCGGCACAACTTGCCCACACCGACCAGCATGTCCCATCTACCTACTCCCACCTGCCTGCATTTGGCCCATATTCCTCTAAACCTGTCCTATCCATGTCCCTGTCTAAATGTTTCTTAAATGCTGCAATAGTACCTGCCTCAACTAACTCCTCTGGCAGCTCATTCCATACACCCACCACCCTTTGCGTAAAAACGTTACCGCTCACACCTCTCTAAGATCACCCCTCATCTTCCTGCACTCCAAGGAATAGAGTCCTAGCCAGCTCAACCTCTCCCTTTAGCTCAGGCCATACAAATAAAGATCATATAAATGAAGATCATAAGTATCATAAACCACCAAGTACAAATTGCCAGTTTAATGACATTGTATTTGGACGTTTCTAAGAAATGTCATGAAAAATATTTAAAATTTTAAACTGAACTATTGATTTTCAATGGTAAAGCAGAATGTTTCCGTTGATCTGGCTTGGTCAATTACAAACTGAATTATTGCACCCAGGACAAGTGCATCATGGTTTGCCCAAGTTTGGTTTGTTTATCAAAACTTTAATTCTCAGCTTTCTAGTCTTAAGATTTATACATAGTCCAATGCTCAATGGGTAGAGCATGCAATAAAACAAAACAAATTTCAAAGTGGGTGAGGCCATGGCAAAAATTGCAAGCTGGTGCATTTAGGCCATGCTTTGTCTGATGTTAATCATCATAGTCCTTAAAACAAACAAGACAAAAGTTTATTTGTAACAATTACATTGCATGAGTGTAACAGAAAAGGTAGATCGATGCATTAAAATTTTGCAGAATTCTCACATGAATTCTGTGTGGCTGTGGAGATCAAATTAGCCATAAAACAGAATGTGGGTCTTAGCAAAAATGTTGGCACAGACTACAAATCAAACAGATAAAAATGATTGTTTCCTCCTCTTCAACTTGCAAAACAACATGCTCACTACGATAACTAAAACTCCAACTTTAATTGAACTGGCCAGTAGCAATGATGATGCTGCCAGCAGCCTATGAATTCGGGAACTTACCCAAGTCCAAATGGAGACCCAGAAAAAAGCGCAGGGGCTTTGGCACTACAATTGTGGTGTTGCCAAAATTGGTGAAGTAAACCATGAGTAGGGGCAGGGAAGCCATGGTGGGCAGCAGCAACTTGTGTCTCCATCGCAAGTTTAGGACATCGTCAGCAAAGCCAAGGAATATCATGCAGCAGATGGCAAGCAGGGCTCCAATCAACTGTACAAACTGAGAGAAAAAGTTCAAATTAAATTGTGGCACAAACTTAACATTTTAAAATACAGATTTGTACCGAGCTGACTTTATACAAACCTTTGCCCTTTTTGTTATAACCTGTTGTTTCTAATGGATACTTTAGAAGATTACAAGAGTCAAGTCAAGAATCAAGAGTGTTTTATTGTCATATGTCCCAGATAGGACAATGAAATTCTCGCTTGCTGCAGCACAACAGAATATGTAAACATAGTACATAACGGGAGAAAAAAAGTTCAGTGTGTATATATACACATGCACACATACTCAATAAATGAACAAATATAGTGCAATAATAATAATAATAATAGTCTGTTGTAGTTCAGAGCTTATTTGTTGTCGTGTTTAATAGCCTGATGGCTGTAGGGAAGAAGCTGTTCCTGAACCTGGACGTTACAGTTTTCAGGCTCCTGTACCTTCTTCCCGATGGCAATGGTGAAATGAGTGTGTGGCCAGGATGGGGTGGGTCCTCGATGATGTTGGCTGCCCTTTTGAGGCAGCGACGGATATATCCCTTCGATGGTGGGGAGGTCAGAGCCGGTGATGGACTGGGCAGTGTTCACAACTTTTTGCAGTCTTCTCCACTCCTGGACGTTCAAATTGCCAAACCAGGTTCTCTACTGTGCACCTGTAGAAGTTCAAGAGAATCCTCTTTGACATACCGATTCTCTGTAGTCTTTTCAGGAAGTAGCCTTCTTTATAATTGCATCAGTGTGCTGGGTCCAGGAAAGATCTTCGGAAATATGCCCACCCAGGAAATTGAAGTGTTTGATCCACTCCACCATCGACCCATTGATATAAACAGGATTGTGGGTCCTCATCCTACCCCTTCCAAAGTCCACAATTAGTTCCTTGGTTTTACTGATGTTGTGAGCCAGGTTGTTGTGTGGCACCATTTGGTCAATTGGTTGATCTCACTTCTATACTCTGACTCTACAACGAGGTACTTGAAAATAAGTCAGATACTTTTACAAGTTTTCTCATTTACGTATGTGGGTCGAGTCTGAACATTATTTAAGGATATCTGAGGTACACTCTCAATCACACCATAGCCTGACACTGCATTGACACACCAGTTCATTGCACTGACACACCAGTTCACTGCACTATGGCAAAGATTTATCTTTTCCACAAGCAGTGAATTCATCATCATAAACGTCTGACAATTTGCAAGATCAAAATAAATTATGCACGATTCTTAATGGAATAGCACAATGAGAATTAACAATTTGAATTATGATTGTAAACTTGCTTTACAGTGAGATCAACCCTGCTTTATAAAGTGGAGCTGTGGATAAAAAGGATTAGAACCAGTAACTCTTTTACTAAATATTGTTTTTAAACAATGCATATTTTGGTTAGGAGTAGGATGAAAGGCTTTAACGTTCACAATGTGGATAATCAAATATTGGGCGCAGCATAATGATGCCTGAGAGTCTGTGAACTTGGCAGAGCTAGGAGGTAAATGACCTTATGACTCCTACTTCCGTGTTAAACATAAGGAAAGCAATGCTTATGTCCTCAACTCCTTGTTCACTAGTAAATCCATCAACTGAATCCATAAAATTGTACTGTTAAACTAGTAATTGGAGCACAGGAAAGTGCTTATATGGAGTTTGTGGTCTGTGCTTGTAGCAAATTCACAAATGGAGCAGAAGTAGATGAGGGGGACCCGAATCAAGTGTTCAAAGTTACAAGAGGCATATATAGTATAGAAAGTAGGAAACCTTTCCGCATGGCAGATATATCTATGAACTGTGGGCATAGGTTTTAGATGAGAAGCAGGAGGTTTACAGGTTCGCTGAGGAAGAGATTTTTCATCGTAATCTGGGAAACCCTGTCTGATGGAGGCAGGTACTCTCACAACATTAAAGCAGTATCTGCAGAAACCAATCTCCGAGACATGGTAAACTATGAACCAATTGCTGATAATGGGATTAGTATAGATAGGTACTTAATAGTCAGTATTTAGACATTGTATGCTGAAGGGCCTGTTTCTGTGCTGTGCGACTATGACAAATGAGCTTACCTCCCGCGCTCCCGTAAGTGCTTTGAGGTGCTCCGGGTCGGCTGCGGGGACAGAGGCTGAGCAATGGCCGTCAGAGGTGAAGGATGACCCGTTCATGGGCTGATGTCGAGGAGGTATCAGTGTGGTCAAGTCAGCATAGTGACCCACAGGAGGCCCTGAAGCAGATCGGGTGCTACTCTAAGTGGCTGAGTGAGCGGAACGGATGCGGCCTGCAACGGCGGAACAGCAGTAGAGGACACTGACATTTCATCTGGCCACACTCACAGCTGCAATTTTGACCCAGTGCCAATGCCAGGACAACAGTTCTTTATGGCCTAGTTAAGACTCTTAACATTTTTTTTAACAATTGGACTTGAAAGGTATAGAATGGTGTCTAAAATGTGGTGACTTTTGGGTACTGACTCAATGTGGTCTCCTATTTTAAACTTATACATAGTATGAATATGCCTAATGTACAGGAGGATTGTCACCAAATTGTATGCAAAAAAGATTTCACTGTACTTAGGTACACATGATAGTAATGTACCATTGAATCATTGAACATGCAACATTGATTTTAATTGCCAAATCCAATCTCCAAAAAATGTGGCAGCCTATGGTGATACGATTAATAAAAGAGATATGTTTGTTGGTTTATTATTGTAACAATACACAGTGAAAACTTTGTTTTGCATGCTCTCCAGGTATATCATACCATACCACGCAGAATATATTATTTGGTATGGAAGGAGATTACTTACCACATCATGAGGAAAGGTGATGCACTGCTCCTCCGCCCAGCAATGCAGAAAAGGAACAGGAATGAAACAGAAAAGAATGATGAGGAAGACCACACCGCTGATTACTCCTTGAGCTTCCGGGCTGCGAGACAAAGGAGCAAGCATTTACCCCAAATGCAGGAAATGCAAATGATAGTTTGTAAAATGAATTAGCAAATTGCCACAAATCAACTTTACAGAGAGACTAGCTGTTTACCTGCGATACTAACTGACAAATTTTGATTTGGGAAATATGACAATTTTTAAAAACCATACCCTGATTTAGTGATTTTACAAACCTTTAACCGGCAACAGTGTGAAGCCATCATTTTAGACTAGAAGTTGATTCTGCTCCCAAGCAGCAGCTTTAGCTCACCAGCTAATGTATTCCTGAAATGAGATGAGTTCCCTATAGTGGAGACCTGAACACCATGCTGGATGAGACTTCTATGCAGCGCTTTCTCAGCAATACAGTCTCAGTAAACATTAAACTCACGACAGCCCGCACATTACAGACCTGATAGCACTTTTTTGTGGAGCAGCAGGGATTTTTCTCCAATGACTGCCACGCTTTGTCTAGCCTCTTCCCTTTTCCAGCTTTCTTCTCCCTCCCCTACAATCAGTGCGACCCGAAACTTCACCATGTTCTCCAGAGATGCTGCCTGACTTGCTGAGCTACTCCTGTACTGTGTGTCCTTTCGTGTGTCAACCAGCATCTGCAGTTTTCTACTAAGTGTTTTGCATTATATAGATTAGAATTGCAGATTCAGTCATAGTTAAACTAGCACCTGCAGTTCTTTGTTTCTGTGTTTCATTCCCGTTACACTGCGTCTTCCAGCTGGCAAACTACATTCTAATGTCAATGACTGGTCTGGTGACTGACACATTGTGTAACCCAGATCATTTTAATTACACATCTCCTTAGTTATATATCCCACCAATAACCCAATCCTCAGTAGTGACTGATACATCATGCAACCCTGGCTTATCTGTTCCAGCCCTGGTATTCCTCTCCTGGTTGACATATCAGACACTATACACCCCATCCTTATGCCATTCAGTTTCTAACATATATATAGAACAAGCTGCCATAGGAAGCAGTGGAGGTGGGTACAATTACAGCATTTAAAAGAAACTTTGGGCAGGTAGATGGAAACGAGAAATTTAGAATATGGGCTAAATGCAGGGAAATGTGACTAACCCATGTAGACATTTTGGTCGGAGCAGCAAAAGTTGAGCTGAAATACCCGTCTATCTCTAATCATAACCCTGATGTAAACCAGATCATTCCATCAACACCATCCAGAGTCCAATTGCCAGCGTGACATGCAACACAGCCTTCCCCTGTTGGCTCTCAGTTCTCAGTATCCCACCCCAACCCTGCTGAAGCGAATGAACAACGCTGCACCTGCCAGCCCAGGGCAGTACCAGTCCCAAGCCCCTAGTTCCCCCAGAATACAGTCCCCAATCCCCTAGATCACAGTCTTCCAGATTAGTTCCCTGGTCCCCAGATTATAGCCCCCCTATCCACAGATCACAGTCCCCCCAAATACAGTCCACACATCACTGTCACCCAATCCTCAGCTCACAGTCACCCAGAGTTCCCGAAACGTTGCCCATTCCTTTTCTCCAGAGATGCTGTCTCACCCGCTGAGTTACGCCAGCATTTTGTATCTACCCCCAAAATAGTCTGCCGGTCAGTCACCCAGATCACAGTCCCTCAATCCCCCAGATCACCGTCACCTAGATCAGTCCCCCTATCCTCACACCACAGTCACCTAGATCAATCACCCAGATCCCAGTGCCCCCAAAGTATAGTCAACCAGATCACAGTCCCTCAATCCCCCAGATCATAGACCCCATGTGGAATGAGCTTCCAGTGGAAGTGGTGGAGGCAGGTTCGATTTTATCATTTAAAAATAAATTGGATATGTATATGGATGGGAAAGGAATGGAGGGTTATGGTCTGAGTGCAGGTAGATGGGACTAGGGGAAAATAATTGTTCGGCACGGACTTGTAGGGCCGAGATGGCCTGTTTCCGTGCTGTAATTGTTATATGGTTATATATATGGTCCCTGATCACAGAGCTCTAGTCCCCCAAAATACAGTCCACTGATCACAACCATCCAGATCACAGTCCCCCGATCCTTCAAATCACAGTCCCACAACCCCCAACCCCAGATGACAGTCCTCCCCAAAATGCAGTCCACTGATCTCAGTTCCCCAATTCCCAGATCTCAGTTCCCCAATTCCCAGATCTCAGTTCCCCAATCCCCAGATCCCAGTTCCCCAATCCCCAGATCTCAGTTCCCCAATCCCCAGATCCCAGTGCAGGAAGGAACTGCAGATACTGGTTTAAACACAAGTATCAAGATAGACACAACATGCTGGAGACCAAAGTGTTCAAAAGGGAACTGCAGATGCTGGAATATCGAAGGTACACAAAATTGCTGGGGAAACTCAGCGGGTGCAGCAGCAGATGCTGCTGCACCCGTTGAGTTTCCCCAGCAATTTTGTGTACCTTCATGCTGGAGACCAAAGCTCCTCTAGTATCTTTGCTTAAGACTGCGCCAGATCACAGTGGCCAAGTCCAGAGATCACAGTCCCTCCTGGTCTCCAGTCCCAGCCGGGTGGCCGTCTTATGCTCACATTTGCTCCTTGGAGGTTTTGTTGAGGTCGATGCCGTAGAGCCGGGCGGCGATGAAGTGCTGCCTGAAGGCGGGGATGAGGACGGCGGTGGCGAGGAAGCCGAGCAGCGAGCAGCCCAGGTTGATCAGCAGCGGGATGGCGGGCAGGCCCGACATCTGCGGGCGGGGAGAGTGACGAGGTGAGCAGGCCCGGCCCGGCAGGTCTGACATGCGAGTAATGCCGGGCTCGTCGCCTCATCCCACGGCCGGGGCCCGCAACGACTAGGCCTCTCCACGCGATGCGCATGCGCGCCGACAGCGCGGTGATTGCTGGGATTTGTAGTCCGTCTGTCCAGTAACTCACTGTATGTCATGTTGTTACTTGTGGGCGGAGCACCAAGGCAAATTCCTTGTATGTGAATACTTGGTCAATAAACTTACTTACTTACTTATCCAAGGGTGCAGTGGTTGGTGAGATAGATACAAGATGCTGGAGTAACTCGGCAGGACAGGCAGCATCTCTGGAGAGAAGGAATGGGTGGCATTTCGATCGAGACCCTTCTTCGGACTGAGAGTCAAGGGAGAGAGAAACTACAGATATGGAAGGGTTCAAAGGTGTGAAAAGTTCATAAATTAATAAGTAATAGGAGCAGAATTAGGCCATTCGCCCCATCAAGTCTACTCCGCCATTCAATCATGGCTGATCTATCTCTCTCTCCTAACCCCATTCTCCTGCCTTCTCCCCATAACCGCTGACATCCGTACTAATCAATGACATCCAGACTAATCGGGGAAAGATTAGTAATCAAGGACAGATGAAAAGGACAGATCAAAGCAGATGCTGATCAAGGCAATGTGGGAGGAAGGAACTGCAGATGCTGGTTTACACCGAAGATAGACAAAAAATGCTGGAGTAACTCAGCAGGTCAGGCAGCATCTCTGTAAAGAAGGAATAGGTAACATTTTGGGTCGATACCCTGCTTCACAGTCCCCCCCTCCGTACCAATAGCACCTGTAGTTGGGATCGAACCAATGTCTCCGCTGCTGCATGTGCTGTAAGGCAGCAACTCTACCGCTGCGCCACCGTGCTGCCCTAAAGCACAATCATATATACATCAGTACAGGAGTGCAACAATTGTAGTATTGAATGTAGTAGACCATTCGGCCCTTCAAGCCAGCACCGCCAATCAATGTGATCATGGCTGATCATCCCCAATCAATACCCCGTTCCTGCCTTCTCCCCATATCCCCTGTCTGACTCAGCTATCTTTAAGAGCCCTATATAGCTCTCTTGAAAGTACCCAGAGAACCGACTTCCACTGCCCTCTGAGGCAGAGAATTCCACAGACAAATCTGAGCTGCTTGACTGCAACTTTGTATTTACATTGTTGGTTTCTTAGCACTGTGAAGAAAATAGCACAGTAACTGATACTTCTGCTCACCATACAATCAACAATGCCAAATGTCCAATTTGGATCTTCTGATCACATCTGTGCACCCAGGCAGTGTGAAATGTGTGTGAAACTTATCAAACAATATCTAACTGGAAAAGCAGTACACTAATCTCAAATTATAAATAAACACAATAACTCCAGCTTTAAAGTTGCTTTTATTTCACAACTAAGATTTTCATTCGTTTTCTGCATTCAAGAATTCGAAATATTAATGCACAATTGATGCCTCCTGGTGGTGAAACACACACAATAGACCAATCTTCCAGAAATGCACATTTTATGAATTAGCACCAAGAAATGAACTAAAGCTGTGACAACCTCTAAATTGTCACTTCTCAGTGTCAATAATTGCTAATTAAATGAACAAAGTGTTTTAAATTTAAAAAAAACATTGAAGGTTAAGAGATGTATTTATTCTGTGAGCATTTCACAGAACAATGCAACAAAATAGAACAATGTGTAGACAATGTGGGTTAGAAATTCACCTGTGAAGTTGAATGTTGTACCCCAGTAAACTAATGCTGTGATAATGTAATCTCAGACGTTACGCAGTTGCGTTCGCAGCTAACCATTTTTATTGCGCTTTTCTGTAATGCAAAGCCACATTATCTGTGCATGCACCAAGAAATGCGAGTTGTAAAAAAAATGACACACAAATACCGTAAGAACAAATTTTTATTCTGTATATCAGCTTTCTTGGTGGTGTTTTGTGAATTCCAGAAGAGTGCATTTCCATTACTTAACCTGCTGTAATGTGGAAAATGCCTGATCTTACAGTTGCTCATCACAAATAAGCTTCCAATGACCAAAACATAGCCTTACGTTTGTTTATTTTGTATTTAAGGAATGGGAATACATAATTGGGAGGTAATGGCTGCAATTTTCTATCCAAGAGTTACTATAATTAATTATACTGTTTAAACCCGGCAGTTGCCTCCAGAAGGACAAATTCTTTGAACCTTAAATTTTCAAACTGGGGGTGGACAATTATATTTTAAAAAAGTTTTCATTCAATGCGTAAGTGGTAAACTGTGGTGTTGTGGGATGGGGCTGGGCAGACTGGAGTTACTGAACCTCTGCTCCAGACCAATGATTAGTATACAGTAGTCTATTAATATGAATCAATTCTTAAAATAAGGCTCCAGAGAAGGGAATAGTAGAAGGAATGAACGGATTACAACTCATGGTTAAGATGCTCTTGGAAGGCAGCAGCTCTACCGCTGCCCCATCGTGCCACCTTGGAATTTTAATTTTAATCATTTGGCAAAATCTGCGGGTTATTCACTGAACATTCATGTCTTTATAGCAATAAGACCCAGCTGTCGGTGAGTGCAGTTGTACATTCACTCATTGTTTTTCTCTATTTTATGTTGTCCTTCATTCGTCTTTTCACCTTGCTGGTTTGGTTGGGTTGAAACTCTGTTGTCGTCTCTGGTTTCTCTTTCCTGCTGAAGGTATAGAAAAGTATGCAAGTTTTTCCAGTTAGAAATCAGTGCCAAACTCTTTCCTCGCAGTCAGCATCTAAATTAGGCAATCCTGAACTAATTTACAGATCTTTTCTAGAAGCGTTAATCTGTGCGATTACTGTATTCCATCTACTTGCTTTAACAAGTGTCTGGTTTTTGGAAACATCAGGAGTTGTTTGCAAGATTTTCTACCATTACCAAGTAGTGATTATTATTGCAAAACACAAAGTGCTGGAAGAACTCAACATGTCAGGCAGCATTTGCGGATGGAGACAGACACAAAAGGCTGGAGTAAATCAGCGGGACTGGCAGCATTTCTGGATAGAAGGAATGGGTGACATTTCGGTGAGAGACCCTTGAAGGGTCTTGACTCGAAACGTCATCCATTCCTTCTATCCAGAGATGCTGCCTTTCCCGTTGAGTTACCCCAGCCTTTTGTGTCTATCTTCGGTGTAAACCAGCATCTGCAGTTCCATCCTATACATTTGTGAAGGGAATTTTGGGATGGCTAAAACATAATTTGTCCATTTCGCTCCAAAGATGCTGTCTGACTTGCTGAGGTCTTCCAGCACTTTGTGTTTTGCTCAAGATTCCAGTATCTTCAGTTTCTCGTGTCTCCACCGTATTTGTTGTGGATATTTGTTGTTGCTTTAAGGTTGTCATCGCTTTACAGGATGTGATATGTGACTGAGCTGCAAGTGGATGTAGAAAGTTAGGGAGAATAAGGCCTTGAATAAATACACACACTTTCTTAAATGTCATGTGTGAATGTCCATGTCAGTGCAATTTTGTGCACCCTCCTCATAGCCCTTAAGCTGCATGTACCTCGACTGTAACTATCCACACATTCTGTAATGGACTTTGTTCGTGGTTAAAAACCCATAGAGCTAACATACTTTACAATTAAACTGGGGATTATATTTATGTCCGAGTTTGTAATGGGACAGTTTTGTACAGTGTGATCACATACATTTATTTCTCAGTCACAATGCCAATTGCAGAAACAAAAATCATTCATCTCTTTGCTATTTGTGAAATCTTGTTATGCTCTATGTTAGTCCTCATAACAGTTGCTCACTTTGAAATAATTCATCCAGTGCAGAAGGCTTTGCAATGTCTTTAATGAAGATGGCAAGGTGCTATATTCGGTCTTATATTCTTTTATCGAGCTGCTTTAGAACCCTAAATCTCCATAATCTTTGGGAGTCATGACAGATATGCAGAGAATGGAGGGATATGGATCACGTGCAGGCTGATGAGAATTGTTTACCTTGGTATTGAGTTCGGTACAGACATTAAGGGTTGTAGAGTCCTGTGCTATACTGTTCTATGACACTACTGTTAATCCTTGACATAAAACACATTAAATGGGTAAATATTACCTCTCCAGCAACAGTCAGAGATTCTGTGTCTCTCAGTTTGACATTCAGTAAATCAGGAATTGCTTCTAAATGAACTTCTGGGCAGTCTTCATTTTGGAGTAGGTCAACATGTGTACGTAAAGCAGGCGAAACACAGAGTCGCAGAAAGAATGTTTCCTTGAAGATGCCTCTCAGTGCCTAGGATAATAACACAGTACGTTTGTAATTCTAATCTGTTGAGGGGCTGACCAAACTAAGTTTTAAGTCTGGCTGTAATATAATTTTGTTGCCGTACCTGGTGGAAAAACTTGAGGTAGAGAGGATTGGAATCATCCCTCAGCTCACCCGCAGCAATGTGAGCCAAACAGTGAACCAGGAGGAGGGAGAAGTCACCCACCGATGTCAGTTGTTGGCGTCGAATAAACAGCTCTTTCCGAGAATGCTGGAATACAGAAGTCTTGTTATAATGTCCCAAGCGATAAAACAGAATGGAAACAATTCTAGTCCTTATGCAATGAAAACAGAAGATGCTGTAAATATTGTTCTGAAGCTCGAATAGAGAGAGCAATGTTAAAAACAAAATTTTCATTATTCCGATACCAGAGGTTGAGGTTAGTCTAAGGTTGGAACCAAAGTACAGAAGGGACCTTTTCACAATGAGTGGTTGCTTCACTTTGCCACATTATGGGATATGGATCATGAGCGGGCAGATGAGATTAGTTTATCTTAACATCATGTTTAGCCCAGACATTGTGGGCTGAAGGGTTGTTCCAGTGCTGTGCTGTTTTATGTTCTATGTAGTGAAGATACATTGATCTGGAAATTCCCTTTGCACGCCACTACAATTTTCTGTGGGACACGAGTGAAGTTTATCTAAAACCCAATTGCTGGATGCATTTGGGATCTTCATCTGATCAAACTTGTGGAAATTTGGTCTGTCTTCCCTCAGCATTTGAAGTGATAAACTATGGGGGCTGATGCTGTTTGATCTGTTGGAGGCAACTTCAAGTTTGTTGTCTCTATTGGGCTTGGTGTCACTGTGCTCACTCTCATGTGCTATCATTGGATGGAGGTCACTTCATCATCTCAAGGAAGTGGCTCCTTGAACAAATGACACATCAAGATGGTTCTTTTCATTAGGGCGCCATGGTTACCATTCATGTGAACTCGTGACATCATTGACCCCGAGAGGAGCTTGTGCCCATCTGGAGGCTGGTGTCTCTCTCAGTAGTCTGCATACTGACCTTTAACAAAGCTAAGAATGGGATCCTTCAGTGCAGCAGTTCCTTGCCGCTGGGCATTATTGACCCATTGAGGAACAGGCACAGGTATCGACCCTTCCTAAGAATGTACTGGACTGATGTTACATACTGTACCTGATAATAAAATGAATTCCGGAATGTATTGTGTGTATAATTGTTCATGGGCAAACTGGAGGCAAGAAGTAGGTTTATGTCTGGGGCCTGTGGAAAAATTACAAAATGTTACTCTTATGCCATAAAACATAAGTGACAGCTCGTTGTAAAGGGGCAAATGTAACATATAATCTGGGCCTGCGATGTGTTTCTCTCCCATTATTATACTATTGGTTTCAATGAATAGCCTTATGTTTCAAATATCCAATGATGGCTTGGTCGCTGTCTGAAAAGAAACTTGTAAGATGTTCCATGTTTATGTAAGCATGTGGGTGTAAAAGTGTACATCTTTGGCTGTACTGTTGGGTTACATCTGAATGGAGAAACATTTAAAATCAGAGCAGGGAAAGTCCATTTGGCTCTTTGGGGCTGCTCCATTCTTTGAAGCAATCAGTATTCACTTCCCACTTTTTCTCCATATCCCTTGATCTCTTTAACATTAAGAAATGTCATTGGGCGGCACAGTGGCACAGCGACAGAGTTACTGCCTCACGGCACCAGGGTCCAAACCTGACTGCGGGTGCTATCTGTGTGGAGTTTGCATGTTCTCTGCATGGGATTTCTCCAGTTACTCTGGTTTCCTCCACTTTCTAAGGACATGCAGGTTTGTATGTTACTTGCCCCTAGTGTGTACAACTTAAACTAGTGTACGGGTGATCGATGGTCGGCGTGGACTCCGTGGACCGAAGGGCCTATTTCCACACTGTCTCTAAACTAAATACTACTTCTAGAATAAATGTAATCTTGGCTCCACAGGTTGTCCACTCTCTGGGTAAGGACATTTCTCCTGATCTTAGTTCTGATGGACAAATCCCATTTCCCGAGGGAAATTTCAGTCATTAGGAATATCCCTTTCCCACACTGACCTTTCTGTCCTTGGGTAGCTTACACCCCAGCGGTATGAACATTGACCTCTAACTTCAAGTAGCCCTTGTTTTCCATCTCTCTCCATCCCCTCCCCCCTTCCCAGTTCTCCCACCAGCCTTACTGTCTCCGACTACATTTTATCTCTGTACCGCCCACTCCCCTGACATCAGTCTGAAGAAGGGTTTTGACCCGAAACGTCACCCATTCCTTCTCTCCATAGATGCTGCCTCTTCTGCTGAGTTACTCCAGCATTGTGTGTCTATCTTCAATTTAAACCAGCATCTGCAGTTCTTTCCTACGCATTAGGAATATCCTCCCTACAGCTAAGCTACCATGTCATGTCAGAATTTAATGTGTCTATTAGATACTTGTCAACTCTAGTGAAGATAAGCCCAATCACCTAATCTTTCCTCATGTATTTATTCTGCCATTCTAGGAAGCAGACTAGCTCCCATCCAAGTCAAAAGATTGGCAAGTAATGTAAATACGCCTTTCAGTAGCTAATCTTCAAATATTTTCAACATCCTGGAGACATTATTAAATTCTCTCTTGGCTGTCTCCATTTTGCGTAATAGTAAACATAAACAATGATGCAGGCATGCTGGGGGAAGTTAAAATGTTTCATGGCTTTAAGATCTTAAAAAAGAAAACATAGGGAAGAATAAAACTTGACTTCAGGAAAGAGAGAGTGCAAGATTCCAATTCCTCACAAATGTCATCACAGCTGCTGGAACTCACATTGATTATTCTCTTCACAAGCTGTGCTATGAAGATCCCAAAACGATAGACATCTAGCTCACTCCCAGAAAGCTTCTCAATGCCCAGTGGCATCAGGTTTCCTTCACATGTGCACCCTGCATCCACAATGTCTATTCCTGTAACAGAATGGTGCCTCTTTCAATCAATAGCTACTTCTGCAACAATTTTGTCATAACAAGGCATTTCAGAGATGAATTAGCAAACAAAATTTGGTAACTAACCACAAAATATGAATATTAGAGATATTAGGAATGATGGCCAAATGTTTGAGCAGATTGTGAAAAGGAAAGGTTTGTGCCTGTGTAGTGATTCCTATGTTGCAAATGTCTTGCCTTCAGCAAAGCCCTTATGAAATTTCTTCCTTCATTGTTTGCAACGAAAGAAATGTGGCAGCCAAATAACTCTCACACACAAGGGTGCAATGATCCAATGTATGAATATTTGATGAAGGGTACATGTTGGCCAGGCTACTGTGGATAATTCCACTATTCCTCTTAAATGGTACCATGAGAGATTTAATGTCCATGTGAAGTGATTATCAGATTAATATCTAATGTGAAAGTTAGCCCTCTGGCAGAATGGATAACTAGAATCTGCAGTTCCTTCCTACGCATTCCCTTCCGACATGAGCTGAGAGACCGCCTAAAATTTTATATACAGGTTTCAGGAGCAGGAATTAACCCCAGAATATGTAGCTCAACCACAAGAGTGCTATCCATTGTGCCACTACAGGTTTTAAGGAGCACCTTTGAGGAAGGCAGAGTGATGGAAAGCTTTAGACTGGGAAATCATGAGCTCAGGGCCTTGGTCGACGAAGGCACAGGCACCACTAATGAAGTGCCTGAAATCACAGATGTTCAGAGGACTAAAACTGGAAGAGGAGCAATGTCTTAGAGGATTGTAGGATTGGACAAAATTGTACAATTGATGGGCCATGTAAACCCATGGAGGGATTTGAAAAAGTTGGAATGTCAAAGTTGGTTAAGCAATAATGGGATATGGTGATAGACAACCAAAAGGAGTGGAGCAGACAAGTGATTTCATCGGAAGTTGCCTCGGATTGATCAACAAGTCACTCTACCTTGATAGTTGACTTTGGCTTCATCAGTTTCCCGTTGATCATCTTTATCTTGTGGAGCCACCCTGGCCTCTGGATTTGCTTTCAGGTGTTCATTGATTTCCGAAAGGAGTTTGAAGAGTGGGGACTGCAGAACCATCTTGATAGAGTCTTTCACTACAGGTATGAAAAAATTCAACATTCAGTGTTGAGTCTGAAGAAGTGCCCCAACCCAAAATGCCCTCCGCAGATGCTGCCAGACCTGCTGAGTTACTCTAACACTTTGAGTTTTACTCAACAATCTAAGTTCAAGATATAGGAAGATGTTAAGTATGATCTTGACATTTACATCTTGCGTTCATCTTCAATAGAAGAGCAGGACCTGTACATCACTGGCACAACAAGTGCCATCTTGGCCATGGATGATGCTTACCCAAGGTAGCTCTGGGTCTTTGAAGGAGCACTGGAACATTCAATGCAACAAAACCTGCCATTTGTTCAAAGGTTTTGGTGGCTGAGTAAAAGAGAGAATAATATAGTTTCATTATAACATATCAAAATCATAAAATAGAAACATGTCTTTTCTAGATAGATAGACAAAAAATGCTGGAGTAACTCAGCAGGCAGGCAGCATCTCTGGAGAGAAGGAATAGGTGACGTTTCAGGTCGAGACCCTTGATCAGTCTGAAGAAGGGTCTCGACCCGAAACATCACCCATTCCTTCTCTCCAGAGATGCTGCCTGTTCCGCTGAGTTAATCCAGCATTTTGTGTCTGCAGTTTAAACCAACATCTGCAGTTCCTTCCTACTCTTTTTTTGTACCTTTTTATGATTTCATGTCATCCCTAAGCACAGAACATAGTGTTGCAGAATTATTCTGTTGCAGCGACAGAGAAAAAGCAGATTAAAAGAAGTACAAGTGCCTGAGAAGACAGAATTGGAGGAGAGCAGAGATCCCAGAGGGCCATTGAACTGAAGGAAGTTGTGAGGGAAGGGATGAAGCCTGCAGTCCTTTCCAAGGTGCAGCTTTGAGGGGTTGCTGGGCTGTGAGCAGACATTGTGCAGCTCGGACCTTACTCAAGCAGCAACTGGTGGGCTATTCAGAAACTGTCATCATAGATTCCCCAGAGAGCCAGCTCATTGACTTCAATGAAATCCCAGGAGGAACACATTCCATTTGTGGTGCACATTTCTGATTGAATCACCCTCTTCATACCTTCGTTTAGAACCTGTTCGACTTGTTGCGAATGTCTAGCCTCTTCCTTCTGCTCTTCCGCTACTTTCTGTTCTGCAATTCTTCGTTGGCTGTCGGCTCTTTTCCCCTTTCTCCTCACCTCCAGATCCTTCTCAATCTGTGCAATCTCCTGCTGAAGACCCTTCTCCTGGAGCTGCAGCCTTTCACTATGCTCTTTAATAAGTTTCTGCAAGAAAATAGTTGTTTTTTTAAACTTAACGAAGAATGGCAAATCATTAACTCCTTCGGGAAATTTCCATTCACGAGTGGCAGTTTAAGAACAATCCTATTATGTGAAATGGAAGACCAAGAACAAGAAAATTTTGCTGAGATTGTATGAAACCTTGATGAGTCAAAATCTGGTCATAGACATAGAGTCTTACAGCGTGGAAACAGGCCCCTCGGCCCAACTTGTTCACACTGGCCAACATGTCCCGTCTACACTAGTCCCACCTGCCTGTGTTTGGCCCTATCCCTCTAAACCTGTCCTAATGAATGAATGAATGAAAACTTTATTGTCATTCAGATATACACCTAGACACAGTGCACCTTGAACGAAATTTCGTTGCATTTGACTCTCCAATCAGGTAAAATAGTAAAAGTAAAAGTGCTAGGTGCGTCCATAAAAATGCCTCATGTGCATGGTTCTGTAAAATAAATATATATAAAAAGTTTTAAAAAAGTGTCGATATTTAAAAAGTTCTAGCCTCGGTTTTGTTGATTGTTCAGTAATCTTATGGCCTGGGGGATGAAGCTGTTGCAGAACCTGGTTGTCCCGCTCTTCATGCTGCGGTACCTCCTCCCAGAGTTAAGCAGTATAAACAGTCCAAATTGTGGGTGTGTGGGGGCTCTGGTAATGCCCTTAGCTCTAATCAGACAGCGCTTGTACCCCATGTCCATGATTGAAGGAAGAGAAGTCCCAATGATTTTTTCCGCTGTCCTCACCACTCTCTGAAGGCACTTCCAGTCCGCAGCTGTACAGCTGCCGCACCACGTAGAGATGCAGCTGGTCATGACCGACTCAATTGTGCTTCTGTAGAAAGTGGCGAGGATGGGAGGGTGGAGGTGTAAACTTCTCAACCTGCGGAGGAAGTACAACCGCTGCTGTGCCCGTTTTGCCAGAGATGTAATGTTTGTGGACCAGTTTAAGGTGTCCGTTATATGCACCCCCAGGAACTTGATCTTTTTCACCTGCTCCACTGCTGAGTTGTTGATGCAAAGTGGAGTGTGACTGGGCTGAATTTTCCTTCTGAAATCGACGACAATCTCCTTGGTTTTGTTCACATTTAGGAGAAGGTTGTTCCTGCTGCACCAGCTCACGAGCTGTTTCACCTCCTCTCTATATGCCTGGTCGTCGTTATTGCGGATGAGGCCCACTACTGTTGTGTCATCCGCGTATTTGATGATATGGTTAGTAGTGGACCTGGCGACACAGTCATGTGTCATCAATGTGAAGAGCAGCGGACTCAGGGCACAGCCCTGAGGGGATCCGGTGCTCAGTGTGATGACCGAGGAGGTGTTCTTCCCCACCCGCACAGACTGGGGTCTTTCAGAAAGGAAATCCAGGATCCAGTTGCATAGTATGGTATTGAAACCTAGGGGTGCCAGTTTGCTCACCAGATGCTGGGGGATTATCGTGTTAAATGCTGAGCTGAAATCAACAAACAGCATCCGCACGTGGGTGTTCCTCTCCTCCAGGTGTTGTAGGCTCAGGTGGACTACAGAGGAAATAGCATCCTCTGTGGAGCGGTTCGGGCGATAAGCAAACTGGAACGGGTCAAAACTGGAGGGGAGTTTAGAGACCATGTGCTGCTTAATAAGCCTCTCAAAGCACTTCATTATTATTGGTGTGAGTGCTACGGGGCGGTAATCATTCAGGCAGGTTATTGTAGACTTTTTGGGAACTGGTATGATGGTGGCTGTCTTGAAACATGATGGAACAATGGCCTGGTTCAGGGAGATGTTAAAAATGTCTGTCAGAACCAGAGCCAGCTGGTCGGCACATCCCCTAAGCAGACGCCCCGGTATGTTACCGGTATGTAAGTGGTCCTAACCACTTATCTGTCCAAATGTTTCTTAATATCCAAAAGTATCTCAACTACCTCCTCCAGCAGCACGTTCCATACACCCACCACCTTCTGCGTGAAAATGTTACCTCTATTAAACCTGATGAATTATACACAGGTTTGGTCTATACCTCAGAGACAGTGAAACATCGATTCAACAATCAGATTCCTATGCTGGCAAGGATGTTCAATGATGAGCGACTGAATAGGACTGGCTATGCCCACTGGAGCTGAGAAAAGTAAGAGGTAATCTCATTGATCTCATAAGACTGCAGTGACATTGTATCTATGAACACGAGAGTCTCCAATAAGGGAACTCAAAGTAAGAGATTCACCATTTAGAAATGGGAGCAAGATCATTTTCTTTTGAGAGGGACAAAAATCTTTAGGATTCTCTGTCAGAGACCTGCGGTCACACCATTATTGAGCATTTTCAAGGTGCATTTTGGATGTCAAGAGTATTATAGGTTCTAGAAATCCGACTGGAAAATGGGGAGAAATCCATGACATTGTTTGGATGAACAGGGCTTGAAGTCTCATGTAACCTGTAATATTCTATAACAAAACAGAGAGCGCAGAACATAACAGAATGGGAGCAGGCCTTTTGGCCCACAATGTCCTTGCCGAACATGATGCAAGGCTAAACTAATCTGCTCATGATCCATACTCCTCCATTCCCTGCATATCCACGTGCCTATCTGAAAGCCTCTTAAACGCCATCATCGTATATGTCTTCACCATTGCCCCGAGCAGCACGCCCCAGGCACCCTCCAACCTCTATGTAAAGAAAAAACACCCACTACAACTTTGGTCATTTTGCCTTAAACCTATCTAGATTATTATCAAGCCAAATACTTGAGTACTAAAAGAACAATGTATTAAGGGATTAGCCATATCATCATAGTATAGATGGACTTGTAACAGTGCAGGATCATCATTTAAAAATGTTGTGAATTTATCATATTGACAGAACGTTACCTCTCTGAGTTGAAGCATCAGTTCCCCTCGTTCCAGTTGGTCTTGAAATTTGGTTTCTTCCTCCATCATCCTCAGGTTCTGCCGTTGCTTCTTCTTCAGAAGTTCGTGTGCGATGATCTCTTCAGCTATCTTGTCTTCCTTTGCTAGACTGGCTTCAAGTTCCTCAATCTACACAGTGATCAATCCACAGGGAAATGAAAAATATATATAAACTGAAGATTTATACTGTGGGCAATTTCTCCATTTTAGCTGCAGATTTTGTTTGATGATGGTCTGAGGAAAGATCTTGAGATGTTTTACTGTGTTAAATGTGTTCACACAACAGTACAGTGTAGGAACAGGCCCTTCGGCCCACGATGTTGGTGCCAAACATGATTGAATGAATACTTTATTGTCACATGTGACAAGTCACAGTAAAATTCTGCATACCCAAGGAATGATAGCTGTATGAATGTAAATTAAATGTAGAATGTAGATTAAATCAGGGTAGCACGAAAATCTGATATATTGCATTATCTGCAATATGATCTGCAATATTAAATGCTCTTTTTGTAATAATCACAAACCTCTTCTTTGACAGCCATTTCTCTTATTTTTTGCTCCCGACATCTCTTCTCATTAATATTTTGCAGTTGCTCCTGTAGTTCCTTCATCCTTGCCTGTCGGAATTCCTTCAGTTCAGTCACCATGTGTTCAGCTTCTTCAACACACTGTATAACAGTAATAGATGATGACAGACTTGAAGCTTTGATCAAGTCAGAGTCACGCAGTGTGGGAACAAGCCCTTCAGACCAACTTGCCCTCGCCAACCACCATGCCCCATCTGCAATAGTCCCACCTGCCTGCATTTGGCTCATGTCTCTCGAAACCAATCCGATCCATGTTCCCCACATAGCAAAGGCCCATAATCAGTCTACCACCAAGTCTTTGTTTTAACAAATGATTCTATAAGATCATAAAATATTCGAGCCCATAGGTATGCTATTCAGACTCTAGTACACTTGAATGTCACTGACACACAAGGATAGGGAAGTGAAATGACAGATGGAGTTTAAGCTGAGCAAGTGTGAGGTGTTGCACTTTGAGAGGTCGAATGTAAAGAGAAAGTATATGGTTAATGGCATGACCCTTAACAACATTGATGTGCAGAGGGATCTTGTAGTCCACAGCTCCCCAAAAGTGGCAATGTTCAAGGGAGTAGTGCAGTGCAAGTTTTTATTTTACATTTTGAGAGTGGTGGGTGCCTGGAACGCGCTGCCAGGAGCAGTGGTGGAGGCAGATATGATGGTAGCATTTAAGAGGATTTTGGATTGGACAGGGAATGGAGAGACATAATCACGTGCAGGCAGAGGAGATTATATTAACGGCACTATGTAGAGTCCGCAGGGCCTGTTTCTATGCTGTACATTTTATCTTCTGTCTAAGGTGGTTTGGTTGAAATATTTTTCAGTCAACTTGAAGGAAGTGTTAAATGTGAAGTTTCGTTAGCAAATTTCTCTAATTCCGGAAGAGATTGAGAAAATGCCAGAGTGCCGGTATATCAATAGATGACACAAATATTTTCACATTACCAACCTTGTCAGAGGTGAATGATTTTAAGCTATCAGCAAATTCCTGAAGCTTTTTCTCTCTTAGTTCCAGTAAGGCAATGACAGATTTCAGGTCCATCAAAGCTAGATGTTGGCCTTCTGCTTGGTTGCGCAAGGGTTTCATGTCAGCGTCATCATCCTCTGCCAACCATTGCTGCAACACAAGTCAGAATGCATGCCGTCATTCATTTGTTTTAACCACAGAGTTAGAGATTTGTAGAGCAAGGAAACATGTCCTCTGGCCCGCCACACCCATGCCACCCAATACATTCTGAAATCAGCCAGGGACCATTGTAAATGGCAGAGACAGGTTGTGGGGACCACAGGTGTGTATAACGTCAAGTTAATGGAGGTTAAAATGAGAAACGGTAACTAGAAAAGCATGGGACTAGTCACGGCTAAAGAAAACATACTTGCAAAATTAAACAGCCATCTTGTCTTCTCTTCATCAGATCTTTTCATCATTCAGATTTTTGAATCTGAAATGACAGCTCTGTTTCTCTTCCATGGAAGCAGCCTTGCCTGTTGAGTATTTCCTGTTTTATTTGTATATAATAATAAAATCTTTGGACATCAAGAACGAGGAAGATGTACAAACCTCCACACAACAGTGCGATGCTTCCCTGCATTCCTGCTGCTGCCTTTTTAGACTCTGATCCAGGAGAATGTACTGCCGCAGGTGACGTAACAATTGGATAAGGCAAACCACAGTTCCAATGTCACCTTTCCCATCTCCTGTCCTTGCTTGCCTGATCGCCTGTTCCTCCTGCAATCGCAACTGAAAATGCCGGAGAAACAGAAGATCAAAGAACAGAATGGCTGATGCAACCCAACCCACAGCATGGCTTCACGATAACTCTCTATTCCTTCTCCCTCTGGTTATCTTGCTTAAGGTATTTACACTGCTTCAGTAGTCAGCTCCAGTAACGTGCAACCTTATGAGCAAAATAGGTTGCACCTCGTGCTACTTCATTCTCTACCCTTCTCTTCCCCAGAGTGTTTTGAAAGCTTCACCGCATTGAACGAGGCAACCTGCACCAGTTCCAACAATTCCCCTCGTAACTGTGAAGGCACTATTTTGGAACATTCATGGTCCCATCACTAAAGCTCAACATCAAAATATGTTGAGATACATTGAAAAGATATCTTGTTCATTCAATAATTCAGATCTCTTTCAAAATCAAAAATCCCAATAAGACAATATTCGACTGGGCAAGGAACTGGTCCGGAATTCCTCTTGATTTTTTTGCAGCATCAGTAGAATCTTTTGTCGATTAACCCGAGTGCCATTTGCAATCACATTTCCTGAAACTATCATCAGGATTCTGAAGAAATTGGAGTCAGTTGTTTAAAACCTACATTTTCCATTTAATGCTCATGAAGTATCACCTGTTCCTCTACAAGGTCCTGACGCTCCTTGTACTGTAGGGCAAGCTCTCTCTGCAGGTCCGCGTTGTGTTTGTTTGACTGCGCTGCTGAATCCTCTCGACTTAATGTCTGCGTCATAGACACATCTTCATTTTCTTCCTACAGTTAGAACAAAACTCAGTTATTAAACACTTGCCCATCTCACCTCACTGTTTGCTCCTGTACGCAGGCAATATCTATGTAGATTTATAAAATGTTGGTAAGGCCATATGTGAGGTATTGTGTGCAGTTTTGGTGGCTACATTACAGGAAGGATGTGAAGAGGGCACAGGAGAAGTTTACCAGGACACAGGTCTGAAGAAGGGTTTCGGCCCGAAACGTCGCCTATTTCCTTCGCTCCATAGATGCTGCTGCACCCGCTGAGTTTCCCCAGCAATTTTGTGTACCTTTTACCAGGACACTGTCTGGATTGGAGAATATTAGCTGTAAGGATAGGTTTGACTAACCTTGGATTATATTTTCTGGCACGTTGGACGCCAAGCCTTAAAGAAGTTAATAAAATAATGTGAGGCATGAACAGGGCAGACACCCAGAATCTTTCCCCCCCCCCATGGAGGAAATATCAAAGACTCGAGAACAGGATGGATATGGATCATGTGCAGGCAGAGGATATTATTTTAAGTTGGCCTCATGTTCACCACAGACATTGTGGGCCAAAGGGCCTGCACCCGTGCTGCACTGTTCTCTGCCTCTACTAAACGTGATTAAAGATGATTTGTGGAGGGAGTGCATCTTTAGGTGAGGCTCGTTCTTACATGTGGATTTCCCACTGGCATTATCTGTTGGTTTCTCTCTTCCCTCTGCAGCCTGAGGAGATTTGAGAGTCTTCTTACATGTTCCTCCTGCAGATACCTCCCAACTGTAGATGCTGTCCGTTCACCCGAGGGACAGTCTTGTTTGCTGAGAGGTTTGCCAACAGCTTCATCTAAATTCTGCATCTGGGATTGAAGAGGACAACATGAAAGGCCAACCACTCAGGATCAGACAGCGCGTCGTCCACAGAGCGCAGAGGATTATTGGGACACAGCTACCAGCCTTGGAGGGCATCTACCACACACGGTGCCTCAGGAAGGCCGTCAGCATCCATAAAGACTCCTCACACCCTTGTAATGGACTGTTTGAACTACTTCCCTCCGGCAGACGTTACAAGGCCTTCTACGCCCGAACCTCCAGACTCAGGAACAGCTTTATTCCCAGAACTATAGCGGCTCTGAACTGGCCCTGCTGAGTGCCCCCCATCCCCCCTGGACTGTCTCCCTCGGATGGTCACGTCGCACAGTTTATTTTTATTTTTTATTTTTTTTACATTGGTTGGAAGCTGCATACTAAATCTCGTTGCACTGATGTGCAATGACAATAAAAGATATTATTATTATTCTTATAAAACAGGCCATTCGGCCCACACCACATCCACACAAACCAGTGTCCATCTATCTGTATTAGTCCCATCCAGCACTTGGTCCGTAAACCTTCTTTGCTTCAGTGCCTGTCCAAAGCCTTATTCTCAGTGCCTCTGCTTCCACCATTCTCTCAGGCAGTGCATTCCAAGTACTCACTACTCGGGTTATAAAAGATTCCCTTCTGATCGACTTCAAATATCTTGCCCTTTAACCTAAATCCATGTCCTCTACTTTTATCTCTCTTTGATATGGGAAAAGATTTCCTGTAGTCTACAAGATTACAGGATAGATGTGTATTCCAGGTACTCGCCACTCTCTGGGTATAAAAGGTTCCCATCTGATACAGGAAGTGCTGTGAGCTTCTATAGTCGAAGGCCAGGCAGGTTCTATTGGATGCCAGTTTTGGCTAATGGGAGCCCAGGCTCTGCTCTGCTTCTGAGAACATAAACGTCACTTTAAACAAGTTTAAAAAGTCTGAGAATTAGTTTTGAGCATTCACAGGGAAAAATATGAAGTAAACATAGGTCTGTGTGTGTGCAACTGTACCTGTAACCTACTGTAGATATCTATTTTTGTATATACTCTGATGAGTTTCCTGATATCCTGCGTCACTAACATTGAGGCTTCCAGTGACAATTCGCAACTTTGCAGAGGTGGGAGTGAGTGATACGTGAAGCAGGCCTCCTTGTCAACCAAATGTGCAACAGGGTTTTGCACACAGCTCTCGCTTGTCTCCAATGGTAGGGAAACCTTCAAAGGAGGTCAAAATATGTTTTAAATCAGTGTTTACCTTAATATTTTTAATGATCTAATATTGTTTTACATTTTTTTTTAGGTAAATTATATATGTTAAATAAATAATCTTTATAAAAAAATGTTTTGCATGGTTAACTCGGACACAATCTGAATTTTTTGACAATTGGTCATTTGATTTGACCTGTTTGTGCTCAATCTTTCCATAGAATTTTTGGAAATCAGTGATCAACAGCTTCAATCCGCTAATTATGTCTTTCTCCATTTCTAGGATGTTTTTGGGCATCGCCAGTTTAGGGTCAAGCCCAACTTCCATTAGATCCACAGCATGTTGGTCATGCAATGCCTGCACTGATTTTCGACGTTGTTCCATCAAATCCATCAGCAGTTTCTGCATCCGGTCTGATTTTCCGCTATCCTCTTCCTCCTGCAACTAATCGAACAGCAAAAAAACTTCTTTCAATGCTTTGTACACTTATCAGCATGCATATTATTTATAGCTACGATGTAACTCGCTGTACTACACACAAACCAGCTCTCTTCACCCCCCACCCCCCCACCCCCCCCCCCCATCCTCCCACCCCACCCCCCCTCCTCCCCCCCTCACCCATCAACTCTATCTACATTTCACACTACTTTGGAAAAGCCACTAACTTAATTAAGAACCACTTTCACCCCCGTCAGTTTCTCTGCTCAGCTTTCTCATCAGGCAGAAGCTTGAAAGGACGTAACACCAGATTCAGGAACAACATCTTCCTTACTGAACAGACCTCTCCAAAGCAATGCTCTAGTCCTGATATTCCAACCTACCACATTATGGACCATGCACTTTTTTTTCATTTGCACTTTCTCTGTAACTGTAACACTGTAATGTTCTAACACTATATTTTGCACTCTGGTGTTCTTCTCTTTGCTCTAACTGTTGTACTTGTGCATGTTTTGGTTGTACGCATGTATCGTACGGTATGACTGGATAGCAGACAAACCTTTTCACTCTTTCTCGGTACACATGACAATAATAAACCAATAAATAAATGAACAAATTCATATCGTTATCCACCAGCCTGCAGGTTTCTGCGCCTTACGATGGGCACGATTAGCATACCCTGTCCATTTAAATGCTCCCCATCATTGCTGGGATCTTGTGTTGTAGGCCCACAATTCTTCAGTGAGAGAATTTTTTTGAATTTGTCAAGAAAAGAAACTTCCTGTGTGTGGTCTGTGTGTGTCTGGTGCTCTCTATCACTCACATACCTCTTCTAGCACCTGGCAAATTTTCTTCACTTCATCTGATATCAAGGTGATCTCCAACTGGACTGCCTCGGATGCATGCTTCTCAATGTGAAATCTTACAATGCCGCAGGGATTAAAAGGAACAAAAATAGAAAAAATATCATGTAAAATGAAAGGAATGGCACCAAGAAGTGGGGATAGTTGCTACTTAATCTCACTGGCATGTAACTGGAAGAGATGTCAGATTACGAAGAGGGGTCCAAATGTGACCGACAAGGAGTTCCGGGATAGATGCTGGAGTAACTCAGCGGGACAGGCAGCATCTCTGGAGAGAAGGAATGGGTGACATTTCGGGTTGAGACCCTTCTTCAGACAGGGCATTTCCAAGTCTTTGACTCCATGGCAAAAGTCCATATGCAAATTGGAGGAATAACACCTCATATTTTGCTTGGGCAGTGTACAACCCAATGGTATGAATATTTATTTCTCGAATTTCAAGTAACCCTTGCAACCCCTCTCTCTCCATCCCTCCCCCAGCCTAGTCATCATACTAGCTTCACTGTCATTCTGTTGCGTTTCACTGTCTGTATAACTGGTTATCACATAACCCACAGCCAACAATAGACCATTGTGGGCTCAACCTTTTTTTGATCGGCATTACTTTTTGCACATCTTTCATTTATTTGTTCTATATCTCTCTCTATATGACCGTCTATATCTCTCGTTTCCCTTTCCCCTGACTCAGCCTGAAAAGGGTCTCGACCCAAAACGTCACCTGTTCCTTTTCTCCAAAGATGCTGCCTGACCTGTTGAGTTACTCCAGCTTTTTGTGTCTATCTTCATTGTAAAACATTGTTTGCCTTTGTTAGCAACACCCAAGGTTGATTCCAATAGGATTTGATTAGATCGCTCTGGTGCTGATGTTAGATGGGTTTTCAACACACTTTAGCCCCCTTTCCCACAAATGAAAAGATCTTTAGGTCCACAAACAACATACCCCAGCATACCACAGTGGCACAGCGAGAAGAACAGCTGCCTTAGAGCTAGAGTGAAACAGGTTCATTCCTGCGGTGCTGCCTGTGTGGAGTTTGCACCTTCATTCTGCGTTCCTCCAAAGTGCTCCAGTTTCCTCCCACAGCCCAAAGACATGTGAGTACGTACACCAGCAATCGGCCGCTGCAAATTGCTGGTGTGTAGATGAGCAGTAAAATCTATGGAAAGTTTATTGAAATGTGGTGGGAATAAAATGTGATTTGTGTAACTTAACTTTATGGGAAAGTGGGTGGGTGGGGGTAAAATTGGACTAGTGTAAATGGGTATGTGATGGTTGGCGTGGACGCGATGGGCCGAATGGCCTGTGTCCATGTTGTATGACTCTGTGGCATCAGTGGTTCACCACAAAATGGCCCTCTTTCCTCCAATTTCATGAATCAAAGTACTAGTCCACTGCATTCTCATTTCTATCTTAATGCTCACTCCCTCCAAAAATGGTGGGGAATTTATGGAGTCCAAAATTCTTCCCTTGGAGTCTCCTTTTTAAAAATTCTATCAGGCTGCTCCTGTGAAGAATGCTCACCTGATTAGCGCTTGCCTCTCTGCAAGCACGTCATCATGTATCGGAGATGATCCAGAGGCCGGTGTTTCAGGAGCCGCAGCGAGGAATCTCACAGGAACTTCGGGAAGCTCTGGATATGGTAGCAGCCCAGCTTGTGAGCTACCACCGACAACAGGACCTGTTTAAAAGCAAATATTGCGCATTTTAAAGCAGAATAAACCTTTTTTAAGTTGTCAACAAAATAGAAGGAAGGACTTGTCTACATTATTTTAGCTCATTGAGCACTATTCATTGCTTTGAATAGCTGGGAGTCGCTCAGCGGTACAGGGAGCTGTGCTGTGATCAGGGTTCGATCCTGACCTCTGGTATTGTCTGCTTGGAGTCTGTAAGTTGTAGAACTACAACTACAGATCGCCAGTTGTGGAGCTCCAACCGGCGCGGCCTTGTTGGCTTTGGAAGCTGCGGCCTCCAGTACGGAAGCAGCCGTTCCAGAGTTCCCAAGCCGCTGAGAGGACTCTCCCGACCGGAGCAACATCACCCGGCGAGAACGGCCTGGAACATCGGGCCTCCGTAGAGGCAACTGTGGAGGCCTCAATAGGCCCGACTATGGGTGAACTGGGATTGGGGACTGGACTTTGTGCCTTCCCTCATAATGGGAACCATTGTGGGGGGATGTTCTTTATGTTTAAAACTCTTATTAATGTTATGTCTGTATTCTTTTTTATGTGCTGCAAAATGGCAAGAAGCATTTCACTTCACTACACCTAGGTGTATGTGAATGTGACCAATAAAATACCTTTGATACCTTTGATACATTCTTCCATGTGCTCTGGTTGTCTCCCACATCCCAAAGTTAAGCAGGTTGGCAGGTGAATTCGAGATATAAAATGCCATGAAGCAGGACGTGTTCACTTTTCTTGCTGCTTAAAACAATGTTTTCTCACTCCATTTTAATAAGTTTCAGAAACTATATATACAGTAGCTGTTGTCAAGCACTGCATTTTTAAGGCAGCATTTCATGGATTAGGATTGTCAGGAAGGGGACTGAAATAGGAGCGGCAACACAGGCACTGGAATGGAAAGGGATTACATTTTTGGCCGTCATTGAAGGAATGAAGTGGACCATAGCTTGTTGTGGTATTGTTGGAGTTTGGCTTTGCGCTCCACAAACACACTCACTTACTAAACACCTGTACCGATAACCCTCGTTATAATTTCTTATCATTTCTTGTAGCTCTTTCAGCAGCTAAAAATGTATTTTTGTTACTGCAAGCTAAAAATACTAAAGGCTGTTACATAGTTTAATAATTATTGAACAAATGATGACTGAAGCAATTTCAATGGCCTACAACACTGGAAACAACAGCTTGCGTTCTTAAAGAGATAGTGCTGTCTGATTACTATGGGGTCGCTCCTCCTGCTGTAGTTTAGTTCAGAGATACAGGACTGAAACAGGCCCTTCGGCCCACCGAGTCTGTACCGAACAGCGATCCTCGCACATAAACACAATCCCACACACACCAGGGACGAAGGTGAAGAAGTGAGTATCAATGGAAACTGAAATGTCCAACCTTTGTTTGATACAGAAGGAAGAGTGGCTGGAGAATGAATAATGTTTCTGTCAGTCTTCAAAAGGTTTATTAGTTGCTTAATAAGAGGGAGCATGGTCCTGATGGTTGAATCTGGTGAGCCATGAAAGAGGTTGGTGTGCTGGCTCCTGGTTAACTGGTAATCACCAAAATGATAGACATCTCCAGACAGAAGACCCTGAAATGGAAAGTTCCACAAGGTGAGGGGTGGGGATGATAAGGGCTATAAGATCACAACACTCTTTATTCTCGCCCTCTGTATTGCAATAGATGTTCCCCAATCTGCCTGGGTAGTTACCTTGGCTTCCACGACATATAGTTCTGCCAGATCTCGCAGATGTCCCAGTCTGATGTACACCATGTCAAGGCCAGTCCAGTGGATTATTATGTTTTCCTGAAACTCTTGAATTAGCAAGGTTTTCAACTGTAAGTAAATGAGAATGACCGGTCAGTTGTGCACTCAGGATGGGGCTTCCATGGGAATAACGAGCGTTTGTGTGAGATTCAAACAATATCTTCTATTCACATTGTTACTCAAGCCTGCCATCAAAATAGAGACACAAAAGACTTTAGATGCTGGAATCTTGCTCAAAAAACAAAGTGCTGGAGAAACTCAATGGGCCAGGCAGCATTGGTGGAGGGAAATGGACATACGGCAATGTTTTGGGTCGAGACCCTTCTTCAGGCTGATGCAGTAATGGGGAGAAAGCATAAGAGAGGTAGGGATGGGGCAACACCTGCCTCCCCCCCCCCCCTCCCAACCTGTATCCAGCTATTACCAGGATTTTTTACCACCTCTACCTCTTTTTTCCAGCTTTCTCCACCCTTAGTCCATCAATCTGAAGACAGATTCAGATCTGAAACATCATCTGTTCATTCCATCCAGAAATTCTGCCTGACCCGTTGAGTTTCTCCAGCACTTGATATCTTCTTACATGAACTGGTTTAAAATTTGTCAAGTCAAGAGTGTTTAATTGTCAGCTGTCCAAAAACGGAACAATGAAATTCTTACTTAAAGCAACATGACAGGTCTGTAAATACAGTACTCAATATAATAAACATAAATAAGTTCAATACATTTTTAAAAATCCAATATTAGTGCAAAACAAAATGAAAATCCAAAGTCGCTAGCACAACCAAGACAGGTCTGAAGAAGGGTCTCGACCCGAAACGTCACCTATTCCTTCGTTCCATAGATGCTGCCTCACCTGCTGAGTTTCTCCAGCATTTTTGTCTACCTTCGATTTTGCCAGTATCTGCAGTTCTTTCTTAAACAAGACAGTTCATAGTTCAGTTGGAGTTTGTAGTGTTCAAAGCCTAATGATTGTTTGGAAGAATCTGTTCCTGAACCTGGTGTCACGTTTTCAGAGTCCTATACCTTCTGCCCAATGGTAGGAGTGAAATGAGAGTATGGTCAGTGTGGAGTGTGTCCTTAGTGATGCTGGCTACTTTTTTGAAACAGCGCCTCCTATAAATCCCTATGATGGTGGGGAGGTCAGTACCCATGATGGACCAGGCAGTGTCCACCTCTTTTTGTAATCTCCACCATTCCTGGGTGTTCCAAGTTCTTGTAATGGTCTTGGGAGGCACTTTGGAATTCTGTGGATATGAAATAAACTTTGCAACCTCAAAGTATGGGGACTATTCATACTTATTCTATTTTATATTCTCCAGGACTGGAAAGGTGTTGAAAACCTTACTTCCCTATTTCTTTCTTTCTTTTAAAATCTTTTTATTCGTTTTTTTTCCAAAAAACAAAACCAAAAAAGAAGATATATGATAAACATAACAATTATATTGATACATAGGGATCAGGATTACATTAATAACAGGTATAACCTTAATATGAGTCCAGTGTCAAAATACATATTGAATATAGACCTCCCGGTCTCTATGTAAATATAGTTAAATGTTTAAAAGAAAACATATATGTAGAAAAAACCACAAAGATAAAAAGGAAAACAAAAGGAAGAAACCCCCCCCCCCCCCTAAACTAAAGGGAATAGTTTTTTTTACACCAAGGTTGATGGGTGCTTGGAACACACTACCGGGGTGGTGATCGTGGCAGATACAATAGTGGGATTTAAGAGGCTTTTGGATAGGCACAGAGCTATGGAGGGATGTGGATTGTGTGCAGCCAGTTAACAGTGGGTCTTGGCATCCAGTTTGGCACCAACATTGTGGCTGAATGGCCTGTTCCTGTACTATACTCATCTATGTTGTAAATCTTTCACACTGTTATTTGTAATCATTTGGCATGTACCGAGCTTGCTGTAATTGGCACCGACAGCTCCAAGATCAAGTCAGTAGCCATAGCAACCCACCACCCCAATAATCAGCTGTTTGCAACATAGAACTTGTATTTATAAAATCTAGGCTTGTGAATGCTGCTTGAACGAAAATACATTTATCACCTTAAACACCCACTTATCAAAGCACAGGAGAAAGCCAATGATAATGTACTGCTGGAAAGCTGAAGAAGAACGCCATGTAATCCATAGCTTTGTAAACTTTAGGAAGCTATCCGATTTTCCCACTGCCCTCGGCTTCTTTACCATACTCCCAACTTATAGAATAGAATAGTTTCTTTATTGTCATTGTAACATGAACCATGTACAACAAAATTGTAAAATGTCAGCCAGTCAGTGCACCATTTAAACATTTCTAAAAGCTAACGATACATACAAGGTAAAATATTTAAAAAAGATAAACAACTAAAATAAATATCATAAAAATAGCACGAATAAAAATAGCAGATACTATTTAGTTTTTAGTATCGTTCCAACACCATCTTGATGTGCAAGGGGTGGGAGATTGCAACCTTCACGTGGTCCGCCCTGTTTCGACGAATGCAATCAACCCAGTGTGCACAATCAAATAAGATCAAATAGAACAAGTTGTCCTACAACTTTATGTGCACACCACACGCAAGAAGTTGATGGGCATTATTGAATCTCAACCGAAGCCCACATTGTCTGCATCGCACATTATACCAAGTTTAAACTAATCTCCTCTGCCTGCAAATCCTTCCATCAACCTGCATATCCATGTGCCTATCCAAAAGCCTCTTAAATGTCACTATCATATCTGCCTCCACCACCATCCCTGGCAATGTGTTCCAAGCACCCACAACCCTCTGTATAAAAATCTTGCCCCGCACATCTCCTTTAAATGTTGCCCTTCTCACCTTAAAGCTATGCCCTCTAGTGTTTGACATTCACCCTGGGAATAAAGTTATGACTGTCTACCCTATCAATTCCTCTCATAATATTATAAATTTCTATCCGGTCTGCTCCCCCACCTCCCCCATCCTCCAATGTTCCAGAGAAAACAATCCACGTTTGTCCAACTTCTCCTTACAGCTAATACCTTCTAATCTAGGCAGTATTCTGGTAAATGGTTGCTGAATTCAAAGTCAAAGTCAAAGTAGCCTTTATTGTCATTCAGACCTTGCGGTCTGAACGAAATTTCGTTGCCTTGCAGTCCTACATATAGTAAAAAATGACAAAAACACACAAAAACCACAAATTAACATCCACCACAGTGAGTTGAATACTCCTCACTGTGATGGAAGGCAAAAGTCTTAAGTCTTTGTCTCTTCCCTTCTTATTCTCCCTCTGCGCCGAGGCGATCCAGGCTTCGGATGTTGTGACCCCGCCGGGTGATGGTAAGTAATGTCAGTCCCGCGGCTGAATCCAAGCTCCGCGAACGGGCCGGTTCAACCTCGCGGCCCGGGGTGGTCGGAGCCGCCGAAGCTGCGGCCCTCCAGTCCAGAGGATGCAGCTGTTGTCGCGGGAGCTCCGGAGAACAGGTCACCAACCTGGGACCTGCGAGCTCCCGACGATGTCGTCCACCGGGCCCGCGGCCGATCCTCCGAGGTCGGATCGCTGCTGCTGCTGCCGCTGCCCGCTCCGAGTTCAGGTTGCCACTGCCGCTGCCTGCTCCGAGGTCTGGTCGCTGCTGCCGCTGCCCGCTCCGAGTTCGGGTCGCCGCTGCCCCAGCTCCGAGGCCGCCAGCTCCGCTATTAGGCCTCGGCGCAGGCGGAGACGGGGGATACGACAAGAGAAGTCGCATCCCCCCGAAATAAGAGACCAAAAACATGTTTCTCCCCCCCACCCACACACACACACACACATACACAATAAACCAAAAATGAACAAAAACAGAACAAAAGAACAACACAAAAAAGAGAAGAAAAAAAAACTTACAACAGTAAGTTTATTACTGGGTGTACTAAAAAAAATATTCGCTAACAAACAATGATATTGTTTCTTGCCTTGGGCGAAGGACAAGAACAACTTTGATGGTCAAGCAAGGGAAACCCTTTAAATAAAGAATATAAACCGAAATCAGAACTGTTGGAGTACACATGGTGCCCTCACCTGAAGGTACTTCAGTGGTGAGGCTTCTTCTGCCTGCTGGAAGGCAGCGTCCTGTGCCTGCTGCAGTTGACCTCTCTTTCGAGCCTCGTCTTGACTCATCTTTTCAGCAAACTGTGCCACCTTTTCAACTATCGCCCGAGCTGTGGCTACGAATAACATCTGCTGCTCCACCTCCTCCTTGTCCACTGTACGGTGAAGAAGACAGGAGAGCATGCGACAACAACACTGGCAGATAAAGGGTAGAGCCAAACAGAAATGCAAAACACCGCAGCACCCTTGCATTGTTTCAGAGATGGCGTGGGGAGATTCATTCTCTCCCTATATGAGCATAAGGAATAGGAGTAAGATTAGGCCATTTGGCCCATCACGTCTACTCCGCCATTCAATCATGACTGATCTATCTCTCCCTCCGAATCCCATTCTCCTGCCTTCTCCCCATAACCTCCGACACCTGGACTAATCAAAAATCTACCATCCTCTGACTAAATAAATTTCTTCTCATCTCCTTGCTAAATGAACGCCCTTTAATTCTGAGGCTATGACCTCTTGTCCTAGACTCACCCACTAGTGGAAACATCTTCTCCCCATCCACTCTATTCAAGCCTTTCACTATTCTGCATGTTTCAATGAGGTCCCCCCTCATTCTTCTAAACTCCAGCCTAACTAATTATATGCTTTAATTTCAGGTCATCCAAGTAAGATTGTTTCATATTTGTTTCAGAATGCTTCAATCCATAATAACTGAAAATTTCATTCAGTTCTCTTAATTTTTAAGAAAGTTATGGGCTTTTGATCACATCTATGCTTTTGAGTTAAGTTAATGGAAAAGCAATTGGGAACAAGATGCTAATTTCCGAGTATGAAAATGGCCATAACTTTTTTAATACTGAAGATATGAAAGTGAATTAGGTGTCAAAATAAACTTATTTTTATGCTTTATCTGATGGGATAAATTGCAGACTTGATTTTTAAAATCTCGAAATGTTGTAACATTGCTAAATATTGTACCGAGAGGCTACGCAGAATGTGGACTGTATTTACACTTCCTGATGTCTTGCTATTCTCTTCCATAACATAAAACAGAGAAAATAAGTGGACTAATAGCATCAGAGGCCTCGTATGAACAGAAAATATAGAAGAGAAAAGAGAAATAAAAATCCAGTGTCTTGGGGTACCTGAATGGTTAAAATGCATCAATGTTTGGGAAACAGAGAACGAGTTAGTTGTAAGTTGCAATTGGACATAGGGTTACCTTGTGACACCAAAACAATCGCATCAGCTGGCATCAGGGATGACAAATGTGATCCGTCTATGTCCCTGCGTTGTGCTTCATTCTGGGCACAGACGTGTAAAAGGGTGATTACTTCACCAAGAGCTCTCACCTCATCCTCAACCTGAAGACAATCAAGTAAAAGGATTCAGTACCTGCTGCATGGAACATCGTCTACAAAACCTGAGGCAGGAGCGTGACCAATATTACCAGACTGAAGCTTGTGTCAAAGGCTCAAGAGTTACAGTGTAGAAATTGAACTAATCTTACAGAATCATAACGGAATAACAATGAAATTAAATAAGTGAAATGAAAGGGCTAATGCAAAATCTTATTATTCCAATGAAAAAAAATCCTTGTTAAATAAGGAAACTAAAGCTGTTGATAAGCTAAAGATTGTCGAAATTGTTCTACTGTGATAATTGTATGGAATAATTGGATTCCAAAAAGCCTCAAGCATTCTCAGAACAGTCTGAACAGATATGAACCCATTCGACCATTATGCATTCCATGGTGTGTGTGTGTGTGTGTGTAATTAAACTACTACATTCCGTATGATTCATAAATTTATGATTATTAACTCGAGCATAAACTAAATGTATTGATTCAATCATGATGCTGTACCTGGTCGAATCTGCAGTCGGGTTCGGTGTCAGAGACCTTCCGCAGTAAAACTTTTAAAGCATTGAATAGAGTTTCTTCCTTCTGTTGCTGATGCTGCCAATGTTCACGTCTACACTGGAGTTCTTCCTCCAGGGCATTGAGCTGAGTGGATACACACAGATGGAACGTCACCTGGGAGCACTGAACCATCACAGAACTTCAACAGTGACTATTTTCAGCACCATAACACGTCCCTTTGAACTGATGCTGAACCCAGCCAGTGTGTTTGAAGTGCACCCTTGCTATATCTACAGGGCATGAATGAACTCTCGTTTCCAGTTACAACTACTGATATCAATGAGGTTGCAGGATGGAAAACATGGCAAAGGAAAAAATATTACTCTGGTGCAGTAGGAGGTTTACGTTGCATGGGTGAGATTGGTACACGTGTCAGAGCAGAGGCAATTTAATTACCTCATTGTCTCCTTCCCTATAACTAAAATATATTGTACCCATAAATTCCAATTGATTTTGTGTCATTAACCTGCACTAAGGAATAACTCGGAGTGGTGAATCAACTTATGGGGTCTTCGTTATGAAGTGGGGGTGAAACCAATGTGGAAGAATTTACAACTTTCTTCCAGACAAAACCTGAAGTCAGGATTGATTTAACCTTCCATGTGGTGCTGTAAGGCGACAACAAAAAAGGGCAGCACAGTGGCGTGGCTGACCGAATGCGCCTCACAGTGCCAGAGACCCAGGTTCGATCCTGACTTCGGGTGCTGTCTGCATGGAGTTTGCACGTTCTCCTTGTGACCATGTGGGTTTCCACAGAGTGCTCCGGATTTCTCCCACATCGCAAAGACATGCAGGTTTGTGGGTTAATTGATTTCTGCAAATCTCCCCTCGTGTGTAAAGAGAAAGTGGAATAACATAGAACAGGTGATTGATGGTCGGAGTGAACCTGGTGGGCCGAAGGGCTTCTTTCTATGTTGTATCTTTCAATCAATGAATCAAATACTGTATCACTCTACCATCCCATACAAATTCAAGGACAGAGACATCAGCCTCTAGGTAATGAATTACGTCACTCATCATCGCAAAGGTTTATGTGACATCTGACCTGATTGGTACTGGCACATAAAAATCTAAAGAGGGAAAGGCTTTGTTCATTCAAAATTGACAGAGAAAAAATGCAAAAAACCTAGTGACACTTCAGAGAAGATTTACTTGAATGGGACGAGGATTTTAGCTGTAAGGTTAGGTTGGAGTCGTGGCTATAATCCTGAGCAAAGTTGTTTGAGGAAGATTTTAAAGGATGATGGCAGTTTTAGACAAGGGAAGCAAAAGAAAGGTCTTCCCATTAATTGATGGCACGTGGACAAGAAACACAGATATTCTCAGCAAGTGGTAAAGGAGGGATGTGAGGAACATTTTCTCCACAGTGAGTGATAACAATGTAGATGCCAATGTGATGTGATCAGAGATGATCAACAATTTGCGGCACAATGGCACAGGATTTGCTGCCTTACAGCGCCAGAGACCCAGGTTCGATCCTGACTATGGGTGCTGTCTGTACGGAGTTTGTACGTTCTCCCTGTGACCATGTGGGTTTTCTCCGAGTGCTCCGGTTTCCTCCCACACTCCAAAGATGTACAGATTTGTAGATTAATTGGCTTCGGTAAAAATTGTAAATTGTCCCTAGTGTGTAGGATAGTGCTAGTTTATGGTCGCTGATTGGCGCAGACTCAGTGGGCCGAAATGCCCGTTTCAGCACTGTACCTCTAAAGTCTAAAGGCTAAAGTAAAGATTTCAACGGGAAATTGGATTGGCACCTGAGAGAAATTAACTTGCAGGGAGATTGGGATAGAGTGAGGAAATGGGATTGAATGGATCGTTCTATAGAGAATTGCTATGAGTGAGATGAGCTGGACGGAATATTTTGTAAGCATGTAACCATCCTACAACTCTATGAATTTCATATGCAAGTGGATATTAGCTCTTCAAGTAATATAGCTAATGATTGTCACCTTATCACCAGGAACACACCAATATGTAACAGGCAATCGATATATCAAATACCTACACATGCATAGTTGATTCGACTGCCACTGGAATTGCCTGGGTGTACAATCACATTGCTTATATAAGAAATTATTTGTCTAAACATGAATGGCCGAGCAGGTTGAAAGTCACAATGGCATTTTCCCATTGCATTACCATTTCCCCATTCAGCCTTCGTTTCATGCAACCTCCTGATGACTGTAGGACAGGCACCACGATTCCTGTCTGTGGATCTATGCGGGCTCCAACAACTGGGCCAGTTTCACCGGTGATGGGGTCAAAGCTTCTGGCACCAAGAGCAATCGGTATCAGTCCTAGAAAAGGTGAGAGGGGAAAAGATTTAATAGGAACCTGAGGGGCAACATTTTCACACAGAGGTTGGTGGGTAAATGGGATGAGTAGCTGGTGGAAGTAGTTGAGGCAGATGCAATGAAGAATGATGAATGAATGATACTCTATTATCGCATGTGACATGTCACAGTAAAATTATTTGTTTTGCATACCATACACAAAGTATGCAAAGAGTCACCACGTATAGGGCGCCTAACAATCTTTAAAAGGTTGGACAGGTACATGGATAGGAAAATTTGAAAGAGATGCAGGTAAATGATATTAGCTTAGGTGAGACATCTTTGTCAGCATGGGTGAGTTAGGTAACCATGTTGGAATGCCATGACTCTCTGACTGTTAGGTTTTTAATGAGTTTAAGCATTAAATACCTTTTCCATCAGGATCCTCCATGGTCCCAGCAAGGGGGATGAGTCGGCCAGTAGCTGGATTGGATTCCACCCCTAAAATTGGCACTTGCAGGCCAGAGCCTCCAGGGTCAGGAATCTGCATCCCTACAACGGCAGGGATCAGTAAACCTGTGCCGGCAAATGGGATCATCCCTGTGGGAGAATCAAAGTCATCAGCAAAATTAACCAGCATTGCATATGCTGTTTGTCTATACCCTCATGTGTCATTGCACCCGTATCTCACCTCTTACAGAATATGGGAACATGGGGAAGCTGATGTATGGTGTTGGCATGGTGACTGCCTCACTGCACTAGGAATCCAGGTTCTATACTGACATCCGGTGCTGTCTGTGAGGAGTGTATCTTCTCCCTGAAACCACTGGTGCTCCGATTCCCTCCCACATCCCGAATATGTGTTGGTCCTTAATTGATTCCTGTAAATCACCAGTTAGTGTAAGTCACATGGAGAAGCAAAACCGGAGGTAAGGGCGAATCAGTGGAAAGGGGTAGGAAAGGGATATGTTGAATTGGATTGATGTGATTTCACTGCTGGGAGCTGGAATGTACTTGTTGGGCCAAATGACCTCCATCTGTTTCATAATAAGTATGTGACACTATGATTTTCCTGTTCACCATCTATTCCTGTTTCTGACTGAAGATACACATGGAACAGCAGCAGTATGAATATCAGGTCAACTATTCATTGAAGTGAACATGTTATACAACCAAATGAGAAGCCCAAGATAGTATCAAAAACCAGAGTAATATCCAAGTACTGCCATCTGTCTCTCACTTGTTGAGTGTAGGTTTGGAGGCTAAGAACTGAGGGAGTGGGCCACATCACCTCTGGAAGGCATGCCCATCTGATACAAGTTAGAGTGCTGCCTGACTACTTGAATATCCAATTTGGTGGTTGATGGGCTCCAATTACAAAAGTACAGTGTAAATAAACAGTGTCCTGGAAGGGATCGTGGAAATGGGAGATGGAAAGCTGAGAAGCGTTTTACGGGGATAATTTTCATGCAGGCTAGAAGCTGTCGATCAGACTCCCCAACCTTTCTCATAGCTTGCTAATCTAACCCTTCAGGTCCAACCTACCAATATGAGCTTCCAGATGTCCTACAATGAATGACCCATGGCAGATCAATTGGTGGAATCAAAGTAAGATTTCATCTCAAGAATGGATCGAAGCTGGTTTCTATCACGGTATGAAGCTGTTTCATAGTTCGTGTGCTGACCTGAAGCCAACGTTGAATTTTACTCCCAATTAACTAACACCTTCCCCAACCATGGAATCATATAGACCCCCCAGTTGCCTCCTTTCGAGTCCGCACCAAATCATCAAACATCCATTTATACTGTCGTCCTTTAATCTAATTTTATTCTCTCTCACATTCTCATCAACTCTCCCCAAATTCTACCACCCCCTACAAACTCGGGGCAATTTACAGAAGCCAATTAATCTACAAACCCACATCTCTTTGCGATCTGGGAAAAAAACAGAGCACCCGGAGGGAATCCACACATTCACGGAGAACCTGCAAACTCCACACAGACAGCACCCAAGGAAACTTGGGGCGCTTGAACTGTGGATCAACGGTTTACCCAGCTGTGTCACTGTACTGACCATTTTTCTAAAAGATAACCCTTGACTAACAGCCACTGGCTTCAAGTTATAGAACCTTGGGAAGCTGAGGAAGATGTACTACAAACTTGATTTCTAATCTACTCTGGTGTGCGTGCAAGCTTTGGACCCGGCTGTGTACCTGTACAAATGCAGGGGAAATTGAGACAGTTGAGGTTAAAGTTACAGGTATCTTGGGATGCACAAGCAGAGGCATAGAGCACAAAGGCAGAGAGCTTATCCTCTTCATAAAACTCTGGGGAAGTCAGAAGAGTAGAGGATGCTGGAATCATGAGCAAAACACCAAGTTCTCAAGTAACTCAATGGGTCAGCCAGCATCTGAAGTGAAAATGGACAGACAATGTTTCAGATCGGGACACTTCTTCAGATTGAAGAATGCTCAGTCATATTCAATTCTGATCATTACATCATGGGATGGAATAATGGATCACAGAAGAAGCAACAGTTCCAGGGATGAGGAAATTAATCTGCAGCGACAGACTGGAGAAATTGGAATTGTTCTCCTTGGAGTGAAGGCGTTTGATAGAATATTTGATAGAGATACACGTGGCACAGTGCCAGAGCCCCAGGTTCAATCCAAGCTATGGATACTGTCTGTATGGAGATTGTACCCGTGACCCCGTGGGTTTTCTCCGGGTGCTCTGTTTCCCTCCTACACTCCAAAGATGTACAGGTTTGTCAATGAATTGATGACTGTGAAATTGTAAATTGTCCCTAGTGTTGGCATGGTCTCGATGGGCCGAAGGGCCTGTTTCCAGGGGAAGTTTCTGTGGGCAGCTCATGGAAAAGTAAAAAATGTTTCAAAATTATGAGCAAGAGGAAAAAGGCAGATGTGGGCAGAGATCACATGATCTGGAACTCACCATCTTTAACAGCGGAGGCAGCAAAACGCCAAAGCTTTGTCGAGGAAATTGGATTGGCATCTAAGGGTTGAAAAACGACAGGCAGAAGGAGAAGGATCTGGAGAACAGGAATGCCCGAGGAAACTGGAGCATAATCACTCAGCGGAAGGTTCTCCGACAACTCTGTGTTTCTTACCAATGTCACCACCTGTGTTTGCCAGATCCTTTGCTTCCTTCCTCTGTCTCTCCAGGTTGTGTGCGGTGTGGATAACGTGTGCCCAGGATCTTCTGCGTGCCATCGCAAAGCCATCCAGTGCATCCTTCAGCGTGGCTCGCTGTTTCTGCTGAAGGGAGGAGGATGCTTCTGAGCTCTGTGCGGTCACGGCGTCTTTGTAGCCCTCCAATGCTTCCAGGACGTGGACCTCACTGGCCAGCATGGCACCATCGATCAACGGCTGGTAGCCACCTGCATGTGCCACCACTTGGCCTTCGTGAATGCAAGCACCTGAAATGCGGGCAGACCTTCCACTGAGAGGCTCCGTGAAGCTGTCCCCAAGGATCACGGGCGTATTGGAAGACTTCAGCACACCTCCTAGTGGTATCACTGCACCTGAAAGGAAACGAGATCCTTAAAGGTCTTTAAAGATCCTTCGACATCGGGCTTCAACATCGGGAGAAAAATGGAGAGCAGGGGAGAGATAAAGACTTTGCCTTCCATCACAGTGAGGAGGAGGTTCACTGTGTTGGATGATTGTGTGAATTAAATTGGTTGTGCGTCTCGTAGGAATCGTTTTTGTTTGTATGGCTGTAGAAACCGAGTTTCGTTTGAGCCTCACTGAGGTTCAAATGACAATAAATATTGTATTGTATTGTATTGTATTGTAAAGCCACGTCATTTTTCCTTCACAGGTCCAACTGGAGCTGTTCAGAACCCATAAAGACATAGGATATAGAACAATATTGAGATATTGAACCTGGAACTGGGGTACTGCCTCCAGCTCCAAGGTCGGCTCTAGGAGGTGTCCCCCAGGATATAGAGGTAACCCGGGGGAGGAGAGGGATGTTGGTTGATGGGCCGAGCTGATCGAGGACGATGGAGGAGGCCCTTCAGCAGCCTGGGGTTCAGGGGTGCTCCAGTACATCCAGCACGGGAACCAGACATTGGACTTATATTTTGTAAATGGCGTCAAAATATGGTGTCGGGTGGAAGAATTAGACCATTCAGCCCATCAAGTCTACTCTGCCATTCAATCATGGCTGATCTATCTCTCCCTCCTAACCCCAACATCAGGGGTCACCGTTTCAGAATGGGGGGGAAGGCCATTTAGGACTGAGATGATGAAAAACTCCTTCACCCAGGGAGATGTGAATCTGTGGAATTCTCTGCCACAGAGGGCGGTGAAGGCCAATTCACTGGATGTTTTCAAGAGAAAGTTAGATTTAGGGCTAAAGGAATCAAGGGATATGGGGGAAAAGCAGGAACGGGGTACTGATTTTAGATGATCAGCTATGATCATATTGAATGGCGGTGCTGGCTCGAAGGGCCGAATGGCCTACTCCTGCACCTGTTTTTCTATGTTTCTACGTCAATATGCATCTCTTTGTCATCCTAACGCTCCCTCATATCTTCTGGCACGACTCCGACATAGGTTTAGATGCAGTTGGACGTTTACTATTGTTGCTATGCACATTGGTACAATGGGGCGGCACAGTGGCACAACTGGTAGAACTGCAGCCTCACAGCGCCGGAGACGCAGATTTGATCCCGACCCCGAGTGCTGTCGGTGTGGAGCTTGCATGTTCTTCCTGACTGTGTAGTTTTCCTTCGGGTGCTCCGGTTTCCTCCCATGTCTCAATGGTGTGTGGGTTTGTAAGTTAATTGGCCTCTACAAATTGCCACTAGTGTTTAGGGAGTGGATGGGGAAGTGGGATAACAGAGAATTGGTATGAACATTGGTTGGCAGACACAAAATGCTGGAGTAACTCAGCAGGTCAGGCAGCATCTCAAGAGGAAAGGAATAGGAGACATTTCGGGTCAAGACCCTTCTTCAGACTTCAGATCAAAGGTTGTGAATGGTGGGCTGAAGAGCCTGTCTTCATGCTGTTTCTTGCAATCAATTCAACTTAATGGGAGCATCAGGTTTACCTGTGGCAGTGTTCAGACTGACCCCTATGATCGGGACCACCCGGCCAGTCTTCTCGCACACCATTGGGGCTCCAACTTCAATTGGCGCCGACATTCCTGTAATTGGGCTGATATAGGATCCTCCCAGTGGATAAACCAAGCCGGTCTGGGGGTGAATAGTCACGGCCAAGATGGGCACTTCAATTCCCGAGTATGCATCTGCCATCGGTCCTCCCAGCTTGACATCACCCTGCATTGATGGACTTCCCAATGGGAGCTTGGTGTCTGGACACAGCGAGTATGGTACGTATGGAATCAAATCCTTCTCACTCAGGCAAACAGCACCTACAGCGTGATGGAAATTGGCAAAAGAGTCATGCTTCAAGCACACAGCTCTGAAACACCAACGGCAGCGAAACAGAAGAAATAAATGTTCCATTGGTTAATATGCAATGGCATAGTATTGAGCAAAATATCTAGGTGTAGGTTTATTATGGGCACATGTAATGAGGTACAGTGAAAAGCTTTATTTTGCATGCCATCCACAATCAAATCAGAAATACTGTGTAGAAAGGAACTGCAGATGTTGGTTTATACCAAAGAAAGACACGAAATGTAGGAGTACCTCAGCAGGTCAGGTTGCATCTCCGGAGAAAAATAATAGGTGACGTTTTGGGTTTGGTCTGGAGAAAGGTTCCCACCCAAAATGTCACCTATTCTATTTCTTCAGAGATGCTGCTTGACCTGCAGTTACTCCAGCATTTTGTGCCTATCTTCAAATTACATATACCATACATAAATACAATCAAGCCAAACTAGTGTACAATAGAACAAAGCAGAAAACACTGAGTGCAGAATATACTTCTCAGTATTGTAGTGCATCAGTGTAAATATAAATAAAACCAAATATAAATCCTTACAGGTCGTTCACAGGGTGATTTTCTTTCATGTCCTTCAAGATACATTTTCTTACAACACAGAACGTAGAAAAGTACAGCACAGGAACAGGCCCTTCGGCCCACAATGTCTGTGCTGGACATGATGCCAAGTTAAACTAATCGCATCTGCCTGCAAGTGATCCATTATCCCACCGTACCCTGCATATCCATGTGTATCTAAAGGCCTTTTTAACACCACTAATGTATCTGCCTCCACCACCTCCCCTGGCAAAGCCTCTTGAACGTTAAAAAATATTTTTTTCTTCTCCCAACGTGCGACTGTTGCCCTCCTCCAGGGAACTGACCTGCCGCTGGGTCTGTGACCGGACGAAGGCAGGACCTGACGGAGTCGTAACACACATTGCCAGCCATGGGGAGCACACGTCCAGTCTGAGGGTGGAGGAAGATGCTGCTGGACACAGGCATGGTGTACTTATTGGCCAAGAGCAAGACAGCATCCCGACACGGAGTGAGCAATCCCGTCAGCCCATCCACTTGCAGGAGACTGCGATGTCTAATGGTTCCATCAGCTCCTGCCACAGGAAGTTTAGTTTAGTTTTTTTTTTTTTTAATTTATTTATTAGAAGTAAGTACAATAATGTGGCACCTTTTTTCAGGTGCCAAATATATATTGACATGTTACATTTTATGTACAGCTTCATCCCCGCACACTAACACGCACACACTGGGGACAATTTACATTTATACCAAGCCCATTAACCTACAAACCCGCACGTCTTTGGAGTGTGGGAGGAAACCAGAGATCCCGGAGAAAACCCACGTGGTCAAGGGGTGTACATACAAACGCCCATAGTTGCGATCGAACCCGGGTCTCTGGCACGGTAAGGCAGCAACTCTACAGCTGCGCCATCGTGGCTGCCACAATATTGCCTCAATAACATTGTATACGATCACGTCATCGTCACTCGACCAATACATTAGTTGGGAATCAAAAGGCTAGCAGCAGAAGTGGGAATTGGAAGGAGAGCATTTTCTGGGAATCGTGAGTGAGAAACAGTGTGGCAGAACTTTGTGAACTAAGTGCAAGATGAGGTCAAGGCTGTGCATTGAAATCTGTCACTGAAATGCTGTTTACCTGTATATGACGGCTTCCTTTTGATCCTAAACAAGGATGTAAGGTTCTCTGTAATTCTCCTTCATCAGCAATGGGTCGGGTGAGAACAGAGTACAGATCCAACAGCCTGTTCAGCAGCGTAGAAGGAGATTGGAGCTTGCTATCATTATCCATGCGGTAAAATGTATGATTTTATCAAAACAACTTTCAGGAGGTAAAACTGGGAAATCGCAAAAATGCAACATTGTGGCAGATGGAGAGGTGGTGTAGACCAAATAGCACAGTTCTAAAGAGCGTGCTGCAGCGTATAAGTGTGACGTGGTTGGACATGGTGGACTGCGTGATTAGAAGAGTTAAGAGATCCAAGGATTTAAGAGATAAGGGGAACTGAATGCAGAAACAGTGCATTGTTAACTGGTTAGGTTGCAGTTGGAATATTGCATCCAATTCCAATGATCTCACTTTAGAAGGGATGTGAAGAGCAGGTGAATGGGACAGACAGAATTGCTCTAATAACTGCTGCCATTGACATGTTGGACTGAATGGCATTAGTTCAACAATTCTTTTTTTTTTAATTAAAATTCTTTTTTTTTTTTATTAGAAGCAAACACATATTACAGGTGCACAACCTTTTATCCGGAGTTCCGGAAACCGAAAAGCTCCGAAAACCGGACATTTTTTCCAGGATGTCATCTGCACACCAAAGCTCGCGTTTGGCGCCAAACTTGACCCGAAACGACCCACGGTCAACCCAGGTCTGTACTACTGTAGCGGCTGCCTCCTCCCCGGAGACCGGGGAGACACTTAAACATCTGAAAATCATTGCTTAAATGTTAGTCAGTTAGTTTGGAGGGCTTTTATGTGAGGGGGGGGGGGGGGGGGGGGGTGAAGGGGGAAACTTTAATTCTTAGTCCCCTACCTGGTCGGAGAGGCGAGGAGCGGGCAATGCCTTACCGGGTCGCCGTGCAGTAAGCTCCGGAGCGCTGTGGCCGCCGACTCCCAACATCGCGGAGCTGGGGCTGCGGGCATCCGGCCGCGGGCGGCGTCGGTTGTAGCTCCGACCCCGGAAACTCTACCCCTGGTGTGTCGGCGGCCACAGCGCTCCGGAGCTTACCGCCCGGCGCTGTGGCCGCCGACTCCCAACATCGCGGAGCTGGGGCTGCGGGCGTCTGGCCGCGGGCAGCGCTGGATTTGGAGCGCCGCACAGCCAGGGGTAGAGTTGCCGGGGTCGGAGCTCCAACCGGCGCCGCCTGCAGCCCCAGCTCCGCGATGTTGGGAGTCGGCGGCCACAGCGCTCCGGAGCTTACTGCACGGCGACCCGGTAAGGCATTGCCCGCTCCCCGCCTCTCCGACCAGGTAGGGGACTAAGAATTAAAGTTTCCCCCTTCACCCCCCCCCCCCCACCACATAAAATCCCTCCAAACTAACTGACTAACATTTAAGCAATGATTTACAATGATTCCCCGGTCTCCGGGGAGGAGGCAGCCGCTCCAGACTTTTCAAGCCGCCCGCGCTACCTACCTAATCTACGCTAAAAATCTTCCATTCGGAAATCCAAAAAATTCCGAAATTCGAGAAGTGTCTGGTCCCAAGGCTTTCGGATAAAAGGTTGTGCACCTGTATAAACATTTCATGTATATCAGTCGTACATTGTTAATATTATCAATTGTAGATTGGTTCTGCTTCTAGTTCAACTATTCTGTGATTAAAGTTTTCTTACCGATTAATTCCTCTTTGGACAGAACTTGCAAAGTCTCCTTGTTCACAAGCTGGGCTCCCGTCCCTTTCCCCAGCACAGACCAGACACACAAGCGTTGACACTCGTTTGTGACGGCATCCGACATTTGTAACAACAAAGCTTCAACTTGTTCAGGAACCCTGAGAAAGAACGTCAAAGTAGATTGGAATTACAAGGTCACATTTGTTTCCGTCTTTGTCATTTTGCTGCAGCTTATAGGATTTAAGTTTGGCCACATTTGGAGTATTGTGTGCGGTTCTGGTCGCCCCATTTACATCAAGGATGTGAAGGGTTTGGAAAGGATGCAGAGGAGGTTTACCAGAATGATTCCTGGATTAGGGGACATTAGCTACAGAAATGCCTGGAACTTGGTGGTTGAGGCAGATTCGATAATGGTATTTAAGAGACTTTTGGATAGGCATATGGATATGCAGAGACATAAAGGATTGATTTCAGTCTTGATTTTGGATGCTGTCTGGGTGGAGTTTGCATGTTTTCCCTGTTATCTGCACGAGTTACTTCCAGATGCTCTGGTTTCCTCACACAAGCCAAAGGCATGGAGGCTGGTACTGTAAGTTAATTGGCTACTGTCATAAGGTCATAACTGATAGGAGTAGAATTAGACCATTTGGCCCATCTAGTCTACTCCACCAATTAATCACAGCTGATCTATCTCTCCCTCCTAACCCCATTCCCCTACCTTCTCCCCATAATAACCGACACCCGTACTTATCAAGAATGTATCCACTGTATCTCTGACTCTGTGTAAAATATCCACTGATTACAGGGCCTGTCCCACTCGGGCCTCATTTGCATGTCTCGCAGATGGCACGCAAAGATTTTGTACATCCCAAAATCCTGGGGCGCCGCACGCGACAACGCGTCTACGTCACCATGCGCGCATCACGTGCGCATCACGACTTGTGTGTCGTGACGAGTAAATGATGTTGCATAAACGACACGCAAATGACCCCCAAGTGGGACAAGTCCTTTAGCCTCCACAGCCTTCTGTGGCAAAGAATTCCACAGATTCACCACCCTCAGACTAAAGACATTTCTCCAAACTTTGCCAAAAAATTGAAAATCTAAGAAGCATGTTGAAAATGAGAATTAATTTGAATCATAACCCAAACCAAGTGTGTGAACTGATTGAGAAGATCCAATGGCGTGGGTATGAGGAAATTATTTTCCTTCAGTCAGAGAATCCAGAATAAGTTAGTGTTTATCAGAAAGATGAGGAAGCATTGGTTGTACAAAGAGTGAAAACTCAGAGCCCTCAATTCCCGTAGATGTTGGGTTGGGGATTGTAGTGGCCATTTGGCTTGTTTTGCATGCCATTGATGATGGCATGTGCCTTTAAATTTTAGACTGCCCGTTATATTGTGGGTGGGGTTTATGACGTGTTTTTGGACGTATTTGGAGCTTAGATGCTTGCGCAGAAGTTTAGTTTTTATATTAGTTTGGAGAGACGATGGAGAAGATCAAAACTTCGACCATGCCAATGTTAAGGAGACACAAAGAGTTTTGTAATGTTTAAAGTTGCAAGTTGGAATTCAAGGAAGATTGCAGTAACAAGTCGGAAGAAACTTGGACTGTATCTTGCTGTTTACCATCAACAATAATGCATTTATTCGACAAAAGACTGTGTTGAAGCTTTATGAGTGAAGAAGCTCTGAAGGTCTGTGAGGAAACTTGCAAATGTATTGAAGATATTCCCCTTATCCATTCTCATCCAAATACCGGCTAGAGAATTCGTTTCTTGAAAGTCACGAAAAATCTGCCGCTACAGGGATAGGGTAGGGGCTGTTTAGGTGAATTGAACCATTCAACACTTGAATAAATGGACGTTAGTGGGAGATGTTGATGGAGGAAGGGTGGACTTAGAGCACAGAGCAGCCAGGACTTAAATGGTTGGCAGAACCTGCGGTCTCCTATTCTTACTTTCCTTCTCTAAGGATAACTTAATGCTACTGGAATCAAAGTTACTACTGGAAATAAAAGGACGTACCTTTAGAAAGTAGATGAGGAGGAATTTCTTTAGTCAGAGGGTGGTGAATCTGTGGAATTCATTGCCATAGAAGGCTGTGGAGGCCGTCAGTGGATATTTTTAAGGTAGAGATAGATATATCTGTATTCTTGATTAATACAGGAGAATAATAATAAAAATAATAATGGATGGGATTTATATAGCGCCTTTCTAGAATACTCAAGGTGCTTAAAATTGAGAGGGGAAGATAGATGAGCCATGATTGAATGTTGGAGTAGACTTGATGGGCCGAATAGCCTAATTCTGCTTCTACAACTTATCAACTTATGAAATGTGGTGCCATCATGATGAATTTCAGACAAAAGATGACAATGAATGCGTCTGTCCCAATAGCTTCCGTGTACAACCATGCTAAGTAAATACCACTGAGAGATTGCACTGTTCGGCATAGTTGATTTTCCCTCATGATCCACATGTTCCTCCAATATTCGGACCACTTCTCTCAGGGCCACGTTGAAGTTGATGTGATGCTCCTCTCGACTACGCCAGTCAGCTTGGAGGAGTTGCTGCTGCTTGGCCAGAGTCTCCTCAAACTCCAGCCCAACATCCTGCCGCCTCTTAATCTCCTGCCTTACCTGGAAAAGCAATTTGCCGATATATCAGTACCATTGCTATAAAATGTGCTATTGCATAATTCAATGATACTTTGTCACGTGAACCTGGTACACAAAGTAGGCAAATAGTCGCCGTGCTTTTGGCAACAACACAAGTTACATAGTGCTCCCCAGAGTCACGTTGGTCTCCCTTTGTCTTCGGCATCACCCTCCACCCTGTGCTGGGTCCCCGTTTTTTTCTCGGCACCCCCCCCCCCCCACCCCAACCCCAGGTCCCTCTTTGTTCTTGGCAGCGCGGCCCGACCATCTCTCCGTAGCCCATCCTCTTCTCCAATCACAGTTGCTTTTTTAGATACAGAATGCAGTTATTACAATCAATATGCAAGGACAGGTCATCACAATTCGGTACCAACTTCCAAAAACTCCAACAACCCAAAAACATTGAAGAGAATCAACATATTCACCTTGCTGCACATCTTCTCGTACATTTCCATGCCTGCCCTGCTGATTAAACGCCTTCCAGCAAGATTCATTTCCTTCATCCAGAGGACTCTGAGGGACTCAGTCACTTGAGTTACCTTCTGATAGAACAACTTCACCTAAATAGAACACAGTTACGAAACATTTTTAACTGTTTCCAAAAATGTGACCTATTTTCTCCCAAAAGCACTTTAGATGGCTGTTCACTGGTGTTTCCTCTGAAGCTCTGAGTTGTACAGGATTGGTCATCTTTTGAAATAGGCATCAAACCAGGACCTACCTACTGTCTCGAGCGGATGTAGAAGGCTCCCTGCGTTGAAGAATGGGGGAGATGTCATCAATGCCTGGGTCAATATTTATCCCACAATCAACATCAGAGTAGGTGAATCCCAGAGCAGGTGAATCGAGGACCAGAGGACATAGGTTTAAGGTGAAGGGGAAAATATTTAACAGGAATCTGAGGGGTGACTTTTTCTACACAAAGGGTGGTGGGTGCATTGAACGAGCTGCCAGAGGAGGTGGTTGAGGCAGGGACTACCCCAACATTTAAGAAACCGTTAGACAGGTAACCTGTAATGGAGAATGTCAACACATAGTTCCCAAGTTAAGCCAAGTTATACTAATCTCCTCTGCCTGAATGTATCCATTAGATCCATTTTTCTCCAGCACTTTTGTCTACCTGTATCCATATCCATCTATTTCCTACATATCTATGTGCCTATCCAAAAGCGTCATAAACGCCACTATCGTATCTGCCTCCACCTTTACATCTGACAGTACATTCCAGCCACTCACCACTCTCTGTAAAAAAACTTGCCCCGCACATATCCTGTAAAGTTTCCCCCTCCCAACTTAAAGTTATTCCTCCTAGTATTTGGCATTTCACTGTGGGGAAAAAGGTTCTGACTGTCTACCTTATCTATGTCTCATAATTTTTCAGAATCTTGAATCTTACCTCCTTCTTGTGTTGACTTAATCGGACTGACACTGCCAACGATTGTTTCAATAGAATTTGATAGAAGGTGTTGGTGTTAAAGAATTCCAGATCAATTTGTTGATCATAATCCTCATGGTCTTTTGAGGTAGAATCTAAAATAGAAATAAAATAGTTTCATTTTTTTTAGCAAGAACTGCAAAGAAAAATGTACCGATCATCCCATAGAAATTTCAACCATAGACGTAAGGAACTGCAAATACTGGAATCTAGAGAAAAAAATACTAAGTGCTGGAGTAACTCAGTGGGTCAGGCAGCATCTGTGGAGAACATGGATAAGGGACATTTCGGGTCAGGATCCTTCCTCAGACTGATTGTAGTAGGGGGAGAAAGCTGGAAGACAGGTGTGGGGGGAGGGGGGTGGGAGACAGAGCCAAGTAAGTGATAGGTGGATACACTTGAGAGGGCCAGAGATGAAAAGGAGACAAGAGGCTGTGAGGAAAGCAAAGATGCATAATTGTGAAACCAGAAGCAGGGATGTAGGTGGAGGGGGATAGGAGGGGAAGGGGAAATGTGGTGGGGCGTATCCACTGGTGGGAGAGTCTAGGACAAGGGATCATAGCCTCAGAATTAAAGGACGTTCCTTTAGGAAGGAGATGAGGAGGAATTTCCTTAGTCAGAGGGTGGTTAACCCAATGGAATTCTTTGCCACAGAAAGCTGTGGAGGCCAAGTCAATGGATATTTTTAAGGCAGAGATAGATTCTTGATTAGTACGGGTGTCAGAGGTTATGGCAGGAGAATGGAGTTAGGAGAGAGACATAGATCAGCCACAATTGAATGGTGGAGTAGACGATGGGCCGAATGGCCTATTTCTGCTCCGATCACATGACCATTTCTGATTTTGTGGAGGACTTCCAGCAGCTGCAGTAGTTTCCTGGCTTTCGAAAAACTCACCTTCCTTCCTGTCCCCATCTTCAGCTCTTTCCTCAGTTTGTTCTCCAAACTGCAGACTGCGGTGAACTTTCTTCACAGCAATGATGGCAGCGTCTTTCGAGGAGTAATCGTCAAAGTTATACGTCTTCTGGAGGTACTGGTACCTTGGAGCAACTACTGCCTTCTTGGGCCAACTGCACTTCTTGAAGAAAAGCTGCAGGTGTTGAATAAAAAATAATTATTCAAGACGTTATGTTTGCCTCCTTTATCTTTTCATCCTCTCCAGAGGATAACATATGAGAATTAAACACGCTGGATTCCTTACCTACACTAAAACCCTCCACATATATAGGCAGGCATTTTTTAGGTTTAGTTTAGAAATAGAGCATGGAAACAGGCTGTTTGGTCCAACAAGTCTACCCTGACCATCAATCACCTGTTCATATTTATCCCACATTATCATCCACTTCCTATACACTAGGAGCAATTTTATAGAGGCCAATTAACCTGCAAACCCACACATCTATGAGATGTGGGAGGATACTGGAGCAACTGGAGGATACCCGCACAGTCACAGGGAGAACGGGCAAACTCCACGCAGACAGCACCCAAGGTCAGGATTGATCCTGGGTCTTTGGTGGTGTGAGGCAGCGGCTCTACAAGCTGCACCAACCACCCTATGTTGCGCCCTATGTTGAAGTCCAGTGTCGCACAGTAGAACCACGAGTTGAGCCTCCTCCTGTTGAAAGAGTTAGTGCAGCAGTGTGGAGATTGGAACCCTGCCTTCTCGATCTTTTTATGAACGCAGGGACGATCAAAGCCAATGGCACAGCCCAAAACCAACCACTGACCTGTGGATAAGATCAGGTAATACTGCTACCAATTGTGAATGCAAGAGCTGAACCTTGGGCACTGCTGTGACATGTGGCTCTCCATTAAACCACTCAGTGTATACCTGCCCACTGCAGGAAAACATCATTATAACTAAAGGCAAGAATAGGCCACACATTCTGCCATCCATGGATATTCTTCCACCTCACTGTTTATATCTCATATTTCTTGATTTGTTAAGTATCAACATTCTATTGAACTAGCACTGAATATACTCAGTGAAGGAATATCTGCATCCCTCTGGGAAGGATATTCCTGAAATACCTCACTCTGAGTAATAATATTCTACCTCAGTCATATATTGAAAATAGGCCCTACAGCCTACAAAGTCTATGACTTTAGAGATACAGTGCGTAAACAGGCCCCTTGGCCCGCCGGGTCCACACCAACCAGCAATCACCACGTAGACTAGCACTATCCTACACACTACGGACAATTTACAATTTTACTGTAGTCAATTAACCTACAAACCTGTATGTCTTTGGAGTGTGGGAGGAAATCAGAGCACCCAGAGAAATCCCACACAGGTCATAGGTAGAACGTACTAATGGCGTACAGACAACACCCGTAGTCAGGATCGAACCTGGGTCTCTTGCTGTAAGGCAGCAGCTCTACCGCTGCACCATACCAGGCCATGTTGACTATTGAGCACCCGCTATGCACACAAATGGATGTGTAGTCTGCTGTGCCTAAACCCTCATTGATGTGAACTTTCCCTGAGGCTTTGGGTTGACTGACCAAATACAGACTGTGCAAGAATGATCGCACACGTACACTTCATCAGTCCATGTGACTAGGGAAGAAACCTGTCTCAGAAATACAGTGCCATCACCTCGAGCTGGGAGAAGTGATCAAGAACAGTGGGACAAATTAACACTGGCATCTTTTCAGAAGCTCACCATCAATCCTGTGCCGATACCGAGTGTTGCTGCTGATGCCACCAGTAAGCTGGAAATAAGATGCCAATCGGGCTTGAACTCCAGGTCTTGGGTCCTGCGAATACCCATGCGGATAAAGTTTCTGCTGGTGGTGGGGAAGAAGGGGCCTTCCTCATAGCACTGACCCCCGACCGGCATCACACGAACGTACTGAAGGAGGAATCGAACCGTTGATATTTCTCATCAAACAGCAATGCAGGATTGTGTCAATTATAGACTCTCATGGTTTCCCTAAAAACTCCAAAAAACAGTGGTCAACAATTGCTTTTGATCACCTCACTTGAATAACTGGCATGTGAAAATTAAAATGGAAATGCATGATCATTCTCTTTAGAACATGGACAGGTGCTATTTCGGGTCAGGACTCTTCTTCAGGCTGATTTCAGGGGGTGGGGTTGAGGGAAGAAAGCTGGAAGAGTGGAGGGGCTGTACAGATCATGGCCAGTAATAGTGATCACAAGCGAGGAGGGGGTTTTCATAGGCACATTTCCTGGTACATGTGACAATTAAATTGAATCATGAATCTTGAATCTTCACGCCAATCATTGGTTTTGAGAAAGATCCGAAAGGAGGGGTATTGGGAAATGGAAAAAAATACATTTATTTCATTGCTATTCCTAGGTTAAGCCTCATTATTAATATGGAGGGGAGTTGTTCTGGGATGCTGTTGAGCCTTCCCGAGTTGTCATGGGCCTAACTCAATGAAACACCAGTGAAGGGAGGTGTCCACTTGATAACCCCAATGATATACTTGGGGACCCCCAATGATATAGAAACATAGAAAATAGGTGCAGGAGGAGGCCATGCGGCCCTTGATCATATGATATGATTAGTTTGTTTTAAAGAGCTAGTTAACATGTAGGAAGCTGTTTTTTTGCATACAGAGTTTTTGTTGGTCCTTAGCATAAGTTGGCATATTCAGTTAGATAGTTAGGCTTTGGGCTTAGTTTTCATAGTTGAGCGCTTATCCTGGAGTTATAGCACAAGTACTTTGTGTTTTAATTGTAATTTAGAGCAGGGGGGGGAAAAGTTTGTTGTCATTTAGTCTTATTCCCTTAGCCCCTTTTGAACATAACGGAATCGACAAAGAGAAGAGTGTCTGTTTGTCCATATTCCTCTTCATGAATTAAAGTTATGTGCAATCTAGGATGGCAATTAACTTTGAAATGTGGACAACATTGTGGTATGTTACTTGTGACATCATTGCAACATTAAAGAGCAGTCTTGAGCTACTACTGTATTTCCCTCATTGGAGACCCCTAGACTATCTTTGATCGGACTTTACCTTGCACTAAGCGCTATTCACTTTATCATGTATCTGTACACTGTGGATGGTTTGATTGCAATCATGTATTGTCTTTCTGCTGACTGGTTAGCACACAACAAAAGCTTTTCACTGTACACGTGATAATAAACTCCTCAACATTGAGGCCTTTGACAAAACATGAATATGGTGAAGGACTATGATCAGTAGGTGGGCACTCACCATCTTCTTGTGGTGGTTGCTGCTCAGTTGGAGAACGTGAACACCAGGCTGGTTGAAACGATAAATAAAGAGCCAGGATGAGCTCGATGCGAGTTCCAACTTCTCAACCAGTTCACGGAACGCACCCCAGTCAAAGGCGCTGTCAGTGTTGTACAGATTTGCACTAGAAAAATAATGTACTGTATGTTTTTGTTTCGTAAATTTTCACTTATCCATTTCCTGATTTACCTTCCCATCCCAACAATACGGACACATTGCTGGGACATCACTCATACCTTATGATGTTGAATATCTTATCTTGATGCAAGCTAAAACTTGACAGTGAATGGAGGCACCATTTTCAGCGGAGTCAAAGAGTTTTGGTTTCAGCTCCCACTCAGATCCAGACTTGCCCACAAAGCTGCATTGTTGGAGGTGCTGTTTTAAACTGAGATATTCAATCCAAGATCTAGATTGTTCTCAATTGTGGATGTAAAAGATCTGGACAACATTTAGTTTGGTTTAGTTTAGTTTAGACATACAGTGCAGAAACAGGCCGCACCGACTAGCGATCCCTGTACATTGACACTATCTTATGCACACACTGCGGACAATTTAGAATTTCACCAAAGCCAATTAACCTACAAGCTAATACTTCTTTGGAGTGTGGGAAGAAACCGGAGCACCCCGATAAAATCCATGCAGCTCTCGATGAGAACGTACAAACTCCGTACAGGCAGTACCCGACGTCAGGTTCGAATCCGGGTCTCTGGCGCTGTAAGGCAGCAACTCTACTGCTGTGCCCCGGTATTGACCAACTGTCGATAGATTTTTTGCGTACTATTAAAACTGGCAAATGTGTTTCTGACATTACAACATTTCATTGTCAGTAGAGCAGTTTGAGATAACCTCATGCAGTAGAAGATGTTATATAATGCAAGTCCCTTTTGTTCACTTTGACGCTCCCTCTTCACATACAGAAGCAACACAGTCGGCTTCACCAATCCTTCACATTAACCTCCATGCAATAATCACATGGCCACTCAGCTTTCAGAGCCCTCAAGGCATTTCCATCATCCATTAAGCCAACGCATAGTTTCACCATGCACCATGCGCGTGTAATGCACGCCATGCGCATCACAACGCGCGCGTTGCGCGTCGTGACGTGTAAATGACGCGCAAATGACGCCCAAGTGGGACAGACCCTTCAGGAACTCAAGCAAATGAGCGATTGGGGTCAGGACACATTGTGTGGGCACAGAAGGGGCTGTGAATACTCGGCGTGGGAATTGAATTGACACTGGGTATGAAACTTGTCTTTGCAACACCAAACATGCTCCACACGCTGCCCATCCATTTTACTCCACTTTTAATTCTCCATACAGTTGGCTACAGAGTAGGGTTGCACAGGAACTTAAACTCAATGCTTGTAGATCAGGTTAAACACAGGGGAATAGACAGGCGATGTTTCAGATTGGGACCCTACTTCAGCATTTGTCAATTCCTTACCCAGATGCTGCCTGACCCATTGAGTTCCTCCAGCATTTCATGTTTTGCTCATGATTCTAGCATCTGCAGTCTACATATCCACATGGATAGTAGTTTTTAGTGACGATATAATCCAGGGTTATAATTATATATTTTGAGCTGTTAGATTAAATGTATGTGGGAGCAATGTTACATTATGAGATGCAGGTGTGTACATAGCTGCAATCGACGTAAAATGCTGGAGTAACTCAACGGGTCAGGCAGCATCTCTGGAGAAAAGGACTAGGTGACGTTTTGGGTCAAGACCCTTCTTCAGGCAGAGTATGGGGAGAGGGACATACCTGTACATACCTGTCATACACAGGGTAATGTTTGCAGGACACTGTGAACAGGATGATGCTTCCAGTGTGGATGCAGGTGACAGGATTGAAGATGCCAGAGAATAACGTGCAGTTTGCGCAAGATGGGTGAACACGTGTCCCTTGCGTGGCAGGATCCGTGGGTTTGGGCGATGTCTCGTGCTTGCTTGCATTTTCTGAAAGATGTAAAACCATTTTGAGACTAACTCTGAATTGGTGTAGATTTAGGTTCACTATTGTCACCGAGGTACAGTGAAAAACTTTGTCTTGCATGCCGTCCAAACAGATCAGATATTACCAAACATAGGGCCAATCAGTGCAGGCTCAAATACACTAGATAGAGCAAATGCAGAGTCAAGACAAGAGACATTTAATGTCACGTGCACCAATTGGTAAAGTGAGATTTGAGTTACCATACACCCATATGAATAAAAAATCACAATACGATAGAATTTATCATGAACATCCCCACACAGCAGAATCAACATTTCCCACTATGAGGGAAGGCAATAAAGTTCAGTCCTCTTCCTCTTGTTCACCTGTGGTCGGTGCTTATGGGCCCTCTGCATTTGCCGCAACGGCGGCCCGATGTTTCAGGCCCTCTCGCCGGGATGATCGGAAGTCCGACGTTGGAACGGAGAACACTCTCAGCGGCTTGGAGTTTCCAAATCAGTCACTTCCTACCTGAGACCGCGGCTCCCGAAGTCCACAGGCCGAGCTGGGTGGAGATTCAATGCTGGCGACCCAGGCTCCACGATGTTAAAGTCAGCGCCGCCCGCGGCTGGAAGCTTCGCTGACCACAGCTCCACGGTGTTAAACAGCTGGCCCAACACTCCAGAGCTCCACACGGCGATCCTCGATAAGGCATCGCCCGTTCCGCGATGGTAACTCACTGCTGCACCGCCGCTGAAGCTCTGGCCGGACTCCGGCAGGGGATGTGGGGAAAAGGCAGGAACGGGGTACTGATTGGGGATGATCAGCCTTTGAATGGCGGTGCTCGCTCAAAGGGCCGAATGGCCTACTCCTGCACCTATTGTCTATAGGTAGCATCTGAGGAAAGAATGGACAAGTGACGTTTTTGGTCAGGAGTCTGAAGAAAGATCCCAACCTGAAATGTCACCTGGCCATTCCATGCACAGGTGCTGACTGATCCGTTGAGTTACTCCAGCACTTTGTGTGTTACGCAGGATTCCAGCATCTGCAGTTCCTTGTGCCTCCATTAATAGTCTCAGGTTTTTCTGAGGCATTGACCTGAAATGTCTGAAGAAGGGTTTCGGCCTGAAACGTTGCCTATTTCCTTCGCTCCATAGATGCTGCTGCACCCGCTGAGTTTCTCCAGCATTTTTGTGTACCTTCGATTTTCCAGCATCTGCAGTTCCTTCTTAAAGACCTGAAATGTTAATGGTTTCTCTACCCACAGATGCTGATTGTCCTGCTGGGTGTTTCCAGTGCTTTGTGTCTTTAGTCCGGTTTTGATCAGGTTATTGTCACAACCCTGTTTGTAATGGTGGACTACAGGTGATGTCACAAACTCCACAAACAACAAAAATATGAAGAGATATTACCCCTTTTGTCCCACGGTGTGCATTGGCCAAGATTTATTACAAGGCATTGGTGAAACCAAATGAAGTCACACATTAAGTACATAGATGGTCAGAGAGAAAACAAGCATGTAGACTGCCACAAAAGACATTGAATCTACAATTACCTGGAGAGATATTCAATGATGGATGCTGAGCAAAGTTGATTTCTAGCAAGCTTTTTAACTTGCTGGGATCTGGGTCATATACACCCAGAAATCCTTTCTCTGTAAAACACCATTAAGCAAGAACATTAAGCAAGGAATCTCGACCCAAGTGTCTCGACCCAAAACGTCACCTGTTCCTTTTCTCCAGAGATGCTGCCTGACCCACTGAGTTACCCCAGCTTCATGTCTGAACAAGGACATTACTTGGTATCTTTTCACGCATGCTAAATCACAACCTTATTAAATTCATATTAGATCATTGCATATGCTGGCAATCTGAAATAAAACCAGAAAATGGTGCAGAGAATCAGCGGGTCAGGCAGCAACTATGAAGAGAGAGCAACAGTGTTAACCTTTCAGGCATTATATCTCTGTGCCTATTAATGAGGAGTCTACCTGCTTCGAACGACTGTCAGAGATGCATGAGAAATATGAGATAGGATATGATCGAGACAGCTTTGTGTTTTCCATGTGCACCCATTTTTGTACAGGCAAAATATGATCCAATTTCCACGACATTTTAACCAACTTATAGATCATACTAGATAAGACATAGGAGCAGAATTAGAATTAGAATTACCAGAAAGACTGCATTGAAACCAACCCTTACTTTGAAAAAGTATCAGAAAAATATAGCTTAAACTTGTCAGGAATATTGCGTGCAGTTTTGGTCACCCTATTATAGCAAGGATGTGGAGGCTTTGGAGAAGTTTACCAGAATGTTACCTGAATTAGGCAATGCAAGGTTGGGTAAACTTGAATTGCTTTCTGTGGAATACCAGAGGTTGTCGAGAGACAGATAGAAGTGTATAACATTATGTTGTAGCGGCGCCTGCTAGAGCACGCAGATATCGTTCGGAAGCCGCGGTCACGTGACTCTGGAGGGGCTGTGGCCAGACGTGTCTGTTAAACCTGTATGCTGCAACTTAAACTTTTGAATAAAGTATTGTTGAAAACTCCAGGAGTCGTTTATCAGACCACTAAAATGTCATAGATAGGGGGAGATAGCCAGAAACATTTTCCGAGGTCAGAAATGTCAATGGATAGAGTCCATAGCTCGAGGTGAGAGGGGCAAAGTTTAAAGGAGATGCGTGGGGCAAGTTTTTTTTTTGTCTAGAGCAGTAGATGCCTGGAACACTTTGTCAGGGATGGTAGTGGAGTCAGATGAGATAGTAGCGTTTAAGAGGGTTTTAGAAAGGCACGAGGATATGCAAGAATTAAAGAGATATGGATCACGTGTAGGCAGAGAAGATTGGTTTAATTTAGCATCGTGTTCAGCACAGGCATGGTGGGCCAAAGGGCCTGTTCCTGTGCTGTACTGTACTGTAAGATGAAGAAGGGTCACCACCCAAAATGTCACCTATTCCTTTTCTCCAGAGGCGCTGTCTGACCCGCTGAGTTACTCCAGCTTTTTGTGTTTATCCTCTGTACTATTCTATGTTGTATGCAGTGGTGGACTGGCCAGGGTGTCAGCTTGCCTGATGGCAAGTGGGCCCCTGATGAAGTGATAGCAAGTGATGGGAAGTGGGCCCCTGTTAAATGATAGCATTGTAGTTGTGGGTGGGCCTCCTTTGTCTCTTGGCAACCAATATTTTTAGACCCAGTCTGCCACTGGTTGTATGTTCTGTAACAATAATGCAGAGAAGCTGTTTGTCTGGATGAGGGGCCTTCAGTCTTTGTGCTGCAGCACCCAATACAATAGATAATAGACAACAGGTGCAGGAGTAGGCCATTCGGCCCTTCGAGCCAGCAACGCCATTCAATGTGATCATGGCTGATCATCTCCAATCAGTACCAATGACAAGTATAAAAGCATTTAATCTCAGATGAATGCTATTTCATTTAAATATGAATTGCCCCCTCTCAGTAAATGATAATTGTTATATTCCTTGTGACAGCAAATCAAGGTTTTGTTCATTTGTCTTAATTTCCCAGAACAAATGGAACTTTGCAACACCAATAAAGAAATATACATAATTCTCTGCTTTGAAAGTAGAGTTTAGAGAACAGCAATTGGTTTTTCATTCACAATCTAAGAATCTGTAATAAGGTCTCACCAGACATCTCCACGAGGTACACTGCCCGGATGAAGTTATGATGTGGAGGGCACTGGATCTTCTCCAAGGCATTTCCACTGTTCAGGACCCTTCCAATGTGGTTCAAAGGCACCTCAACCTGTAAGCCAAAGTATATGTAAGAAGTGAATGGGGGGGGGGGGGGGGGGGGGGGGGGGGATGGGGAAATATGGATCACGTACAGGCAGAGTGGATTAGTTATCATGTTTGGCAAGGACGTTGTGGGCTGTATAGCCTGTTCCAGTGCTTTTGTGCTCCATGTTCCATGTCTTACGTCTGATGTTCTAGAAGGGTTTCCTCATATCCCAGAGAGGGTTGGACCAGTTGACAGCCTTAGACATGCTCCCAGCATTAGCATAGCGGACTGCATCTACAGGCTGGGGACATATAAAGATTGTCTAATTCTGTCCTTGCTTGATGCCCAGTGAAATTCATAGTGCCAACCCTCCCAAATTAAGAGCTGGAGATGTGTGGTGTGCATAGGGTCACCCGAGGGACACCCCTTCTGTCTCGCTGGATCACGTTTAGGTTTATGATTGTCACATATACCAAGGTACAGTGAAAAGCTTTGTTTTGCATTCTATCCATACAGATCAGATAAATACGACCAAGCCAAACTCAAGTACAATAGGCGGAGCAAGGGGAGAGATGCAGAGAGCAGAGGGGAAGAATTTGATCCTGAGTCTGGTGTTACACATCTTCAAGCTTCTCCATCTTCTGCCTGACAGGAGTGGGGAAGAAGAAGGAATGACCCAGGTGGGAACGATCTTTGATTATGTTGGCTGCTTATGTTGGCAGTGTGTAGTGTAGATGGAGTCGATGGGGGGGGGGGAGAATGTTCCATGTGATGGACTGGGTTACATCCATAACTCTGTAATCTCTTGCGATCTTGCACAGAGCTGTTCCTAAAACAAGCAGTTATACAACCCCACAGTGTGCTTTCTATTGTAGGGACCATCAAAATCAAGGGTATTCCTTCCCCTAGAGTTTGAAACTCTGTTTGGCTTTCCCCTTCCCCTTCTCTGCAGAAACTAATTCTAATCACATCATTCACTGCTGCCAGATAAAGTGGGAAACACAGCCCATCTGACCAATCCTTGCATTACCTCAGTTAACCCGGAGTGGGGCAGTGGCAGAGTTGCTGCCTTACAGCAGTAGAGACCCAGGATCGATCCTGTCTCTGGGTGCAGCCTGCATGGAGATTGTACGTTCTGCCTGTGACTGCGTGGGTTTTCTCCGGGTACTCCGCTTTCCTCCCACATTCCAAGGACATAGAGGTTTGAAGGTTAATTAGCTTCTGTAAATTGTATCTTGTCCCCTGTGTGTAGGATAGTGCTAGTTGACAGGGCGATCGCTGGCCAGCGGGGACTCGGTGGGCCAAAGGGCTTGTTTCCACGCTGTATCTCTAAAGTCTAAAAACTAAAAGTCTAAACCAGTTACCAGCTAAACCACAAGGGAAGTGCTTTCCACTTAGGCGCTGTGTTGGTACCTGCAAACCACTTCTGTACGTGATGAGAAGCCCTGGTCCTCCTTCGCAGAGTATCTGCAGCCTGTTGCACTGGAGCAGTCTGCACTGCCGGTCACACACAGAGTCCAAGGCAACAACCCGGCAGAGACAAAGCCCCAAATATCTGTCAAAGCCCTGGTAGTCTGCAGGGGATGCACAAACCTGCAAACGAACAAAGCATCCTGTAACCAACCAAAGTCACTGAAACAGCGCAGAATATAATAGTAATTCAACCACGTCGGGGAATATCACAAGATGGATGTACGCAGCTCACAGGCAACATTGTGTACAATAAACACACTGTTGGATCTCAGTAAAATAGTCCAAACAACAGGTTAAATCTACCTCATGCTCCCAGTAAATTATCCCAAGGCATTACACAAGAACGTATCAAACTAAATTGGAAGCTGGATCTGCTGGGAGTGCTAGAAATCACAGAGTTACGAAGGAGTTGTCGGTGGGGGCGAGTGCAAGGGCGTGAACTGCAGAGGTTATGTCCTCTATGGCAATGCAATGAAATGTAGGCAGGCATCCCACGGTCTAGACCCTCTAACCACTCCTGCTTTGATAGGATTTGCTGTTTTTAACTACATATTAATATGGGAACAATGGCAAGGAAAGTAGGAAATGGAGGAATTGGTACAGATAGGTGTTCATTGTGGCATCCTTATAGACTGGGTCAGACACGCGGATCATAGAAACATAGAAACATAGAAAATAGGTGCAGGAGTAGGCCATTCGGCCCTTCGAGCCTGCACCACCATTCAATATGATCATGGCTGATCATCCAACTCAGTATCCTGCACCTGCCTTCTCTCCATACCCCCTGATCTCTTTAGCCACAAGGGCCACATCTAACGCCCTCTTAAATATAGCCAATGAACTGGCCTCAACTACCTTCTGTGGCAGAGAGTTCCAGAGACTCACCACTCTCTGTGTGAAAAACCATCAAGTCTGCCCTGCCAGCACCCATGGTCCGGGTCAAACCTGGGTCTCTGGTGCTGTGAGGGAATGGCTCTTCCAGCTGTTCCATCGAGTTTTTGTGATTCCTTCAGAATCAATGATTTATGAACCAAGCACTCTGCAGAAGGGCGATCTGTAAGTTACACAACTATCACAGCGTTGAACTGTTTCCCCCATACTATCTATCCAAGAGGATGTAAAGTGAAGTCCTCACCTGATATTATGGGTGGATGTAAAAGGTTCAGGGTGTTACTCAACACAAGACAGAAATAATTTACTGGGAAAGAAACAACAGGTCAGCCAAAAGAAAATAGAAACACAGCAAACTTGCCAGATCATGCCTTATCTTCAACCCCGATGAAAAGCCATTGATCGGGAAGATATCCTATGAAAGGTCATTAATGTGAACTGTAACCATACTTCTCGTGCCAGGTTCGACATGACCTGCTGCACATTCACAGCACTTTGCATTATTGCAGATTTCTAGAATTTGTAATTTTTTGTTACTTTTCAAAGGAAGATCTCTGCTGAATATCTACTTCTCCTAATACATATCATCTGGTCAGTTAGCTGAATGCAAGTGAAATTTGGTTCCATCTTTGTCAAGGTTTGAAAGATTCTAATATGACACCCTGGGATGTCATGTGGAGAAGGTAACAGATACATGAAACTTCCCTCTGTGGTACAGACCTTCAGTGAACAATATTCCTCCCACTCTTTGATCATCAGACAAGCTCCATCCTGATTCCTGCTGGCTCCTTCACTGCAAATGTCATACTGCTTCCTGATGCATTCTCTTGTTTCTTCAGATACCATCTGATGTCTCACAGCACAGGCACATTGTGAGTCACTGGGCTGAGAAAGATTAAATAGCATACACATAATAGGGGCACAAAACAACAGCCACCCATGCATACATGTCTCAAGTGGGAACAGCGCACGGGAGAAACTGGTGCATGCTCCAGAAAACAGGAAGGTTTCCAGTGCCATCATATTTCTACACTTACACATGGAAAATTGTCACACATAACAGACCACCAGAGACAGGAGTAGGGTGATTAGCACGTACATGTCTGGGAAGACCTCCTGTGGTCTAGAGCTCACAAGTGAGTTTACAAACAATGTTGACCATGCCCAGACCCATTGTTAAAATGAGATCACACAAGGAACTGGAGACGTTAGAATCTTGAGCAAAGTACAACGTGCTAGAGGAACTCAGCAGGTCAGGCAGCATCTGTGGAGGAAATGGACAGACCCACATGGCTCATCCAGCTTTCTCACTCCTCTTGACCTGAAACATCTTATATCCATGTTCTCCACAGATGTTGCCCACCCTGCTGAGTTCCTCCAGCACTTTCTGTTGTTAAAATAGTCTCTCTGATGTCAATGGAACATTGCATTTCTCTTTAAATCTAGGCTTTAAATCCAACACCCCAATGATTAACACGAATAAGAAACAGGAATGAAATTGAAGAAATACGATTCCTCCTAACAGACAAAGTAGACCAATTCCAAAGGATTTGGTCTCCATTTGTCGACTTCTTAGAAGCATATGGTGCAATACAAACATAGAAACTATCCGTTTCAGGACTGGGTGAATGGTGGTCAAGAATAACAAATAGCTATCTCTCCTTTATTCTTCTGCTTTCTACCTCTGCTTCTTTTCTCTTCATTTTCTTTCTTTTCTTATTTTCCTTTTCTCACTTTCTGATATCACACACTTTTCTATTTCATTTCTATTCTTTTTCTGTCTCCTTTTTATTGTTAAAATAAAAATAATAAGAAGCTGTACATGAATTGTAACATGCCAATATATACTAGGTACCTACAGTACCATATTACTGTACTTACTTCTAATAATTAAAAAATAAATAACATTTTAAAAAAAGAAATTGGGAGGTTGTGCTTCATTGGAAATATGGGCGAGCGGTGCATTCCAGTTATGTGAATGCTCCAAGCCATTGGTATTGGTTTGGTTTATGTTTTGCCATGTGTACCAAAATACACATGCATACAATCCAGTCAAACCATACTATACACAAGGACAATCACACCATACGCCACTACCACAGGTAGTGCAAAGAGACAAATACCAGAGTGTGGAATATAGTACAGTGTTATAGCATTGCAGAATAAGTGCTTCGTCTAAAGGGACTACAGGGACTTAGCTTATGAGAGGACCTCTGATGTTCAGTAGTCTGATGACATCGGGGAGGAAACCGTTCCTGAAGGAGTACAAACCTTAATGTTCTCACCTGGAATATCTGTCCAGGCTGAATGCAAACACAATGGTCGCGCCCTTCTTCAGGCTGCAGAGCCTCTGAACCACAGATGAAGCAGGCAGCTTGCCCTGTTAAATGGTTGAAGCGGTTGGTGGGGCACCTCAGGCAGCTCCCCACGTTGCCCGCTCGTTCACTGGGATTGTAAGTACCCATGGGACAAGGAATTGGCACAGCACTCCCGTCAGGGCAGTAGTGACCTGCAAATGATTTTGCAGAAGGTGTGCTTTTAGTGAATTCACCTTTCTGGCAGATACATTTTAGACTTTAAAGATACGGCCCGGAAACAGGCCCTATGGCCCACCGAATCCACGCTGACTGGCAATCACCCTGTACATTAGCATTATCCTTGCAATGTTTACTGAAGCCAGTTAACCTACGATCCTGTACATCTTTGGAGTGTGGGAGGAAACCGGAGCACCCAGAGAAAACTCACACTGTCACAGAGAGAATGTACAAACTGAGGATCAAACCCGGGTCTCTGCCACTGTAAGGCAGCAACTCTACCGCTGCACCACTGTGCCACACTTTTTCTTTAGCATATTGCAGAATAAAACAAGAATTGACTGTTGGTATTAGTATTGGTTTATTATTGTCAGGTGCAGTGAGATATATTGAAAAATATTATTTGTGTGCTATCCAGCCATATCAACTATACACAAGTACAATCAAGTCACAGTGTACAACAGAACATGCAAAGAGAAAAATACCAAAGTGCAGAATATAGTATGACAAAGTTATGACATTAGTGTTACAGAAAAAAGTCCAAGGTTCACAATGAGGTAGGTTGGAAGATCGGGCTTACGCTCTAGTTTATGTTTTGCTGAGAGGAGAACGATTTAAATGGAATCCAAGGGGCAATGGTTTAACAATGAAGGTGGTTGGTTCATGGAATGAGCTGCCAGAGGAAGCAGTCGAGGCAGTTACAATAAAAACATTGAAATTCACGAATATTGAAAAGACATTTGGAAAGGTACATGGAGAGGAAAGTTTTATACGGATATGGGCCAATTGCAGACAAATGGGAGTGGCTTAGATGGGGCATCTTGGTCAGCATGGAGAAGTTGAGCCCGAGACGCTGTTTTTGTGCTGTGTGAGTCTATGTGACTACAGTTGTGTTAATGCATCTGATCCTAGGTCAGGTACAATGGTTCAGTTAAAAGAGACGGTTGCTCTTCAAAACCAATCTACCTTTTGGACAGATGTAAGATCTGACCGCCATCATCCCGTGCTCTGTCACGTTTGACGTTGGATCAGTGGTGGTGGCTCCTTGAAGGCAGACCACACCCGCTCGGCACTCTAGGCACACCTGGCGTTCGCTGTGGTTCCCATAATAACCTGCTGGGCAAGGCTCACATGTGCCGTTGAAGGTGTGCCGACTGGATCCATCATACTCCCGGTATCCCAGAGGACATTTTACTGGCTTCATTGCGCCGATAACTGACAAAAGATGAAAGGTGTGTAAGTACTGTGTGGCTTTATAATATACTCCGGCAGAACATGTACACCGTTCCTGGTTAGGGTCTAAACAATTAAGACATGGAATAAGATAAGGCCTTTAGCCTTCTCCATGGCCAAAATTACTCCGAGGAAGGGTCCTCATCCGAAATGTCACCTCCTCATGTTCTCCATGGATGCTGCCTGATCCTGAGTTACTCCAGCACTTTGTTTTTTTTTAGTAAACCAGCATCTGCAGTTCTTTTCTTTTTTTATAACACTTTACCAAAAATACATTGTATACCATTTGATCATGAACGCCAGAGTACCATCTGCTTTGAATGGTAAAACAGATCATATTTGATTGAAATAATGTGTAGGAAGGAACTGCAGATGCTGGTTTATACCGTAGATAGACACATAATGCTAAAGTAACGCAGCAGGTCAGGCAGCATCTCTGGAGAACAGGAGTAGCTGATGTTTCAAGTCGGAACCCTTCTTCAGACTGAAGGAGGTCTGAAGACGGATTCTAGCCTGAAACATCACCTATTTATTTCCCCCAGGATGCTGCCTGACCCGCTGAGCTACTCCAGCATTTAGTGTCTATCTTTGATCGAAATGAGGTCAATATCAGATAACAACGTGCTTACCCTGCATGGAACCTTCATGGCCGACAACAATATCCTGAGGGCAGTAATGTCCAACTGGGCATTCGACTGGAGCCTGAGCCCCCTGTGGACAGTAATAACCAGCAGGACAGGGCAAATAGGGCAAGGCCATGTTGCAGTAATAACCTGGAACACAGATCAATAGCTCAGATTCTCATCATTTCAGCTCCATTCAGATTATTCCACAGAAACCCCAGCATAAAAGGATGAGTTTTGCTGTTTGGAAAATTCTCCTATTTCTCCTATTTATGGAGCAATAGCCATGGAAATCATGGAAAACTGGTCTTTCTTTGGGAGTTTCTACACATTTGGAATTGAATTGAAAGATACGGCATAGATCAATCACCCGTTCACAATCGTTCGATGTAATCCCACTTTTGCCTCCATCCCCTACTCATTAGGGGGGATTTATAGAGGCCAATTCAACTACAAACTTGCATGTCTTTGGGATGTGGGAGGAAACCGGAGCACCCGGAGGAAACCATATGGTCACAGGGGGAACATGCAACCTCCACATGGACAGCACCCAAGGTCAGGATCAAACCCGATCGGTCTGAAGAAGGGTCTCGACCTGAAACGTCACCCATTCCTTCTCTCCAGAGATGCTGCCTGTCCCGCTGAGTTACTCTGGCATTTTGTGTCTATCTTCATTTTAAACCAGCATCTGCAGATCTTTCTTCCACACACTGGTCCATACCTGCTGGGCAGAGGGTTTGGTTTTGTGTTCCCTCCGGACAGAACATCCCGGGATCACACTGGATGCAGCTCATAGCTGCTTTGATCAGCCTATATGTTCCAGCTGGGCATGGCCAACAGTCAAGAATATCTAGGGACAAAACGAGACAATCAGATGAATACCTCCCTATAATTTAGCCGATGGCACCATCACACAATCAGATTACAAGACCTACACCAAACCCAAACCAATTAGGAGCAGACGAGGGCATTCGATCCAATTTGTGATCCCAGCTACAAAGACAGATGTATACAGCAATTTGTTCTTCCCCCGCACAATTAAAGCATGGAATAATCTCCACCCTACTATAGTTACCCAACCAGATGCAACTAAATTTAAAGTAGCTATTTCTTCCCAATAACCCTTTCTGGCTTAAGTCCTCCCTCCACCACCTCCAGTTTAAATTCCATTTGGAATATTTTGGAGGACCAAGAACCAAGAACCAAGTGGCATACCTAATATTTTCCAAACTTACCTGTTCCCTGTTCAACGTCTCTGTATGTGCCTGGAGGACAGGGCTTAGGAAGTTGTTCATCCCCAAGAGACCCTGTTCCCTTTGGACAAAAGTGAGCAATGGGACAGGGGTAACGAGTGTAATCCAAGAGCCCTAAAACAATAGGAAACAGAAAAGGCAACATTATCCGGATCTGCAGGGGACGATGTTGTGAAGACCTATTGGGTATCCAAACCCAGGACACTGCTGGTCTTCATACCCAGAACAATGCCATCGAAGGGAGAGATGGTCTTTCTCCCATATTACAGGTGAATGACATAGCGAAAATGGCCAGATTTCCTGTGAATAATCAGAAATGCCTGATTTTGCCAAACTTCAATACACCAAATCAAATTAAACCAAAAATATACAAATGTTCAAATTCCAGATGTCCACAGCTCTGGAGAACGCTGTAAAGAAATAATTATTTTCTCATTTCACCCAAACTAAACTAAACTAAACTAAACAAACCTCCACCTTATTTTATTTTGTAAATGGATGAGAGTGCTTGGTCTTTGCTAGGTCTAGATTTCAAGCTTGGGATTTCAAGCTGAGATTGAGAGGGAATGATAGACCTGCCATGATTGAATGGTGGAGTAGAATCGATGGGCCGAATGGCCTAATTTTTCTCCTGCGATTTATGGACGTTAACAAGCAGAAGAACATTGCACTGTCCCTCGACTTTGTGCTTCGTTGCTCTGAATTATACTTTGGGCATGAATCCTTCGCATTTCTTTGACTTTAGAATAATCTGAAGAGCCATTAGAAAAGTTTCACAAACCTTCAATCCGGCACCAGTATCCTGGCTCGCACGCTCTGCAGCTGGTTTGATTTCCAATCCCTGGTGTAAAAGGATAGGTACCAATTGGACAAGAACTGTTGCCAGCAGATCCCACTGGAAAATAATAAGAATCTAACTCAGACTCAAAGGATGGACCTCATTGGAAAAGACTTTCACAACCTCAGGACATCAAAATGTGTCATTCAGCTAACAGAAAACACTATACTAAGTAGCACTCTTTCAGATATAGAAAGTCAAGTGGAGTTTTGAGAAAGATGCATTAGATTACATTTATAGAGATTGGAAAACTGGAGAAAAATTGTTACCACAGATGGCTCAAGGGCAGGGGATATAGATTTGAACAAATGGGCAAAAAGAGACAGGGGGGATGTGAGGTGAAATATTTTACGCGGCAAGTAGCTATGATATAGCAATCTGTGCCAGTAATATATATCTCAGCTGGACCAGGTTCAATCATCACCTTTGTATGTAAATATAGAAATGGAAAACTCAGTCAATATTCCAGGTCGATGACTTACAGTGGAAATCTCATTTAAATAATCAGAAATGCTTAATTGTGCCAAACTTCAGCAAGAGGTATAATGCAATGGTTTGATAACGAAGCTTTGACCCGACTCTGGTCTCATGTACTGGGAGAAGGCAGTGGTTTTATTCCTTAAAGAATTCTTGCGGATAAACGGAAAAGTTAAAGGAATTAATTATAAACATATTAACACATTTCACGTTATTTCCTTTATCATGTATCTATAAACTGTGGATGGTTCGATTGTAATCACGTATTGTCTTTCCGCCTATTGGTTGGCACGCAAAAAAAACCTTTCACTGTACCTCGGTACTTGTGACGATGAACTAAACTTATTTACAAACCAGTAAAAGCTTTAAGCTAAAGTAAAACATTGAGATGAGTGGAGATAGACACAAAAATCATAATCGTAATCATACTTTCGGATCCGGAAAACAATCGCAGCTCCGGCAACGCAAGTGATTGAAAAAAAGTGTCCCCCGACCCCCCCTCCTACATAAAACAAACCAGAGAACATTAACACATACTTTTAAAAATTACTAAAATTAACAAAAAGACAAAAAGGACAGATTGTAAGCGAGGTTGCCATCGAAGCATCACCTGGTGGGAAACAAAAGCTGGAGTAACTCAGTGGGACAGGCAGCATCTCTGGAGAGAAGGAATGGGTGATGTTTCAGGTTGAGACCCTTCTTCAGACTGGTTAGGGATTCGGGAAATGAGAGATATATAGACGTTGATGTAGAGAGATAAAGAACAATTAATGAAAGACATCCAAAAAAAGTAATGATTAAAAAGGAACCAGGCCATTGTTTGCTGTTGTGAGATCAGGTAGGTTCAGGAGGACTGAGCGAAGATGGGTTCAGATGAGTTGGGTCTGATTGCCATGGGATTCAAGAGGTGTGATGTTGGGAGACCTACCAAGGATGTGCCGCGTTGGTGAAGCTCAGCAAGAGCTCAGTGACACAGGTCACTCGCTTAATCATGGATTGAGCAGATTTAATCAATTATTTGACTTTAATTCCCCAGAAGATGGATCAAACCATCTGGGATGGTTGGGAAACGATATAATGATGTCTAACACATACTGTCACAAAGAAAAAGTATTGGATCAGCTATTCATTTTAAATTGGTTTGATTGCCTGAAGAGGGCAGATTTGTCACATGAGTGGAGAAGGGAATTATGGGTGAACATTGTGGAGCGGCAGTAGGCAGACATGTTCATTTTCTGTTGTGACATGTTGATAACTCTGGCTATTACTTGTAGCACTCATTCCTTTTGATTAGAACCGTTTGGCTTCAAGTCCTTGAGCATGAAAATCCGAGCTGTGGCATGGGACATCGTGTCTTATGAATCTGAATGTTTATTTTAAAGAACCAAAAAGGTTAACAAGGGCAAAGCTGTAGACATTGTCCATATAGACTTTAGCTAGGCGTTTGACATGGTTCCACAGGGTAGGCTGCTGATTATCCCTAATCAGCCCCTTTCTATTCAAATGCATATACATCTCATCTCTCATAATACTCTCTAGTAACGTGCCTACCACAGACTCACTAGACTATAGTTCCCAGGCTTTTCCTCGCATCTCCCACTTATTCTTTCCCATTCCTTCTCATCGCTTCTGAGCTCAGATACTCCCCATCTACTTAGCAGAAAGGTGATTTACAACAACAAATTAATCTATGAACCAACATATCATTAGGATGTGCAAAGAATGGAGGGATATGGGTTACGTGCAGGCAGAGGAGACTCGTTTAACGGCCTCGTGTGTTACCAATACCCAGGTACATGACCCAATGCACCTGGGGGAGCCCCGCATGGTTACAGGCAGAATCTGCCAACTGTAACAGCACTTGAGGCCAGGTTAGCTTAATCTGTTGTTCCACTTGTGCTCTATGCAAGCATAGACTGCTTCACTTGCTAAGGAGTTTATGAATGGATTTGAACATTAATGCAATCATCAGCAAACTTTTCCTTTCCACCGCTGACCTCAGGATGGAAGGACATTGTGGCTGATTCAGTGGCTGCTTCATCAAATACATTGATGAAGCAGCCACTTTCACCTCACCTCTGGAATCCAGGGCTGCATGGACCAGGGCTGTGATGATTGTTACTGGTATTAGAGGGAGGTTGTGTAATGCAGCAAGCAACACTTACTCTAGGTGATTTGACTGAGACTGTATGGTTTTGGTACCAGGGACCACACAAAGTAATAATCAACATGAGGTTTTAAAAAATTTTTTAATTAAAAAAAAAAAAAAACTTTATTGATCCCCTCAGGGAAATTCAGATGTCCAGAAGCCCCCAACCAACAAACCCACAGATTCAAAACGAACGCAGACAGAAAATACATAGAATACAATGTGGACACTACCTGAGAGCAATAAATACTTAAAAAGACCAATAATTAACAATTAAAAATTAAAAATTGCAAAAATGCATCCCCCTACAGCCTAGCGGTCCGAATTATAAAATCTAATGGCTGCAGGGGTGAAGGATCTCCTGAACCGCTCCGTTCTACAGGGCAGGGAGAGGAGCCGGTTGTTGTTCCGAGTGCTCTTTTGACTCTCCAGAATTACATGGAGGGGATAATAATAAATTTTATATTTAATGGGCGCCTTTCATACAAAATCTCAAGGACACCTTACATAGTAAAACATATAATCAGAATAAAATAAGTAATAAAGACATCACAGAGACACAAATTAAAAACAGAATTCATTCCAAAAACAGAAAATCAAAAACACAGTGTGAAGAGAGAGCAGCGGCAACCAATTCGTGCCAGCGTCCACTCTCTCTTCACGGCAGCCATCTTGGACACAGACTTACAGGATTACATTAGACAAAAAAAAAAAAAAAATCATCCCCCCACAATGGATACCACTGTGGAGGAAGGCACAATGTCCAGTCCCCATCCCCAGTTCACCCCAAAGTCAGGCCTATTGAGGCCACCGCAATTGCCTCTACGGGATGCCCGGGGTTTTTCAGGATGACCTGCACCTTGTGCCTCATACGCCTCTCAAGCACATCCATCCCAGAGTCTACTCTCCCCTCCAGCACTGAGCTAGCTCGTTTAACCAGTTTGACCAGCTTCTTGTTGTTTTTTGCACTAATGCTGTTGCCCCAGCAGACAACAGCGTAGAAAATAACACTTGCAACCACAGTGTTGTAAAACATGTGCAGCATATCATTACACACATTGAAGGATTTGAGCCTTCTGAGGAAAAAGAGTCTGCTCTGGCCTTTTTTGTAGAGGGAGTCAGAGTTGACAGACCAGTCCAGTTTGTTATCAAGGTGCACTCCAAGGTATTTATATGTCTGCACCACCTCAATTTCAGCCCCAGCAGCGTTAACCGGCTGAAGGGGGAGCTTGGACCTGCCAAAGTTAACCACCATCTCTTTAGTCATAGTTGTGTTCAGGATGAGACAGTTCTCTTCACTCCAGGCACAAAAGGCACTGGTCAAGTTCCTGTATTCCTCTTCCTGCCCGTTCCTTACACATGCCACAATCGCTGTATCATCTGAATATTTCTGTACGTGGCATGTGTCAGACTTATAGTTAAAGTCTGCTGTATACAGGGTGAAGAGGAACGGGGCCAGAACCGTTCCCTGTGGGGCTCCAATATGGCACACCACTGTGCCAGAGGCACTGTCCCCCAGCTTGACAAACTGAGGTTTATCGTGGACAAAGCATCTATACTTAACAATTTATACATAACAATGCCTGCTGGACACCCCTGTCAGTGGCAGGCAGCCCTAACCATAGCACGGCCTACAGTTTTCGTTTGAAACCAGTCACGACCCTGTCCAAAGCTAAAGTCCCGAAAAACAGGCATTTTTATTCCTAAAAGCCGTTTTTTGCTGACAACTCTGTTTTAGCTGACAGATTATATAACCTTCTCTGTCCAAGGAATCACTGCTCAACATGTTACAACCCAACCCTCTCTGTACAATGAAAGTCACATTGCCTAGATTACAGCACCAAACATTTTAAAACATTTCCAGTAAATGCCTTAGGGCAACTTAAATGCATTGTATTTTCCAATTGTCACAGTCGCAAGATCGTAATTAACCAAAAACCACTGGGGTTAAAGTGACCAAGAAGGAACTGCAGATGCTGGAAGATCGAAGGTACACAAAAATGCTGGAGAAACTCAGCAGGTGCAGCAGCATCTATGGAGCGAAGGAAATAGGCGACGTTTCGGGCCGAAACCCTTCTTCAGACTGATGGGCGGTGGGGGGGGGAGAAGGAAGGAAAAAGGGAGGAGGAGGAGCCCGAGGGCGGGGGGATGGGAGGAGACAGCTCGAGGGTTAAGGAAGGGGAGGAGACAGCAAGGGCTAGTTAAAGTGACACCTGAGATTGACTGTGAATCATGGCATTGTACTAAGAGCCTTGGGGGGACATTCCTGTTTCACAACACTTTGACAGTGTGCCTGGAAATAAGACAAGATTTAACAGAATAGCATGATCAGATGTCGCTCCACAAATATATTGAATGCTTCTGCATATCTATGGATGCAAGATGAGCATGATAATCCCTGTGCAAAACAAACATGAAAGGCAATGGAAATCATCCCAACACTAAACGATTCCTTAGCCACCTCTTGATCTTTTTAGCTGAGCAATATAATTACGGCAAATTACAAAATAATATGAAATTCAATCTCTCCCCAAACCAAGAAAGAGCAATTAAAACACTTAAGAGTTAGCTATTGAACTGAATGAATCAAATCCATAACACAGACAAATTGATGGGACCATTGTGTGTGCTTGACTGGAATGTTGGAAATAATGAATTCTGCCTAAGGAGGACGAGAAATTCAAGAGGTGGAAACAGGCACTTCTTCAGTACTTCAGTAACATACAACAAATAATCCTCCGTCATTTCCACCACCTCCAACGTGACCCCACCACTCGCCACATCTTCCCATCTCCCCCCATGTCTGCCTTCCGCAAAGACCGCTCCCTCCGCAACTCCCTTGTCAATTCTTCCCTTCCCTCCCGTACCACCCCCTCCCCGGGCACTTTCCGTTGCAACCGCAAGAAATGCAACACCTGTCCCTTTACCTCCCCCCTCGACTCCATTCAAGGACCCAAGCAGTCGTTCCAGGTGCGACAGAGGTTCACCTGTATCTCCTCCAACCTCATCTACTGCATCCGCTGCTCTAGATGTCAGCTGATCTACATCGGTGAGACTAAGTGGAGGTTGGGCGATCATTTCGCCGAACACCTCCGCTCAGTCCGCAAGAACCTACCTGACCTCCCGGTGGCTCAGCACTTCTACTCCCCCTCCCACTCCAAATCCGACCTCTCTGTCTTGGGTCTCCTCCATTGCCAGAGTGAGCAACACCGGAAATTGGAGGAACAGCACCTCATATTCCGCTTGGGGAGTCTGCATCCTGCGGGTATGAACATTGAATTCTCCCAGTTTTGTTAGCCCTTGCTGTCTCCTCCCCTTCCTCAGCCCTCGGGCTGTTTCCTCCCATCCCCCAGCCCTCGGGCTCCTCCTCCTCCTTTTTCCTTCCTTCTCCCCGCCACCCCCTATCAGTCTGAAGAAGGGTTTTGGCCCAAAACGTTACCTATTTCCTTCGCTCCATAGATGCTGCTGCACCCGCTGAGTTTCTCCAGCTTTTTTGTGTACCTTCGATTTTCCAGCATCTGCAGTTCCTTCTTGAACACTTCTTCAGTACTGATCTGTAAGCTTTCTTTCAATGGGGTCCTCAAGTAGCTGGTGTTTACAAGGGGTATTCGCCTAGTAGGTGAAATAGTATTAAAAATTGTTGCCTTGTATCTTCAAAGAGAGTTGCAAGAACAAGCAGGCCAAAGGTCTCCTTAAGTCAGTTCCATAGTCAATAAGATCATGGCTGCCCTGATCCATTTTCTATGTGGAGAATGTTCCCCACAACTATTGTTTTCTCATTATTCTAAAATCTATCATGGCTTTGAATATATTCAATGGTTTAGCCTTCACAGATCACTGTGGAAATTAATTCCAAACAAACCCTCTCAGCCAAATTCCACCTCATCTCTCCTTGAACCCTGACCCCTAAATTTAAATGTGTCCCCCTGTTCTACATTCCACCAACAAGGGAAGAAGTCCTCTCAACATCACCTTGTCAAGTTCACTCAGCATCTTTTATGATTCAATGAGCTCACCCCTCATTACCCTGATAAGAATGACAATCACCAAGTAAGTGTGATCTAATTTTGTTTTCTAACCAGGCACCAGCACACCCACACAGCTCACTCCAGCTTTTGGTTTTGCAAAAACTCTGTGGCTGAATAGTTTAACATGGCACAGAATCAAGTTTGGAATACAATTCATAATTGGATATTTTTGAAGTTTCCATCTTGCAGGCATTGAAGTATGTGAACTAATGGCAGCATCCTCTCGAGGGTTAACAGCCCCAGAAATTGTATCCTAATTCATCTCTGTCAATTCTGTTTGGCAGGCCACATTATCTGATACCAACTCTCAGAAACAGACTATCTATTTTGACCTCTATCATGAAAAGACATCAGTGGAGGGGCAGAGGAAATGATTAAGAATTTAGTCAATGCCTCCATTAAACATTTCAATATTCCCACTGGCTCTTGAAAATTGCTGGCTTATAACCAGCCAGAGTGGCCAAAGTAGTGAAGTAGTATTCAGATTGGTATCAAGAATGTCATGTCCACGCTCGGGTGCAAACAGAAGCCGAACGTGAACAGTGGAAAGAAGATATCATCTTGCAGACTATCTACTGTAAGTACCTTCTTGCCATCAGTGGAAGAATAAGTTGTTTCCACATTGGCTTCAATGCTCCACTCAGAGCCCACAAAACTGGATTGGAAACAAGTTATCCTCGATTGTCAAAGAAGCTCTTCTTAACTAAAACAGTACTTGACAATACACTGTAGATAGACACAAAATGATGGAGTAACTCAGCAGGACAGGCAGCATCTCTGGAGAAAGGGAATGGGTAACGTTTCGGGTCGAGACCCTTCTTCAGACGGACGACCATTCCGTCTCTCCAGAGATGGTGTCTGGCCCACTGAGTTACTCAAGCATTTTGTGTCTATCTTCGGTTTAAACCGGCATCAGCAATTCCTTCCTACACATCCTGACATTGTACTGTGGTCCTGTTCGAAGGTTGGACTACAGTGCTCCGGGACTTCACCACCATGCCATAGATGTACAAATGATGTTTTCCATCTATCCTTCAAGAATCTCATGTTATCTTTCTAGTAATCTAAGGTAAATTCATGAGAGAATCACTCGCAATGTTAAATAATTCATTTTAAACATTTACCATGTATATTTTCCAAATGATGCAGCACATTTGATAACATGAAAAAAAATGGCACTAAGTTTAAAATTTCTTTAAAATAAATACGTACTGATGTCACATCAGAAACAGTTGCATTTCAACAAAGACTTCCACTTGCCCAAACTCTGAAATATATCTTTCATTTTCACTTAACAGTTCAGGACTTAATACCATTTCGTTTCATACAACAGCTTGTCACAGGTTGGATTAGATTGAACCGATTGAAACACATCAGTGATTTTACTTCGGAGTCACGTGAGTGACTACGTGAAGAACCCCGCTAGGACACATGCGTGTCATATCGCTACACGCATTGCAACGAGTCACAGCAGGGGGAAGGACGTTCCCCTTTAGCGGCAGAATTTAAAAGCCGGGAACAGCAGGTAAGGAGACTCTGCGTTTTTCCACTTACCTTGCAGGTGGAAAGATGGACAGATCCACGAGAAAGAAGGCTGCGAAAAATCTGGCGGGGGAGAACCGCGGAGTTGCGGACAGCCAGCAGCAACAGCAGCAGCCGACGGCACGCCAATCTCCCGAAATGGGAACAGCTGTGCCAGACTTCGCTCCCGCACCGGCGAAGCCGGGCGGGAAAGCGAAGTAAAAAACGGACCGAATGCCAGCCAGAATGAGTCTGACTTTGAGCAGCCGCGAGCGGCCAGTGCCCGTGAGCACCGGGGCCGGTTGGAGCGGCTGCAGGATGATGAGCAGCCGCGAGCGGCCAGTGCCCGTGAGCAATGGAGCCGGTTGGAGCGGCTGCAGGATGACGAGCAGCCGCGAGCGGCCAGTGCCCGTGAGCAATGGAGCCGGTTGGAGCGGCTGCAGGATGATGAGCAGCCGCGAGCGGCCAGTGCCCGTGAGCACCGGGGCCGGTTGGAGCGGCTGCAGGATGGGGAGCAGCCGCGAGCGGCCTGTGCCCGTGAGCATTGGAGCCGGTTGGAGCGGCTGCAGGATCAGGAGCAGCCGCGAATGGCCTATGCCCGAGAGCATAAGAGCCAGTTGGAGCGGCTGCTGGAGGAAATACTCCAAAGTGGCAGGCTAGCCTCCATGATGGAGATGGAGGCTAGCCACAGTGGGCAATTAGTAAGCCCCACAGCAGTACCCCTTGTGGGGCTGCACAGTGTCTCTCCCTTATCAGAGGAGAGCACGGAGGATCCATTCTGGGCTGACCCTGAAGAGGGCAGTGCACATACCCCCAGTATGCCTGGGGTGACAGAAAACATGCTGGACATGGTGTCCCAGTTTATCCAACCAGACCAAACTGGCCAAGACCTGGAGCCGAAAATAGCGGCAAGCATTGACTATATGTCATTTAACCAACTGCAGGCACAGGCACTATCAGACACCATGGCACGACATTTACCTCCAGGGAACTGCAAGTCGCTAAATGTTCCCAGTGTAAACCAGTGCATCTGGAAACATGTGGGGACATCAATTAGAACCAGGGACTTGAAAATTCAGAAAGTCCTAAAAGTCCTAACGGCAGGAATTACAGCTTTTGCCCGCACATTGAAGGAACAAAACATGACCCAAGACCACCAAGATGCACTGGCTTTACTCTGCAACTCACAATATGAGTTGAACAACATCAGGAAAAGTGCTATCCAACCAGCTTTAGACCCCAAATTTGCCGGCCTCTGTAAACCTGGAACCTCCAAACCGCCAATACTACTATTTGGAGGGGATTTACCAAAACAAGTCAAAGAACTTGATGAAGAGGCAAAAACACAGGGGCTCATAAAACCAGCAACCAAAAGCTACTACGGCCAAAAATATCACCCCTACGGACCCCCCAGTCGGCCAATACAAACCGGAGCTAGCGCAAAAACCAGGAACACCCAACATCGGCATTTTTTAAGCCATGGCCCAGACCGACCGTCCTGGAAAATGCGCAAACCTTCAATACAAACCCAACAACAGACCCAGACAACAGCGCCTCAACGTCCACGGAGGATGCTGAAGAAATAACACACCTACCTCCATGGTTACCAGTGGTAGGTGGGTCTGGTTCCTTAAGAATTAAAGGGAGCATGAAAGTTGGTGGGAGATTACGATATTATTTGGATGCATGGAATAAGATAACTACCGACACTTACATTCTAAGCAGTATTCAGGGTAATACCATAGAATTTATACAAAAACATAACCCTCCAGTACAGCATGTACCGAACCGAATGTTCGTGCTCACAGGTATAGAAAAATCTAAAGCACATGCTGAACTACAGCGGCTATATAAAAAAGGAGTAATTGAACACACCCAACACGAATCACAGGAATTCGTGTCCAATATCTTTATAAAAAACAAGAAAGATGGTGGTTGCCGCATCATCATCGATTTGACTACTTTAAATACCTTTGTACAATATATTCATTTCAAGATGGAAACCTTTGTTACTGCTAAGCAATTGATTTCCGAAGGCTACTACATGGCAAGCATCGATTTAAAAGATGCTTACTATACAGTACCCATAAGAGGTGACCACAGATGTTATTTAAAATTCAATTGGATGGGTCAGATCTGGCAATACAGGGCACTACCTAATGGGCTGACATCAGCCCCCAGGTTATTCACAAACATTTTGAAACCAGCCCTAGCGTTACTGCGAAAACAAAAACACTTGGTAATGGCATATCTAGATGACATATTTATTGTTGGCAAAACTTTGGAATTGACTGAACAAGCAGTAACAGCCACAAAACAATTGTTTGAAGAACTGGGCTTTATCATCCATCCATTAAGTCTAAATTAACGCCTTCAACAAAAATGGATTATCTGGGGTTCACCATTAACTCAGTTCTCATGTCAGTGACTTTGCCGAAAGAAAAGGTAACAGCCTTAAAAGAGGCTTGCAGCGAAATCATTGACATCACCAAACCATCCATTAGACTGGTAGCTAGAATAATTGGGAAAATAGTGGCTGCATTTCCAGCCTCACAATTTGGACCTTTACACTATTGAAATTTACAGAGAGCAAAAATAAGAGCACTCAAAATTAATGGTGGCCATTTTGACAGACCAATGAAGCTACCAACAGAGGCAATAATGGAACTAAAATGGTGGGAACACAACATCAAGTATTGTTCCAATCCACTAATTATCAGCAACCCGTCTATGGTACTACAAACTGATGCCAGTGCACTTGGTTGGGGAGCTACCAATTCCATCTCCAGCTGTGGAGGGAGATGGAATGCACAGGAGGCATCATTATTAAAAACACTGGGCATAAACTACCTGGAAATGTTAAGTGCATTCCATGGCCTTAAGTCATATTGCTCTGGGTTAAATCACCAGCATGTTAGACTACAAATTGACAACACCACCGTGGTAGCATATATCAACCATATGGGTGGAAATAAATCGACATCATGTGACAATCTGGCCAACACAATTTGGCAATGGTGTATCCAGAGAAATATTTGGATATCAGCTACCTACTTACCAGGTAAACTAAATTTAGTGGCAGACACCAGGTCACGCAAATTCAATGAAAACACTGAATGGATGTTGGATAAAAATGTATTTGCTGAAATTACAGCACGGTATGGAACACCAGATATCGATCTTTTCGCATCCAGGCTCAATCACCAGTTATCAAATTATGTTTCATGGGAACCAGACCCTGGGGCAGCAGCAACAGATGCATTTTCGCTGCATTGGGGGAAATTGTTTATTTATGCATTCCCTCCATTCTGCCTCATCAGTCGGGTATTAAGGAAAATACAACAAGACTCTGCGTCTGGTATTTTGATATACCCGATTGGCCTACTCAACCATGGTTCCCGGTGATACTAGACATGGTATTAGAACCATGCATCACCATCCATCATAGACCAAGTTTACTGGTCCATCCGGTAACACAGGAAAGTCACCCCTGTCATAAACATACAAACCTATTAATTTGTAGAATTTGAAAGCGCCACTACAACACCTGGGACTGACGGACCGAACAATGGATATGATTGCATCGGCCCACAGACAGTCCACCAAAAAACAGTACTTGGTGCACATCAAGAAATGGGGGAAGTACTCTCACGACAACAACCTCAACCACAGATCAAACAACATTCCGTCTGTTCTGGAATTTCTGGCAAGCCTCCACTATGATGAGGGCCTCAGCTATAGTGCCATCAACTGCGCCAGAAGTGCTCTGTCAAACTACCTGTGGCAAGGAACAGAACGGCATTCTGTAGGGATTCACCCCCTGGTAACCAAACTCATGAGGGGCATTTTCAATACTAATCCCCCAAGAACCAGGTACACCCAAATTTGGGATGTGAGCATTCAATTGACCATGTTGAGAAACTGGTCTCCACCTACAGCTCTGTCCCTACAGACACTAACGATGAAAACGGTCATGCTGATGGCTTTGGTCATGGCACAAAGGGTCCAGTCACTACAAAAACTAAGGCTGGACAACTTGACTATTTCATCTGGGAATTTGACTTTTCATATCCATGAATTAATTAAACAGAACAGACAGGGATCAGCAGGGCAAAAAATAGAGTTCCGGGCCTACCCGACGGATGATCGTCTCTGCATAGTAACTCACTTACTATTATATATGGAACATACAAGAATCATCAGAGGCAAAGAAATGGCACTGTTAATCAGCCACAAACAGCCACACAAAAAAGTGACAGTCCAGACCATCTCAAGATGGCTAAAACAGGTCCTAAAAATGGCGGGAGTAGATACTAACATTTTTAAATCTCACTCCACCAGGGCTGCAGCTACATCAGCAGCAATACAGTTGGATGTTCCTATGGACCAAATCCTCAAGACTGCAGGATGGTCAACGGAAAGAACGTTCCAACGATTTTATAATAAACCAGTTATTGAACCTGGAACATTTGCAGAAACACTTTTAAGTTCTGTAATATGATTTTACCCCATAAATAGGGGCTATAATTGGTGTTACTAAAATTTTGTTATTTTAATATCATATTGATATCTAATGATGTTAACACTATTCTCCCCATAATCAAGGCAGATGTGATGCATGGACTCGTTTCCACGGCATGAAATCACAGAGCTTTAAAATCTTCACGTAGTCACTCACGTGACTCCGAAGTAAAATAGTAAGATTAAACGAGAACTTACCAGTTTGAGGTTTGATCTTTATTTTATGAGGAGTAACGTTGAGGGAATACGTGCCCTCCGCTCCCACCCTTGATCATATACTCAACTGGTATCTCTTCTCTAATCTTACTATGTTTAGTCATTACAGTTATCTGTGATTTCACACCGCTGCTTTGAAGAATGACACGCATACGTCCTGGCGGGGTTCTTCACGTATTCCCTCAACGTTACTCCTCATAAAATAAAGATCAAACTTCAAACTGGTAAGTTCTCGTTTAATCTTACTATTTACCAGCAGAATTTGCTCCTGCTCGACATGAACACTTCGAACTTATCTTTTGTAAATACAGCATTTCAATTCTGTTGGCTTTCAGGTTGGGAGACAAATGCTTGATGCATCAAAATCCTGGTCTTTGACTTTACCCGTCAAGTGATGGGTGGATATGGGTGGGGCAGTTAAGCAGATGGGTGGACAAAGGCTAGAGATGAAATGGACACAGAGGGGTATCAGATAAAAAGAGAAGAGAGTGAAATATAAAGCTGAGGGAGGGATATAGGTGGAAGGGGATGGGGAAGGAAGGGGAAAGGGAGATAGGATGGTGGGTGTAGTGGGTGTGCACCCGTGTGGGGCATAGGGAAGAGAGGAATGAAAAAAGGTGGGTTTAACACCAAAAATTGGATAAATCAATGCTCATACAGTTATCTAAGCAGAAGATAAGGTTTCTCTCCTCCAGTTTGGTCGTGGCCTCACTCTCAATGGAAGAGGTTGGGACAGAAAAAGTTACCATGGGAAGGGGAAGGGGAGTTAAAATGGTTAACAACCGGGAGATCCGGCAGGCCTAGGTGGACCGAGCGCAAGTGTTCGGCGAAATGGTTGCCTGGTCTACACTTGGCCTCGCTAATATAAAGGCTTTGTCCCACCCCAACCTCTTTTCCAGCTTTCTCACCCCAACTACAACCAGTCTGAAGAAGACTCGAGGACTGAGCTATAGTGAGATGTTGAGCAGGATAGGACTTTATCCATGGAGCCCAGGAGGATGAAGGGTGATCTTAGAGGTGCATAAGATCATGAGAGGAATAGATAGGGTAAATGCACAGTCTTTTACCCAAAGTAGGGGAATCATGAACCAGGGGACATAGGTCTAAGGAGAGGGGGAAGATTTAATAGGAACCCGAGAGATAATTTAAAATACACAAAGGGTGGTAGGTGTTATGGAATGAGCTGCTAGTTGAGGCAGATACTGTCACAACAGTTAAAATATATGGGAAGGTACGTCTAGGATATTTAGAAAGATATGGGCCAAACACAAACAGGTAGGACTAGTGTTGATCAGCGTGGGCAAGTAAGGTGGAAGGGCCTGTTTCATCGTTATATGACTCTATAACTAACCCAAGGCAGCTGCTCCCAAAATACATCAACACTGACTACTTCACATAATATTTATCTTTCCTCTGAATCTAAAGATCATCCCCAAGTCATATATCTTTAGTGCACAGATCAATAATTAGGAGGAGTAAACAAGTATTATCAGAAGGTACACAAAAATGCTGGAGAAACTCAGCGGGTGCAGCAGCATCTATGGGGCGAAGGAAATGGGCAACGTTTCGGGACGAAACGTTGCCCATTTCCTTCGCCCCTTAGATGCTGCTGCACCCGCTGAGTTTCTCCAGCATTTTTGTGTACCTTTGATTTCCCAGCATCTGCAGTTCCTTCTTAAACACAAGTATTAACAGAAATATGTTTGACCCAAGGCGTGAACTCTTTAAGGTTCAAAGGTAATTTAATTGTCACGTGTACCAATTAAGGTACAGTGAAACTCGAATTACTATACGGCTATACTTAAAAAAAGCAACAAGAGACACCACTACATAAAAGTTAACAATGATGTTAACACTGTGATGGAAGGCAATAAAGTCTAATCTTCTTCCTCTTTATTCTCCCGCGGTCGAGGCTGTCAAACTACAGCTGGCGATCGAAGCCTCCGTGTCGGGGTGGTCGGAGCTCCCGCATGTGGGGTTTGGAGCTCCTGAAATCGGTCTCTAACCAGAGACCGCGAGCTCCACGACGTTAAGGTCCACAGGCTCCCACGGTTGGAGCTTCAAGGTTGATTGCCGACAGGGATTGCCAGCTTCACGCTGGTATGTCCTGCAGCCCCCCCCCCCCGTGGTTGGAGCTCCCGAATTCGGTCTCCAACAGAGGCCGCCAGCTCCTCAATGTTAGGCCGCAGTGCGCACGGAGATATGATACGGAATTTTTTTTTAAATCGCATCTCCGCAAAGTAAGAGATTAATAAATTTTTCCCCCAACCCTTCCCCCCCCCCCTCCACATAAAACACGCTAAAGACCTCTAAAACATACATTTAACACATACTAAAAAACACCAAAGAAAGAGGGGACGAGACAGACTGTTGGCGAGGCGGCTATTGTGGTTACATTGACCTTCGGTGTGTTTCCATCACTTTCTATTTCAGAAACAAAATAATTCTGTGCTGGAGCAAGGTGGTGGAGATGACTTGATCAAGATGTGTACAAAATAATGCAGGTGATTGGTATGGTAGATGACGTGAAACCTTTCTCTTGAGCGAAAGTGTCTATCCCAAAGGGTTTCGGATTAACATAAGAGGTAGAAGCTATAGTGGGGACTGGAGGAAGATTTTTTTTTTTTTATCCAGGAGGTTATTGACATGTGGAATTCACTGCTCAATGGCATGGTGTAGGCAGAAACTCTGGCAGTGACTCAAACACTTGCAACATCGAGGTCCTGAAGGTTACGGGTTGAGTATTAAGAAATGGGATTAGCATGCAAGTTCTTGAAGGCCAACACGAATATAGTGTGCCATCGGGGCCTGTTTCTGTTCTGTATAACTCTATGTCTCCATGACACTATGCTACCAAGATAAAGTGTGGGGGAGTGTTTTATCGTCCAGATATATTCGTCAGCAGCTTCTAAGGGAGAATAAAAGGACTGACTTTAATGTTCAGAGAAATAAACCAGTTTTTTATATCACTGTGGGCGTTGTGCTGTGTGATCTTGGACAGCTGACAGGGTGTTTGGGTAAACAGACCACAAACAGGTACTTTACAATTCTGAAGTTGTCAAACATCTTTAATGCACTCAACCTCTGCTGGCATTGAGTTAACATGAAGGATGTTCATCGATTGGAACCTGTAAGCAGCTGCTACAAATCATTTCTGTTTGCTTCAAGGTGTTGGGAACACACACAAAAGTATGACATTGTTTCTATTTGTCTCTTGCATTACACCTGAAGGCAGCATTGTTGATGACAAATTTCTTGATTGCAATCTGATTTTTTAATTAAGTAAACCCAAGCAAGTCACAAACATTGACTGTAACTGGAAAATCATCACGCCATGAACTAGTTGAACCAGCTTCTTTGTTATAAACTTTAGGTATTCAATGGAATTATTTTCCACCATGCCAGCTATGCTAGCTTTCACAGTGGAACATATGGCCAGCGCATTTATTTAAGGCCGAGAAAGATAGTTTCTTGATTTGTACGGGTGTCAGAGGTTATGGGGAGAAGGCAGGAGAATAGGACAAGGGAGAGATAGATCCAGTGGCAGACTGAGTCTCAAAATATTGGTTGCCAGGAGACAAAGGGAGCCCACTTGATATAGGGGGCCCACTTCATCAGGGGCCCACTTGCCATCGGGCAAGCTGACACCCTGGCCAGTCCGCCACTGGATAGATCAACCATGATTGAATGGCAGAGTAGACGATGGGCCGAATGGCCTAATTCTACTCCTGTCACTTATGACGGTGTTAAAATAGAAAGCCCATTGCAATTTGATCAATGAAGCTAAAAATTGAGAACTAAAACACGTTCATTGATTTGTAAAATGTTGAGTGGAAATTTGACTGAGAAAATCCGAAGAATGAATGTAGTTTTCCCTCATCACTAGTTGCAGAGGTGTGTAAAAACAGGATACTGTCCAATTTTGGTTTGGTTAAATTGTCCCCAGTGTGAAGGATAGTGCTAGTGTTAAGGGGTGATCGTTGGTCGGCGCAGACATGGTGGGATGAAGGGCCAGTTTCTATGCAGTATCTTTAAGTTTGGGTTAATTTATGCAGACCGATTTAAATTTTCCAGTTTTTAGTTATTGAACATTCAGTCTCAGGAACAGGTATATTCACAAACAATTGTAACTTCCAATCAAGGATATCTGAATAGTTCTTTTTTTTTTTCACTTAAATTTTAATTGATTTTTCAGAGATATATATAAAACAGTGCAACATCATCACCATAAATAAAACAAAATAAGAAAAACAGAGATCCAAAAAAAAAAAGTAGATAGGGGAAAAAATAAAAGTAAATAAATAAAAAATTGTAATTAAAAAAGAAAAAACATTACATTGATTAGTTATCTGGAGATAATTCAATATTCATACACACATACCATCTAGTTCTATATAACACAATCTTCCCATATCTAGCTCGGCATTTATCTAATTGGTGTCATGGCTCAAATAAACGGTCCATTTTTTCCAGATCTTCTCAAATTAATTCTCCTTGGCTATGGAATATGTCAATTTCTCCATATTAAAGATGTCTCGCACAATTTCTAACCACTGTTCCTGTTTTGGACTTTTTTCATTAAGCCACTGCCTGGTAATGGTTTTCTTACTTGCTGCAAGCAAAACTTTAATCAAATATGTATCTTCTATTTTTACAATATCTTTAATACGCCCCAGATACATCACAGGGCAGGTATTTGGGATTTTATAACCCAAGATATTTTTTACATTTTCCCAGGCCTTATCTTTACGCAGTTCCAGAAAATATGCGCCTCCGTACTCCCACACAGCCTCCAGCAGTGTTGTTGGACAGCAAGTTGTCTGCTTTTTATTTTGGGCGTTATAAAAAAGCGAGATAGATTCTTCCAGCAAAATTCTCTCCATACTAGTGAGCTTGTGGATGAACATTGTGTTTCACACATTTGATACCATTCTTCTTCTGTTATTTGAATCTTTAATTCTGCTTCCCATTTTGTTTTTATGGAGAGCGTTGATTCTCCCCCGCTTCCCACCAGAGCTTGGTAGAAAGCAGAGATGACCCGAGACCCCTTCTGTTTGTATGCATCCACAATCACCTTGATCACATTATTTGAAGTTTCATCTAGTTCTGGCCTTATCTCTTTTGTACAGTAGTCTCTTAATTGCAAGTATCTAAAAAAATCTTTGTTTTTGTGACCATACTTTGACTTTAAATCTTGAATAGTTCTGAAGGCGTAATTTGTTGAATTCAGTCTAATGTGCTGTAGTGAAAAGCTTCTCATCCTGGATCTTGACAATGGGCGTCTTAACTCTATGGACACTACTTAATATCACTCAATTCAGAATCACAGCTGCAAGGGAGCAATATCACGCAGAATGGTTGCATAAGATTTATTTTTATTTTTTATTTTTAGAGAAACAGGCCCTTCAGCCCACCGAGTCTGCACTGACTAGCGATCCCCGCACATTAACACTATCCTACTAGTATGGACAATTCACACGCATGCACCAAGCCAATTAACCTACATACCTGTACGTCTTTGGAGTGTGGTAGGAAAACCGAAGATCTCGGAGGAAAAACTCATGCGATCACGGGGAGAACGTACGAACTCTGTACAGACAGCACCCCTAGTCGGTATTGAACTAGGGTCACTGGCGCTGAAGCTCTGTAAGGCAGCAACTCTACCACTGCGTTACTGTGGCCTCCCATGTCCTCACCCGGTTAGGTACGCAGAAACAAGGAATTATAGATGCTGATTTACACAAAAGGACACAAAGTGTTGGAGTAACTCAATGGGTTTCATATCGATTATGTAATTGTTCCATTATAATATTGAATTTGCGTGGAAAAAAATCTTTATTAGCCTCTCACACAAAGCGCGTCAACCATTGCTGATTCTTCCAATTCAAAGAAAAAAAATTTTAAAAATTGTACCGGATATAATGGGTATATATACACACATATTGCTGCCTTCAAATAGCTGCCTTCAATAAAATATATTCTGTTGTTAACTCTGCCTTGTGCAAATGATAGTACTTTCAGCAACACCATAGAAATTCAGACAAGACTGTAAAATGGATTATCACAAGCACTGTGACTGAGTTAAAAAAAAAGCCTTTCCTGCTTCTTTGTAGCAGTCAGCAATTTATAACTCGCCTTTACAATGCTGATGTGCCAGTCTCAGGCAGTGTTTCGTAGAAATCCGTGGGCTTGGATTCTGATGACACTTCTTCTGGTACAAACATACGTTCTTTTTATTCCTAGAAATCTGTTGCAATAAACATTCAGCCGAAATGTTAGGAATTTTTACGCAACATCCATGTAGCCACCTGTCAAGATCCTGAAAGACAGGAACAAAGAAAAGGGCGACTTTACATAACTTTTTGTTTTAACCATTTACACCTCACACTGCCTCGGCAAGGCCGGCAGCATAATCAAGGACGAGTCGCACCCTGGCCAATCCCTCTTCTCCCCTCTCCCATCAGGCAAAAGGTATAGAAGTGTGAAAACGCACACCACCAGATTCAGGGACAATTTCACCACAACCAGAGAACTGTGCTGAACTACTATCTACCTCTTTGATGACCCTCGGACTATCGTTGATCGGTCTTTGCTGGCATTACCTTGTACTACACATTGTTCCCTTATGTATCCAGACATTGTAAATGGATTGATTGTAATCATGTATTGTCTAAGTTAGTCCAGAATGTTAATAGTGTGGGTTTCTGCAGTGATATTACCAACTGGTTAGCACGCAACAAAAGCTTTTCACTGTACCTTGGTACACGTGACAATAAACTAAACTGAAACATTGCCGAGAAACATCCTAAACACGCGATTACATTCAAGCCTTAGACACCCACCTGCTTTGGGTCAGTTTAAGTAATAACAATTAACTAAAACATGCAAAAACAGCAGTTCAGGTACATACTGTGTGTATAGAATAGATTCCCCGATAAAATACAGATTTATCGATCAGTATTATTTGCTGACACGAAACTGTGGATACTGGTATCTGTCTGAAGAAGGGTTCCAACCCATCGCATGCCCATTTCTCTCCACAGATACTGGTTTCAGTCTGAAGAAGGATGCCAATCCATTGCCTACCCATTTCTCTCCACAGATACTGACTGGCATGCAGTGTTCTTCTGGCAGTCTGTTTATCTTTTTTATGCTGGTGATCAAGAAGAACTGATTGCACAACACCTGCCAGTCTGATGCGTCAGTTGGCAATAAATCACAGATCAGATAACGCTCTATGAAGTCAGTTTCAATTTGATTTAAGGATAAAGGTGTGGTGTAAGTGTGGAAGGGTTCGGAAGTGACTTTGAAGCACATTTCTCCATTTGTGGTACAAGTTACCATATTACCATTCAACGGTGTCAGGGAGCCATTCAGTACCATTGAGCAAGGTCATGAACCAATTTCAGGCTGGTTGTTGATTCACTGCTACAGGTTGTTTCTTATCATGAATGAGTATTTGATGCATGTTAGAGTCTTATGTTGTGTGGCAGGTACTGAAAAACTTTGAAATATGATATTTAACTTTTTCTTGTGTGTTGAGATTGAGGATGTTGCTTCCACTACGGTTTTGTAAGCTTTGAGGGACGTGAAGGGGCCAGTGTGAGAACTCTCTGCCTCGATTTAAAGGCTTTAGGAATCAGGAGTGAGTCACTCACCAGAGGAGAGCCAATTTTCCCTCATCTCGGACCTGCTCTATATTTAAAATTACAACCTTGGTACTTTTGTGGTTTGTCCAGAATGTTGATAGTGGGGGTTATTGCAGTGATATGTCTTTTAAGATCAAGGGTGGTTGCTTAGACTATCTTGCTGGAGGTGGCTACTGTCTGGTAGTGTGAATGATTCACCCTGCATGCCCAGACCCACCCAGCACTTTAGACTAGGACTCACCGTGCAGTTGGACAGAGGTTCCATTCCCATTTCCGATTGCTTCATTCCTGATAGACGTTGCATTTCTCCACTTGAGAGCTCCTGGCAACTGTGGGAGTTAAAAAGACCTTGGGAAATCAGAAACAAAATCACATCCAAGAGCATAGTAAAATACATTCAGGAACAGGCCATTCAGCCCTTCGAAGATCATTTAAAAATATAGCAGATCCTCTATTGCAATAGCATATTCCCATGATCTCCCTATACTCCTTCAATAAGATTCGCCTGGAGTCTTGTGTTCAGTTTTGGTCAATCTGCTATAGGAAAGATGCCATTATGCTGGAAAGGGTGCAGAGAAGATTTACAAAGATGTTGCAGGACTAAAAGGTTTGAGCTGTAGGGAGAGGTTGGACGGGATAGGACTTAACACCTTGGAACACAGGAGATTTAATTGTGATCTTAGAGGTGTATAAAATCACAAGGTGGATAGGGTGAAAAAAATGCACAAGGTCTTTTTCATAGCATTGGAGAAATCAAAAACTAGAGAGCCTAGGTTTGCGAGAGGGCAAAGATTTAGCAAGAACCCGAGGGGCAATCTTTTCACCCGGAGAATGGTGGGTATATGGAATATGTTGCAGGAGGAACTAGTCGGGGAAGGTACCCGCCCAAATGTTTTTTAAATGTTGTTATTGTTCCTGCCTCTACTACTTCCTCTGGCAACGTTGTAGAATATGGTTTTCACAAATGTACACTATTTTTGATTGACTTTAATGGACACCATATTTTCAAATATGCGATGAAATTTAATCATTTTAAAAATAGATAGAAATAATATCAGCATTTCAGGAAAATTAGCAGGTTTGAGATGTAGTGCAAAATAAATTCATCTTTGACAGGTGCTGGAAATCAGAAATACAAAACTGAGAATGGCAAGAATACTCAGGTCAGGCAGCACCTATAGGCAGGAAAACAGATCTGCTGCATGTTTTTCCGCACTTCCTGTGATCATCTTCAATGCAGACATTCACAAATGATGTAAACATACCCTCAATCTTTGCTTGAAAGAGTTTTGGCTTGTGAATGATAGGAGCAATAATGTATACAGTGTCAATTCCCCATACAAAAATGGGTGGCATGGTGGCTCAGCAGTAGAGTTGCTGCCTTCCAGCACCAGAGACCCAGGTTTGATCCCGACGACTGGTGCTGTCATTCTCCCCGCGACTGCGTGGGTTTTCTTTGAGATCTTCCTCCCACTCCAAAGAAAGACGTACCGGATTGTAGGTACATTGGCTTGGTATAAGTGTAAAATTGTCCCTAGTGTGCCTCATGTTAATCGCTGGTCTGTGCAGACTCGATGCGCCAAAGGGCCTGTTTCCGCACTGTATCTCTAAACTAAACTCTATATGATCCAGGGAAATGAGTAAAATTCCCAACGTGGTAGCTGGGCATTTAAGCTCAAGTAATCAAATAAATATGGAAAGTAGCATCAGTGCCTGTAAACATAAAACGGCTGGATTGTTGCAATAACCCATCTGATAGAGAATCAAAACAGGTCGTTCGGCCCAACTCGTCCATGCCGACCAATCTGATTCACTAATGTCCGCTCACTAGTGGAAGGGTCTAGGACTGGAGGTCATAGCCTCAGAATTAAAGGATTAAAGTTTTTTTAGGTAGGGGATGAGGAGGAATTTATTTGGAGGGTGGTGAATCTACGGAATTCTTTGCCACAGAAGGCTGTGGAGGCCAAGTCAATGGATATTTGTAAGGCAGAGATAGATTTGTGAATAGTATGGATGTCAGAGGTTATGGGGAGAAGGCAGGAGAATGGGGTTGAGAGGGAGAGGTAGATCAGCCATGATTAAATGGCAGAGTAGACTTGATGGATCGAATGACCTAACTCTACTCCTATCCCTTATGTCCTTATGACCGCCAGGGAAAGAAGCCTACTCTCCCTCTCCAGTCTGGTTTATTTCTGGTTATTTCTGATTCCAGAAGCACTGAAGTTGATCCACTCCTTACTGACTCCACAGTTCAGGGGCAATTAGGGATGGATTCTAAAGGGGCTGTCCCACTTGGGCGACCTAATCTGCGAGTTTAGAAGAGTGTCTTCAAACTTCAAACTCGCAGCATGGTCGGCACAAGGTCGCTGGAACTCTCCTTCATGCTCGAGGGAAGTTCCCGAATGCTCGTGGACTGAGCTTGGTCGCAGAAAATATTTCAGCATGTTGAAAAAAATTTTGCGAGTAAAATTTGATCAGCATGGTTCTTTTTGACTTGTAGTGCAGTGGATTGGGGTCACTATTTAGTTTCAGGCAGTCATGGGCAGCCGTAGGCAATCTCGGTCGCTGACCGGGTATTTTGATTGGCTCATTGGAGTTTACAGGACCAAGGAAAACCTGTGTGTGTGTGTGTGTGTGTGTGTGTGTGTGTGTGTGTGTGTGTGTGTGTGTGTGTGTGTGTGTGTGTGTGTGTGTGTGTGTGTGTGTGTGTGTGTGTGTGTGTGTGTGTGGTTAGCATGCAAGACAAACTTTTCACTGTACCTCGGTACACGTGATAATAAACTAAACTATTCCTAAAGACTGGTATCAACTTGTTCATGTTCTTTGCTTTGGCTTGAAATCATTGCCGATCTGTTCTGACTTGACTGTTGGCTCGAGATGCAAGAGACTGCAGATGCTGGAACCTGGAGCAAAAAAAACAGGAGGAACTCAACAGGTCAAGCAGCACCTGGAGGGGGAAAAGGAGTGGACGTTTCAGGTCAAGATTGTGCATCAGGACAGAGTGGTGAGGGGAGATAGTGTCAAAAGGGGAGGGAGAAGGGAAGGAGGGGTCAGTAATGACAGGTTGACTGAGGAGTGATGAGCAGATGAAGCCAGGCAGAGAGTAGGGGAAGGGTTGGTGTTGAGGGGCAGAGGCAGCTGGGCAATAGGTGGAAGCAGACAAGAGAAAAAAAAAAAAAATGGAGCCAGCTCACCCATCTACTTCAATCTCCATTCCTCCCCCATCAACCTACCCATCACCTTCACCCTTCCTAGTCACCCACTGACCCCATCTCATCCTTCACCCTGCCGCCCTCCCCCTCTTTACACTGATTATTTTTCTGCTTCACTTAGTTCCGATTCAGGATCTTAATCCGAAATGTCAACAGTTCCTTTTCTCCCACAAATGCTGCTTGACTGGCTGCGTTCTGCCATCTGTCTTTTTATTGATAGTTGGCTCCAGTTTTCTTAAGCGTGTAGGGGGGGGCCAAGGGGCGACCATATTGAGAAGTGCCCGATCATGGGGAGTGTAGATAAGGTTAATGCTCAGTCTTATTACCAGAGTAGAGGATTATAAAACTGGAGGGGGCAGTTCAAGAAGAGAGGGAAGAAATTTAAGTTGGACTGGAGGGCCAACTTTTTCCACTCAGAAGGTAGCCTATATTTGGAATGAGCTGCCAGAGGAAGCTATGGAAGCGGTAACAATTATAACTTTTAAAAGACATTTGGACAGATATGTATAGGAAGGGTTGAGAGCAATAGTGATGAAATGCAAGAAAATGAGATTAGCCCAGTGTGCGGATTTGGTTGGCGTGAACAGCGTGCCTGTTTTTCTGCTGTACAGCATGACGAACATTATAAAAGGGAGAATTCAGCAGCTGATGGTTTTGAATCCAAGAAAAATATTCAGCGTTGATGCTTGACTATGTTGTTTCATCATGTCCTTGGATAAACAGTACAAGTGTTTGTTCAGACCTGCGTGCTTGAGTGAAGGGTTTGGATAGATAATTGACACCTCACAATTTATCTATCAAGCGTTGAATTAATTGAAAAAACACAAATCCTTGGGAAGAGAGGAAAATTGCTCTCATCATATTTGTAAATTTCTTCTATATCCTTCAAAACAAACTATCAGCATATTTCAAAACATTATGTTTCATGACAGATATAATTGGAAAAGTTTTATCCATTAGTGTCAACAACAGTTAATTATTGGTGGCCGAGACTGTTCCCAAATCTGTCAAGGGACCTCAACAATCAGGTTACAAGTGCTCTTACTTTTATTTCTAACCGTTTTAACTATTTGTTCTCTCTGCCGGCTCTAAAAGTTATTAATACAGTTGGGTTAGGTGCAGGAAGTAAGGAAAACCATTGAAATCACATCCTAAGGGTCGAAGTGGTCGAAATCACATCCTAAGTGGTTGAAGCTGCCGCTGGAGGGCGGCAGCTTCGACCACCCCGGGCCGCGGTGTTTGAGCCGGCCCGTTTGCGGGGTTCGGTGAGCCGCGGGACTGTTTGTACCATCGCCCGGTGGGGTATCGCATCAGCGCAGAGGGAGAAGAGGAGGGAAGAGACTGCAGCCCTAAGATTTTTGCCTCCACCACAGTGAGGAGGTGCTTGGAGGACTCACTGTGGTGGATGTTAATTTGTGTTTATTGTTGTTTATTATTGTATTATTGTATGTATGACTGCAGGCACGAAATTTCGTTCAGACCGTAAGGTCTGAATGACAATAAAGGTAATTCTAATTCTAATTCTAAAAATCTGCAGCATATAGGAAGGAACTGCAGAAGCTTGTTTCAACTGAAGATAGACACAAAATGCTGGAGTAACTCAGTGGGACTGCAGCATCTCTGGAGAGGAATGGGTGACGTTTTGGGTCGAGATCCTTCTTTAACCCATTTCCACTCTTGGCCTGCTGAATCTATCTTCCCGGGTCCCAAACCTCCGTGCGTTTCCAGTGTGGTTCATGGAGAGCTTGAAGGATTCTTGCAGGTTCTTCCTGGAGGTTCCAATTTGCAAATTTGTGATCCCAATGTTGGCTACGCACACACCAATTAGAACCGCACATCCAAAACCATAGGTAAGGGGGAAAACCGTCTCCCAGTCGCCTCCTGGTGAGGATGTGACTATTCTCCAAGTCGCGTCCTCTCCCCCCTCCTCGCGGCCTACCAACTGGATTGGCGCGGCCTTTCCTGCCGGGGACCGGACCAGAACTCCAGCAGCGGCAGCGCAGCGCTGGATACATCATGGAGCGGGCGACGCCTCACCTGGGATCGCCATTGGAAGCTCCGAGTGCTGGGCCTGCTGCAACAACCTCGCGGGGCTGTGGTTTGAAGAGCTTCCAGCACGGGTGGCGCTGACTTCAACATCGCGGTGCCCTGGGGCCCTTTGCCGAGGGCCGCCAGCGTGGGTCTCCGCTCGGCGTGGCCTGTGGACTTCGGGAGCCGCGGACTCCAGTAGGAAGTGGCTGATTCGGAGGTCCAAGCTGCTGAGATTGTTCTCCCATTCTAACGTCGGAGTTCCATCATCCTGAGAGGGCCTGAGCACCGGGCCATCCGTAGTGGCGACGGCGGAGGGCTCGGGAGGCTCCAACCACGAGTGTACATCAAAGAACATCAAAGAGGAGGATGACTGAACTTTGGGCCTTCCCTCACAGTAGGAAACTTTGATTATCTGTGCAGGGGATGTTTATGTCAAAATACTATCGTGTTTTGTTCTTTTTTTTATTCGTATGGCTGTATGGTGACCCCAAATTTCACTGTACCAATAGGTGCATGTGACAATAAATGTCTCTTGAATCTCTTGAATTGTCAAAGGACACCCTCAATCTCTGGGTCCTTTCACAATTCAAACACTCAAAACAGTGCAAAGCCATCTGAATAACAAACAGGTTATTTTGTTTTTTTGGACAGACGTCCATAAATAGATTTTGCCCTCAAGTCAGAAAATACGCACAAAAAAACCTCACCACGGCAATGAATGGAGCCAAAAGCACAAGATTAATGCCAGAGAACTGTTTTTAGAAGTGAGAGAGGGGAAACCAGTTCTGCCATTCATAGGATCAAACATCAGAATGTAGTTTGGACTTTTGAAGTTATGGGAGCCCACTCTTATGCAACCTGTTTTGCCCAAGGTTAAGAACACTCAATTTACTTCCCCAAGTCAGTTTGTTAACCTGGTGCAGGTGTGTAATTCAATAAAGCAAGCACCAGCAAGTACCTGTAGTCCATGCACCCTTTGTGATCCAAACACATCGCAAGCAGGCAAATTATAGAACAATCCTCATGGAAAGATGTACCTGCTGGAAAAAAAGTTTGTTGGTAATATGGATTTTTTTTAATTTCCAAAAAACAACTTTATTCAAAATAAAAAATGTATACAACATAAAAACTGTGCAAAAAGTCTTCAGATACTCTCAGCATCTCATACAAACGTTTGTGTCACACTGAGTAGTGTTTGCACATATCTTGAAACAAAACAAATCTCTCTTGCCACTCGAGTTACTCCCTGGAGTGATAATCCCTTCCCTTGTTTGTGGGGTATCCCACTGGACTGCCCCTCAATGTCCAGCAGCAACCTAGATTGTGGTCCTCCCTCGCAGAACCTTGGTGTTGGCTGCACCGGGCTTCAGTGCATCCTTCAGTACGTACTCCTGCAGTCTGGAATATGCCAGTCGGCAACATTCCTTGATAGACAATGGCCTGTGTTGGAAGACCAACAGGTTTCGGGGCAGAAAGGCACCAAAGAGTGTCTTTCATGGATTGTCTTCCAGCAGCATTGGATGGCCATCTCCGAATATATCCCTGGGAAGAGGTGTTCTCCGATACAGAGCTGTTTGGGATAAACCATGGCAAGGACCCTTGCATCATTCTCCAGATCTTCTTTGCAAATCCACACTCTGTGAAGAGGTGGGAAAACGTCTCCTCTCCATTGCAGCCCTTCTTATAGTTAGTAAGATTCCAAAGATACAGGATGGATCCGACTGGGAAAGCCCCTCTCACCGTCAGGCAATGTCTTGGCCAGTTATGGCAAAGTGGTATTAGTAATATGTGGTAGACAAAAAGCTGGAGACACATCAGCAGTTGAGGCCGCATCTATGGAGCGAAGGAATGGGTGACGTTTCGGGTCGAGACCCTTTGTGAAATAGGCCTGGGATTCATAAGCAAGCGTAAAGGAATATTTAGTCTTTGTTGGTTCAACATAGGATGTTTCTTGAACAATTAGCATCACACAAGACTTGGGCATTATCCTCAGTAGAGGATTACTCAAACAGATGGTCCAGCCAGTTACGGAATTAATTTAGTCTTTTAACATTTGGGTCAAATAAGCAAAAGATTATTGTTCCAGAAAATAAAGATGCATAACACCATGGCAACCTGAACAACAAGTCTTAAGCCTCACTTGAGTAAGCCTCCGTGAAGAACTGGGTAGCAGAACAAAAAAATAACCCCATTCAAAGCAAGCAGCCTGCACCTCATTGTAAAATATCAGTTTCTGCAACATTTTTAAACCATCAAAATGAAGAGTTTTCAGAAATGCCAATACATCCATATAACCATACCATATAACCATATAACAATTACAGCACGGAAACAGGCCATCTCGGCCCTACAAGTCCGTGCCGAACAATTATTGCTCGAATCCCAGGCTTTATTTTGTAAAGAAAAACATGTATTTTCTACAGCACATTCAACATCTGTTTCAAAATGCCCCAAAGCATGGGAGAGTAAATAACGTCACGCTTAAAATGCGGTCACTGGTTTAACAAATGAAAACCAGCAGCCGGTTAAACACGGCAAGGTCGACACAGTGGCACAGTTGGTAAAGTTGCTACCTCACAGCACCAGAGATCCAGGTTCAATCCTGACCTCGGATGCTGGTTGTATGGAGTTTACATGTTCTCCCCGTGACCACATGGGTTTGCTCCCATATCCCCAAGACGTGCGGATTTGTAGGTGAATTGGCCTCTAAAATTGCCCCTAGTGTTGGGAATGGATGAGAAAGTGGGATAACAGAACTAGTGTGAACAGTGATCAGTAGCTGCATGGATTCACTGGGCTAAAGGGACCTCTTTCTGTGCTGTATCTCCATCTCTAAACTAAAGTTTCCACAAACAGCAACTTTGACACCAACAATGAACCACGTCATTTAGAAAATAAGGTGAAATTACCCGAATTCCCTCAACAGTTGCAAAGAATTTGATACCAATGTCACAAGAGCAATTTGAACTGCACACACTAAAATCCTGGAAGCGCTTGAAAGAAAGCAAGTCATGGGACACAAAAGCATAACTTATGCATAGATTAGAGTCTTGTTACACCATTGACATAGGTAATGCCATGAAACTAATAGGAAGCAAACCCAGCTGTACCATGTTATATTCATATGGGGTCATTAACACTGTAAATTAACCCAGGGCACTTTAAGCAATTTATAAAATCAAACTACAAACCCATTGTTGCTGTTAATCTAAAAATCGAAACTGAATATAGAGGCAAAGAACTGCAGATGTCAGTTAATACACAAAAGAATACAAAACGCTGGACTAACTCAGCGGGTCATGCAGCATCACTGGGGAACATGGTTAGGTGATGTTTCTGGTCGAGACCCTTCTTCAGACTGATTATTTTGGGTTGGGGTGGAAAAGAAAGGTGGAGAAGGGGAGAGGCCGGACAAAGAGTAGACACAGGCGAAGGAGGTTTTCAACAGGCAGGAGAGGACGTACTGGTGGGGAGCAGGGGAGGGAAGGTGGATTTAGATAGAGGTTACCCAAAATTGGAAATGTCAATGTCCATACTGTTGGGTTTCACGATACTTAAGGGAATACGAGATGCAGTTGCTCCAGTATGCATGTGGCCTCTCTCTGGCAATGGTGGGACCTAGGACAGAAAGGTCGGCATGGAAATAGGAAGGGGAGCTAAAATGGTGGCAACCAGGAGATTTAGTGGGCCTTGGCAGACTGAGTGCAAGTGTTCAGCGAAACGCTTGCTCAATCTACACTTAGTCTTGCTGATGTACAGGATGTCACATCGGGAAAACCAAATGTAGTAGATGAGTGGAGATGCATGTGAACCACCGCCTCGCCTGGAAAGATTGCCAGGATCCCTGGATGGAGTCGAAGGAGGAGTTAGAAGGTGTTACATGGCTTGTGGTTGCAAGGGAAACTACCTGGTGAAGGGGTGGTTTGGGGGCGAAGGTAAGAGTGAACCAAGGAGTTACAGGCAGAGCGGTCTCTGTAGAAGGGGGAAAGGGGTGGAGCCGGGAACTTGTGACTGGTGGAGGGATCATGATGGAGGTGGCAGAAATGTCACAATATGATGTATTGGATGTGGAGGCTGATGGGGAACCAGGGGAACTATCCTTCTTCCTTCTGCAGGGAGGGGGAGCAAGAGCAGAACTGCGAGACAGAGGAGATGCAGGTGAGGGATCCATCTATGACAGTGGTTGTGGGTGGGGGGGGGGGGGGGGGACACACCCATTTAGGAAAGAACGAGAACATCTTGGATGTTCTAGAATGGAAAGTCTCACCCTAGGAGCAGATGTGGCAGAGATAGAGAGTAGGGAATGGAGTCTGCAAAAAGCAGGGTGGGAGGAAGTGTAGTTCAGATAACTGTGGGAATCAGTAGAATATGCTGGAAATACTCAACAGTTGAGGCCAAATATATACGGTAAAGAATCATGTTAATGTTTCAGATCAAAGATCCATCATCAGACATTGGGAGGAGATAAAAGTGTGTTAAGCTTTGGGGTCAGGTCGGGGGGGGGGAGTTCCCATCCGCCACGGGTACCATGTAATCCCGTGCTACCTGCTCCATTTAGTCGGCGACTAAACCGTCTCCCCCACCTGGTTTGCCAGGTGAGGAGGGGGCTGTGGATCCCCAGCAGGACCAAAAACAAGACCCGTCAAAGGGCGGATGAGCTCCTAGCGAGCCAATGGCCATCCACACTTCAGTAGAAGTTGCGATCACTGTCATACATAGCATTGTAAGGAACCGTGCCCATTGATGTTTTAAGCTGTATAGAGGGTTGGGGGATGGGGGTTCCTCTGCCAAGGTAAAAACCTGGGAGACCTTGAGGATGAACAAGGTTACCTGGTCCATGAGTGAATGGGATCAGTCAGAGACTGAGAATGAGTTGAACGGAGAATGAGAACATAGACAAAAGAATGCCAGCTGAAAGACATGCCTCGTGGTTGACTGGCCACGTACTCCACATGATGTTGGCAGATTCTTCACGTGTGCCAAGATAACTTTGCGTGCTATCTAGTCAAAACATATCACGCACGAGGACAATCAATCCACACGCAAATACAACAGGTAGCGCAATGGAAAAAAACCTATAATGTGGAATATATTGTTACAGCTGTGCCTTTACAAACAAAGATTTAAAAAATACAATAGCTGTAAAGAGAGATTGGGGCTACACCCATAGCTTCCGAGAAGTCAATTCTGTTGTTTGCCAGTGAGGAAGAAGCTATTCCTGAATCTGGTTCAGACTTTTTATCTTCTGCTTGACAGGTGGAGGTGACAGAGATAATGATTATGAGATAATGTGTAAAATGGTGTTTTGCTAACTCTCCCGTGGCAGCGTGGAGTGTGGATGGAGTCAATGGGGAGGGTTAGTCTGTGTGATGGATTGGGCAAAAGCCACAACTCTGCAATTTCTTGCAGTCTTGGGCAGAGCTCTTTGCCAAACCAAGCGAAAAACTGGATATGGAGGCGAGGATATCTGGAGATGAGAAGCTGATTTACATTGGAATCATTGCCAAATGAGCAGCCAAAGCCATCCTGCAAGTACAGGGAGTGTTCTGGCAAATCATCTGCTGATCAATTACCTGTCAGAATAGCTGTCACCCCATGCCATGAAAAGTGTTAGGAAAGTAAACAAGGAAGGAAAATGGCATCCCGACAGGGTGCTTTCTACTTCCAGAGAAGAAAAAAAGAAAGAAAACAAGCCAGGCATCTCCAACATTGGCCGCACAGTGGCGCAGCGGTAGAGTTGCTGCCTTACAGCTCCAGAGACCTGGGTTTGATCCCGACACGGGTGCTTGTCTGTACGGCATGTGTATGTTCTCCCTGTGGCCTGTGTGGGTTTTCTCCGGGATCTCCGGTTTCCTTCAAAGACGTACAAGTTTTTAGGCTAATTGTCCTGGTATGATTGTAAATCATCTCTAGTGGGTGTAGGATGGTGCACGTGTGCAGGGATCGCTGGTTGGCGCACACTCGGTGGACCGAAGGGCCTGTATCCACGCTGTATCTCTGAACTAAACTAAACCCACCCACCGCAACATGCACCTCTGCTGCATCCAAACAAAGTCCCTTATATCCAATGTACACAAAAATGCTGGAGAAACTCAGCGGGTGCAGCAGCATCTATGGAGTGAAGGAAATAGGCAACGTTTCGGGCCGAAACCCTTCTTCAGATGCTGCTCCACCCGCTGAGTTTCTCCAGCATTTTTGTGTACCTTCGATTTTCCAGCATCTGCAGTTCCTTCTTAAACTCCTTCTATCCAATGCTGGCCTTCACAAAGCCCATAGAATGGCAGTTTGACAAGTTGTCCACAACACAGATAGGGACCACCCAAGACGAAAGAGATTACACATCAAGGCCGCAAGCAGCTCAGGGGACACAAGGAACTGCAGATGCTGACTTCCATGAAAAAGAGACAGTGCTGGATAAGTCATTGGCTCAGGCAACATCTTTGGAGGACATGGATAGGTGACATTTCAGGTTGGGACCTTTCTTCAGACCGGATGTTCGAATGGGAAGTGCATAGAAATGTTAGGATAAGATGGGGCTAGACGAGATTAGAGATTAGGCCGGTCACGGTGGTGCAGAGGTAGAGTTGCTGCCTTACAACGAATGCAGCGCCGGAGACCCGGGTTTGATCCCGATTATGGGTGCGGTCTGTACGGAGTTCCCACATTTTCCCCATGCTCTGCGTGGGTTTTCCCCAAGATCTTCAGTTTCCTCTCACACTCCAAAGACGTACAGGTTTATTGGTTAATTGGCTTGGTAAATGTAAAAATTGTCCCAAGTGGGTGTAGGATAGTGTTAATGTGCGGGGATCGCTGGTCGGTGCGGACTCAGTGGGCCAAAGGGCCCGTTTCCGCGCTGTATCTCTAAACTAAACTAAAAAAAAAGATATGGAGGCGAGGATATCTGGAGATGAGAAGCTGATTTACACAGGAATCATTGCCAAATGAGCAGCCAAAGTCAGCCAGCAAGTACAGGGAGTGTTCTGGCAAATCATCTACTGATCAATTACCTGTCAGAATAGCTGACACCCCATGCCATGAAAAGTGTTAGGTAAGTAAACAAGGAAGGAAAATTGCAGATACAATCTTAAACCTGAGGGGTAAAAGCAAACATTCTAAATATTTAAGATAACTTGTTTTGGTTTTATTGAGTTTCTGCGAACATTTGAGCTCCACCCTTGGAGAGTATGACAATGTCTTCAGGATCGTATGGAGAAAATTTTCTAAAGTCATCTCCAGAATAGCTTAAAAGCAAGGACACCCATGTTAGACTCCTATTTATAGATATATATCTCTGCCTTCAACACCATAATCCTGTCCAAAATCATCTGCATACTCCAGGGCACAGAAACCAACTCCCCCCCCCCCCCCCTCTACCACTGGATCCTCAACTTTCTGACAACTTCCATTGTCCATGCAATAAGCGAGTTCAGTATTCCGAAAAACACAAGGAATCATGGGATTTGTCAAAGGTCATTCGTGATAAAGAAAAAGCGAACAAAGCACTGGCTGTATAGACTGTGTATAAATTGTTAAGTATTCCACCAATTAATTAATCTAGAATTCCGTCAACTCAATAGCGGACAGTCGTCGCTCTTTTATGAACATTAATTTGATCTTATTTCTATCTCACTTCACAAACCCACCCTCTGGAATTCCACAGAACCTCTCCCGGCAGCGTTGGAGGACATTCCCCCTCTCTCTCTCCCCCCGAGGGGGTTAACCGACGGCCACTGGATAAGGTGAGAGGTGCAGCTGACAGTCCCCGGCCCATCGGGGAACGGGTTCCTCGGGAGTTGGAGCAGAGTTGAGTTGCAGTTAGCACTTCTTCTCCGCGCTGGCTGTACGCCTGGGGCTACCACTGCTCCGGGCCGGTGTCCCATCGCCCTGGACATCCCGGCTGCCCCCAGACAGGGACGGGACACTCGGGTGCGGACGGTAGTGAGATCACCCTTTCGCACTCGTTCTACATCATCTAACTCCAGTAGCAATTAAACACGCCGGAGTCCCGGGTTCGATCCGGACCACAGATGAAACACAGGTCTGTATACACGCAGCAGCTCAGCTGCCGTGAATGTTTATCTCGAGTGACCTATGACCTGGGCATGCGCAGTTGAAATACCGTACTCACTTATTGATGTGCTACAATGCTGAGAACTATTTCTACACTCTGCATCTTCCCCTTTACTGAATCTATTATACTCCAGTTTTATTTATATTCATGGTATACCTGATCTGTTTGCATAGCATTCAAAACAAAGCTTTTCACTGCATATTGGTACATGTGACAATAGCAAAGCTGAAGAGTAAATCATTGCAAAGCTCGAAGAGCTGTTTTTGTTCAGTCTTTGAGCAAATAACACATGGGGAAGTTCCACTTGGCCCATTCCAAATCACAAGATTTAGCTCAAGTGAATAAGATTTTGTTTCATTGACCAGAGAGGCAGAATTGCCAGAGAAACCTCTCTCCCACCAACACCTTGGATCCCATGTGATCTAACCTTCCAGAGCAGCCCACCATGTGGCACCATGCCGAATGCCTTTCTGAAATTCATGTACAACTCTGCCCTCATTGATTTTGTTGAAGACGAGACCAAAACGGTCGATCAGATTTGTGAGACACGACCTCCCACGTACAAAACTACGCTGACTATCCATAATCAGCCCTTGCCCATCCAAATGCCTGTATAACCTATCCCGCAGAATACCCTCCAGAAGAGAGTACATTTTAAGATTAATATGATAGCCAGAGGAAGCAATTACAACTTACAAAATACATTTAGACAGATGTATAGAAAGGAAGGGTTTAATCCGATATGGGCCAAATGCTTGCAACTCAGTGGGCCAACATGGGCTGAAGGGCTTGTTTCCATACTGTAAAACTCTCTGGCTAGTACCATGGGATTCAACTTTAATAAACATTTCTCATTTGAAAGTGGGATTTATTCTATGAAAGATATGTCAAATTGCACCATTAAGTATAGAAATGTCCTTGTGATGTGATGATACGTATAATCGTCAGATGACTGAAGATTGTTAAAACAGTTGATGAACACAGCTTTTCATTATAAAGTCTTTAGGTCAAATAAAAATATCAATGGTCACGTCAATTCTGAGCGACTTTGAAGTATTAACCATAATTTTCCTTTCCAAAACATACAGTACTGGACTATGTTAGCAAGTCAGGTGCCATCTGTGGTGGGAATGGATGGATGGCATTTTGGGTTGGGACCCCTCCCACTTTAGTTTGGAAACTAGGCCATTTGGCCCAACAAAATGCAAACAAGGAGCAAACAAAATGCATAGGAAGCAACTGCAGATGCTGGTTTATACCAGAGAGAGAGAGACACAAAATGCTGGGGTATCTCAAATGAACAGGCAGCACCTCTGGAGAGAAGGAATGGGTGATGTTTCGGGATGGACGACCCAAAACATCCCCCATTCCTTCTCTCTGGAGATGTTGCCTGTTCCGCTGAGGTACTCCAGCATGTTGTGTCTATCCAACATGTACAGCAACAACTATAACTAACATTATTTAATCTTGCATTGTACCTTGAGAGTGGCCAAGCAGAGAGCAACACAGCAGGAGTTGCATTGTTCTGGGAATAATCCTCCAAGTCAGCTGACTGTGCTCCTTTCCTGACACCATCCCATTTTGTTTCATTTCATCCAGAAAATCTGCTTCGCTTCAAACCAGAAAACTACTAAACATAAGCAGCTAAGTCAAATAAATGTAACCCTGCTCCACACCTATACTGCGTTATAAATGTTCCCCTGTGGAAATGAAGACCTGCACGAGATGTTCTCACAATGATTGCATTTAATCAGCTTCATTAACTATTTATTCTCGCCTGGAGTGAAATAACAAACTGGACTCAGGTGAGGCAGGGTTGATTGGCTGTTGAATCCACCTCCCAGTTGCCAGTTTTTTCCTCGCCTCGCCCCTTCCTCTCACCTCTCCTGATCAGCTCTCTCCTCTCAACTCAATCAGCCTGAAGAAATGCCCAGAATGACCCAAAATGTCATCTGTCCTTATTCCTTCACAGATTTATTATTTAGATCTTCAGCATGGAAGCGGGCCCTTTGGCCCATGGATTTCACACCCACCATTGATCAAAATGGGGTTGACAGAATAGAGACACACATAAGGTCACGTGATAGTAGAATTAGGCCATTCGGCCCATCATCTACTCTGCCATTCAATCATGGCTGATCTATCTCTCCTTCCTAACCCCATTCTCCTGCTTTCTCCCCCTAACCTCTAACACTTGTACTAATCATAAATCTATCTATCTCTGCCTTAAAAACATCCCCTGAGGTGGGTAAAGATATGAAGGAGGCATATCCCTTTCAATTTATTTTTCTTTCCTTTTTTCTTCTCTCTTTTCTACTCTTTTTCTTTTTGTTTAGTTCACATCACCACTGCTTTTCTTTTTCGAGCTATACAATACTTTCTCTCTCCATATTTCTTGCTTTTCTTACCTTTTTTTTCTACTATTAAATTTAAAATAAGAAGTTGTACATGAAATGTAATATGTTATTCATGTCTTATATTATTATTATTGTACATTACTTCTAATAAAAAATTTTTTTTTAAAACCATCCACTGGCTTGGACTCTACAGCCTTCTGTGGCAAAGAATTCCACAGATTCACCACCCTCTAACTAAAGACATTTCTCCTCATCTCTTTTCTAAAAGAATGTCCTTTAATTCTAAGGCTATGACCTCTCGTCCTAGACTCTCCCATTAGTGGAAACATCCTCTCCACATTTAGGTAAGTAAATACTGAAGTTTCTCAGCATGCTGTTAAATGTTTTTTTTGTTATTGATTGAAGACTTTATAACCTGTTTGAACTGCAATAGCGTGAAAATAGATTGAAAGAAAGCTCTGCATAGAGTACAGAAGTAACTGAAGTTATTCCTCTGCACTGCAGGGGACATCGAAAGAGGATAAAAGTCACACTACCCCTGGCTCCCATTAGCCAGTTTTGGCTAGGTTGATTTTCCTTCTCTTAACTTTCTTTGCTACGGGTTATGAATGATTTGCAGAGGCCAGGATTACTAATTGACTGTGTGTGGTAGGAAAGAGAACAAGAGAGGTAAGGACACGCAACCCAAGTAAGTGTTAAAGGGCTTTCTCATTGTGCGACCTGAAGCAAGACTTAACAAGATTTAACATCGTGGGAACCTTCTGCGATAGCAGTACGGCATTCGTGGACCACCGAGGACCTCCGTGGCGCTAACGGCAGGTAGTCGTGTGACTTGGTAAGGTCGGGAGAAAATTCAAACATTTTTGAATTTCTCCAAGAGTGTCTTGAGCAGCGTTGCAACATTGTATGGACGCAGAAGCCAGTGCGATATCCGTGCGATATCCGTAATGACACTTGCGAATACCGTGGGAACTCCTGCGAACGGTAAACCCGGAAGCTTGACAGAAGGGACATAAGGTGAGTAAAAAAGGTGGTCTCAATATCGCCAATGGACCATGTGTCCATCGAGGACGTCCCACCTAATTGTCATTGTTTGAGAATCTTTTTCACAGTAAGACTTGCAGAGATGCCTCTCAGAAAATCGCAAAGAAAGGGGTCAAAGAAAGTCGGAAAGTTTTTAGCCATGCCGGTAAACGAGGAGGAAACTCAGCAAGAGAGACAGGTGGAGAGGCAAGAGGAGATGCCAGAGATACCACTGCCTGTGGGCTCCTTGGAGCAGGGAGAGGGTGATCAAGGTGGATTTGAGATTGCCTCCCCAGTAGCTGTTGCCTCCACAATATTCTCAGCAGACGAGAACATAAAGGTTAGATGGCAGAAGGTAAGGCCATATAACTTCAACAGGGAACAAGAGGGGGAACTGGTGGAGTGGTACCAATGCAATGAGATTCTCTATGACAAATCCAGAGAGGATTATAGAAATAGGGAGAGAAAGCGCAACCTGCTGGAGACGAAGGCTGCTGAGTATCCCCGGTGCTCATGTGAGTAACTATAACAATATATTAGTTTATGTACAGGAGAACAATTTAATGTTATCCATGATTTTAAAACATACAATGCTACAGATGTAAAAGTGCTGTTTTTGCAGTCACCTTTAATTTATCTTATAAGTCTGTCTGTTCCCTGCAGCTGCAATGTAAAAGTAGTGGCTGACAGCTTTTACACCCTCTTCGTTTGAAGTAGGAATCATGTCTCTTAGAGCCATAAAATAAATTATGCATGAGGGCAGGCAATTTTCACTTGTAATTCTTGTCTTCAAAAAGGCCATCTGTATTGACCAACTTGTGCTCTGTTATCCAAGAAGAACAATAAATAGCACATTAAATGCGGAGGGCATGCTCTTAAACAGGCCTCTCTTTACTGACCAAAACTTTAATTTAACGGAATAGATCCAATGCTTGAAGTTCCATTTAATTCCAGCACTCTACTTTAATGCAGATGGCCAACTTTTGCAATGGTTCGCTTGAGAACCATTAAGAATCGCCTGAGGCCAAGTAGCGGAGGGTGATTGCTATGCGCAACCCTGGTTCCAGTGCCTTTCTCATTACAGTGTCAGTCTTCTTCAGCAGAGGTCCCAAATTATTCTTTAACTCATTAAAGAGCTCGGGTGAAATTCTGACAAAGTTTTTGAATGCACTTTTATCCTCTTCGCACAGCACATTAAGCAGTTGCTCATATTGTCCTAATTGAGGTCTCCGTTGAAACATGGGCTTAACCCAGTGAGACTTCCTCTTAATTATCTTTTTAATTAATCTCAGCCTTCTGCCTTCACGCAAGCGTTTTCGATGCACATGTTGCGCTAATGCATACAGCACGTCAATGAAAATAACAACCAGCCTGTACTCGAACCAACTTTGTATAGGCATGTCTGCAAATGAGCCAATTCTACGAACGGAGGATATTTATATAGTGTGTGAAAAAAAGTGACATAATTTGTGCCACGTGATCAACTACACTACAGTCCACGATGTTCATTCACGATTCGGGAAAGATCGGGAGACGGACAAGTCAGTCGCACAAATGACAGAATTGCCGAGTACCGTGGGAACTCTTTATCGTGGGAACACTTTATCGTGCGGAACTCGTGCTGGACCACGACCACTTCACTCGGGTGACATCTTGCTTCAGGTCTCACCGTGAGAACTGGCCATTACGGGTTTTGCAATGAGGAAGCGTTCAAATCAACCAATATTAATGGTTAATTATCAAGTCATTGCTCGATGCCTCATGCAACATTTCAGGAATCAAAACAAAACATATTATGATTTAATTCCCCAAGTACATCAATAAAACTCTTTTCTATATCCACAGACATACAAATGCAAGATGAACAGTAACGGTTTTATTGCAATCCAAAAATAGGTGAATTACCAAAGGAGTAATCATGCTTAAAAAAAGGTCAACACAATTGTACATCGAAACTGAAGGAAAAAAAAGTCAGAGAGAACCATGAATGAAACTATATAATACAGTACAATTGCTAGACAATGCAACCAGTAGTGGAAGTTTCACAGAAACCAGATCATTTGCAACTGTTGAATCATATATAACCAACATAGACCAGAAACTAATGTTGAAATCGTTTTCTTTTAATTGTTTAGTAATATTGGTTAGAGTCATAGAGTGATATAGCATGGAAACAGGCCGGTTGGCCCAACTTGCCCACATTGGCCAACATATCCCAGCTACACTAGTCCCACCTGCCTGTGTTTGGCACATATCACTCCAAACCTGTCCTATCCATGTACCTGTTTGTTTCTTAAACGTTGGGACAGTCCCTGCCTCAACTACCTCCTCATGCAGCTCGTTCCATACACCCACCACCCTTTGTGTGAAAAAGTTACCCCTCAGATTCCTATTAAATATTTTTCCCTTCACCTTAAACCCATGTCCTCTGGTCCTCAATTTCCCTACTCTGGGCAAGAGACTCTGTGTAATCTAACCAATCTATTCCTCTCTTGATTTTATACACCTCTTTAAATCACCCCTCTTCCTCCTGCGCTCCAAGGAATAGTCCCAGTCTACTCAATGTCTCCCTATAGCTCTTGAGTCCTGGTAATATCCTGGTAAAGCTTCTCTGCACCCTTTCCAGCTTGACAACATCTTTCCTATAACATGTTGCCCAGAACTGATCACAGCACTTTAAATGCAGCCTCATCAACATCTTATATAATTGCAATATGACCTCCCAACCTCTGTACTCAATACTCTGACTGATGAAGGCCAATGTGTCAACAGCCTTTTAGATCACCCTATCTTCCTGCAATTCCACCTTCAAGGAACCATGCACCTGCACTTACGGATCCCTCTGCCCTACAACACCGCAGGAGTCCTACCATGCATTGCGTAGGTCCTGCCAATGTTAGACTTGTCGAAATGCAACACCTCACATTTATCTTTATTAAATTCCCGTGACAAGTTTTCAATGCAACCACATTTTCTTACATGATAAAACATACTAATTTGGCACATTGGTAACCAGAAGGCAATACAAGTCATCATTAAGATCAACTTTTCCTCATAGCTCAGTTTAGTCGGGTTGGCAACACATATTATAGAGGTATCTGTAAAACATCTGTCACATCCAACTGCAATTTACACCAAGTAAATAATTTGTCAAAGAATCTTCAACATAATAATTTTGATTTCCAAATCTGTTAAGGACTTGTCAGTTCTGTACTATCTGCAACTCCATTAATCCTGGTTGCATTTTTAATATTCTGAGTTGTGCTGAAGGAAAATAAATTCTTGCACTAAATTGATGTCTTCAAAAATGCAATTATGCATAAGTCACACAAAATGTGTTAGTCAAAGTTTAGAATGCATCCAATATACTCGTGTTCATTTTGAATTTTCATTTATTTATGTAAATGCTCAGTTTTATACAAAACATGATTGTCCTGCCATTCAGCTGTAATTCACAATGATTTTGAGTTCAATGACTGACTTGGAGTTTCCTCATTCACCAGTTGTGAACATTCAGAGCAATTTTAGTGTGTATTGTCCGTACCTATTGGAGCTTTGAAATGATAAATGAGGAGTCCATTGCATTGATAGTTTTGAGGTGTCATATATATAGGGAGGGGAATATTGGCAGTTTTCTTCCACTAAAGAACAATAATTATACAGACAAAATGTTGTCGGAGGGAACTGCAGATGCTGGTTTAAACTGAAGGTAGACACAAAATGCTTGAATAACTCAGCGTGACAGGCAGCATCTTTGCATTCAGTCTGAAGAAGGGTCTCGACCCAAAACTTCACCCATTCCATCTATCCAGAAATGCTGCCTGTCCCGCTGAGTTACTCCAGCATTTTGTCTCTATCAATAGTTATACGGAGAAGCTTTTGCAATCATTTAAACGTTTCATGATTACAATATCTGAGAATAGTTATATTTTGCAAGTTCCAAATTACTTGAATTTGCAGTTGCCAAGGTGGGATTCACATCCACTGGATAAAATGGCCAGAATTCAGTCTGTTGATCCTATAACTTAACCATTAGGTCTTCACCCCTCCATGTGTCCATCCCAAAAAGGCCTAGGCTTTGCTGTCAGCCGCCGCTCAGATTCACGTTGACGTTTACTTATCGACTCCTTGAGCATCTTTCAAATCTTCACGAGTTCCTATGAGATAAAATAACCATGTTTAATTTCTTTCACCACTTTGTGAGCAGCACAAGAATGAATGTTTCAGACTTTAAAATCAGCTGCAACAATTTAAAAGGAGTTTCTGTTGTTTATAAAGAAAATGGTGTTTGTACAGGGTCCCACTCACCTCATGGCACATTGCTGGGCTGCTTGTAATTTTTGCAAAGTGGCAGCTCATTGAGAAGAACTCTGCTTTCTGATTCATTAGACTGAGTGTTGCACACAAGCCAAGATCCTTTAGAGATACAAAGAAGAACAAGTCATTTTACTGATTTGTATTTATGTATTATATATTTTATATTCTACTGTATAATAGACACAGATTGGGTAGAAATTCAATCCCAATAGATATGCTAAGAACACAATAACACAACTGGGGCACGTCTGAAATAGAGTCCTGACCCAAGACGTCACCTATCCATATTCTCCAGATACACTGCCTGTTCTGCTGAGTTACTCCAGCACTTTTGTGGCTTGTTCAACGTCCTTTTGGAAATTCACCAGTTATGAAATGTTACAGGGCCTGTCCCACTGACGCGACCTTTCAGAGACTGTCTTTGACCTTCAAGCTTGAGGGCACTCGCCTGGAAAACCTCGGGCTGGATTGACCGTCAGTCATGAAACCGCGAGCTGGATCGACCCACCGCGCGCACACACACACACACACACACATCGTAAAGGCGGGGGCCGGGGAAAGCGGGGGAGCGCTGTCTGAAATTCACACACTGTGTACGGTACGTCCTCTAGAGAGTGCAGTGCGGGCGGGGGGAAGAAGTGGGGAGAGGGGGAGAGAAGGGGGGGAGAGAAGGGGGGGAGAGAAGGGGGGGAGAAGGAGAGAAGGGGGGGAGAGAAGGGGGGGGAGAGAAGGGGGGGGGGAGAGAAGGGGGGGGAGAGAGAAGGGGGGGGAGAGAGAAGGGGGGGGGAGAGAGAAGGGGGGGGGAGAGAAGGGGGGGGAGAAAAAGTGGAGACACTTTTAAGAATCCAGACAACTTATAATAAAGTTTAGCGGGCATTTTACATTACCGGTCGGTTTTCCTTGGTCCTGAAAACTCCAATGAGCCAATTAAAATGCCCGGTCAGCGAAGGAGATGCCTACGGCTGCCCTCGACTGCCTGTAACTACATAGCGACCCCGCTCCGCTGCACTACGAGTTCAAAAGAACCACGCTGACCAATTTTTACTTGCGGAAAATCTTTCAACAGGCTGAAAATTTTTCCTCGACAAAACTGAGGCCACGAGTATGCGGGAACTTCCCTCGAGCATGAAGGAGAGGTCCAGTGACCTCATAGGACCCCCCTAGGACCATGTGTCGACCATGTTGTGAGTTTGAGTCGAGGGCAAACTCTTCTAAACTCGCAGATTAGATCACCGCAGTGGGACAGCCCCTTTAGTGACAAGCAGCAGGGCAACTACCTTGGTTTAACAAATAACTTCAGGAGTCAAAGAAATAATTAAAGATTTTCTGAAAGCTTTCAAGTACAATTTTTAGAATAAAAATAATAATACAGACTTCATAGAAACACGACTGGAAATGAAAATGTGTCTTTTCCCTTCTTATCGTCTCTTAATTTATGTAAAATTCCCCCCCAAACTTGTTTTCTTTGTTGTTTATTTGTTCTTGCACAATATAGGAAATATGGAAAGAGCATGATTTCAGCCCACATCCATATTGCTTGGTGCTTGTGTGTGTACACATGTCCTCTTCCATCTTTCATAGAAAATAATGGCGCCTCAGTGAATGAAATGAATATTCCACGAGCAGGACAAACTCTCCCAGGTATGAGGTTGTTAGTGCCAGTCGTTCAACACATTGTTCTTCTTCTTGCCTATGGTGTGCACAGCCTAAATTTGTAGGACAATTTGTTCTATTTGATTTTATTTGATTGTGCATGCCAGGTTGATCGCTTCCGTCGAAACAGGGCGGACCGTGTGAAGGTTGCCATCTTCCACCTCAACATATTGTTCTGCAAATGCCTTGGCAGCATTCTTCAAACCCTTCCTGGCACTAACGCAATTATCAAAAAAGCTCATCAGCGCCTCTACTTCCTGAGAAGATTACGGAGAGTCGGTTTGTCAAGGAAGACTCTCTCTAACTTCTACAGGTGCACAGTCGAGAGCATACTGACCGGTTGCATCGTGGCTTGGTTCGGCAATTTGAGCGCCCTGGAGAGGAAAAGACTACAAAAAGTAGTAAACACTGCCCAGTCCATCATCGGCTCTGACCTTCCTTCCATCGAGGGGACCTATCGCAGTCGCTGCCTCAAAAAGGCTGGCAGTATCATCAAAGACCCACACCATCCTGGCCACACACTCATCTCCCTGCTACCTTCAGGTAGAAGGTACAGGAGCCTGAAGACTGCAACAACCAGGTTCAGGAATAGCTACTTCCCCTCAGCCATCAGGCTATTAAACCTGGCTCAGACAAAACTCTGATTATTAATAACCACTTTCTGTTATTTGCACTTTACCAGTTTATTTATTCATGTGTGTATATATTTATATCATGGTATATGGACACATTTATCTGTTTTGTAGTAAATGCCTACTATTTTCTGTGTGCTTAAGCAAAGCAAGAATTTAATTGTCCTTTACAGGGACACATGACAATAAACTCACTTGAACTTGAACTTGGCAGGTTGAGACAAACTATTCAGCTTCAAATGGGCTTGGTGCATTTGATATAAATGTTGGTACAAATTAGTTGCGAACACCTGGATTCCTTGCAACTAGTTTTGGACAAAGTTAAGTGTAACAAGATTGTCCACACATTCACCCAAATCTGGCAGGCCAATCCTTTAATTTAATAAAATCGAGAGGAAATATAGCGCACATAGGAGCTTTTTGTTCAAAAATCACATAGTGCTGGAGTAACTCAGCAGGTCAGGCAACATCTCTGGGGAACATGGATAGGTGATATTTTGGGTCAGGACCCTTCTTTAGACCAACTTTGTAAAACATCTTTGTTAACTTGACTCTGACTGAAGAGGGACCTACTGTACATTCTGTCATTGTTTCAAACAGAAATATACAGGTCATGTTTTGACTGATATATTACTTACACAATTCAGTTAAATGAATGACTTTTCACCAAGGTATAGAAAGCTACAAGATCATGTGCTGGTGAATAAGAATAACACTTACTCAACACTTGGTAAAAACATTATGTAATCATGATAATCATTAAAATACTGAGCTTGGGACAACACAAACTGTTAGCTAAATGATGGCACTAAAATTCATCAAGCGCACTTCATTTGGTTTTATTAAATGTAGTGTACCTTGTGGGCAAGGGCTTTCATCTTCTCAACCTGGTCGCAAAGGAAATTCAGAACTTCAATGTCATTCTCCTCCTCTGCCAAGTCAATGGCCCTTAGTCCATTTATATCCTTGTGGGAATGAACAGAAGATATCATTCAGATGAGTGACGTTCTCTAAATTCTTAATTGCAACTAATTTTGAAGTCCTTCGTTTATTTCCCCTTGATCCCTCACTTCCTGTGCCAAGGGTGCTGGCTGATTTTCCAATAGGGTACCAGGTCGTCAACTAGGCCGTGGAACAATTCTCACCAGGTCCCAATCCTTTGGAGAACTCCTAAAAAGGTACCTGTTTAACCTAGTTTTTCAGTCTTCACTTCATGTCAACTTAGGTCTGTAAATTCCTATGAAGCATCCTAAGACAGCTTGTCAAAATACAAGGTGCTACTAATATGTACTGCTTTGCCGCTGGCAAGCTACTATTTATTCATAATGTGTAAATTACGGGAGATGCAAGTACAAAATGTGCTGTTAAAAAGCAATCATTATAAAGATTTATCTATCAATAATAAATTGATATAGTTCTTGCTCTGGCTCCAATGTTAATTCAGTGATAATTTACTTCCATGGAATTCGGGGCAAGAATGTTCTGCCAACTTTTGGTTAAAATGGAACAATGTGGTACCTGTCATACCTGCATGGAGAGAGAAGATCCCATCCTCAGCAGGCTTTTCATTCCATCCAGGAGCTGCTCCTTCCTCAGCTCCAGGAACCTCAACAAGTCGCTGCCCTTCTCCGAGTTCTCAAACTCCTTTACTGTTGTAATGTGAGCCAACACTGCATAGTGCAATGGGGTGAGGCCTGTAGGCCAAAGGCAACAACTAGTCACACGCAGTTGCTAAACATAGTCACACGTACATGTAGGCAAATGGAACCGTTCATGCTGGTTTTACAAAAAAAAACAATGTAACTCAGCAAGTCAGGAAGCATCTCTGAAGAACATGGATAAGTAATGCTTTAGGTTACAGTAGGGGGAGAAAGATGGAAAGAGAACCAAAGGGTGTAAGATAAGGAGAGAGGCGAAGTGAAATGTGAAACCAGAGGGAAGGACTTAGGTGGAAGGGGGGGTGGGGGGGGAAGGAGAAACAGAATACTGGGAGTAATGGTTGCGCACACATTTATCCCATTCAAGGACGTACTACACACGTTTATAGCAATCAACACAGTGGTAAACCTAATCCAGGCACATGAGAAATTACCACCACTAAAGATAGAGTCATGGAGTCAAACAGCATGGGATCTGGTCCTTCGGCCCAATTTTCCTGTGCTGATCAAGATGCCCCATCTACACCAGTCTCACCTGCTTGCATTTGGCCCATATCTCTAAACATTTCCTATCCATGCCCCTGTCCAAATATATTTTAAATGTTGTTTGTTATACTACCTGCCTCAACTACCTCCTCCTGCAGCTCATTCCATAAACCCCCTACTAAAAAATAAAACTTACAATGGTTGTCCCTGGCATCAATGTCCACATCTGTTCCATTTTTCAGGATCCTCTCTATTACCTGCAATGATCAATTATTGGATTAACACATCAGGGACAGCGGGTAATCAATAGATGTGATGTTTGCCCAAGGCCCAGCCTTTAAGCACCGACTTCCTCTTGACATACCTGTAATACTCGGAGAAACCCATTCTCTGCACACAAGTGGACAGGAGTCCTCCCTAAAAAGTCTCTTTCATTGATCTGAGCTCCGAGTGAAATAAGATCGTTGACCATCAGGTGCTGGTTTCGCTCAGCAGCCAAGTGTAAAGCAGTCTGTGCAGGCAAAAAGAGCAGAATTACTACATTAGGAACTCTAAATCACCCTCTCCTCTCAGGAGTTTCCATTCCAACTACTCCCTATTAAAGACATATAGTTTCAGTGTCCTCTCATGCAGAGTTTTACAACAATTGATATATTTCACCATAAAGTTCATGCATGTGTCAACAACTTAAGGTTACATGGATACGCCATAAGGGGAGGGAAGAACACAAGAAGACCTGGTGTGGGGAGAGGGTGGGAGGAACAACGAAGGAGGGCACGGCGTGAGGGGGGGGGGGGGGCGAGGAAGGTGGGGTTGGAGTGGAGAAGGGGCTACAAAGGAGGACCTGGCACTGGATACTTTGTAACTTTGTCTCCACCCTTTGTGTGGTGACTCTTTGCATACCTAGGAAATTTGCCTCCACAGATGCTGCCTGACCTGCTGAGTTCCTCCAGCAGCTCCCTTTTATTTTGACAAGGTGAAATTGATAATGTGATGTGTGGAAACTAGCTTCCCGTCACGACTCTCAAGATACATAGTCTTGTTCTATTTTTCATAAAAACTTTTAAAATTGGGGGCATATAACAATGTGCAGCTCTTTCTAAACATTGTCAGTGTAGATTGCAATAAGTTTCAGTTTGCAAGGACTACTACAGTTAATCTGTGGCATCTACTTTGGGAATAAAGTATACTCTAAAATAGAAGATAATTCTGGGAAGGTAAACTCCAATGTGACTGAAATTTCCAAAAAGTTTTTACTCACTTGACCACTGGGATCCTTTGTGTCAATTCTATTCATGTCAGACATCCTACAGGCTAAGCTGTATGCGTGTGCTCTCTTTCCCTGAATGACAGCACAATGAAGCAATCTATCAGAATAAATAACGGACAGTCTGTTAGCAAGGCTGCAAAGCATGGAAGTAAGCATTCAATAATCTACCCAAATTAGTTTTATCTGCAATTTGTACATAAATTCCAATGATATGTAAACTGTAGAAAAATGACCTGTTTGGCAAACAAAATTTATTTTTGAAATGCTAGTACTAAATTCATCTTGTGAAACAAACTACATCCGTACTTCATTCTTATCACTGAGACCATATTAAATGTTAGCAGAAGCATTGTATTCAATTTATCTCCAGTGTTCAAAGATAAAAACATACAGTGGGTTGGCCTTCCTGGAAGAAATGTAATACATCCAATGTGTGCTTATTTACAATGATCTGAACTACACCTCTTACTTGGAACTCTCACAATGCCACACTGTATTTTCCCACGCTGGCCATTTAATCAGGAAGAAACTGTACGTTTTCCAAACAAAATCCTTAGTATAGTTTAGTTCAGAGATACAGCTTGAAAACAGGCCCTTCAGCCCACCGAGTCCAACCTGACTATTAAGCATGGTCTCGGCTGAAACATCACCCATTCCTTCTATCCAGAGATGCTGCCTGTCCCGCTGAGTTACTCCAGCATTTCGTGTCTATCTTGGGTGTAAACCAGCATTTGCAGTTCCAAGTTCCTTCCTACACATTGATCCTTTCACACTAGTTCTATGTTGTCCCACTTTCTCATCAACTCCCTACACACTTGGGGGTAATTTACAGAGGCCAATGAACCCCAAAACCTGCATGTCTTTGGGTTGCAGGAGGAAACTGAAGCACACGGAGGAAACCCACGCAATCACAGGGGCAACATGCAAACTCCACACAGACATCACTCGCAGTCAGGATTGAACCTTTGTCTTTGGCGCAGTGGGGCAGTGGCTCTACCAGCTGTACCTCTGTGCGGTCTGTGGTTTGTCTTTGGATTTTCATGGGATAGAAGGCATAGAAAGCTGGGGTGATTTCTCTGAAGTACTTTGCCCCTCAGTTTCCATGAATGCTGATGGCAAGCAAAGGTTCCCCACTACTGCCCTCCGTGGAAACACTTAACACATGGCAAATGAACAAGGCGCTTATCCAATGAAAATCAGCTAACCACATTTCATTGTAGGACCTCTGGTGTTTCTCAGGAAGACTGGAGGTTACATGGAGACCTGATAGATGTATATAAAATTATGAGAGACATCGATAGGGTAGGCAGTCAGAACCTTTTTCCCAAGATGGAAAGATATAGTACAAGAGGGCATGGTTTTAAGGTGAGAGAGTCAAAGATTAAACAAGATGTGCAAGGCATTTTATTTTTACATAGAGGTTGGCAAGTGCTGGAACATGCTGCTGGGGTTGGTGGCTGAGAGGCCTGATAGTGGCATCTAAAATACTTTTGGATGGGCATATGGATATGCAGGGAATGGAGGGATATTTCAACCTGAGCCTCCAGTCAGGGAGGGTACCAGGTCTGTGGAAAACATGATGTCTCGTGCCGGTTCCCAAAGCAGGGCGGCCGACTGAGATCAACGACTACATCCCATATCATGAAAACAATGGAGCGGCTACTCATTCGTCTCCTGTGAGCACAAGTCCAGCACGCACTCGACCCACTACAGTTTGCATACCAGGAAAACATTGGGGTGGATGACGCAGTCCTCTACATGCTGCACCGGATCTATTCCTTTTTGGACAAACCCGGTGGCTATGTGAGGATTATGTTCTTCGACTTCTCAAGTGCGTTCAACACCATCCAACCCCTGATTCTGAATGACAAGCTTAAGAAGATGGGGGTGGATTCCACATTTATCTCCTGGATATACGACTACCTGACGGGTCGACCACAGTTTGTCAAGCTGGGGGACAGTGTCTCTGGCACAGTGGTGTGCAATGTTGGAGCCCCACAGGGAACGGTTCTGGCCCCGTTCCTCTTCACCCTGTATACAGCAGACTTTAACTATAAGTCTGACACATGCCACGTACAGAAATATTCAGATGATACAGCGATTGTGGCATGTGTAAGGAACGGGCAGGAGGAGGAATACAGGAACTTGACCAGTGCCTTTTGTGCCTGGAGTGAAGAGAACTGTCTCATCCTGAACACAACTAAGACTAAAGAGATGGTGGTTAACTTTGGCAGGTCCAAGCTCCCCCTTCAGCCGGTCAACGCTGCTGGGGCTGACATTGAGGTGGTGCAGACATATAAATACCTTGGAGTGCACCTTGATAACAAACTGGACTGGTCTGTCAACTCTGACTCCCTCTACAAAAATGGCCAGAGCAGACTCTTTTTCCTCAGAAGGCTCAAATCCTTCAATGTGTGTAATGATATGCTGCACATGTTTTACAACACTGTGGTTGCAAGTGTTATTTTCTACGCTGTTGTCTGCTGGGGCAACCGCATTAGTGCAAAAAACAACAAGAAGCTGGTCAAACTGGTTAAACGAGCTAGCTCAGTGCTGGAGGGGAGAGTAGACTCTGGGATGGATGTGCTTGAGAGGCGTATGAGGCACAAGGTGCAGGTCATCCTGAAAAATCCCGGGCATCCCCTCCATGTAATTCTGGAGAGTCAAAAGAGCACTCGGAACAACAACCGGCTCCTCTCCCTGCCCTGTAGAATGGAGCGGTTCAGGAGATCCTTCACCCCTGCAGCCATTAGATTTTATAATTTGGACCGCTAGGCTGTAGGGGGATGCATTTTGCAATTTTTAATTTTAAACTGTTAATTATTGGTCTTTTTATGTATTTATTGCTCTCAGGTAGTGTCCACATTGTATTCTATGTATTTTCTGTCTGCGTTCGTTTTGAATCTGTGGGTTTGTTGGTTGGGGGCTTCTGGACATCTGAATTTCCCTTAGGGGATCAATAAAGTATTTATTATTATTATTATTATTATTATTATTATTATTATGGATTATCTGCAGGCAGATAAGAGTTGGGTTTGGCATCATGTCGGCATAGACATTGCGGGCCAAAGGGCCTGTTCTTGTGCTGTACTGTTCTATGTCACATGACAACAGAACAAGGGAGATGACCTTAGTCTAAATACAAAAATCGCCCTTTTGGCCCATCTGTGCTAAATCTACAATGCAATGTCAAAAAGTATCTATTAATTAATATATTACTAAAAGTCTGTTCTTGACCGGTTTTGGCTTACTGTGCTGCGATTTCCGAGAGTACGCCGCCACCTACGGCCGTCATCTTTGGCCACCTCGCTCAGAGCCCCCCTCCGCCGCATGTGTGTCGAGGATTTTTCCCGTCGATGAAAATTGACAGAGATATTAATGTTTTTACAAAATTCCCCATTCTCTCTGCTGCCCCTGCTGGAGGGAGGGGGAGGGACTATAAAACCAGGAAGTGGTGTGCCTCAATCAGTCTCTGCAAGTGGTGTGCCTCAATCGGTCTCTGCAAGTGGTGTGCCTCAATCAGAGCTCTGAATGACACTGACAAATGTCTACAGCACTGTGAGTACCCTTAATTTGGTTTGAAAATGAAAATATGGTTAGAGGTAAAAAAGCACTGCCTGCAAATGGTTGTTTGGGTTTGGGTTGAAGTAAAAAGGCACTCTCTCTCCCCCCCCCCCCCCCCCCTCCCTCTCCTCTCCCCCCCCCCCCCCTCTCCTCCTCTCCCCCCCCTCTCCTCCTCTCCCCACCCCTCTCCTCCTCTCCCCACCCCTCTCCTCCTCTCCCCCCCTCTCCTCCTCTCCCCCCCTCTCCTCCTCTCCCCCCCTCCCCCCCTCTCCTCCTCTCCCCCCCCTCTCCTCCTCTCCCCCCCCCTCTCCTCCTCTCCCCCCTCTCCTTCTCCCCACCCTCTCCTTCTCCCCCCCCTCTCCTTCTCCCCCCCCGTCTCCTCCTCCCCCCCGTCTCCTCCTCCCCCCCCCTCTCCTTCTCCCCCCCTCTCTCCTTCTCCCCCCTCTCTCCTTCTCCCCCCCCTCTCCTCCCCCCCCCTCTCCTCTCCCCTCCCCCTCTCCTCCTCTCCCCCCCCCCTTCTCCCCCCCCTCTCCTTCTCCCCCCCCTTCTCCTCTCCCCCCCTTCTCCTCTCCCCCCCCTTCTCCTCTCCCCCCCTTCTCCTCTCCCCCCCTTCTCCTCTCCCTCCCTTCTCCTCTCCCCCCCTTCTCCTCTCCCCCCCTTCTCCTCTCCCCATCCTTCTCCTCTCCCCCCCTCTCTTTCTCCCCCTCCTCCCCTCCCCCACCGTTCCTCCCCTCCACACACCCCTACCCCCTTCCCTCCACCCTCCCTCCCTTCTCCCCACCTCTCCCACCCCCCCCTCTCGCTCCTCCCCCCTCTCCTCCCCCCCCCTGCTCCCTCCCCCCCTCTCGTCCTCCCCCCCCTCTCTCCTCCCCCCTCTCTCCTCCCCCCCTCTCTCCTCCCCCCCCTCTCTCCTCCCCCCCCCTCTCCATCCTCCCCCCCCCCCTCTCTCCTCCCCCCCCCTCTCTCTCTCTCTCTCCCCTGCTCCCCTCCATTAGCGTGAGTGCGGGGGGGGGGGGGGGGGGTAGTTGGTGTGTGACGCTGCATGCGCCTCCCCCCCCACAACCGCACGTTGGGGGAACAGACCCAACGGGTCTGCACTTGGTCTAATATATTCTAAAATTCACATTAGACAAAACTATATTAATCTACATGGCATGGATAAATTAATATTCACAAATGATTCTGGCATTCAAATGTAATATTCATTATCAATAATATCCATTAAAATAATCTTTGCACTAGGCAAAACAACAATTTTGTTTGAGCCATCTCTCTTTGTTAGAACTCTATTGGTTAGCATGCAACAAAAACTTTTCACTGTACACGTGACAATGAACTAAACTAAAACTATTTTTTGCTGCACTTTTATTGATTTGTACTTTGAATGGGTCAAATGAGCTTCTGAATTGAAGGATTTAGTCATTCATTCTCTTTTCACCATTAGGGTCTGTCCTCTGCAATAACACTGGAGAAAGATGATGATGGAGTGATCTTTTTGAGGTGTATAAAATAATGAGGAGAATAGATCATGTAGACGCACAGAGTCTCTTGGGTAGGGGAATTGAGAACCAGAGGACATAGGTTTAAGGCGAAGGGGGATAGATTTAATAGGAACCCGAGTGGTAACTTTTTCACGCAAAGGGTGGTAGGTGTATGGAACCAGCTGCTGGAGGAGGTAGCTGAGGCAGGTACTATCGCAATGTTTAAGAAGCATTTGGACAGGTACATGAATAGGTCAGGTTTAGGGGGGTATAGGCCAAATGCAGGTTGGTGGGACTAGTGTAGATGGTAGGTGTAGATGGGACATGTTGGCCAGTGTGAGCAAGTTGGTGCAGAAGGGCCTGTATCTATGCTGTAAGCTTCCATGGATGCTCAACTCACGTGTTGCCGTTCTTGTCGACGGACAGAATATCTTCAGCTGACAGGGAGGCGAGGCTACCCTCGAGTTGCTGCAGTTGAAACTGGAAGAAGGACAACACCGAGCTTCCCGGAGAATATTGCTGTTTCGAAGCTTCCAGTGAGCCGGTAGGTTCACCCCGAGTCAGTTTGCAGCTGTGGGCAATACTCAATACAGCTTGACCAAATTCTTTAGCCTCCGATGACGGAGAATGAGGATGAGATTGATGCTTGGTGTCCTGGGAATAACAATGATGATGACTGACGGGTCTCGCTTCATCAGCCATGTTGACGCAGCTCTCACCTCCAAAGGCTACCAACCCGCCAGGTGACCCGTGCCAAGACTGACATTCTGAACCTGGATAGGGTTTGTGAGATGCAGATTCCAGGTCTGGGGGAGCGTCTTCAGTTTGGAGAGCGGGGAGGCGTTGGTTTCTGGAGTGCAAGTCTCTGAGGCTGAAGGGACAGCCCATGTAACACCTCGGTGGACAATCCACTTCAATCTGCCTCTGAAGGGGGCATGTCCCACCTTGCTTCAGATCCAACTCCAGAACCTCCACCAAATCTTCAAACAGATCTTCAAAATTTCTCGGAGGCCAAACATGTATCTTTTTTCTCTGGAAAGGCAAGCAAGAGAAGAAGCCACATATTGATTCAGGAAAGCTGCCAGAGTCAAAGATTTGAAGATATCTTTAGCAAAATGAGGAATACAATCATGATATTATTAACACAAATGAGAAATAACCCATTGCTTTTGGCATTTCCCATAACACCATAAAGCATGGATTCAAATCCCACCAGGGTAAGTGAAACATTTATATTTAACTTCAAAGAAATGTGAAAATTAATATAAAATAGGTAAGTTAACTTTCTGATGAAGGGTAGTGTTGTCGCTGGAGGAGGGGGAGGGGGAGAGGGAGAGGGAGAGTGAGGGCGAGAGGGAGAGACCCCCCCCCCGCGCAAAGGCGGGGGCCAGGGACAGCGGGGGAGCGCTGTCTGAAATTCACACCCGCGATGAACAGAAACGTAAGAGACGGCTGCACAATGTACGGTAAGTCCTCTAGAGAACGCGGGGGGGGGGGGGGAGAAGGGGAGCGAAGGTGGGGGGGGGGGGGGGGGGGGGGGAGGGGAGGGGAGACACTTTTAAGAAGCCAGACAACATAATAAAGTTTAGCGGGCATTTAATTACCGGTCGGCTTTCCTTGCTGCCGAAAACTCCAATGAGCCGATTAAAATGCCCGGTGAGCAAAGGAGATTGCCTACGGCTGCCCTCGACTGCCTGTAACTACATAGCGACCCCACTCCGCTGCACTACGAGTTCAAAAGAACCATGCCGACCAATATTTACTCGCGGAGATTTTTTCAACATGCTGAAAAATTTTCCTTGACCAAACTGAGGCCGCGAGTATGCGGGAACTTCCCTCGAGCATTCCAGTGACCTCATAGGACCTCCTAGGACCATGTGTCGACCATGCTGCGAGTACGAGTCGAGGGCAAACTCTTCTAAACTCGTAGATTAAGTCGCCGCAGTGGGACAACCCCTTAACAACAAAGGGAATATCTCTGGTGGGGTGAGGACAGGGCTGCCCAATAGAAACACTTCTGATGAAGATACCTAGTTGAAAGATTAATAAAGGCAAGTGGACAGGGAACACAGAGGGACTTGCAAATGGGAAATGCAGGCAGACTGAAGGAAATGCCCAGTGGTTAATTGAGAGAGAAAAACAGAATTAATACTGCAGAATAATCAACAGAGGAACTGGCCAGTTCGCTAGAAACAAACAAGTGGAGTCAGCTGATGTTGTTGAAATCTATATTGAATCTAGAAAGTTGCCACACATCTTGGTGGAAGATGAGGCTTCATTATAACAGTGCTGTAGACCATGTACAGGTCTGAGTGAGAGTGGAAAGGAGAAGGCAGGTGACAGGTGACAGGCATCTTGAAGCTCTGGGTCACCACTGCTGACTGAACGCTGGGGTTCCACAAAGCGGGCACCCCAATCTGCATTTAATTTGTAGAGGAAGCCACACTGTGAGCACTGAATACAAAGAACTGGTTTGGAAGAAATGAAAGCGGTTTACTGTTGGACTGTTTGGGTCCCTGAGTGGTGGGATGGAAAAGAGTACTAGGACAGGCGTTGTGTTTCCTGTGATTGCATGGGAGATGAAAGAATGAACTTGAGGATTGCAAAGGGAACAGTGTTCAGAATGATGAAGAGGACAATGTGTCTGGTTCTGGAATCTCATCGAAGGAGATGGAAGTCGTGAAAAGTGATCCATTGAATGAAAAGATTGGTGCAAAGTCAACTCTCCATCTCTTCTTCCCAAATGGAGAGGGGCGAGAGGCAGTCAAAGGCTTTGCCAATTATGGTAGGTGGGTCGTCCTGGTTCAGGAAGAACAAAGTTAACTCAGAGGCATCAATGAGGAAAATCTCATCACCAGACCAGATTGGACAGTGATTTGGGAACTGGGGGATGGAAGGGAGCCTTTACAAGAGGAAGGGTGCAGTGAAGTATGGCTGTAGTCACTGTGGGAGTTAGTGACCTTGTAATGGATGTATGCTGCTCACTTATCCCCTGAGAAGGTGATGAAAAGATGCAGAAAGAGATGGGAAGAGTCAGAGGTGGGAGTAGGATGGAAAGTGGCATCAAACTGATGACATTTTTGAGTTCTGTATGTCTACAGGAAGAAGTGTAAACAAAGTGATCAATAATAATAATAATCATAAATATTTTATTGATCCCCTCAGGGAAATATCCAGAGGTCCCCAACTAACAAACCCACACATTCAGAATGAAAGCAGACAGAAAATGCATAAAATACAAGGTACACAAAAATGCTGGAGAAACTCAGCGGGTGCAACAGCATCTATGGAGCGAAGGAAATAGGTAACATTTCGGGCCGAAACCCTTCTTCAGACGTTACCTATTTGGCCCGAAACTTTACCTATTTCCTTCGCTCCATAGACGCTGCTGCACCCGCTGAGTTTCTCCAGCATTTTTGTGTACCTTCGATTTTCCAGCATCTGTAGCTCCTTCTTAAATACATAAAATACAATGTGGACAATACCTGAGAGCAATAAATACTTAAAAAGACCAATAATTAACAATTAAAAAAGAAAAGAAAAAAAAAATGTACCGGAAAAATAGTTGGGGGAAGAGGCCCAAGAGGGATTGAAACAAGGATTGTTCCAGGTACCCCATATAGAATCAGGCATAGCGTGGGCCCATGTGAGTGTCAATAGCATGAACGTGGATCTGGTGACAGTGAGTGGAGCTGAAAGAGGGCATTTTTTAAATTTAATTTTAATTTTTTTAAATTTTTTATTAGAAGCAAACATGTTATGGTAAAGTATAGTTACATATTATAGTAAAAAACTTTTCATGTACATCAATGATACATTATTAAAATTTTCAATTGTGGATTGATTCTGCTTCGAGTTTTTTTTAATATATATAGATAGAAAGAGAAAGGGAAAAAAATTACAAATGTCAAAAAAGAAAAAAAAGTGGAATGAATTACTAATAATACGTCATTGGAGATAGGTTCGTAGATTATAAAGTATAACTTTTCATCTAATCCTGAGTTCAAGCTTCAGTTGGGTTTTCATGCCTGGCCAATCTATCCCTTCAAATAGTTAATGAATGGGGACCATATTTTAACAAAAAGTTCTTGTTTGTCCATTAGGACAAGTCTAATTTTTGGAGTGCATTTTTAAAGTGTGAATAAGTTCAGCCAGGTGAATGAATACATTGGTGGAAGGGGTTTTTTTTTTTTTTTCTACTTGTATTTTAATGTTGCTTTTTTTATCTGCACCTTTTTAAAAAAAACTATTCGTACTGTTTTTATCAGGAACTGGATTGTTTTTATTTATGCGTGAAATGTTTAAGTTTTTATGTGCGATGCTCCGGTATTCCCTGAGAAACGTCTTCTCATTTTGCACTGTACAATTGTTGCTTTGCATGATGACAATAAAAGGATGATAAGGGATCTGGCTGGGGCACTAACAAAGGATGAGATGGGGCCTCAGCCCCACTCTAGACGTGTCGAGGCTGCATATTCTAGGAGCTACAGGGTCCTTACCTGTTTGTTCCCTTTAGCAGAACATGGACGACTATGCGTCAAATCCTTGACAACACGTCTTCTTTCTGAAATAAATCCAGCAAAAAATACAATAGACACACTCATAAATACTATAAAACAAAACTAGGTAGATTCCAGTAATAAACGGAATCGCTTACCATTATTCAATTTGCAGGCCGCATCTGCCTGTAGGGAAAGAAAGACAACACCTTTAATCATCCCCACTTCAGACAAAAGTTAAACTCTGAATGACTAAACTTTAAGTATTAAATTCCTTATCACTATCAGGAAAATATTTTCAAGACAATCTGATGAGATAATTGGTAAGAGGTAGAGCAGCTGCCTCAAAATGCCAGCATCACGGGTTCGATCCTGACCTCGGGTGCTGTCTGTGCGGAGTATGCACGCTCTCGCTGTGACAGCATGGGTTTCCCCCTAGCACACCAGGTTCCTCCCACATCCCAATGACGTGCAGGTTTGTAGGTTAATTGGCCTCTGTAAAATTCCCCGAATACATAGAGAGTGGGTGCTAAAGTGGAATAACATGGAAATGGTGGAAGTGATTGATGGTCAGCGTGGACTCGACGGGCCAAAAGGCCTGTTTCCATGCTGTATCTCTAAACAATTTTTCCTGTCTATGTTACAATTCACACTAACAGTCACTGTTTCAAGGTGGTAATTTAAAAGCTCAAGTTTATGCACTTCCTTTGGTATTTTTAAAGCAGGGATTGACAGACGCCCCTATCCCACTTAGGAAACCTGAACGGAAACCTCTGGAGACTTTGTGCCCAACCCAAGGTTTCCGTGCGGTTCCTGGAGGTTTTTGTCAGTCTCCCTACTTGCTTCCGCTACCTGCAACCTCCGGCAACCACCTGCAACCTCCGGGACAGGGGCATAAGGGTGTCAAGTGTTATGGGGAGAAGGCAGGAGAATGGGTTGACAGGGAAACACAGATCAGCCATGATTGAATGGCGGAGTAGAATAGATGGGCCAAATGGCCCACTTCTGCTCCCATGTCTGATGAATACATCCCTTAAACATGGACTTGAAATGCAGCTGGAATTGTACCTGGCTGGATTTTGGTTCTTCTCCTCTGGCTTTGCGATAATTTCGGAGAAGATCTCGGACTGGCAGACGAACTCTGACTCCCAGGTACTTCTTTTGCGATTCTAAATTACTTTGGTTATTTGTGCCTGAGGATAGAAAAAACTTTGATTTTACAAAAAAGACGAGAATTTTGGTGCAGTTCTAATAACCTAAAATGTCCGCGTTGCCAATATTAATCTAATTATACTAGCTAACAATAATTTATGTTAGCATCAAAGTTAATTTATATTCGTGCAGAAAAGTTATTTGCCTGCTTATTATTTGCAACTCATTAAAACCATTCGAATTTTGAAATAAAATTACCTCCTGCACAGTGGTAATATTAAGAATCTTCTCTAGTGATGTCTAGCAGAAGTGAGCATCTGAATAGTTTCAGACTCATCTGGTTATGAAATATAATCCAGTTAGGAATTAACATTAATTATGAAATGCATTAGAGGTATCCAAGGGGTTGATAATGAACTGAAAACGTGGACTCTGGAAATTCATATTTTTGTCACGTATTTAATCCAACTGAGCACTCTGACTTCAAAGAATTGAATGTTGGCCCATGGATTTTTAATTCAAAAAATTTGCTTAATTAATTGCACAGCTGCTCCGGTGAGCATTAAACTCATGTCTTTGGATAATGAGTTCAGGCATTTTTATAATAACTGCCTTTTAACCACTATATCACTGCTCCCTTCTCTTTTTGCAACCAGCTCATCAAACTATTATGTCCAGTCGTTCATAGAAACATAGGCAGACAGGAGCTGGAGCAGGCCACTCAAGACTGTTCTGCCGTTCATAGTTGATCCTCCAGTTTAGTACCACAATCCAACTTTCTCCCCATATCTTAACAAAGTATTTCGTGTCCCAGAATATGTCTCTCTATCTCATTCTTAAAAACATTCAGTGACTTGGCCTCTAGTCTTTCATCTTCTGGCCTCCACACTCCACAGGTCTTCCCCTGCCATCCTCACCATCTCCTTCTTATCCACCTCTCTTCTCTTCCAAGCAGACAACTCTCACTGCCACATCTTAATCTATACCAATTGCCTCAGGCATCTCTTCCTCTTGCCTTTCATTTAATTCCATCCAAGGACATATGTGAGAATACACTTTTAACAGCGGGCAGCAGAGCGGTGCAGAGAGTAGAACTGCTGCCATACAGCGCCAGAGACCCGGGTTCTCGAGTGCTGTCTGTGTAGAGTTTACACGTTCTGCCCGTGACCACGTGGCTTTCCTACAGGTGCTCGGGTTTCCTCCCACATTCCAAAGTACAAGTTTGGAGATTAATTCAATAATTGGCCTTTGTAAAATTCCCTCTAATGTGTAGTGAGTGAATGAGAAAGCGGAATAACCTAGAACTAGTGATAATGGATGACCAATGGTCAACATGGACTCGATGGGCCGAAGGGCACATTTCTATGCTGTATCTCTAAACTAAATGGGGCATATTATAAACTGATGCATATTATGTAGGAGCCAACGCTTAATAACCTATGCAGAATTAGAGGCTGGCGATATGAAAATACTGCCAAGATCTTGCAAATGTCCCCATTCCCTTCCCTGCACTTGGAACCTATTCCTTACATCACTGTGTTTTACTTGCATGTTTGGCATTATGTCTGCTCAGGCTACCTTTACTGAATGAAGATAGAGTAATCACTTTGTGCAACATCCTTGTTTTGTCTGCAAAGGAAATCTGCGTATCCGGTCATGAGTCAAGCAATTCTCCCATCCATTCCAACTCTCAATGATCTATGTTTGGTTTCTCAAACTGTTCCAAGAAATCTCAAATGGAAAACAATGCCTCATCTCTCAGCAGGCACATTACATGACTCATCAGCCACTTCAATATAATGGGACAGAAAATAATATTATTATATATCATATTATATATAATAATATAGTATGTTAATATACACTGTTATATTATATTATAATATTATATTATAATATAACCATTATATGCAAGATATAAAATAATATGCTTATATTATTAGAAGCTTCAATAATAATGAGGCATATTATTATTTTTATACGCCTGAATTATATAAACTTGTATTATTCAGACTTGGATAAGTTATATTCCATGTACAAGTGGAATACCATGAGTATTATCCCATTTTCACATCGATTCATTGCACATTCTTCAGCCACCTGACAAACCAATGGCTCCTCTCCACCCACCTTTCATTTTTCAACTCCCCGCCATTGCCTACCACACGTTGGCTGTGTGCCTCTGCTGACTTTGCTCTCTCCCGCCTTGCAACGTACGACACACCTACATAAACCCTCCAGCTGTTCCAACTGTGCTGAATAATCATCAGGCCGAACTATGGGTGGTGGTGGGTGTATGGAACAAGCTGCCAGAGGAGGTAGTTGAGGCTGGATCTATCCAAACGTTTAAGAAACAGTTGGCCGCGTACATGGATAGGACAAGTTTGGACAGATGTGGACCAAATGCAGGCAGGCGAGGATTGTGTAGCTGGGGCATGTTGGCCTGTGTGGGCAAGTTGGGCCGAAGGGCCTGTTTCCACACTGTATCACTCTATGACTCGATTAGCACCAATTCCATCTGCCAGTTTGCTGTTTCCAGAGTTTCCCACTCATTTTGATCATTAGCAACATTTCCCTTTTATATCAAAGCCAATGGATCCAATCTCATAATAAAAGCTTCCCTTTTCATAGTACCTTTAATACAACATAATGTTCTCATGTGCTTCGTAAGAGCCTTATATAAGAAAGACCTCAACATAGACAACTAAGGGCTAAATAGTTTTAGCTGCTATCTTGGTTCAAAGACAAGATTTGTTTTTGTTTTGGTATCCGATGAAGATGTTTTAAAATAGTTTGTTGGTATGGGTACCATTCAACACGGTATGGATATAAAAGTGAAATGCTGCAGAGGTTGGAAATGACCAGGAGAACATTACAGTACAGCTAGTAGTTTTGTTTTGTAGTAAATGCCTACTATGTTCTGTGTGCTTAAGCAAAGCAAGAATTTCATTGTCCTATACAGGGACACATGACAATAAACTCACTTGAACTTGAACTAGAGCTGCTGCCTTACAACGCTAAGGACCCGGGTTTAATCCTGAACTCGAGTGCTATCAGTGTAGAGTTTGCACGTTCTCCCTGTGACCATATGGGTGCTCCGGTTTCCTCCCACAGCCCAAAGACGTTTGGGTGTGTATGTTAATTGGCTTCTAAAATTGCCCCTAATGTGTAGTGAGTGAATGAGAAAGTGGGATAACTGGGAAAGTGGGAAGATCAAGGATAGACCTGTAAACAGAATTTTCCACTTCGGAGCATTGGTCAGATTTGAATTGTTTTTTTCTGGAATGCCCCAAGATTATAGTGTGACCCGATAGAAGCACATAAAATTATGAGGGACATGTATAGAGTAGACAGTCAGAATCATTTTCCCAGGATGGAAAAACAAACACTAGAGGGCAAAATCGAGCTATATCCGAGCAAGTGATTATTGAATAATAGAGTATGTATTTATTTATTTATTTATTTAAATCTTTATTTCGAACAGAATAAAAGAATAAAAAGCAAGTGTGAAACAGCATACAAAAAAACAAAACAAGAATATTTATAAAGTGTCATAAACAATATCTATAAATAAATGAAATCGTATGTGTCCGAAAAGGAGCAGGAAGAAGCCAAAGCTTATTAATTCCCACCCCTTATTCAACTGCTTGTAATTGTCTTATACAAATTTAGCAGCTATATGTGCACCATATGTACACCAACAGCTATATCTACACCATATGTACACCAGCAGCTATATGTACACCAAATTATTTAAATTTACACACTAATCAAATATTTACAGCCATACAAAAAAGAGGGGAAAAAAATAAAAAATAAATAAAAAACCCTCTTATACTATACAGTATCTTAGTCATATATACAACCCATCACCCTATAATCACCCTTCCCAATACAATCAGTATAACAAATATCCCACTCACAATCACCTCATCCCAGTATCCTTTGAAAAAAGTGTTTTTGTACATCTTTTTAAACTGAATTATGTTTGTGCTAAGTTTTATCTCCTGTTCCAGACCATTCCACAAATTCACCCCACAGATTGCTATGCACATACTTTTAAGAGTTGTTCTGACATTGAGTTTTTTTAAATTATGTTCCCCTGTCAAATTGTACCCACCCTGTCTTTCCATAAACAGTTTTTGTATATTTCTTGAAAGTAAATTATTTCTTGCTTTGTACATGATTTGTGCAGCCTTAAATTTAACCAGATCAGTGAACTTCAGTGTATGTGACTTTAAGAACAAAAAATTGGTATGTTCAAGATATCCAACGTTATTGATAATTCTTATTGCTCTTTTTTGTAATGTGCATAAGGGCTGTAGGTTGGTTTTGTAGGTGTTACCCCATATCTCCACATAATAACTCAGACTTGGCAATATGAGTGTATTATACAGAGTTTGTAATGATTTGTGGTCCAGAATGTGTCTTGATTTTCCCAATATTGCTATAGACTTTGCCAGTTTTGCTTTGACATGGTTTATATGTGGTTTCCAGCAGATTTTGTGGTCTAAGATCACACCAAGAAATGTATTTGTATATACTCTTTCTTTACTTATGTTATCTATTTTCAATTGTACTTGAGGGTTTGTTTTATCTTTTCCAAATAGCATAATCTTTGTTTTGCTTAAATTTAGAGACAATTTTTGACATCAAACCACTGTTTTAATTTATTCATTTCTGATGTGATGACCTCCAAAAGCTGCTTCAAATTGTCACCGGAACAAAAAATATTTGTATCATCGGCAAATATAATCAATTTCAGTATATTTGATACTTTGCATATGTCGTTAATGTATATTATGAAAAGCTTTGGACCTAACACAGACCCTTGAGGTACTCCACAAGTTATATTGTATAAGTGGTAGTACTGCAGTTGCTGGTTGATACACAAAAGGATACAAAGTGCTGGAGTAACTGAACAGTCAGGCAGCATCTGTGGAGAACATGGATAGGTGATGTTTCGGGACCCTCAGATTCTCGGTCTGGAACTGAGCCTAGAATCCAGGCGAGTTGACAGCCGCAGTGGGAGAGGAGAGGATTGGCGGAGTCATTGGTGCAGGCTTGAGTGCAGTTAAAGGTCGGTGGTGGTCTGGAAGTGACTGAGGAAGCCCTGTGGTCCCTATGGTGGTGGTGGCAGTAGGTCTGGGCTGGAAGTAACCGGGGAGGTGATACGGGAAGTACCCGGGCCGGGAGACGCATTGGCAGCCAGGCCTGGAGGTAGGTCTGTCTGCGGTAACCAAAATCTATTATAAAAAGGTCTGTAATAATGCGTGTTTACTGTAATTAATGATGGCTTCTTATTGCAGGAGTGACAACCAATCTGTGGATTGTAAGTTCCCACTGCCATCAAAGAGAAGTTCAGAGACAAAAGGAGCTAAAGATACAAGAATCTTGAGCAAAATGCAAAGTGCTGGAGAAACTCAGCGATTAGTCTGACACGAAATATCGCCCATCCATTCCCTCTACAGATGCCGCCTGACCCGCTGAGTTCCTCCAGCTATTTGGTGTATTTTGCTAAAGGAATTACCAGATGTTGCCTGAAGATTAAGTAATAACCAGAACACTGGGTTAAAACTAAAACATATAATCCGAGCTTCAACTCTGGTTTGCAAATTTCTATTTAGCGAGATTATGTTACAACTCATTATTTCATTATGCAAAAGAATTATGCAGAGAGTGCCTACTTTAACACCAGCATAAATTTCATTTTGATTATAGATTGCACTTTGTTGCCAGGTTCAGCCTAGAACATATCCTGCAACCAAACAATCCTCAATGTTGGGGGGGAGGGGGAGCAAGAGTGGAGCTGCGGGGTACCGAGGAGACCCATGTGATGGCCTCATCGATGATGGAAGAGGGGAATCCCCATTCCCTAAATAATTAGGTAATCTTGGATGTCCTGGTTTGGAACACCTCATCTTGAGCGCAGATGCAGCATAGGTGGAGGAATTTGGAGTTGGGGATATAGTCTTTGCAGGAAGCAGGGTGGGAAGAGGTGCCCCCCAGTCGCAACAGTGACAGAGTCCCTCATGTCCCCACCTTCCTCGTCGTCACATACAGCACATAGTCTTTCGACATTTTTGCCACCTCCAGCGGAATCCCACCTCCAGCCACATCTTCCCATCTCCACCCCTTCCCGCAGAGACCACTCCCTCCGCAACTCCCTGGTTAACTCATCCCTTCCCACCCAAATCACCCCCTCCCCAGGTAACTTCCTCATGCAGCCATCCCTATATCTCCTCCCTCGATTCCGTCCAAAGACCCCGACAGTCCTTTCCGGTCAGGCAGAGGTTCACTTGCACCTCCTCCAACCTCATCTACTGCATCCACTGTTTCAAGTGTGGACTCCTATCTATTGGTGAGACCAAGTGCAGGCTCAGCGTTTGTTTCGATGAACACTCCCACTCAGTCCGCCTAGGCCTACATGATCTCCCGGTTGCTAAACACTTTAACTCCCCTTCCCATTCCCATACTGACTTTTCTGTCTTGGGTCTCCTCCACTGTCAGAGTGAGGCCCAACGCAAACTGGAGGAACAGCAATTCATATTCCACTTGGCCGGCTTCCACCCCAGCGAAATGAACATTGACTTCTCTAACTTCAAGTAACTCTAGCTTACCCTCTCTCTCCATTCCTCCCCCATTCTAGGTCCTCTTGATTATATATATCACTAATTGTCAGCTTCCACTCAGCGAACAATGAACCATTCTACATTCCCTTATCACCATCTGCTTTGATCTGTCGTTTTCACACCTTACACTTCCATATCTCTAGATCCCCTCTCCCCTGAGACTCTCAGTCTGGAGAAGGGTCTCGACCCCGAAACCTCACCCTTTCCTTCTGGCCAGAGACGCTGCCTGCCTCCCGCTGAGTTACTCCAGCATTTTGTATCCATCTTCGGTGTAAACCAGCATCTGCAGTTCCTCCCGACACAAAACTTCACTCATTTGTACTGTTTACTGCGGTTGGGGAAGTCTTACCGGCCCTGATCTTGTTTGCTGCTTCCGGCGTGCTCCTTCGTTCGCGTTTGCAGTGTTTATAGACGGTCGGGGTGGGAGAGGATGGACTCAGTTGCGGGCATTGGCTGGGAATGGCCGCAGGAGACCATTTGCTCCTTCGCAGGCAGTCGTCGATGCCGCTGTCATTGCTGCTCTGATCGTGCAAACTGTCCGGGCTCGACACCTTGAAGAGCATGTTGTATCCCGATGCAAACGTCAGGGGCACGGTGCAGGCACCTGGACAGGTAAGTAGGTGGATAGGTCGGGAGGTGGTCCCCGCGTCTCACCACTGATGCAAAGCAACTGCAAGCCAGACTCTAGATGGTACTTCTCCAATGAACGGCCTCTTTTAAGAGGAAGGCTGTGAAACATGATCCTTGACGATAATATATGCGTCAACTCCCAGGTAAATCATGCACCTGTCCATCGCTGTTTGCCCAGGTACTTGCCAATCCTACCACATGACGCATTTTTTCACACATACACAGAACTTACAGCAAAGTTCAACCTAAACTGGAGCTGGAGATTAAAATGCTAGACCATTGTTCGTGCAGTATTTTAAGAACTGATTGGAATCACGCCCCTCATTTGTTTTGATAGTTAATATATCTTCGAGATTACAGATGTGTCTTGGCTATTCATTTACTTCCCGGGGATTAAGATTTCATTGGAATTATGAGCCATTTTGTTTTGCAACACATACTCGGAAGAAAAAAGGCTATACTTGACTTATTTTGCAAATGTTTATGTAGTGGCCATCGTTTTCCATAATTAAGCATCGATAGTTTACTTTATAAACACACTACTTAGTTCAGTTACAGCTGATGACATCCCAACCAGCAATGAGATAAAGTGTTCAAATGTTATACTTCTTTTTTTTACACTATTGAAGAGTGTGAGGCATAAATCCATAAGTTCTGGTAGCAGAATAAGGCCATTCGGCCCATCAAGTCTACCCCGCCACTCAATGGTGGCTGATCTGTCTTTCACTCTCAACCTATTCTCCTGCCTTCCTCCCATAACCCCTGACACCCGTACTAATCAAGAATCTGCCAATCTCTGCCTTAAAAATATACATTAACTTGACATCCGCAGCTGTCTGTGGCAATAAATTCCACAGATTCACCACCTTCTGATTAAATAAATTCCTTCTCATCTCCTTTCTAAAGGTACAAGCTTGAAAGTGGCGTCACAGATAGATACGTAGAAGGCTTTCGGCACATTGGTCTTCATCAGTTAGTGTATTTAATTTAGAAGTTGGTGGGTCATGTTAGAGTATTGTGTTTAGTCCTGCTCACATTGTTATAGGAAATATGTTGTCAAGCTGGAAAAGGCGCAGGGAAGATTTAAGAGGATGTTGCCAGGACTCGAGGGCCTGAGCGATAGGGAGAGATTGAGCAAGCTAGGATTTAATTCCTTGGAGTGCAGGAGGATGAGGGGTGATCTTGTAGAGGTGTATAAGATCATGAGAGGAATAGCTAGTTCACTCAGAGTAGGGGAATGAAGAACCAAAACTTAGGTTTAATGTGAGGGGAGGGGAGGGGGGGGGGGGAGATGGAAGAGTCGTGAGGGACATTTTTTTTTACAGAATAGGTGGTAGGTTTTCTGGAACAAGGTAGTTGAGGCAAGTACTATTACAACATTTAAAAAACATTTGGACAGGTACATAGATGGGATAGGTTTAGAGTGATGTGAGCCAAATGCAGGCAGGTGAAACTAGTGTAGATGGGAGACGTTGGTCGGCATGGGCAAGTTGGACCGAAGGGCCTGTTTCCATTCTGTCATTCACTGTGTAGGTCCTGCCCTTGTATGACTATCACTCTCTATGAATCTATTAACATGCTAATCACCCATTGCTTTTGCATAATATTCAACATCAGTGTTAGCATAATTTTTCAACCCTTGCATTAACATAAAATTTAACCTTGTAGTCACATACAAGTCAATTATTGTATTAAGGCATTAGAGCAAACTCAAACAGAATGTAAATCTTTTCAAGCTCTTTACCTCACTGCTGAATATCATGTACATTGTGTTGATAAAATGTTGAATGATGACATATTGTCTGCAGCTATCAAAGAAGGAAACCAAACATCTCAAATATGCAGGACAAGATTTCCAAATATGTATAGACAATAGACAATAGGTGCAGGTGTAAGCCATTCGGCCCTTCGAGCCAGCACCGCCATTCAATGTGATCATGGCTGATCAACCCCAATCAGTACCCCGTTCCTGCCTTCTCCCCATATCCCCTGACGCCACTATCTTTAAGTGCCCTATCTAGCTCTCTCTTGAAAGTATCCAGAGAACCGGCCTCCACTGTCCTCTGAGGCAGAGAATTCCACAGACTCACCACTCTCTGTGAGAAAAAGTGTTTCCTCGTCTCCATTCTAAATGGCTTACCCCTTATTCTTAAACTGTGGCCCCTGGTTCTGGACTCCCACAACATCAGGAACATGTTTCCTGCCTCTAGCGTGTCCAAACCCTTTATAATCTTATTTTTTTCAATAAGATCTCCTCTCATCCTTCTGAATTCCTGAGTATACAAGCCCAACCGCTCCAGTCTGTAAGCATATGACAGTCCCGCCATCCCGGGAATTAACCTTGTACACATAAATAATTGCATAAATTAATTATTATTTTATATACCAATCATTCCTTAACTGCCACAGCTTGTGGAAGTATTCTTAATAAAGGCACAATAGCTTAATTCCAATTTCCACACAGAATGTCAGTAAACTTGGCAACCACTGTGAATAATGATCTCCATGAACTCACCTGGTGTTAGATGATAGATCTTGCCACATAAATTCATTCAGCTGGAACTTCATTAAAACAACACGAATCATGTTCACACAAATAAAATAACCTACCAAAATCCTGTAGTTACTCAGTGATAAAGGAAGAATACTTTTCTTGCAGTGTGTTATAGAACATAGCAATTTAAATTTTACTGTAAAGGATAGTTGCTGCCAAGCAATAACCTCCCTGACAGAATAGAATCACTACAGTCTAGTGCCACTGGCCATTAAACATGTAGCGCAATAAACTTAAATGGAACACATAGAAAATGTGTCTTAGTAATGCCTCTGTCCCACTTAGGAAACCTGAACAGAAACCTCTGGAGACTTTGCGCCCTACCCAAGGTTTCCGTGCGGTTCCCAAAGGTTTTTGTCAGTCTCCCTACCTGCTTCCACTACCTGCAACCTTCGGCAACCACCTGCAACCTCCGGGAACCGCACGGAAACCTTGGGTGGGGCGCAGGGTCTCCAGAGGTTTCCGTTCAGGTTTCCTAAGTGGGACAGGGGCATTAATACACACAATGTAAAAATTAAACAAGTATTTTCTTGACTGAGAATATAAAGAGGGCATACAAATACAGCACAATGTGCTGGAGTACTTCAGTGGGTCAGGCAGAAGATGGATCCTGACTCAAAACATCACCTATTCATGTTCTCAAGAGATGCTGCCTGACCCACTGAGTTACTCCAAAACTTTGTGTCCTTTTGTGTAAACCAGCATCTGTAATTCCTTGATTCTGCATACATAACAGGGTTCGGACATGGACAGCACAGTGGTAGAGTTGTTTCCTTTCAGCGCTTGCAGCGCCAGAGACCCGGGTTCGGTCCCGACTACGGGTGCTATCTGTACGGAGTTTGTATGTTCTCCCCGTGACCGCGTGGATTTTCTCTGAGATCTTCAGTTTCCTTCGACACTTCAAAGACGTACAGATATATAGGCAATTTGGCTTGGTATAAGTATAAACATTGTCCCTAGTGTGAATAAGATAGAGTTAATGTGCGGGGATCGCTGGTCGGTGCGGACTTGGTGGGCCGAAGGGCCTGTTTCCGCGCGGCATCTCTTAACTAAACCTTATCTAAAAGGAGGTGTGAGGTGGATACAGGGGAGACCGGCTCTGCATGAGGGACCATTCAGGGAGCAGTTTACACTTTGCAGATACAGCATGGAAACAGGCCCTTCAGCCCACGGACTCCACACCTACCAGCGATCACCCCTTACACTAGGGATAATTAATAGAAGCCAATTAACCTACAAACCTGTATGTCTTTGGAGTGTGGGAGGAAACCAGAGCACCCAGAAAAAACATCACCGGGTCGCAGGGAGAACGTACAAACTCCGTACAGACAGCACCTGTAGTCAGGATCAAACCCAGGTCTCTGGCACAGTGAGGCAACAAATCTACCGCTGCGCCACTTTGACACCCAGTTCTTTTGACTGAAGCCGAGCCAAGATCAGGGTGTGAGATTTGCAACACAGAGGAAACTGATAGAGTACGAGGAGTGAGAGAAGTAATGCTGTCACATATCAGTGCAGCGTAGGTTCACAAGGTTAATTCCCGGGATGGCGGGACTGTCATATGTTGATAGAATGGAACGGCTGAGCCTATAATACTCTGGACTTTAGAAGGATGAGAGGGTATCTTATTGAAACATATAAGATTATTAAGGGATTGGACACTAGAGGCAGAAAACATGTTACCGATGTTCAGGGAGTCCAGAACCAGGGGCCACAGTTTAAAATTAAGGGGCAGGCCATTTAGAACGGAGATGAGGAAATACATTTTCACCCAGAGAGTTGTGAATCTGTGGAATTCTCTGCCTCAGAAGGCAGTGGAGGCGTATACTCTGGATGCTTTCAAGAGAGAGTTAGATAGAGCTCTTAAAGATAGCGGAGTCAGGGGATATGGGGAGAAGGCAGGAACGGGGTACTGAATGTCAGAGATCATCCATGATCACAGTGAATGGCGGTGCTGGCTCAAAGGGCCGAATGGCCTACTCCTGTACCTATTGTCTATTGTCAAACTGTATCAGCAATGGTGACTAGGAAATGAGATAATTGTGAACCAAACATGCCTGGTTCACTAACATCCTACAGGACAGGGAATCCACCATTGTGCCCCTGTTGATTTATGGTGGTTATTATCTGTTTTTCTTAATGGACAGTGCCATCACTGACAATGCCTAGATATCCTCCTTGAAGCCTTGCATTTCACCTGTTCCTGTTGCTCCAGCATTGCTGCCAGATGTCCAGGATTCAGACACAGGGACGATGAAGGAAATGTGATACTTGTTTCTGAATCAGCTTGGTATCTGCAGATGGTCTCGTGTGCCTCCTATCCTTGTCCTCACTGACTGTGGGGATTTGAAGGATACTAACTCCTTCATGAGTTTTACAATGAGTTTCATCCTGAAATCAAGAATCAGAGAGTCATAGTTATACACCTCGGAAACAGGCCCTTGCACCCACCTGTCCACGATGAGCAAGTTGCCTACCTGAGCTAACCCCTTTTGCCTGCGTTTGGCCCACATCCCTCCAAATCCTGTTTGGAGGGATGTACCTGTTGGAATGCCTTTTAAACACTGTAATTGTACTCCCCTCTACATTTTTTCCTGACAGCTCGTTCTACAAACTCACCACCCTCAGGATCCCTTTAAATCTTTTCTTTCTCACCTCAGACCGATCCCTACCCACGGAAAAATATGGTGACCATTCACCTTATTCTATGTAGCTCCATAAGGTCATCCCACAACCTTCGGCAGTCCAGGGAAGAAGAGCGTTGAGGAAGATGCAGTAAATGTTGGCCGTGACTATGATAGCCATGGACCAAACAAAAACCTTTTTATTCTTATTGCAGTCGATGGAATTAATAGAAACTTTGTCCGACTCAGTCATTCCTTGAATATAAAAAATACAGCTACTCAATGTAAACATCCCAGATGTACGTAATGAGAGTCCTGAACAAGTAACACTTTGTCAATGTTTGTGCTGGATAAACAGGATACATCAAAGAAAACATCGAACTTGAAAGTGTTCACTGTGTGTTATAATACAATGATCTAAAGTGGGAACGGAAAACAATAATTTTGATCTCGTCACCGTCTGTGATTCACGGGTTACACATGCTTCCTTGCAGTGCAGGAGCCCGAGGGAGGACCATCCAGACGTGTATAAAACCATGGTGGGAAGTAATATGGTGAAGGCACCGAATTAGTCTTCTTCCCAGGTTGGGGGAATCAAGAAACTAGAGGATACAGGTTTAAGTTGAGAGGGAAAGATTCAATAGGAACCTGAGGGACAACATTTTATTTCAGAAGGTGGTGGGTGTATGGAATAGGCTGCCTGAGGAAGTTGTTGAAACAGGTATAACAACAACATTTAAAGGCTATTTGGACAGGTAGACGGAGTTTAGAGGGGCATGCGACAAATGCTTGCAAATGGGACTAGCTTATGGATGTGGAGAGGATGGTTCCACTAGCAGGAGAGTCTAGGACCAGAGGTTATAGCTTCAGAATAAAAGGACGTTCCTTTATGAAGGAGATGAGGAGGAATTTCTTTAGTCAGGGGGTGGCAAATCTGTGGAAATGCCGACAATGGATATTTTAAAGGCAGAGATAGGTAGATTCTTGATTAGTACGGGTGTCAGGGGTTATAGGGAGAAGGCAGGAGAATGGGGTTGAGGGGGAGAGTTAGATCAGCCATGATTGAATGGTGGAGTTGACTTGATGGGCCAAATAGTCTAATTCTGCTCCTATCATTTATGAACTAATATGGGGACGCTTGGTCTGCATGGACAAGTTGGGCCGAAGGGCCTGCTTTCATGCTCTATGACTATCACCTTCTGCCAGATTCCTCAGCAGGAATGACTACAGTTTCATTTCATATTTCACCTCATCCTGTGCTTAAAGAAATCACTTTGTCTTTCATTTAGACACAAGCTTCAAAACTACGAGATACCAATCTGTCCAGATATTGCTTCCCATTCACTCCCCTCTGAGCCTTTGATCGGTTCCTTTAAACCAACTCTCTCCAAATCTCATTCACTGCAGCTAAGGCCAAGTGTCGTTACAAAATGACAAATAGAGACCCTTTCAGAAACCTCCCCTGACGTCCTGGGTTGATGTAAATACTTTAGTTTAGTTTAGTTTATGGTGTTTTTGTATGCAATGTATTTTTATGTAATGTTGTCCCTAGTCTGGACCTTGAGTCAGAAATAATGAATTGTATTATTATTATTATTATTATTATTATTATTATTATTATTATTATTATTATTATTATTATTATTATTATTATTATTATTATTATTATTATTATTATTATTTAGTTTAGTATTGTGAAGTAAAAAAACTATTTTGTTGTGTGCTATTCTGTTGTCAACAAGACTGTACATGATTGCAATCAAGCTGTCAACAGTGTTCTGATGCAGGATAAAGGGTAAACTATTAATGGAAATAAAGTCAGATTAAAGATTATCGTTTGAAAGTCTCCATTGAGCTAGATAGGAGGGAAGGACCGCTTTCTAGTTGGTGAGAAGACTGCCTGATAACAGCTGGACAGAAACTGACCCTGAATCTGGAGGTATGCATTTTCAAACATATTCCCTATAAATTCTTAATCGCAATATATAGTGTTGTTTAGGGGAAAAATAATATGTCTGTCACATGTAATCTGACAAAATGTGACGTCAGACCCAGAGCATTGTGGTCGATGCTTCGTTATACTCTGAAATAGCTCAGCAAGTGGAATTCAGTTACAGCGGACCAACGGTCCCATTACAACCCCCCCCCCCCCCCCCCCCCCCCTTCACCCAGTTCTGGGGTTACCCCAACTTGCACGCTTCTGGTTGTGGGCGGCAAGAGCAAGCAGCATGAAGGCATCATGAGTACCGAACCCGTCCGTGGCACTCCGCGTGTGGGGCCGGAGACACTGTGGCTACCACCGGCCTGTGAATTCCTGCTTGTTTAACCCTCCCAATGCTGCGTTTCTTCTCTCCCGGCCTTGGGTTAAACTTTACCCCCCTTGCTCGATTATAGTGGACAATCGGCAATAACGTACACCATTATAGGTCTGTTATAGCAAGGGTTTACTGTGCTATCTACTTAGTCCAAAACAAGTCTCCATAACCTTATGATTCAAAGCAAAGCAGATCACTTGATCTTGCTAGGAGACTGCAAGGTGACTTGGATAGGCTGGGTGAGTGGGCAAATGTTTGGCTGATGCAGTATAATGTGGATAAATGTGAGGTTATCCATTTTGGTGGCAAAAACAGGAAAGCAGACTATTATCTAAATGGTGGCCGACTAGGAAAAGGGGAGATGCAGCGAGACCTGGGTGTCATGGTACACCAGTCATTGAAAGTAGGCATGCAGGTGCAGCAGGCAGTGAAGAAAGCGAATGGTATGTTAGCTTTCATAGCAAAAGGATTTGAGTATAGGAGCAGGGAGGTTCTACTGCAGTTGTACAGGGTCTTGGTGAGACCACACCTGGAGTATTGCGTACAGTTTTGGTCTCCAAATCTGAGGAAGGACATTATTGCCATAGAGGGAGTGCAGAGAAGGTTCACCAGACTGATTCCTGGGATGTCAGGACTGTCTTATGAAGAAAGACTGGATAGACTTGGTTTATACTCTCTAGAATTTAGGAGATTGAGAGGGGATCTTATAGAAACTTACAAAATTCTTAAGGGGTTGGACAGGCTAGATGCAGGAAGATTGCTCCAGATGTTGGGGAAGTCCAGGACAAGGGGTCACAGCTTAAGGATAAGGGGGAAATCCTTTAAAACCGAGATGAGAAGAACTTTTTTCACACAGAGAGTGGTGAATCTCTGGAACTCTCTGCCACAGAGGGTAGTCGAGGCCAGTTCATTGGCTATATTTAAGAGGGAGTTAGATGTGGCCCTTGTGGCTAAGGGGATCAGAGGGTATGGAGAGAAGGCAGGTACGGGATACTGAGTTGGATGATCAGCCATGATCATATTGAATGGCGGTGCAGGCTCGAAGGGCCGAATGGCTTACTCCTGCACCTAATTTCTATGTTTCTATGTTTCTATGATCAACATTCGTTCATCGATCTGGTCGTATCTTTTTCTGCCATTAGAGCACTGCTTGCACCATCTGTTGGGGGGGGGGGGGGTTGGACACTAACACAGCAATATTCACGAGCAATTAGTGTGTCCAAATACCTAAGGTCAACACAAGGCCATTTAGTGACTGCTATACTTCCCCCTGTAGACTTCTAAAAATGGAACCAACTACTTGGTATGTCAGGCACTTAGAGAATCATGGCAATGGCAGAAGATATCAATTATAACTATCTTGTAAAAAGTTGGTTATCCCTTGAATCAGTATCATTGTGAATACTTATTCTGTAAACTTACTGTTGACATCATGAACTGCCCATTACCAAATCACTGTTTGAGGGCCACCTTAATATACCTTCAAATTCCATCAGTACATGCACCATCTCAAATACTCAAATTACTCCGTTAAATTAGAACATAGTGCAAATTGCACAGTACAACACAGGAACAGACCCTTCAGTCCACTATATCAGCATGTACATGATGTCAAGTTAAACTCATCGCCTCTGCTTGCATGTGATCCATATCCCCCCCATTTCCTGCATATTCCTGTGCCTATCTAAGACTGCCTTGAACACCACTATCACACCTTTTTCCACCAATACCCCAAGTTCCATGCACCCACCACTCTGTGTAAACAATGTACCATTACGCCACCTTTAAACTTTCCCCCCTCTGACCTTGAAGTCACATCCTCCAGAACTTGACATTTCCACTGTGGGGGTGAAGGTTCTGACTACCCACCTTATCTGTGTCTCTCATCATTTTATAAACTTGTCAGGTCTCTCCCCTCAACTGCCAACGCTTCAGAGAAAATAATCCAAGTTTGATAAATATTTGAAAATAATCCAGACAACAGACTTGTAAATATTTGAGAACATTCTACCAACCGCAGATTATCTCTTTGAAGTTTGAAGAAGGGTTTCGGCCCGAAACGTCACCTATTTCCTTCGCTGCATAGATGCTGCTGCACCTGCTGAGTTTCTCCAGCATTTTTGTGTACCGCAGATTATCTCTTGATCTGTTCTAACTTGAAGGCACACAACAATTTTGATTGCACTATTCTTGGAAAAATATTTATAAGATCATGTGGAAATGTCAGTGCGATAGGATTGTCACAAACTGCAGATTGCATGAGATTTATTCATCATAGTTTTGAATTGATTAAGACAATGTTGCAGTCAGCCAAGGTGCTAAACTGTTTCAAATGTAAAGGCAGCAAAAATAAAGGCAACGGAAAAAAAGGTAAAGATAAAGTTATAAGTTTGAAGAAGGAATGTTGAATATGAAAGCTGAAAGCAAGGAGGCTGTGCCACTAAAGGAGAGAATGTATAACAAAGATCACAGAGATAAAATAACAAAGGCAAAATGGGTCAAATGGAAAAAGTTAGAATTGAAGGCACTACATCTGATAACACAAAGTAACCCAAGATAAATCAAATACATTTAGTTCAGTAAACATCATTGAAGCAAAAATAAAATTCTGGCAACGATATGATTGTGGAATTTTAAATGCAGAATATGCCGGAAATACTGGGCAGGTTGGACCTAGAGAGAAACTGAGCTAATGTTTAAATGTTTACATAAAATGGGACGTGAGTGTAAGGTGATCAACATCAGGAATATTCTAAATTATGAGTTTATTAACTATAATGAAATCTATAATAATGAATAGATTAAAACAGTATTGAGCCAAGTTTTACACTGAAATTAGGAGATAATAACAGGCAGCAAATACCAGTGGGAGTGAATCACAGGCTGTTGCATGGTGATCATGTGGTATAGCATACACCAGTGCATAACCTATACAGCACGGAAACAGGCCCTTCGGCACAGGTAGACCTTGCCAACTAAGATACTCACCTAAGCTAGTCCGATTTAACCAAGCTCGTCCCTTTTTCTCTCAACCTTTTGTATTCATGTATCAAAGTTACAGATACATGAATATGAAAAGATTTCAACTGTCTTTTAAATCAGTCTGGAGAAGAGTCTCGACCCAAAATGTCACCTCCATGTTCTCCAGAGATGTTGCCTGACCCGCTGAGTAACTCTTGCAATTTTGTGTCTTTTGTCTTAATTACTTAATCTGGCATCTTATTCCACGTACCCTGTGTGAAAATGTTGACCTTCAAGTTCTTATTAAATCCTTTCCCTTTCACCTTAAACCTATGCCCACTGGTCATTGATACATTGCAATCTTGAGATTACAGATGCGCTTGGCCAGAGCAGGCAAGTCTCCCAAAGGTTAACAAATGACCTCTTTTAATGAGTAGACTCCATCAAGTCACCCTAGAGGGACATTGACATCTATGGTATCTATTTGTTGGATATATGGGAGAGAGATTTTCAAAACAACAAGAAAAGCAAGGTTAAAGTTAACTCTGGGGAACAAAGATAGAAGGTTACAAAGACATTGATAAATGATATATTTCAACTCCACAAGTAAACATTGTGTCATGAGGATATAAAAATGCTCTAAGTACTATGTATTGCTGAAGCAGTTTGGGTCTCCTCAGACTGTTTCGCGATGTGCATTGCAGGCCTTCAATAATCCGACTTGTTTGATAGACGCACCACTGATCTATGAGCTGTTTTATTTTGTGTCTGTGCCTATCTGAGAACTGAGATATAGGGTATGGGTGTAGCACAAAATAACACAAATTTCCTTCATACAACCTCCATAAGATCACCTCTCAGTCTTCTCAATTCCAGAGAATTGAGTCCAAGCCTGTCCAATCTCTCCCTGTAACTCAATCCTTTAAATCCTGGCAACATGATCATAAGTCTTCTCTGCACTATTTTCAGTGAACTCAGGTAACATAGAATAAGGGTTTTGCAATATCCTGAGACCTTTATTCTTCATAAATTGTATGTGCTGGACAAATTAAATTGACAAAAGATGCTAAGAGGATATGTTCATAGAATTCTTTCAAAACATTTCGCAGAAAAATATTTTGGACAACCAAGGTTATTTTAGATGCACAAGACAAAGTGTTTTTTTAAAGAATTATTTGTGGACGAATGAATATAATAACAGATCACATTAAGTTTGGGAGATTTGTGGTTAAATCTGAAATTAGGATTTTGTATTTAAGAATATAAATCATGAGTATGGGAAGAGTGAATTGCCTGAAGTATACTGACAATATAGATCAGCGGTTTAATCGTAGATAAGCTATGAAAAACATTTAAAGGAAGTGGTAAAAGTGGGGAGAATTTGAGGAATTTAGAATTTAGTTGCAATGTTTACAATATTGATGAAAATATTTGAAAATTTAAGGATTGATGGGAAGGGTGGGTTAGTTAACAATCAGCAAAATATATATCAAGAATTGCTAAAGAAGGAATAGAATAGGATATAACAGAATAGGATATAACTTAAAATAAAATAAGATTTTTACAAGCATAAAATTAGGGGTTAAGGAAATTAAAAGTGTGTTCCAGCAACTGCAGAAACTAAAAGGGGAAATTAGGAACTTGCAGAATCTATGATTTGGTGTCCTTCAAAACAGGGGTCACAATGAACAAAATGGAAGATTTGGGAAAAGGGAAGAAAGCATAATTAATGGTCATTAATAGCAGTAAATATGAAGAATAAAAGAGGGACTAAATGCCAACAGGTGCTTTATTTATTAAGATTTTGAAAAAGAAACATCTTGAGATGCAAAAGTGATGTTGGCTTGATTTAAACCAGAGAAGCAAAGGGGACTAAGGCATACACTCCAGAAAGATGGGTGGGTCAGGGCAGGTTCAAACCGTTCCTGTTCAGAGCTCTGTCACGCAGTCACGAATGTATAAATGTCAAAAGTTAGATTCTAAGAAATACCAGGTGTGACTGAAGGAGCTGGATATTGGTGGAAAATGGTGTGAGATTGTGGAAATGTGTTCTTATAGAAGGTGCCAGCTTTATAGGCATACATGCAAGTACAGTGAGATACAGGTACAATCGAAATCTTGCTTGCAGCAACAGCACAGATACCTGTATATAGATTCAGACAACACTCAATAAACATATATTATACAAAGAAAATTATGAAAAGAAAAAGACTGTGCAGAAATAAGACATTAGTGTAAAAGACAATTAGAAACGTAAGAGGTGGTCCGCGGTGTTACATGGCCAAACTAGGATTAGATTTGTGCAGGTCGATTCAAGAATCTGATGGTTGCAGGAAAGTAGCTATCCTGAACCTGGTGGTGTGAGACTGCAGGCTTCGCACTGCTAACATCAGGCACGAGCTAGAGAAGAGGGCATCTATCATCCTATATGCAGATGCTCTCAATGGAGGGGAGATCTGTGCCATAATGGACTAGGCCGAGTCCAGAATTCCTTGCAGCATCTTATGTTTCTGTGTGTTAGACTTGGCATATATACGAAGCAATGATGCAACCAGTCAGATACACAAAAGTGCGCCTAGGAAGTTTGTTAGAGTGTTCGGTGACATGCCGAATCTCCTGAAAGTTGTAAGAAAGTAGTGTCGCCTTTGTGCCTTCTTCGTGATTATGTCTATGTTCTGGGACCAGCACAGGTCATTTGAAGCTGCTGATCAAACACATGTGGTCTTTCAGCCAAGAACACCAAGCATTCAGGCATACCTGGCACGCAACATGGCTTAGCAGTGAGAGAGGCATAGAATCGTATAGCATGGGAACAAGCTCTTTGGCCCAACTTGCCCACGCTGACCAAGATGCCCCATCTACACTAGTCGCAGCTGCCCGCATTTGACCCATATCACTCTAACTTTTACCTATCCATGTTCCTGTCCAAATGTCTGTTAAATGCATTTATAGCATCTACCTCAACAACCTCCTCCGACAGCTCATTCCATACACCTATGTGTAAAAGTTGCCTCTCAGGTCCCTATTAAATCATTCTCTGCTCACCTCAAAACCTATGTCATATAACCATATAACCATATAACAATTACAGCACGGAAACAGGCCATCTCGGCCCTACAAGTCCGTGCCGAACAACTTTTTACCCTTAGTCCCACCTGCCTGCACTCATACCATAACCCTCCATTCCCTTCTCATCCATATGCCTATCCAATTTATTTTTAAATGATACCAATGAACCTGCCTCCACCACTTCCACTGGAAGCTCATTCCACACCGCTACCACTCTCTGAGTAAAGAAGTTCCCCCTCATGTTACCCCTAAACTTCTGTCCCTTAATTCTGAAGTCCTCTGGTGCTTGATTCCCCCACTCTGGGTAAAAGTCATTTACCCTAAATATTCTCCTCATGGTCTTATACACCATTATAAGATCACCTCTCATCCTCCTGCGCTCCAATGAAGGGGTTAAAAAAAATGCAATTCTTATCTTACCTTATCTATTCCACTTTTTTTTCTCAGAAGAGACGTTTGTTGATATTTTTCTTTCCAAAATTAAGTATTGTTCCCTTCCTGGAAACCTTGTGTAAAGATTATCTTGCATTAGATGGACAGAGGCATGAACAGAAACATCATCTACTTCCAACTTACTTTCATAATCCCTCGATATTGACATGTCCAGAATTGCTCACAATGTTCTGACTGCAAACTACCTGGCAAAGCCATTTAATTCACAAGGTCAGAGCTGAAGGCAGCTTTCATAGAGATGATATTGATATATGGAGGGGACTGTGAAGATGTGGCCATGGTGGGATGTATAAACAAGGATGAGAATATAATATTAGCTGTTGCGTTGGCTTAGCTGTTCATGTTCCTGCCTCGCAGCTTCAGCGACATGTTCAATCCTGACCTCAGCTGCTGTATTTGTAGAGCTTGCATATGTTCTCTGTGACCGTCATAGTCATAGAGATACAGGTCCTTCGGCCCAACTTGCCCACACCGGCCAACCTGTCTCAGCTACACTAATCCCTGTGTTTGGTTCACATTCCTCCAAACTTGTCCTATCCATGTATCTGTCTAACTGTTTCTTAAACGTTGGGATAGTCCCAGCCTCAACTACCTAGGGAATACCCTAAGCCTCTGTGGCTACTGCGTGGGTATTCCCCAAGCCCCTGGTTTCCTCCCACCACGATGTGTTAGCTAGTAGGTTAATCTGCTGCTGTAAATTATCTCTTGTGTGTGTGAGTGGTAGGAGATTCAGCACAGAGTCACATACATCAGCGATCATAGAAAAGTACAGCACAACACACCCTTCGGCCGCAATGTCAGAGCTGAACTTGATGCCAAGATAAACAAATCTCATCTGCCTGCACGCGAGTTGATGTGTAGATGGAAGATCCCTTGACTGGGAAATGAATGGAGGAAGGGGATTGCACTGAGAGGTAGCATAATACTGATGGGCTGAATGGCCTCCTACGTCCCACGGATATGTAAAGAGAGAAATCAAAGGAAAAACGGTGACTTTGAGGTTTGCTTCTGGAGACTTGATTGCACGATATCATGGAGAGATGGCGGCTGTTAACTGGTTCTCTGACTCTGGAGCAGAATTAGCCGACAGTTATACTGTGCAGTAAACAACGTTTATTTTGTCAGACACAACTATACAAAAATATACTTCGTCCTTGGCTTTTCTGTTTTCCTGTTATTACCATCGACTATACAGGTATTAATTATTTCATTAATCATAATATACTTTTTGTTTATGTTAATCTTATTCAACAACAGATGATTAACATGTCAAACATAATACAAGGGCATCTTGACATTATTCTGTTTCATCTTTCAAGCAGACCCCCACTACCCCCTCTCCGAGCCGATCAGAAGCCCCCATTTACTGCAACGTTTCTGCGCTGCTAGAGGCAGACGGCGCAGGTGGTCTACCCAACTATTGCTCTTGTGTTTACACAGTTAACTATTGTGATCCCGCATTCAGTAACTTTCCACTGAAAAACAGGCTTCCTTATCTATGCAGGAAGATTAGGGCGTCTCAGTGTAGACTTGAGTTTACAAGCTCTTCTTTGTGTTTAGCGAACTTGTTTTCTTAACGCTATTGGCCAACACCTGCACCAGGCCTGTTTAGCCTAGCTCTGAAGGGTACATTCACATGGCCGGAGCTGCAGCGAGCAACTCGCCAGCCTGGCAAATACTCGCCAGCCCGCAAACACTCACCAGCCCTGGCTCCCCGTCCACATCTGCCCCCGCAGCTGCTTCTGCTCCCATTCCTCCCTCCGCCCCGGCTCTCCAACACCCACAACCCAGGTTGCTCAGAGCACAGCAGCACCTCGTCCAAAGCCGGAGATATTAAAACATGTCTAGCTGCAGCCCCGCCCCCCCCCCCGGTTCCGCGGCCCATGTACCTCTCTCCTGCCGCTCGCCGACCTCGCTCATGTCAGCCACTTCCCGCAAATCCTTAAATTCGGACTGCCGCCGGGAGCAGGTCATGGCCTTACTTGCTGTGCTGTGTGACACTCATTCACTGCCCGTTCAGTGTCTTTCAATGTAAATTTGCATGGGGACATGCTTTGGAGGTGTGTGGCGGTTCAGTCAAGTGAGAATAACAGAGAATAAGTGTGCCGCTGTCTTGTCAACCGACGTGCACACAAGCAGTTGATATTAGTTTTGAAATTTTCGTTGATCATAGAATTTCTCACGACAGAGCGTGAGAAATTCTGTGATCAGCGTGAGAGCGTGAGAATTGGGCGAAATGCGTGAGTGTTGGTAACTCTGATATACAACAATGTTATCTAACCAGGAGCCAATGTGGGCCAAAGAGCACAATGCATTCTGGAAAAAAACCTTCGAGTTTCTACACACTTGTCGCCAAATTCTGCTGAAGCAGAGAACGTTGACCACAAGATCTCTATCACTCCTGCGAAACAGAGGTTGCTCAGTTCTATTTGAGGTTCTGCTTCCCACTCCCCAGTTTTATACAGCAATAAAACAGAAAATGCTGAAGGCACCTGGCAGCTTGCTGCTGTAACAAGATAGATAAATCTCTCCACTGATTGACCTGACTTCAACCTGGAAAAAGTTAACTTAAACTGATTTATGCTGCATTTTATAAGGCATGAGGGTGCTTTGCTCCCTGCTGATCCCAGTGATTGCACCTTTCATTCTCAGAGTCTGTGAATCATCTCTTCTCAAAAGGTGTTTTCTGCATCTCATTGAAAGTCAAACCTGTCCTCCCAATTCCTCCGCCTACGCCGCATCTGTTCCCAGGATGAGACGTTCCACACCAGGGCATCGTAAAATGTCCTCGCTCTTCAGGGAACGGGGATTCCCCTCCGCCACCATAGATGAGGCTCGCACCAGGGTCTCATCCATACCCCGCAACACTGCTCTCTCTCCCCATCCCCGCACTCGCAACTAGGGCAGAGTCCCCCTAGTCATCACCTTTCACCCCACCAGCCGGCAAATACAACAAATAATCCTCCGCCATTTCCGCCACCTCCAACGTGACCCCACCACTCGCCACATCTTCCCATCTCCCCCCATGTCTGCCTTCCGCAAAGACCGCTTCCTCCGCAACTCCCTTGTCAATTCTTCCCTTCCCTCCCATACCACCACCTCCCCGGGCACTTTCCGTTGCAACCGCAAGAAATGCAACACCTGTCCCTTCACCTCCCCGCTCGACTCCATTCAAGGACCTAAGCAGTCGTTCCAGGTGCGACAAAGGTTCACCTGTATCTCCTCCAACCTCATCTACTGCATCCGCTGCTCTAGATGTCAGCTGATTTACATCGGTGAGACTAAGCGGAGGTAGGGCAATCGTTTCGCCGAACACCTCCGCTCAGTCCGCAATAAACTACATGAACTCCCGGTGGCTCAGCACTTCAACTCCCCCTCCCATTCCCAATCCGACCTCTCTGTCCTGGGTCTCCTCCATTGCCAGAGTGAGCAACACCGGAAATTGGAGGAACAGCACCTCATATTTCGCCTGGGTTGCTTGCGTCCGGATGGCATGAACATTGAATTCTCCCAATTTTGCTAGCCGTTGCTGTCTCCTCCCCTTCCTTAACCCTCGAGCTGTCTCCACCCCCCCGCCCTCGGGCTCCTCCTCCTCCCTTTTTCCTTCCTTCTCTCCCCCCCACTCCCCATCAGTCTGAAAAAAGGTTTCGGCCCGAAACGTCGCCTATTTCCTTCGCTCCATAGATGCTGCTGCACCCGCTGAGTTTCTCCAGCATTTTTGTGTGCCTTCGATCTTCCAGCATTTGCAGTTCCTTCTTGAACACTTTGTCATCATCTTGTGGCTAAAGACAGAATAAACACTAGAATATCCTCCATCTACCAAATCTTTTCCATAGGTCATGTGTTTTTGAAGGCATGGACATACAGCATAAACATACCTGGGTAGGATAATATTTACAATGCCTGTAAATAGTTCCTTCTTTGTGCAGGTTGAGAGCATCTGAGAGACTTGTTAGGCCACTTCAGATTGATTGCACGTGTCAATGGATTTAGCCGCGTATTGATAAGAACAACAGACTTCCTAAAATTCAAAACTATTAATGAACAATTTTATCTTGTGCAATGGTAGCTATGGACTCACGGATTCAAAGTTCTTCAGTGGCCACAACCTAGGCTCTAATGCAGTAATATAATAACTGCATCCAGTTAGATAGAGCTCTAGGGGCTAGTGGAATCAAGGGGTATGGGGAGAAGGCAGGCACGGGTTATTGATTGAGGATGATCAGCCATGATCACAATGAATGGCGGTGCTGGCTCGAATGGCCTCCTCCTGCACTTATTTTCTATATTTCTATATTCCTCACCTGTATAGTGGTACAAGTAGATGGTTCATGCCAAATGTTTAGAACATTTGTAGAATCGTATTAGAGAAGTGCAGGCCTTTCAGTCCACAATGTCTCCACTGAGCATGATGCCTAGACCAACTCTTACCTGCTTGCACCTAATCCATGTTTGTGTGTCTGAAGACAATAGGTTTACAATCATGCACAACAGCTCAGGCTTGACAGTGTACTGTTGAATACTGATTGTTGGAGCTGGCTGCTGCGTTCTGTATATTAACGCATTGGCTAAACCTCACTGGGATTTGAATTGCAACGGGATATTCTGTGAAAGGTGTGGAAAATACAATTCTGCATTTTTATGTTTCTGCAAAGATAAATCCGTGACTAACTTGGAATACAACTTGAAGACATTAGTCATCACTGCTTGGCTGCGCACATGCCTGATCATTATTCCAATGAAATTCCAGTGAAAATGGCAAAAATCATTCCCAGAAATGAATGCCATTTATTAATGTAAGTTATTGGGGCAAATCCTCCAAAATTATGCAAGAACTCGGATAAGGACATGGATATTTTAAAAAGACAGATTTGCTGGCTGCAACGGAAAACCCCCCAATCCACAAAGAAAGAATCAGTTTCAAGTTTCAAACCTGTCTGGCCTGTGGACTTGGGCATCATACAACTATGCGAATGGTGTGGGCAGGAAAGGCTGAGACGGAGATAACGAGATTATCTTGGATACACAAAGGAAGGAACCAAGCCTCAGCAGACGGTGGTAAACAGGCCACCACAAGCACAATCACCATCTTGGATGACCCATCCATCGAGACAATAGGAGCCTATCCAGGCGATGGGATAACGATCAGGCTGAGGGATCATGACATCAGCAAACCCCTTATCATCGGAAGCCTATTGTTCATGCCAGATCGAAACTGGGAATCATCAAAAGAACCCTTTTATCCAGAGGACCACCTGGGGGTTTCAAAGGAATCTCAGGTAGAAAAACAGGAGTCAAGCCAGAACTCGCTCTCTTTCTGCTCTGCTGGACAGCTCGTGGGCCTGCATCGACCTAGCTGTAAGTATCCCGGTGACCTGGTGAAATTCCCGAAATAGGATAGTGGTTGAGAAGGGGAAAGGGAAAGGGGAGTAAAATTGTGTAAAGTAAGTTTCACGACGTGCCCGATAGTTTTCCGTCCATAGTCTTAGTTTAAAGCATAAGTTTAGCCACGTATTATGTAGTGTTGGTGAGATTCGATTTCTCATTGTTTAATAAAGCCTGTAAATTTTAGACTTGCTTTGAGTCCATCTTGGTTTCTGTTTTCTCTCATCAGCACACTCTGGTCAATTCAACCTTTTTATCATATCCCACCATTATTCCGAGGTCTAGAACCTAGGGGAATCCCTTTTGTTGTATTCTCTCTCTTGGAAACCGCTCGAGTGGAGTGGTGGCCGTTTGACCCTTCGACAAGGGAGAGAATAACTCGGGCAGTTGGGCCCGAAGTGGAGTAAAGGGAAACGCAAAACCCCTACAGAATGGCGACCGCGGCAGGACCTCGGTGGTTTGGGATATGTGATTTGCCAGAGGGGGTAAGAGAACGTAGCAAGATGGAGGAGAGAATCTCCTCTTATCTGTTTAAAAAGATCAATCTCACCAAACAATGGGTGATAGCATTGTTGACAGCACAGCAGCCTGCAGTAGCTGCTGCTCAATGGACGGAAAGCAAAGCGTATAATAAAGGGCAGGAAAAGGCAGTTTGGCTAGCGTGCCTATCACAGCAGGTAGCCAAAATGCAGAGACAGGTAGATAGACTGGAAGAGCAACTGAGAGAAGCTAGGGCCAGCGCTGAAGAAAGCGCTAGAGAAGGGGAAGGGCTATCTGAGGAATGCAGTAAAGCCAGGCAGTGTATCTTGCAGGCGAGGGAGTCCCACAGAAATGCCCAGGAATTCCTCCAATGCCAGGTGGTAGAGGCAAAGGAGAGGGAACGGAACGCCCAGGAACTCCTGGTTCAGAGTACACAGAAGTGCAGGGAACTGGAGGGAAAGTTCCAAGATATCCAAGCAGCATACAGGGTGGCCCGTAGCGAGCTAGGGGATAGTGATCACGGGCCTTGCTGGAGGAGACTCTGTCCAAGACTAGGGGACGGGTTCACCTGGTAGGACCAGGGGGGTCCCCCGGGGGCAGAGGGCTTCCCTCAGCAGATGATTCCCCAGGGGCAAAGGGGAATAGACCGCCTCTTGAGGCGCCGGGGATAGGTCCGGGTCGGCAGGTGGGGTTCGGGTTGTCCGGGGAGGGACAGGCCCAAGGAGGGGCGGGAGAGCATCAGTTAGCGGCTTCCGCGCCATGTGTAGCACACCACGAGGTGGTGGGATTACCGATCATGGTGGGAAAGCCGGGGGTAAATGGGCAACAGCCCTGGGTAGGGCAGATGTGCCCGGTACGGCAAAGGAAATATGGTCCCCCGGTAGGGCAGGCAGATAGGGGGCCCATAGAGAGTGATATCATCATTCCCCATGGGGCACATGTGCTGAGGGGGATGGTGGCTCACGTTCCCAAGTTAACCAGGGCGGGAGACCCGTCATTGCATTTTATGGAGGTGCAGCAGGCAGCCGACATAAACGATAGCGATGAGTTAGAACGGGTAAAGCTGCTACTGATGACCCTAGATTCATACCTATGCAAGGCGGTGACCTCCAGGGAAGGGGGAAGACCTGAAACATGGGTAGCGGCACAGACAGCGGTTCTGGAGGCCATGGGGTTGAATCAGGGTAGTCCTTTCACCAGGGTGGGGGAGACGAAGCAGCAGGTAGCTGAGTCCCCGGACATGTTCGCAGACAGGCTGTGGGCAGTGTATGAGGGAGCGTGTGGGATGTCTTTAGATAGGCAGAATTTAGATGAGAGAACAGCTCACTGGCTGAAGACTCTGGTGGCGAATTGCCTCCCGCGAGTTAGGGCAAAGGCCGAGCACTGGTTCGACCCAGCTGACCCAAACCTTAACGAGGCGGAGGTGATCAGGAAGCTCACCCTTGCATACTGCAATGGGGAGAGAAGTGAGGAGAAGCCCTTTAAGGGCAAGGTGCACAAAATAGTACCGGCACCCCCCAAAAGGAGGCAGTGGAAACAGGAAGGCAGCCAGACCTCTTCCGAGATGAGGCTGGTGTGCTACGGGTGTGGGAAGCCCGGGCACTACAAGAGGGAGTGCAGAAACCCAAGTAGAGCAGTGGGGGATAGGACCCCGGGAACAGCCGACCCAGCCCCGAAGGTAACAATAGATATAAAAGATCTATTGAACTATTTGCAGTCAAAGGCGGGAGGGTCCGGACAGGTAGCCATGGCAACAGGCCAGGGTGCGCCCGTATCCACGCCCCCGGCACCTTTATGACTGCCAGCGAAACAGCCCACATTCCTATGCCCGTTAGAGTGTGGCCCATGTGGGAGACCCTGGGTCAAGATGGAGGTCCAGGATGTGGTCGGGAGTTATCTGCTGGACATTGGTGCTTCCAGTAGCATTGTCCATACGGACAACCCCCGTACATCCCCTCTATCTAGTAGGGCGCCCTATAGTCCACGAGGCGAGGGAAATCAGTTGGCCAGAGAAGGAGCCAGGAGTGGGAAAGCATGGGACCCCTATGAGGAAGGACAGGTAGCTGCAGCCAGGAAACAGCCTCGAGAAAAGGAGAGTGCGGGAGTGGTTTTGGCCCTGGACCTGACCACGGTCCAGGCACAAGACCCTATTTTAAAGGCTGCCTCAGCAACCATTTGCAGGCAGGAGAAAATAGAGGGACTATATGGGGGTAAAGACATGTCAGTAAAGGAAGGCATGTTATTCAAGGGAGATAAGTGGGTAGTGCCTTCCCTGTACAGAAGGGAATTTTTAAAACTAGCCCATGAGGGTCCAGGGGCAGGTCACCCCGGGCCAGAGGCCACATGGCAGCGAGTAGAGATGGCAGGATGGTGGCCAGGGCTCAGGGAAGACGTTCGCGACCTTTGTGCAAGCTGTCTGGTTTGCGCAGCAAACAACCCAGACCCCCAGAAAAGGAAGGTTTCCATGGGACACATCAGGAGGGTGGAGGGGCCATGGCAGTCGATTCAAATCGACTACATCGGATCCCTTCCAACTGCTCAAGGGGGTTACAAGTACTGCTTAGTCCTTGTGGATGTGTTCTCAAAATGGGTAGAGGCCTCCCTTGCAGAGCAGCCACCGCTATGGGTACGGCAAAAATCCTGGTTAGGGAGGTGTTCACCAGGTGGGGACTCCCACAGTTCGTGGAGTCAGATCAGGGGAGCCATTTCACAGGACGGGTCATGCAGCCCACCCTTAGAATACTGGGCATCAAGGCCAAGTGGCATGTGGCCTACCACCCCCAGTCCTCAGGTCCGGTAAAGCGGTTGAACCGGACAATAAAGGAAAGGATAAGGAAGGAAACAGGGGACTCACCCAACCGGTGGGTGGAGGTTTTACCCCTGGTCCTTTTGGGGATTCGGGCCAGCCAGTCCAGGAGTACGGGGTACTCTCCCCATGAGCTGATGACGGGCCGGGTCATGAGAACGCCTATGCACGTTATGGTCCCAGCCCTAACAGAGGGACAGCTCAGGGAAGTGAACCAGGACAAGTTTGCCAAGAGGCTATTTGAACAACTTAGGCAGGTTCACTGGCAGGCAGCCAGAAACATGGGGGCCCAGCACCAAAGAAACAAGCTACTGCTGGAGCCTCGCAGGCATTGCGAGTGGGCAGTGGGAGACCAGGTAATGGTCAGGAGATATGCTAGGGAAGGGGTGTTTGAACCCTTGTATGCGGGCCCATACAACATAGTGGACAAAGCCAGTCCCATGGTGTATGCCATTCAGCTTCCCCGTAGAGTCAAATGGTTCCACATCAACCAGTGTAAATTGTTTGACCCCACAAGGGCAGGGAAAAGTAAGAAAGGGGTACATGTCAGAGAACAGGATCAGGAACAGACCCGGGTTAATGTGGAAACCGTAGGGGAGCCAGGCGAGTCCACAGGTAGTCAGCCTGAAGTAGCCGGCTGTGTTCCAGGGCAAGGACTGGAAGCAGCGGAGAAGGAGGCTGACTCCAGCCCTCCGCAGGCAGGTACCGTAGACTGCCTAAGAGAGGCAGAACTAGCAGAAGCAGAGGAGATGGAAGTATCACCTCTGGTGTGGGAACCCCCGGTCAGACGTAGGAGTGACAGGGTCACTAAACCCCCAGTAAGGTGGTCCCCATCCTTAAATAAACCTAGGGCTAGGGCCGGCCACAGGAGGGCCGGGAAGGAGAGTGGCCAAAACAGGGCACTACGGAGTGCGGCTGGAGGGTGCCCAGTCTCCACAGGGAACGTAGGGGTATCTCAAAACCCCGTAGTGCACAGGGAGGTGAGGGGCAGTCAGGCCCCTCGACAGGAGGAGTTCTGGCCTGCACGGGAGGGCCCAACAGAGGGATGGCCCCAGCGTGACGGGGACCAGTTATGAGTTGGCCACCCGGAGACGGGTGGCGTTGTATATAGCATTGGTTTGTGTGTAAGTAGATGTAGTTAGCGTAATTAGATATAGGGTTTTGTATAGCTACAGGGGAGTACAGGGACAGACAGTACGGGATCGAAGGGATGTGCTGTGGAAAAGTAAACCACAAGAGACAAAATCAAAACCCCAAATGCCATTTTAGGCGGAAAGCTTTGTGGAGGCAAGGAGGTGTTTTGCTTTGTTTTCCAGATGGGTAGCCCCGCCGTATGGATGATGGCAATGATGTGCCTCCGGATGTGCGTGGCGCGTCGCGGGAACACGGAGGAGTCCATCGTATATGGGTGCTCAGGGGACAGAGCACCCCTCGTGTCTACTGGGCAAGGAAACCTGGTAGCGGATAGCCAGGCCGGATACTCCCATGAGGGGAGATGGCCTGTGTGGCTGGGGTCGAACTCGACCAGGTTCTCCAGCCACAGGAGCTTCGCCTACGGGGAAGCATCCGTACCCTGTGCCGAGATACAGATGGCTACCGACCGGGTTAGGGTGACTGAGGGCAGGTGGGTGTGTTTAACCTGTAAGGGGGACGTTCCTTTGGGGAGATGGTGGTGGCTCAGGAAGCTGAGCTCGGACATGAGGGATCGATCCTCGGACTGGGAAAGACTGGACAATGATACCTACCGGACCATCACGGGGTCACCGGGAGGGATCACTGTATGTTGGGACAAATGGTGGGCCTATGACCAGGGGCTTTATTTATGTCTATGGGGGTCTGCCAAGGTGTGTCCGGTAGGGGCATCAATCACTTTCGTCAAGTGGTGGCAGGACCCCGGGAACGGGATAGATTGGGACCGCAGTGGGCAGGCATGTGTGGCCCCCAGGACTGGGATGACAGTAAAAGCCACCGAATTGCTGGTTCAGGTGAAGAAGCCCCTACCCACAGCCCAACCGATCGACCCTCACAACTGTCCAACCACCACCAAAGGGCCGGAGAATGGGTTAGCACTTGTCCCAACCAAAAGGGTGCTGTACCAGGGAGTGCATTACGCTGTGGCCTCAGTAGTATTAAATTTGACTGAAGTGCGGTTACCCGCATGGTGCCCCCGCGAGACGGAATTATTATATCAGGCCCTGCTAAAAGACATGTTCCAGAAATTCCACAACCTGGATTTTGGGGACATAGACATAGAAGAGATGTACCGCGGGGGAGGGGATTTCACTTTGGGGTCCGGTAGGCAAAGACGGGTTAACGACGGGTTCACAGCATTTAACACGGGGACGTCTATTATTAATAGCATGGACAACGTAAAACTGGCCCTGCAGATCAATCAGTTGAAGGGCCAGTTGCGAAAGGTTCTGGGGGAGGAAAATGCGGTGGTAGGATCGGGACTGCACGAAGAGAATCATAGCACAATTGGAGACACATGCAAAAACGATAAACGCTTTGATTAAAGAGGACCGGAATGCGTCCGATCAGGCTGCACAGAATGAGGTGTGTGGGCTGTATGGTGCGTGGTTGTTGGGGGAGGGGAGGAGCAACCTGGAAGACCTGAGGCAAGGTCGGGTCCCCTCCTGGATAAGCAACCAGCACCTAGCAGCGCTACACCCTTATAACAGCACTGTGAGTCCTTGTCAGCTTCGTGTGGCCTCCGAGGCCTACCCGGTACCGGTGGATTGCGGAAAATCCAATCACACCATAATGGGAGTGGTCGTAAGAATCCCGGTGATGGGAACCTCGGCACGACCAGCTCCTCTGTACCGAGTGGAGAACGTGGGAGTAGTTCGTGGGGGGGGTGCATATTCGCTACGGGAAGGTCCCGCCCTATGTCATAGTGAGGGAGCAAGCTGTGACAGGCATTGACCTTTTGGGTTGTCGGAGCCAGGGAGCACAGGTATTCCTGTGTCCCCAGCACATGGGCGCTGAGGCTAGGCCTCAGTGTGGGTTCAGGACTGTTGGGGCACAGCCTATAAACTGCACCATGGAGGCGATGGCGGCAGACCATGTCCCTCCACAGGTGGCGTATATAGGCAGTGGGACGTACTGTGTCACCACAAGTGCCCAGCGGTATCAGCACGGATCACAGCTGTGGTGCCCAATACCGCACAGCAGCTTCTGCTTTAAACCCAGGGCAGATGTCCATGTGGCACAGCAGCGAATATTACCCATCCCGGAACCTTCTTCGGTTCACCTCTCGGTACGAGAAAATGTAACTGACTTATTTAACTATGTTGCCCATTTTGGGTATGATATTCCCCCAGTGAATGAAAAAAATTAAAAGAATTGCTGGTGGCGGTCGAGTTGTCGCACAAACACTTCTTCTCCCTGGAACAAAAGACTCTGGATATCGCCAGGGAGATCGAAGAGATCAAGTCTCCACGTTGGTGGGACCTGGAGTCCTGGATCATAGTTCCAGCATGGGTCCGCATCGTGTCCCATGTTCTGATCATCTGCCAGATGATAATTGTGGTGTATTTGCTATGCATTCATTGCAAATTTAAAAGGCGGAGGAGGATGGCCAAATTACAACAGCTGGTAAATCGAGCCGCCCGACGTCACCGTAACGACACCCCATCACTGTAAAATGTCTGTACTCTAGTGCAATAGTTTTTGTACATATGTTGTAATCCCTGCATTTTCAGGGAATGGTCGTGAGGGTACTGTATGATTTGTGGGATTGATGTAAAGTAAAAGGTGTATAGTGTAAGTTAATGTGCTTCGAGGGCCTAGTTAGCAATTAAGGGGGCTTTCGGGGTACATAATTTCACCTTCTCACCAGGAGTGTTTACAGCTCTTGAGGCTGGAGGATTGCCCACTAACTTTGCCAATCGATACAGTCCGTGCAAGCCTGGACGTATCGTAGGGGCATGTAAGTTATTGGGGCAAATCCTCCAAAATAATGGAAGAACTCGGATAAGGACATGGATATTTTAAAAAGACAGATTTGCTGGCTGCAACGGAAAAACCCCCAATCCACAAAGAAAGAATCAGTTTCAAGTTTCAAACCTGTCTGGCCTGTGGACTTGGGCATCACACAACTAAGCGAATGGTGTGGGCAGGAAAGGCTGAGACGGAGATAACGAGATTATCTTGGATACACAAAGGAAGGAACCAAGCCTCAGCAGACGGTGGTAAACAGGCCAGCACAAGCACAATCACCATCTTGGATGACCCATCCATCGATCAATAGGAGCTCATCCAGGCGATGGGGTAACGATCAGGCTGAGGGATCATGACATCAGCAAACCCCTTATCATCGGAAGCCTATTGTTCATGCCAGATCGAAACTGGGAATCATCAAAAGAACCCTTTTATCCAGAGGACCACCTGGGGGTTTCAAAGGAAGCTCAGGTATAAAAGCCGGAGTCAAGCCAGAACTCGCTCTCTTTCTGCTCTGCTGGACAGCTCGTATGCCTGCATCGACCTAGCTGTGAGTATCCCGGTGACCTGGTGAAATTCCCGAAATAGGATAGTGGTTGAGAAGGGGAAAGGGAAAGGGGAGTAAAATTGTGTAAATTAAGTTTTACGACGTGCCCGATAGTTTTCCGTCCATAGTCTTAGTTTAAAGCATAAGTTTAGCCACGTATTATGTAGTGTTGGTGAGATTCGATTTCTCATTGTTTAATAAAGCCTGTAAATTTTAGACTTGCTTTGAGTCCATCTTGGTTTCTGTTTTCTCTCATCAGCACACTCTGGTCAATTCAACCTTTTTATCATATCCCACCATAATTCCGAGGTCTAGAACGTAGGGGAATCCCTTTTGTTGTATTCTCTCTCTTGGAAACCGCTCGAGTGGAGTGGTGGCCGTTTGACCCTCCGACAAGGGAGAGAATAACTCGGGCAGTTGGGCCCGAAGTGGAGTAAAGGGAAACGCAAAACCCCTACATTAAGGCACCTCTTTGCCACGCAAGCCCAAGAGCTGCTCTGCACAACACCGGCTGATGCTTCCAAGGCCGCCAGGGTCAAGACGAGATGGAGAGACCAGTGGAAGTCTAGGCTACACCATCCAGGCTACACCATTACATCAATGACCTCATGGACGTCCCTGGCCAGGACCCGCCCCGAAAGCAGTGGACAACCCTCAACCGCTTGAGGACAGGCGTCGGACGCAATGGAGTAGCGATGAAGAGGTGGGGCCTCGTGGACAGCGCCTCCTGCGAGTGTGGGGACCCAACACAGACAGTGGAGCACATCGTCACCAGTTGCCCCAATCACCAGCCACCGAATGGTGAATGAGGTCTGATTGACCTGGACGATGACACATTGGCCTGGCTCGACTCAACCTGGAGCTGCAGGTCTAAACGACACACGACAGAAGATGAATGCCATTTGGGATGTCATGCAAGATAGTTAGAAGTTAAAACCAAGAACTCTTCATTCATCCTGCTGTTTTTGATGTTGATTGACTCAAAGTTGGAACTTGGGATATTGCAACATAACAAGGTAAAGAGGTCGGAGCAACTCGACAACTGAACTCATGTAAAAATGTAATAGGTTCAGAGAGTAATACCATCCCTATGTCAACCATTCAGTAGCAATCTTTCCTAATTCCACTTATTAGCACAGGGCTATAAATTTGGCATTTCATGTGTTTGTCAGATGCTTCGTCAGTGTTGCGATATTACATAGTGCACCACTTTCACATTGTACAAGTATCCAACATCTGCAATCTCCTGTATCTTTAAGAATAAGATCTCTACCAAATGAATGATAGTCACTGCCCCAGGAAGCATTTAGAGTAGGTGCATTGAAAGGGTAAGGAGGATAAGTGCAAGGCTGGGAAGAAAAGGATGGGGGGCAGCTCAGGTAGAATTAAAGATAGTGTGGCTATTTAATTCACCCTCTTCAGTGCTCCATTTAGGATTACCACTATTCTTCATCACCAAGTATGTTATCTTCAGTCTCCAGATTTAGTCTTAATCTTACCACAAACTCCAGAGAGATACCTGGATAAGAATAATTGCAGAATATCTTGGAGTCAGCAGCAGCCTGTCTCCAAAAAGCATTCCATTGTACACGATGAAGCTATATTTTGTCCTGGAGCTCCCTCTCCTGGTTCACCGAGGTGGAGGCCCAGAACATTGAAAACGTATATCTAACACTTAAAGGGCTGCGTGTGTAGGAAGGAATTGCAGATGCTGGTTTAAACCGAAGAGTGACACAAACAGCTGGAGTAACTCAGCATGTCAGGCAGCATCTCTGGAGAAAAGGAATAGGTGACGTTTCGGGTCGAGACCCTTCTTCAGACTGAGAGTCAGGGGAAAGGGGAAAGGGAAACAAGAGACATGGACGATGATAGAGAGAGATAGAGGACAAATGCATTTATGTATCAATTTTCATTGCTTAGGATTCTGGGCCTGTGTAATGCATTTCCAGTTCTAGTCACCATTGTAATTCCTGTTGAATAAATCTTTTAAAACATCCAATCCAACGTTAAACTAACGGGCTAAAATCCAGCCCAAACAATCATATTTAATTCGTCAAGATACATCATATACCTGCTTTGAATGCATATAGTTGTTTAATTAGTCAGTTTAGGGAATTATTTTTTCTATATGTGTACACACACACACACACACACACACACACACACACACACACACACACACACACACACACACACACACACACACACACACACACACACACACACACACACACTCACAAACACACACACGTACACACACACACACACACACACACACTCTGAATATTTTTTTTCTCTCATTTATTATATGGTTTACAATGTTTACATATTCTGTTGTGCTGCTGCAAGTAAGAATTTCATTGTTCTATCTGGGACATATGGCAATAAAACACTCTCGACTCTCTCTCTCTCTCTTGACTCTTGATTCAATCTATGGATTTGAGCCCAGCAACAGTTAGGCTGTCGCCTATGTGAAATTACCAAGGAGGTCTGAAGACGAGTCCCGACCCAAAACATCACTGATTCATGTGCTCCAGTGATGCTGCCTGACTTACTGAGCTATTCTTATTTTGTAAACCTGCATCTGCAGTTCCTTGTGGCTCCATGTTTGTCCAAGCTCTCATTACACCTAATACCCTCTAATCAATGCAGCACGCTGGTAAATCTCTTCTGAACCCTCTCCAAAGCCGTCACATCCTTTCTGTAATAGGGCAAACCTGTTTTCATCAATGTTTTGTTGTTGATTAAAGAGTACCATGTTTACATATCTACTGTGCTGCTGCACACTAGAATCTCATTGTTCCTTTTAAGGCCACATGATAATAAAACACTCTTGACAAACTCGATGCCCTTATATTTATTTTATTCCACCTTTTAACTTTGAATCCCCGTCTACAGTATTAACCTTTCCCAAAGGCCTGTTTCCATGCTATCTTTCATTAAAACCTTAAGGTTCTTAGAAGGATCATTGGGGTAAATGCTTAGAGTCAGAGTTATACAGCATGGAAATGGGCCCTTCCACCCAACCTGTCCATGCTGCCCCATCTAATCCCGTCCCACCTGCTCGCATTTGGCCCATATTCCCTCTAAATCTTTCCTGCCCATGTCCCAGTCTCAATGTATTTTAAATGTTGTTACAATATCGGTCTCAACTACTATGGAATGTTTAACCCCCAAGAGGGTACACAACTAGGTGACATGGTCCCACAAGGCAAGGCCAGGCCAGATGTGCTTTGATAACCATCTTCACTGTCTACATTAAAATGTTACTAATCATGCTTTTCACATTCTCTTCTAAATCATTCATATAAAATACAAATAGCAATGGGCCCCGCACCAATCCACCAATTCCCTTTTTCCTTCCTTCTCCCCCCCACCCCCCATCAGTCTGAAGAAGGGTTTTGGCCCAAAACGTCGCCTATTTCCTTCGCTCCATAGATGCTGCTGCACCCGCTGAGTTTCTCCAGCATTTTTGTGTACCCTCCCGAGGCACATGGCTCCAGTCCGAAAAAGTCTATTACCATGCTCTGCTTTCATGCTATGCAGAGTGGTGCCAGAGCATCACGACTCTTTGCATGCCCGTCCCCAAAGGGAATCTGCTTCCTTTCATGAAGCCAATTGTGTATTCAAACAGCCAGCTCTCCCTGGATGCCATGCAATGTAACCTTCCAGAGCAGCTCACCATACAGAACCTTATCACAGGCCTTGCTGAAGTTCATATAGACTACAGCTTTGCCATTGTTAACCTTCATGGATACTTCTTCAAAAACACCACCAAATCCATGAGACACAATCTCCCATGACAAACCACCTTATCTATCCCTAATCAGCATCTATCTATCCAAACGCATATATCTCTTATTGCTCAAAGTCCTCTGCAGTAACTTACCTGGCACAGATGCTCAGCTCCCTGCTTTATATTTTCAGAGCTTTGCAATGAAGCCTTCAATGGAAGCACAACATTAGCCACAGGTCGGATAAGGTGGGCAAATGACAAGAGGAGAGAGGCTGGGGAAAGCTGAGATGGAAAGTGAAATCAGCAACAATTAGTTAATGAAGATGCTGAGGAGGAGGAGGGGGGGGGGGGGGGGGGAGGGGGGGGGGGGTAGATAGCTTGAAAAAATGCGGTTGGCCTATGAGGGATACAAAGGAGGTGATGATCTTGAAAGTGAAGGATGTAGAACAGTAAAGGGAATAAATGAAGTGTGACTGAACTGATATGGTACAGCAATACAACTGCTGATATAAATCAAACCACTGGGGGGAGCCCTACACTAAAGAGGATGCAACACCTGTCACTATACCTCCTCCCTCGACTCTGTCCAAGGACCCCGACAGTCCTTTCAGGTTAGGCAGAGGTTCACTTGCACGTCCTCCAACCTCACCTGCTGTATCCGTTGTTCAAGATGCGGACTCTTATACATCGGCGAGACCAAGTGCCAACTGAACGATCATTTCGCAGAACACCTTCGCTCAGCCTGCCTGAACCAACCTGATCTCCCGGTTGCTGGACACTTTCATTCTCCTTCCCATTCCGACACAGATCTTTCTGTCTTCGGTCTCCACCATTGTCAGAGTGAGGCTAAAGGCAAATTGGAGGAACAGCATCTCATATTTCGCTTGGGCAGCTTACAGTCCAGTGGAATGCATATTGATTTCTCTCACTTCAGGTAGCCCCGGCATTCCCCCTCTCTCCCTCTCTCTCTCTATCCCTCCCCCACCCAAGTCACACTAACTTCTCATTTTCATGCTACAAACAGCTTACAATGGCCTGGTTCCTTTATCATCGTTATGCATATCTTTCATTCATTGTTCTTTATCTCTCTACATCACCATCTATATCTCTCGTTTCCCTTATCCCTAACCAGTCCGAAGAAGGGTCTCGACCCGAAACGTCACCCATTCCTGCCGCCTGTCCCGCTGAGTTACTCCAGCATTTTGTGCCTATCTCCGGTTTAAACCAGCATCTGCAGTTCCTTCTTAGACTGAAGAGGTTTGGATCAGCCAGCTTTACTTTTGTGAAAACTTTCAAGTTTTTGCGTTTGAGAGTTCACAAGTTCTTTGACAATGATAACGTGGAACTGTAGTCATTTTCCCCACAGTGGTATCTGGACCAGTCAGTGCCTGAGGTGTTTGAGGCAGTTCGCCTTTGGATGTTCCTTTAGATCTTGCAAACACCTTCCAGTCATCATACTTGTTCATTCTCATTCCACTTTATCTGCACGTTATGTTCGCTCCTCACGACATTCTACTTTGCAAGGTTGGGTCGTTCACGATTGTGTTTTCCTGTGCCCGATTATAGTGGTCCTAGAATTATACAGAAGAGAAACGGACCCTTTGGCCCATTGAGTCTTTGTTGACCATTTATAACCCTACGACCACTAATCCCACTTTATTCTCCCACATTCCCATCAACTTTCCCCAGATTCGATCCATCACCTTGGAGACAATTTACAGTGTCCAATTAAACCTATCAACTGGAGATATTTGGAATGTGTGAGGAAGCCAGAGCGCCCAGAGGAAACCCACGCAATTACAGGGAGAGGAAGCAAACATCACACAGATAGCTCCAGAGGTCAGGACCGACTCCAGATCACTGGAGCTGCAAGGCAGCAGTACTACGAACTATACCACCCAAAGAGCATTTTCCTGACTGTATATCAAACCTGGATTGTGGTAATTGGGAGTGCTGAAACACTTCTTCTTGCCATGATATTCCCCATCATGAGCCCAATGTAGGCTCCAGCTTACGTTCCCCACTGAAGAAGTGCTAAGTGTTAGCAATATAATGCCCCTGTCCCACTTAAGAAACCTGAACAGAAACCTCTGAAGACTTTGCGCCCCACCCAAGGTTTCCGTGCGGTTCCCGGAGGTTCCCGGAGGTTTTTGTCAGTCTGCCTACCTGCTTCCACTACCTGCAACCTCCGGGAACCGCACGGAAACCTTGGGCGGGGCGCAAAGTCTCCAGAGGTTTCCGTTCAGGTCTCCTAAGTGGGACAGGGGTATAACTCTCCACATCTTGTCTTTGTACTGATATGGAGATGAACTGTGCAAGAATAACATTAGGACCAACAAATTGAGACAAGGAAGTAATTGAGAATAAACATTTCATTTTATAATCAGACATCAAGTCTGCTGTGCATTTTAGGCAAATTGGACAGGTGCTGATGCTCTGATCAGAGATACAGTACATCTCTAACGACAGTGTATCTAATTATAACGTTTAAAATTCAGTTTTGATGCAATAATCCATGCAAGGTGTAACAGCAAGCGAAGTGGTGGATATTAATACACTAAATGAGCATTTTTCCAGTCAGAATAGAGGAGAAACCCAATAAAGCTGCTGTCTGTCTTTGTGCTGGAGTAAATCCCGTTGTACTCTCCCACCACCACCTGCACCCACACCTGCTCCCCTGGGTTCAGGTGGGTGAGGGCTCCACCCGATAGCGAGACTGGCTTTGGCCAGTTGGCGAAGTACTGGAAAAACGAGGAGATGGTCACATTGTTCTTCATGATGTCAAACTGCAGGCTGGTTCGGAAAACAGTGGAGTGCACCACAAAGTAGTAGAGGCCAGGGATCTCACAGGTAAACTTCCCCGTGGCTGGGTTGTAGTGGTGCTGATCATTGTGCAGAACCACATCGAACTGGACCGGCTCGTCAGTCAGGGGGAAAATGTGCGTCTTGGAGCGTTTGGCGCTGAACGCGGAGTTGAAGCTGGGGGTGCCGGCTCCTTTCACTCCCTTCTCCCCAGGTATCCCATGTATCCCGTCATCACCCAGCTCCCCCTTTGGCCCAGTGTAGCCTGGAAAACAAAAGCATCAATTAGATTATTACAATCAAATTCTTTGGTTCAACCCATCCACCTTGGTGTCCCCATCATTAGGGAAGCGAAGGCCAGCCAACTGGGGATGAAAGCTACTACAATGTTCTATCTACCCATGTCCATATCTCTAAGTCCTCATTATTGATAGGTTTTTCACCTCTGATGCCATGCTGTAATAACCCTGCTCTTTTTCTGCAACATTGACACCTTCTCTAAGTGGCCAGCCAATACCTTAGAACAGAACATTTCCACACAAACAAATTAATCATTTGTTTCATTCATAATGGGAATAGTAAATCTATTGGATGTACCGAGAGCGTTTCATGTAAGGAACTAAGTGAAAAATTTTAGATTGCTGTCACTTTCCTCAGTGGATGAATATTGAAGGATAAGAATTAATTGGATTAGTTTCCCCCAGTAACTTGAGCAGTGGGTTTGTTCAACTGACAATGCCTGAAACTCAGCATTTACCACATTCATAACTTCAGGATCAAAACTACATTCATTTAAAATGCTCAGTGGCCACATTTTACCAATTCACGGAGCGTTGGGTTGCACAGAGCAGGAATTAAATAGATTGTGCTCCAAGTCAAGATAGAATTGATACAGTTGTCTTCAGTTGTCGCAGGCTCAGGTAGAAAGTAATTCAGGTGTACACATCTGTTAGATGTGGGCTGTAACTAGTTGTGGGGATGATGCAATTCAGTCAAATAGCATAAAGAAGAAACTGCAAATCAGCATTGCATCACTGTGTTTAACTCCAAAAGATGAATTAAATGTGCAATATGATGCTTTATAAGAAATGGGGCTGGGTAGCATCAGGATCCCTATATTCCTTTAAGAGCTCTGCTTTCTGTCAATCCAGGACTCCAATGCGTCTCCACTCCCTCCACCCCGCCAGCAGTAATAATGCCTTCAGCTGCCTGAGCCTCAGATTTGGAATTCTTTCTGAAACTCTCCTCTGTTAAAATGCTCTTTAAACATCAAACATTGATTGAACTTTTGGTCAGTTTTTACCATCTTCTAAAGAGAGAGAACATCAAATTTGGTTTTACAGTTTGCTGCTGCTGTTATGTGGCTTTAGGCATTTTATATAATTCAGGGCACCCAGCGTACAAATGCAAGCTATTGCTGTTGAATTGTTAACTTGGCTTTACAGGGACTGACTAGCTAGTTACGTTCCAGAAAACCATGTTCTTATTCCACCATCAGGGAAGCTGGTAGCTTGAGTCATCAAACATCAGATGCTTCAAAAACAGGAAAGGAAAAAAATCAGTTTTCTTATAATTAAAGTCTCAGGCTTTCGGTAGGCGGCGCGACTCTCGTCTGCAGCGGCCTCTGCAGTCCGTCTGCGTTTTTATTATTTTATGTCTATGTTTTAATGTAGTTTTTGTTATTTTGTTGGGGTATGTGTGTGGGGGGGTGGGGGTGGTGTGGGGGGGGGGGGGGGGGGGGGGGTTGGGGGGTTGGGGGTAACTTTTAAATCTCTCCCTGCACGGGAGACCCGGGTCTCCGTTGTCGTTGGGGCTGCAACGAGGAGCGGCCTCCAACAGGAAGACCGGGGGCTCTAGTGCCGACTACTCACCTCACCGTCGCGGAGCTGGCCGAGTCCAGAGCGGGTGGAGCTGTGGTGGACGCTGCTGCGACCCGACCCCCGGAGATTCGGTGGCTGCAACTGCGGGTTTGGCGGACGGCACCGGGAGCCCGCGGGTCCCTGGAGGGAGTCCGCTTTTCGGGGCTTCCGCAGCGGCGACTTCTCCCGCCCGAGTTGCGGGGTTGAAGAGCACCTGGAGCGGGGCCTTACATCACCGCCCCGCGCAGCTTGGAATGGCCGCGGGAGTTTGCGAGCGCACGCCGGGGGCTCTAACATCAAGAACCCGGTGTGCGACCTTGCATCACCCGGCGTGGCTTAATGGCCACGGGACAATTCGCCATCGCCCGCCGGGGGCTTTGACTATGACTCTGACATCGGGGGGGGGGGAGAGTGCAGTGGAGAGATAAGTTTTTTTGGCCTTCCATCACAGCGATGTGATGGATGTTTATGTAAATTATGTTGTGTCTTGGGTCTATTTGTTTGTAATGTATGGCTGCAGAAACGGCATTTCGTTTGGACCTCAAGGGGTCCAAATGACAATAAATTAAATTGTATTGTATATTGTAGGCTGTCTGTGTAAATGAGTTGCACACAAATCACAATGTCCAAGTAAAATTGTAGTTTTAGTTTCAGTTTTAGAGATACAACTTGGAAACAGCCCTTTCAGCCCGCCAAACCTGCACTGACCAATAATCCCTGTACATTAACACTATCCTACATGCAAGGGACAATTTACAACTTTTATCGAAGCCAATCAACCTACAAGTCTTTGGAGTGTGGGAAGAAACCGGAGCATCCAGGCAAAACCTACGTGGTCACGGGGAGAACGTACAATCTCCTTACAGCCAGCAGGGATAGCCAGGGTCAAACCCGGGTCTCTGGTGCTGTGAGGCAGCAACTCTACTGCTGGGCTACCATGCCACGCCTAGAATGTATTGGATCCTTTGAAAAACGATGGGATCGGGGAACAAATAAAGCAGTCCCTGAGGCTTTTTCCAACTTCCTTTCAAAAATAAAATAAAAAGTTAATCACTCCTGCCTGGCCCCTCACTCCTGCCGACCAAGTTTTAAACTTCCAGCTGGATTTAATTAAGAACAGTAATAAGCGATCAAACCCTGATGCAATGTGGGGGATGGAAATAAGGTGTTTTATTTACAGAAGCTAGCTTTGAACTTGTGTTATAAAGTTGATGCAATCTCTGTTAATCCACTGTAATACTTTAGCCGTCTCTAGCAGATGGCTTCAGATTACATTGACTTATATGAAGCAATGTGTAATGGTTCCACTAGTGGGAGAGTCTAGGACTAGAGGGCATAGCCTCAGAATTAAAGGATGTTCTTTTAGGAAGGAAACATGGAGACATTTCTTTAGTCAGAGGGTGGTGGATCTGTGGAATTCTTTGCCACAGAAGGCTGTGGAGGCCAAGTCAATGGATATTTTTAAGGCAGATAGATAGATTTTCCGGTTTAGTCGCGCTTGCCGCATGCAGGTCGCATGCTCATGGGACCGGCTCTTTAAGCTGATGCCACTGTCTGCGAATGCCAAGCGACCACATTGGAATGCCATGGAGAATGAGCACTGGCAATGCAACACGTCATAGGAAACATGTCTGACATGGGAAGGGAATATACTGGACCTTGTGTTGGGAAACGATTCTGACCAGGTGACTGGTGTTTCAGGAGAAGGCCAGTTGGGGAAAACAATCACCTCAATAAGTTTTGTGATTGTTTTGAATAGGGAGAAGGCTGAATCTTGCATGAAAGTACTGAATTGGAATAAGGCAAACTACAACATTATTAGACAAGAGCTTTGGAGAATATTGTTATTGGGCATGTCTACATCTGATGTGGGCAAAGACCAGTTGATTGAAATTCAGAACGAGCACTTTTTTCCAAGGATGGAAAAATGAAATACGAGAGGGCATACATAGCTTTAAGATGAGAGGGGGAAAGTTTAAAGTAGATGTGTGGGGCAACTTTGTTTTTGTTTTTTTTACACACAGATGGTGGTGAGTGCCATGCACACACAGTTGAAACATTTATGATAGTGGCATTTAAGACTCAATTGGATATGCGTATGGATATGGACTATGTGCAGGTACATACGAATGCTCTTGGCGTCATGTTTAGCAGAGACAGTGTGGACTGAAGAGCCTGTTCTTGTGCTGTAATGTTCTATGACAATCGTGAGTACTATCTTCATCCAAAGAATGCAACTACTCTGAATCTTGCTGTTCTAAAATTACTTTGTAACCTCATTGAAGGGATTGTTTGCTAATTGCACATCTTACTTTTTATATTGCAACCAGGAATGTTACTGAAGCTTACCTGTGTCACCTTTCCCTCCTGGTATTCCAGGCATTCCATCCCTCCCACTTCGCCCATCCCGACCTGCCATCCCTGAATGCCCATTCCGTCCTGGAGTCCCTGGAATTCCTGGCTGACCAGCACAAAATCCAGTAAGTACATTGTCTGCATTGTTGGGCGATGCACATGATAGCAAGCAGAACAGAAAGGACATGACCAGGGGAGTCATGTTGAGGCTTGTGGAGGAAGTCTGACCCTGTAGAGATAAAAGGAACTACATTTAGGCCTTGGCAAGTGTATCTCCCTGCTCCAGAGATCAAATTCAACACCTGAGAAAGGCTACAGTGCAATGTTATGGTCATAGTACAGTATACAACATGTCCTTCATCCCACCTTGCCCATGCTAACCTTTATCCCCATATACACTGATCCCATTTGCCTCCTGTAGGCCCATATCTTTGTATGCCTTCCCTATTTAAATACCTGTCTTAATGTCTCTTAAACTTAGTGATTGTATCCAACTCCATCACCTCCTCTGGCCATGAGTTTCAGATATCAATCGTTCTGCATTAAGAAAGCTTTCTCTTCACATTCCTTTAAAACTCCTTCCTCTTACCTTATGCCTCTTGTTTTTGATATGTCTACTATGTGAAATTATTCTACTTATCGATACCCCTTATAATGTTAAATACCTCAATCAGGACAGCCCTCAGCCTCCTTCACTCCAGGGTAAACAAGCATGGTCTATCCAGCCCCAGCCAGCCCCCCCCCCCCACCCCCATAACTAAAGTGCTCAATTCAGACATCTTGATGACTCTCCTCTACATTCTCTCCAGCACAACCACTTCCTATTGTGGTGACCAGAAATACACCCAATGTTCCACGTTTGATCAAACCAGTTTTTTTAAGTTGTAAGATAACAACCCTACTTTTCCATTCTATGCCTCAACCTATGAAGGCAAGCATGCTATTTGCCTCTTTCACCACTGTGAGTGTAACAGGTTTAAAAGCTTACACCCCAGCAGTATGAACATTGACTTCTCTAACTTCAAGTAGCCCTTGCTTTCCCTCTCTCTACACCCCCTTCCCAGTTCTCCTACCAGACTTACTGTCTCCGACTACATTTTATCTCTGTACCACCCACTCCGCTGACATCAGTCTGAAGAAGGGTCTCGATCCGAAACGTCGCCCATTCCTTCTCTCCAGAGATGCTGCCTGTCCCGCTGGGTTACTCCAGCATTTTGTGTCTATCTTTGACATTCTTTCATTATGTGAGTGGAATTGTCTTATTTAACAGATTGCTCCAAGCAGGTCAAGGGGAAATTTCATAAAGATGTTTAGAATCATTCCGAATTTTGTAAAAGCAACAAAAAAGAGCTTTCTCTGGCAGGAGGGTCAGTAACAGAGAACACCATTTAAGAAACCAGCAAAAGAAGTAAATGGATGATAAGATAAAAAAAAAATTTAATCTGTCAAGTTGTTATGATCTGCCATGCACTGCGTGAAAGGTTAGCGAAGCAGATTCAATGGTTACATTCAAAAGGAAAGTAGACAAAATAAATGCAGTATAATGGGAAAAGGGCTAGGGTGACATGTCTAGTGGATAGTTCTTTGAATAAGCCTCCTATCACCTAAGTGTGAGAATAATGTCTGTACTGTGTGATATTGCCTCTCTTTTAGAGCATTTTAAAACATGTTCCACAAAAATGCATCTTCACTTGCCCATTTCCCCCGAATTTTGGGAAACAGGGTAATATAATGAAGGGGTTGTCAGCGTGGTGTGGTATCGAGAGTGATGCTGCCATTTGCAATCTTTCCTTCTAATGATGTGAATCCCAATGCCTGTTCCTGCCTCTCTGCAATTCATTCCACCCTCAATGCTGCCTGACCCAAATCAATGCAGCCCTGCTCCCCATTCTGTGTTGCTGGAGTCAAACCCCTGAATGCTGCCAATTCTTATTCGATCTTATCACAACCCAATGTTCAGATTCAGATTCAGATTCAACTTTAATTGTCATTGTCAGTGTACAGTACAGAGACAACGAAATGCTGGTCCCAATTTATTGCTACAATGCTGCCAGTGTGAATTCCCTCACCTTACAACTCCAATTCGTCAATCCCTTTCAGCCCAACAATTTGACAATGTCAGTCACATTCACCCTGCCCAAGCACCCCCCAACAAATGAACGCCCTGTTCTGATGATAGACACAAAATGCTGGAGCAACTCAGCAGATCAGGCAGCATCTTTGGATGAAAAAAAGAATACTGGACGTTTCGAGACAGAACCCTTCTCCAGACTCCCCCTGTTCTGAGGTCCTGCTCTTGACAACATTGTCTCAACATTGTCCATCCTTCAAATCAGCAATGATCTGGCACCAGGCCAACCAGCGGCCAGCCTCTTCCCTCACCAATGGTCCTGTGGCCATTGACTTTGGTAGCTCAGCTTTGGAAAAGGAGGAGCAGGTAGCACACATCTGGCTGAGCAACTGTGCAAAACCCGGTTGATGTACACCAAGTACAACGTAGCTAGCCAGTGTACAGACCTTCATTGGCACGCTGCATCAGTGCCGTTCTAGTGCACACTTCAAATATCTAAATATATTGACTTCCACTGTCAGCAAACACGAAGGGTGAGGTGAGGAGGGGGCAGGTGGATTTGTGAAGAGTGAAAACTGGGAGACTGTTAACGCTCATCACGTGATTTAAGGAACCGTCTGCTTAAACTAGTAATGATCTTTGATTTATCTCATCGGACGGCGATCAAAGAATTAACAGTAGGTAAGACAGTTTTGGTATTGCAACAAGCTGCTGTTCATTGACCGGGGAGCATGGCAGGAATCTGAACCAGGAGTAAGTTGCAGGTTATGAGCCCTCTATTAAATGACTTGAAAGCACCGTCTAACTGTAAAGCCGAGGCTCCTTAATTAAAGGAAATGCAAGCTCAACTCTTATTATTTCTTGTACTGTTTATGAAATGTTTTGACCAAAGCAATCTCAATTCTGCTAATATAAACTCAAACCTGCCACAAAACAAACATGAAACATTCAACTGCCAAAGGGAAGTTCAGACAACCATTTTAAACACATGTAGTGGGAAATAACACACCCAAATAGATCATTCCAACAATGTGCAAAACATCCATCAACATTTTTTTGCCTTAGAAATTAATGTAAGTATAACCATTAAAATGTTCTTCATGACATCAACTCCCAATCCTTTTACTATTAAGTGAAACAAAAACCCATGTATTAAACTCTTTCCATATTCTCAAATGTTTATTACAAACTAAAATACTTCTCTGCAATGGGAGTCCATGTATGCAACAGTTAAAACTCTTCTCTAAACGCCGTCTAACTTCAGTATATCCACAAAAAATATTTTAACTCGAGCCACGGCCAACATCTGGGACACAATCCCCAACAGCTGGAGCATGTTAAGGAAGTGCTCGTATTGTTAATAAGATTTAAGTTCCATTCTTTCCAATGCCATGGAAATCAAAGAAACACCCTTTAAGTAATACGTTAAATAACTCACCATAAATGTGCACAGTTTTACTTCTGGAAGAAGTGTGAGAGAGTTGATAGTTCTTTAATACCCACAGCCGGTGTCAGTATGGTTCTTAGCCGTCTCAAAGTCTCCTGATCAGATGGCTTCTCCACTCGACTCAGTTCAAAGGGAATGAGTAAATTTCTGCTCATAGGCTCAGACTCCAGGAAATGGTTGATGTGCTCAGAGGCAGAGCCAGGAATAGCAAAGCAAAAAACAGTAGGTCAAGAAAAGACACAGGGGCTGAAAACAGACCGAATTGCACATTTAAATGTGGAATTGAATGAATAAAAACAAATCCATTCCCACAGGGCAGTTCCTCTTTCAACATTTTGTTTTAAGATAATGGGTATGAACTAAAACAGATAATCAAAGCTGTTATAATCACATAACATTCTAAACCTACTGCTCTTTGACTATTCAGTTCTAGCCAAGAATTAATAACATATTCGAAGTGAACATCGCAATCCAACATGGAGGAAATGTTCTATTGACAGAGATGTTGTATTTTAAATGTTAAGCTGGTTCTTTCACCCAGGACTTTCTAAGGAAGTTAAAAATATTATTTGAAGTTATTTCCTTGTCCTGGGATCAAGATTCCTTGCTTAATAATCAAATAATTTATCGTGCACAAGGTGCTGGTGAGTAAAGTGACAGGACACTACATAAATGCAAGACAAACACAGAAGATGCAGGAAACAGCAGGTCAGACAGCATCTGTGGAAAATTACAGAGTTAAGGTGACAGACTGAGGAGAGCTTTTGGTTTTGTTTCAGATTTCACCATCTGTAGTTTATTTTTATACAAATGCAAGAACTTTTCAAAATTCATTCTACTTATTAGACAGTACGAGAGGCATCAAATGTCTAAATGCAGCCGAAAGTAAAAATGACCAGTAACTGAAACCACGTAAAAATAAAATTCATTTCTGTACCCAAATTTCATCAGTTATTTGAATTGGCAAAATTATGCAACGCAGCTAGTTTTCACCATGTTCAAAGTGGATTTGTCTAGCTATCTTTCACTCCACCATTTTCCACATTTCTACTATTCCCTCCTGATGTTGCTGACTATAACATTACTGAAGCCAAGTTATTACTCTTCATGTACATTAGCTGACTCTATACACACTTTGCATCATACCCAAAACCTCACTGGTATGTGTTGGCTTGGTGCCATCTGCTGAACTGTGGGGGCGATTGGTTTGAAAGACACAATAGAGATGGTTTTTAAAGAAAGATGCCGTCTAGGAGACTATAGTGCTAGATTTGCACTCCATGAATGTTGAAACCATATGATATAATGGACATAGCTTGGTCAATGAGATGGATTTACAGGCATAATCAAATGTCTTAAGGGCCTGTCCCACCAGCATGCGACTGCATGCGGCGAGCGTGACCTAACGTGGTCGCTTGCGCCGTACGGCCTCGCGGGGCTGGTCCCACTTCGATCGCCGGAGCCGTATGGAGTTGTGCGGGGCTGGTCCCGACATCGCGCGGGGCTCCGAAAAACTGACACTGTCCAAAAATTCCGCGCGGCAACGGCCTGTTGGCTCGCAGCCGCATTGAGGCCGTACGCACCGTCTCAACGCCATACGCACCGTCTCGACGCCATACGCAGCGTCTTGATGCCATACACAGCGTCTTGATGGTGTACACCTAGCGTGTGGCGTTGTGCGATGACGTCACCACCCGGTGTGTCGTTGTGTGATGACGTAACCGCCCGATGCCGTGCGATGTCCAAATTCAGTCGGCCCGCCTCCTGCCCAGCTGACTGGTGAGTATGATGTCGGGACTAGCCCCGCGCAACTCCAGACGGCTCCGCGGTTGGAAGTGGGACCGGCCCCGCGAGGCTGTACGCCTCAAGCCACCACATTTCGTCGCGCTAGACGCATGCAATCACATGCTGGTGGGACAGGCCCTTTACTCTCAGTGAGTTGTGTGAACAGTTTATACAGAGACTATATTAAAAAAAACAGCACCCATTCACGAGGTAATTCCAAATTGATTCAATGCATGTCCTTGACGAATCAACGGGTTATTCAGTGTTGCACAGGGTGGAAGTTAACAAGATGTGAGCCTGCAATTGCTCCAAAGAAAAGGCTGCCCAAAGGTACGGAAGGAGTAGAAAGTATCCCGGAGAGAAAAGGTGCAGCAGTAATGTCCAGTAGCAGAGCGATACCAACTGGAAAACAAATTGACTTTTTTCCCCATTTACCCAACATTTATAAACCGTCTTCCATTAAATTTTAAACCAACCTAATACACTTTGGCACTTTTCAGTCAAATCCCCTCTGTATGTGATATGCATTCGCTCAGAGGCTACGGGGTATGCATAGTGATGACTAAAGCATATGATAGTATAGATCACGCACTCAACATCTGTAAGGCAAACATCCCCCGGCCCTGGTTCCATCAACAACAGTTCACAGCGCGACCCCAGAAAGTGTGGAACACTTCCCACTTCTCATGACCTGCCTCTGAGCAAAAGCAAACACCAGAAATAAAATTTGCACCATATTCTCCCAGTCTTTGGTCTATTGTCTATTGAAGAAATCAGACGTGGCACAAAACGTAATCAACAAATCAGCAGTGATCCCTGCGTTCCTCGCAGCATCTTAGACCTATTCTACTTTCCTGGTCTTCCTACCTCGGTCTCTCTATCCAGTCATGTTTACCCTTTTTTGATTAGGAAGGGTGTCAGATGTTATAGGGTGAAGGCAAGAGAATGGGATTGAGAATGAAAGCTACATTGATTGAATGGTGGAGTTGACTAGAAGGGTACAAATGGCCTAGTTCTGCTCCTAGAACATATGAATTTATAAGCCCCTCACCCCACAATACCACAACTTTCTTCTTTGATCTCCATGGGATCTACCGATGATGAAAGATCACAGAGCAAACGTCTTTGTGCATGTTAGAGTATCAGCGCCAGGGGAAGCCCGAGATTTGCATGAGTTTTTAAAACAATTTCCATCTCACGGACACATGTTGTGGTTATGAAGACACCATATTTCAGATAATAATTGGTTCTCTGCAAATTCTTTTGCTGTAGTTTGCCTTGCCTTGGAACAAACGTTGTTCCAATACAAGTGTTCACAGTAGCTGTGATATTCCAGACCTGCATCCACCCATCTCCAACTGCAAGACCAACTCAGCTCGTGAATGCCGACTTTGTCTCAGCAAAGAAGGAATGAAACTTCAGATTGGGGGTGGGGGGGGGGGGACTTAAAAAAATTGTCCAAGTTCAGCAAAGAAATACATAGTTAGCATTTGACAAAACTTGTTCATGCAGTCTCCCAAATGCTGCTGTTAGTGAGTTGCAATTAAAACAATTTCTCTTTCTGGGTCCAAGACAGATGTGGCCGTGGGTTAGATTGGTCCCACGCATTCAATGGGGTCATCAGAATCTGGAAAAATGTTACAGTTAAAAGGCCACATGATGCCCAGAGACTCGAGTGAATGTTGGCATTGTTTCTCAGTAGATAGGCAGAGAGACTGACAGGGTGGCATGACACCACCATCCCATGTGCATTTGGGCACAAAGATACTGCAAGTCAGCACGCGAAGATTCTCATAGCAAACCAAGCCCGTCAGGAGCTGTGGAAAGGAAAGAATAGGCTGTTAGTGTTGTAATATCCAAGTTACGAATGGTTGAAACTGGAACCTTGACTGGATCAAACACCCAACTAAGATCATAAGGGATAGAGGTAGAATTAGGCCATTTGGCCCATCAAGTCTACTCCACCATTCAATCATGGCTGATCTATCTATCTCTCCCTCCTAACCATTCTCATGCCTTCTCCCCAACTATAAAGATGATAAGAGTGGAAAGGATATGAGAGGCCAAGAACCAAACAGCAAGAAATAGTGACTTAGCTAGGTCATGTGTTCCCATAGGAAGGATTTAGATAAATATTTGTCGGGAGCAGGATCTCACTATCTCAGCAACTCCCCCGCAGAGAAATAAATCACTAGATCTAGTAACTTTAGAATAATCGTGCTTCACTGTTTGAAATTACTGTTCATCCCATCCCACCCCGGCCATCCCTCCTCCTCCCCGCACTCATTGGGCAGAAGATACAGAAGCTTGAAAGCTTGTACCACCAGACTCAGGAACAACTTCTTACCATTATCAGGCTTCTGAACTGTCCATTCATAAGCTAGGGTTCTGTTAATAGAAACATAGAAACATAGAAACATAGAAAATAGGTGCAGGAGTAGGCCATTCGGCCCTTCGAGCCTGCACCGCCATTCAATATGATCATGGCTGATCATCCAACTCAGTATCCTGTATCTACCTTCTCTCCATACCCCCTGATCCCTTTAACCACAAGGGCCACATCTAACTCCCTCTTAAATATAGCCAATGAACTGGCCTCAACTAATTCACCTCTCTCTCTCTCAATGCGGACATTATCTCTGGGCCTGATGTGTTACAACGCCGGGAACTGTATTCTGCACCTTCCCCTTTGCTCCACCAATTATACTTGAGTTTGTCGGACAGCATCTCTGGAGAAAAGCAATGGGTGACATTTCGGGTCACGACCTTTTGTGTCTATCTTCAGTTTAAACCAACATTTGCAGTTCCTTCCTACATACTTGAGTTTGACGATTGTATTTATGGATAATATCTGAACTGTTTGGAGTCCATGCAAAAAAATATTTTCATTGTACCTCATTGTAGTTACACATGACAATAATAAACCTAAACCAACAGATCCCTCAATCTCCATTTCTTCCTGTAATCTGCTCTTAATGAATACTTGATTCACCTCATGCATTTTAAAAACGTCTTATCCTGATCTCTGGCTCTTATCCTGTGTTTCCAAGTGGAATGATGCAACTAAACTTCTGAAACTCATGGCCAGGGTGGGATAACTGCCTCTGAAGAACAACAGCAGCCAAGAGACTAACTACAGAGAAGTGAAATGGAAGTGTTTACGAATGTCTTTTGCTATCAAGATGTAATTGTCCAGAGTTGTCCATGGCATTGAATCAGTATCGGGTAAGGCTGCAATAAACTGATTGAATACATTATAAATATTTTATATTTTTCTCAAGGTAATAAAACTGCAAGTTGGTATCACATTTGAATATTTCAACGTTCCTAGGTGTTTGCCAGAATGGAATCTCTCATTGCTCATAATGTGATGGAACTTCAGGATATTTCATAACTTATTTCTACTATTCACAAAATCAAAGCAGCCTGGCTTTTCATTTCCCCCTGATAAGACTTTTAGCGCACAGACAAATCTAATGCACAACACATGTTGTTTCTCTTCAAAGTGTCTTGGAAGCGATAGTTATCAAAACAGCATTACTGATCTATATCAAACTCAAAGTCCACTAACTCAATGCACTTAGTAAAACATTTCAAAGAACTGGGAACTGTGCATTTTGGCAGACTCCGATGCTTGGTTATTTTACATTGAGTATTCTGCTCAGCATCTCTTGTCATGTCATCAGTATAGTAGGGACAACGTGCTCTCTTACCTTGTAACCCTTCAGGGTAGAAATAGCACTTCTCTGATCTGGAATCTCAAGCCAGATATTGGGGAATGAAGTTTCATTATAACCGAGTCCTTGACACATCTCCACTTCAATTTTCTCACAGGCAGTTTCTAGAAAAGAGGAGAAAAATATTCAGGCCAGGTTCCAGAAAAATCCAATTTAAATGTAATGATGCAGATCCATAAGTTTCTGTAACCACCTTCCTTCATTACCATTGGGTCTATATACCTCCGAGTACTGTCATTGATGAGAAGATACCAAGTTCAGTGGCTAGGGTATAAGTGGATATTTCAACTCTAAAGCATCATCAGCATAGATAATGTAGAAACAAGGAACTGCAGATGCTAGTTTACAAAGGAAGACACAAAGTGCTGGAGTAGCTCAGTAGGTCAGGCAGCATCTCTGGAGAATATAGGTGCACTCATTAAACTACTCCGGCACTTTGTGTCCTAACTTCTAGATACAAAGGAATAAAATATAAGGTTTACCATTTATGTTCAAAACATAGACTTTGTTTTAAGAGGATATTTTATCGAAGGCCTTCAAAAATCATTAAAACCTCATGAAACTCAAAATGCACTGCAGGGTTAACCTTTTATCCATTTTACACTCTCTCCTGGATATACTTGTACCTTTTTGAGGCACAAGCTATTCCAAGATGGAAGCGTAATTCTTTTCATAGTCAACATCCGCATTCAACATTCGAGTTTAGATGGCGATATGAACAAAATTTTGTCCAATATTATTTTTTAACTAAATGCAGGTAGGTGGAGTAAGTGACAAAGGCTAAAGGTGAAAAGGAGACAAAGGGTTTCAGTTAAAGAGATGAATTCAATATACAGCCTTATGGTGCATGAGGACAGGGTGAGGGGAAAAAATGGGGACAAATGGATAATAAGGCACCTGGGGTAAGAAAGACAGGAAAAGGGCACAGTAACTAGTGGGGCAGAAGATAGTAGGGGAATGGATGTCCACCAGAGTGGGGAGGCAAAGGAAACAGAAAGGGGTAGGGACGTATTACTTGAAATTGGCGCATTCAATGTTCATGCCATTGTGTTGTAAGCTACCGAAGCAGAATACAAAGTGTTGTTCCTCCAGTTGGTGTGTGGCCTCACTGTTGTCTTCATTCAGCACGAGTTTACAAAATAAAACACTTAATTTCTGAAGACACTGATAAACATTTATGTTATGAAATACATTTTTAAATACAGAGGCAGAGAACACACCCTGCACTTGAAGTGACATTTAAAATGAATCTGCGCATGGTTTCAATGAGAGCGTAGTCAAGTCTCCTCGTACAACAGATGTGGGAACTAGTTAGTATTAATTAATCCAAGTCCAAGTCGTATAACCTTCTTTCGGGAAATATTTTGGGATAAACCAAATGAATAATTTGACTCATAGCATTGTGGTAAATGTCGCCTCACAGGAAAAATCAGCGGATGGGGATCTATGATACGCAAATCTTTCCATCACCAAGTTTATCCCTGCCTTATTCATGGGTTTCAAGCTTAGACTTTAAACTTTAGATATTAGAGATACAGTGCGGAAAGAGGGCCTTTGGCCTACCAGGTCCGCGCCGACCCACGATCAACCTGTACACAAGCACTATCTTACACACGAGGGACAATTTAGAACTTTAGAACCCAGTTAACTTTCAAAACAAGCCTGTATACCTTTGGAGTGAGGGATGAAATGGGATTATCTTGAGAAAACCCATGCTATCACAGGGGGAATGTACAAACTCCATACAGACATCGCCCGCAGTCAGCATTGAACCCTGGTCTCTGGCACTGCAAGGCCGCAACTCTACTGCTGCACCACTGTGCCGCTTGAATTAAAGTTTCATACTTTACTGTGACATCCCTCCAATCCCATCAATTATTTACTTCCTTGTAATCTATTTTTTTCTTTTGTGTCCTTTATCTTCTCACACCAATACCTGGAGTAATTTACAGTAGCCAATGAACCTACAGCGTGTCTTTGGGATGTGGAATGAAGCCAGATCACTGAGGAGAAGTCTGCATAGTTATAGGGAAAACAGCAAACAGCACACAGATAATACTGTCCACTGGAGCTGTGAGACAGTGCCTCCCTTGTTATATACAAATCAATTAGGATTAATGCCCAGAATGAGTCAATAATGCTGTCATTGCATTAAGTTGCTACCAGGAAGGTAAAAATGAATTACATGGACCGTAGTCTTCACTTGCCCAGCAGTAGGGTGGCACGGTGGCGCAGCAGTAGAGTTGCTGCCTTACAGCACCAGAGACTTGGGTTCGATCCTGACTACGGGTGCTGTCTGTACGGAGTTTGTATGTTCTTCCTGTGATCGCGTGGTTTTTCTCCAGGTGCTCCGGTTTCCTCCCACAAGCCAACGACGTAAAGGTTTGTAGGTTAATTGGCTTTGATAAGTAATCAAATTGTTCCTAATATGTAGGATAGTGTTAGTTTACGTGGTGATCACTGGTTGGTGTGGACATGGTGGGCCGAAGGGCCTGTTCCCGTGCTGTATCTCGAAAGTGTAAAGTCTTTAAAGTCTAAGGTACTCAGTATGCTGGCTCTTACATGTCATGGTTCCATTTAAAATCTCCACACGCACATACCATAAGGCAGATGTGTGACGTTAGTGCAGTTCATCTCATCGCTCCCATCTGAGCAGTCGTTCCAGCCATCACACACCCACTGCATCGCTTCACACTGCCCATTTATGCAGCTGAACTCATGAGGACTGCATGCCACTGAGAAAGAAGTACCAAGGAAGAATGGTCAGGCTAAGTGGTTTTAACACAGTCTGACATGGCAGTCTGACATAAGGGCAGCACGGTGGCACAGCAGTTGAGTTGCTGCCCTACAGCACCAGAGACCCGGGTTCGATCCTGACCTTGGGTGTTGTCTGTATGGAGTTTGTACCTTCTCCCTGTGACCTGCGTGGGTTTACTCCAGGTGCTCCGGTTACTTCCTACTCTCCAAAGACATACAGTTTTGTAGATTAATTGGCTTGGTACAATTGTAAATTGTCCCTAGTGTGTGTAGGAGAGTGTTAGTGAGCGGGGATTGCTTTTCGGCGTGATCTCAGTGGACCCAAAAGGGCCTGTTTCCGGACTGTATCTCTAAACTAAACATCCTGTGAGCTACTAGGCCCGGTGCTTACAACTCGATTTGTTCCCAAATATCACTAAAATATAAATAGAAAGTCCTGGAGTCAAGATGAAAAGGATTTGAGTCAACCAAAGTCATAGCAAATCACAGACACAAACAAATCTTTAGGATACATCACAAAAGGTTGATTCAAAAAAGAAAAGGGACTTGAATTTTACATTTTGTATTCTATTCCTTTGGCTCATTCAGCTTTGAAGCTACATATCATGTCATATCCACTACATTCCTAGTGGAAGTGTTCAGCTGATGTCTTGCCCACTCCCCCCATCTCTGAGAAAATGCAAACTGCCAAGCCTATATTAAAAGAAGGGTCTCAATCCGAAACGTCACCCATTCCTTCTCTTCAGAGATGCTGCCTGTCCCGCTGAGTTACTCCAGCTTTTAGTGTCTATCTTTGAGCCTATATTAAAAGTGTTCACACCTCAAAAGTACTTAATGACTGAAGAATTCAGGAACATCATGAGATGGTGAAATGCAAGGATGAAGGTTTATTTTATCAAACCTCGTTTTCTCTTTCTCCATTTCCAGTTCCCTCTTTTTCTTTCTTTAAAAATAAATGCTGATGGATATGCAAAGAAGGGCAATTTATAGAACGAAAAGGAAGACATCAACTCAACATTGAAACAACATGACATGAAATAATGATACGACATTGCAGTGTTAAAATTGCATTCAGAAATAGTAACGTTTGCCTTTACCTGAAGAAACTGAGGTGAAATGGTCGGTTAAGCTCATAGTCCCTCACAAAACGTTCACTGACCTTTACTTGTGACATGCAACGCACAACATAGAGTTGTGGACTCGGACATAAATCCTGGACTCGGAATTCTGCATTTTGGACTACAGGGGAATTGGGACCAGGCAGGAACATGGCTGTGAAGAACGTCAGCCATTATCTTACTCAATGATGGACCAGATTTTAGATTTGGTGGGACCCTCACCTGCTTCGGCGAAGTAATAAAGATCACTTCTATGGATGACCTCAATTACATATCAGCAGTGGTGCAGAACAAAGCATCCCGAGAGAAACTCAAACTCTTGTTTTCTTTCTCAGGAACGTTGCAGAGCCAAGGAAGAAAGCATATAAACCAAAGATATTAAATAGAAGTGATTAGTAAATAGGACCCCACAAGGTATGTTTTGGGTGCAAGAACAAGAAGATGTTGCAGTCTTTCTTACCCTTGCTTTTGTTGACAGCCTGATAGGTGGCAAAGAACCCCTCATCTGATTCACCCTCATCAGCTACAAATATAACCAACATCTCGTGTTGGGGGGAAATCAGTATTGGAGGCAGGGAGTCCCCACAGTATCTTCAAAAGAAAAAGACCAGTTAAACATTGAGGATTTTTAGTCCAATTTTTGCCCATATAATCTTATGTCGCTGAGAATTCTGAAACCAATAATGCTTCTCTCCACCAAACGACCACTTTTCTCTGTACCTCCTCCTCCTCACCTCACTGCCCCCACCCTCCTCCACGCCCCACCCAGACAAAGCAAGCGAGTATTAGGAGGCTCTGGGACTGCATAGACCTCACGTGTCATTCCGAGCATCGTTCCCACACCTCTTGGAATTAAAGCATTGTTCATGGAGGAGTGAAACAGATTATAATTCTAACTGTCCTACGATGTAAGAGATTGTGTTTCAAGTCAGCTGCGGAGAATCCATTCTCCATCTGAACATGGAGAATGTCTATGGGGGTGGATCCAAATGCTGCAAGATGCTGGTCATATTTGAGACGTAGATAAAGTGAACAGCCAGTCTTTCCCCCCCAGCGTGGAGCCGTATAGAATGAGAGGACATGGCAGTTAAGGTGAGGGGGGGAAACAAATACTGAAAAAGGACCAGGGGGCAACATTAAGAGGTTGGTACGTATGTGGAACAAGCTGCCACAGTGGAGAGGCAAGTATAATCATAACATTTCTAAGATACTTAGACAGGTACATGAATAGAAAGGTATGGTGGGATGTGGACCAGGTGCAGGCAAATGGGACAAGCTCAGTTAAAGCCCTGTCCCACGGTACGAGTTCATTCCAAGAGCTCTCCTGAGTTTGCCCTGATTCGAACTCTGAGATTTACGGTAAAAATCTTCACGAGTCTTCCCGTGCTTACCTGCCATTAACGAGTCTTCCCGAGTACGTGCCGTTAGCGTTACGAGCCGTTAAGAGACGTCCCCGAGCTCCGATGTACCGGCTACGTTCATTCTCCGTGCTTACCACGAGTTTGATTTTTTTTAAACTCGAGAGAGCTCTTGGAATGAACTCATACCGTGGGACATGGCTATTAGGCAATGTGGTTGGGGTGGACGAGTTGGGCTGGCGTGCCAGTTTTCCTGTTGCGTAGATGCATAACCTTCCCAAGTTGAGACTAGCTCTCGTGCCCAATGGTGACAGGTCACTATTGCACCACATCCCTCCTTTTAATTTAACCATGTAGGTATTTTGAAGATCTTACCTGCCCATGAGTGTGCTGGGACTGCTGCTGGCTTGGTCATGCACCTCCACAAAATCATATTGACAGTCTCCAGCAGACTCCAGGCTGAAGTTGTGAAACATCAACTGGACCACTTGACCCCAAGTTACCGAGATGTGCCACACACACATCTGTACATTGATAAAACAGAACAATTAACAAGCTTGGTTGTATTTAGGGCTAAACCATCAATTAATGTTGAATGTTGCAATTCAAGTCATCACTCCGCTTAGAAAGGGATGTGCTGTCCAGTTTAGTTTAGTTTAGAGTCACAGCGCGGAAACAGGCCCTTCGGCCCATCGAGTGCACACCAAACAGCGATCCCCGCCCACTTACACTATCCTACGCACACTAACATAGAAAATAGAAAATAGGTGCAGGAGGAAGCCATTCAGCCCTTCGAGCAGTACTAGGGACAATTTACATTTATACCAAGCCAATTTACCTACAACCTGTACCATCTTTGGAGGGTGGGATAACACCGAAGATCTCAGAGAAAACCCACGCAGGTCACCAGGAGAAAGTACAAACTCCGTACAGGCAAGCACCCGTAGTCAGGATCGAACCTGGGTCTCTGGCGCTGTAAGGCAGCAACTCTACCGCTACGCCACCGTGCCACCCACTGAGCTCAACCATGAAATATTTGATGATGTGGATTGACAAGGGAGTGTGGAAAGATATCTTACACTGAAAATTAGATTGCATGTTGTCATGTACAATCATAGGACCAGCACTCCAGAGATGCAAGTTCAAATCTCATTACAGGCTTTTAAAAATTAAGTCTCAGTGATGGTGAGAACTAAACTACAGGATTGTTTTTAAACTCCACCTGGTTCACTGAAAATCCATCCACTTCACCTATGCCTTTTAAACTCCCATCCCCTGGGTAGTGGACATCGCTGTCCATGGCCAAGAGTGGCTCAGTAGCCCAAACACTGCCACAATGACATCCATAAATCCTGACTTCAGGGCGCATTCCAACACCCAACTCATGCACGTAACTGCTCACAGTTGATCCTCAGCCAGACTCCAACATCTGTCAATGACCTCCCCCACAACTTTTATGTGCCCCTCTCGACTGCAACATCATAGACCGAGCTACAACCCCATACTTATTTGGTTACCCTTTTCAAAGTGCAAGGGCATCTGGTACATTTGGTCAATTGCACCTGATGTCTTGCATCTCACAACTACTGAATTACCAAGCAGCAAGCTCTCAGTTAAAACCAGTGTTGGCATGTGCAACAATAATTTAATGCACATTAGCAAGTTATAAGAGAATCACAGGCCCCACTATATATAGCACCACTATGGACTTCAGGACATCATAAAGCACTTCACAGCCAATGAAGTACTGCTGAAGTATTGTTACTGTTGTGATGTAGGACGTGTGGCACCCCATTTGTGCACAAGATCCTGCAAAACAGCAATGAGATCATTTAATGATCCCGATGTTGGGGGAGTCCAGAACCAGGGGCCACAGTTTAAGAATAAGGAGTAAGCCATTTAGAACAGAGACGGGGAAACACTTTTTCTCACAGAGAGTGGTGAGTCTGTGGAATTCTCTGCCTCAGAGGGCGGTGGAGGCAGGTTCTCTGGATGCTTTCAAGAGAGAGTTAGATAGGGCTCTTAAAAATAGCAGAGTCAGGGGATATGGGGAGAAGGCAGGAACGGGGTACTGATTGGGGATGATCAGCCATGATCACATTGAATGGCGGTGCTGGCTCGAAGGGCCGAATGGCCTACTCCTGCACCTATTGTCTATTAATGATGCCAATCTAGTTGTTGATATTGGCAGATTACCAATTGAACCTCATCCTATCCACCACCTCTCCTCCCACAATCACAGCTGCTCTTCAAATGTTCAACATTTCTTCAAAATGCTCTTCAAATGTTTTAAAATGTCTTCAAAATACTAGAGTGATCTATTATATTAATTTGAGGGACTGATACTGTAATCTAGGAAACCATTCCCGCAATGCAGTGCTGAGGTGCCATCCTGGTACAATCTTTGGGCTGGGATGAGCTCATTCTGTTTCTTGTGGTATAATTGCCCCAGTATCTTTTGGTCGATGATTTGGGCAGTACATTTCTTGTCCATATTTAGTCTAAAGCATCTCTGGGAATAAAGCGTTCCCTTGTGCTTCCTTGTCATACCCATCATATTTAAATAGCCTATCAACACTCACAACCAGGTCCACACAGTGGCTGCGTTTTGCCTGCAACCTTTAAACTTGGCTCGATAAAGAATGAGTGTCTTCAGAAGAGGAGGATTAACTCGGATGAAAATTAAATGGATGGGTACAAAGAATGAAGCAGCAAAACATGTGGGCATGGAGGAAATCAGATTATTTTTATCTTTCCAGTTAGTCAAAAATCAGAGTTTACCAGAAAGAGAAGCATTATCCCAACCACACACATACTAGACCAAACAGTGCATTAATCACACACACATGAACATCTGGAGAATGTTTCAGTAGCATACTCCATATGACAAATTGCCTTGGTATTTGCTTCTATCTAACACCTTGTGCCTTCTCCATCAAAGCTCAGTTGTTAAAGACATCTTGTAACAAGGTTATGCAGGCCACATTACCGCAGAATCAATCTTCAATCTGGGCCTCAACACACAACATCGATGAGACGAAGGTCCTTTACCAATCTACCTCTGCTACACCACCCTGCCTTGCAATAACAAAGGGTCTACAACAAGATTATGAAAAACACATTTTGGATTCCACCTTCCTCTGAGAGCATGACATGGCTATCCTTAATTGGACTTTACTGGACTTTATCTTGCATTAAATGTTATTCCCTTTCTCGTGTATATGTACACTGTGGATCTGCAGTTCCCATATGTGCATCGTGGGCTCAGATTCTGGATTGGAAACAAATCATCTTCAATCTGAGGGACTGCTTAAAAGGAAGGGGGGCTGTTGAGCAATGCTGTGATATTTTCAGCTGAAACATAGAAACATAGAAAATAGGTGCCGGAGTAGGCCATTCGGCCCTTCGAGCCTGCACCGCCATTCAATATGATCATGGCTGATCATCCAACTCAGTATCCTGTACCTGCTTTCTCTCCATACCCCCTGATCCCTTTAGCCACAAGGGCCACATCTAACTCCCTCTTAAATATAGCCAATGAATTGGTCTCAACTACATTCTGTGGCAGAGAATTCCAGAGATTCACCACTCTCTGTGTAAAAAATGTTTTTCTCATCTCAGTCCTAAAAGATTTCCCCCTTATACTTAAACTGTGACCCCTTGTTCTGGACTTCCCCAACATCGGGAACAATCTTCCTGCATCTAGCCTGCCCAACCCCTTAAGAATTTTTAAAGTTTCTATAAGATCCCCCCTCAATCTTCTAAATTCTAGCGAGTACAAGCCGAGTCTAGACAGTCTTTCTTCATATGAAAGTCCTGACATCCCATGAATCAGTCTGGTGAACCTTCTCTGTACTCCCTCTACGGCAAGAATGTCCTTCCTCAGATTAGAAGGATCAGTAAGATGGATGTGAGTTAATGTTTGACTTGGTTACATACCTGTCTGTGTGGATATTGCTCAGGGTGTTTGGGAGTGGCCAGAGATCCTTCCGAAGCAGTCAGAACCCCTCCGCAATCTAAACAAATCAATGGGATACAGCTAATAAATGATCAATTACATAACCCTCAGAATCACATCATGGTTTTATATAGTGAGAAATTGTTTATATATTTAAAATGAGCTGGATAGTGTGGATGTGGAGAGAATGTTTCCACTAGTGGGAGAGTCTAGGACCAGAGGTCATTGCCTCAGAATTAAAGGACGTTCCTTTAGGAAGGAATTGAGGAGGAATTTCTTTAGTCAGAGGGTGGTGAATCTGTGGAATTCATTGCCACAGATGGCTGCGGAGGCCAAGTCAATGGATATGTTTAAGGCGGAGATAGATAGAATGGGGTAAGGAGGGAGAGATGATCAGCCATGATTGAATGGCGGAGTAGACTTGATGGGCCAAATGGCCTAATTCTGGTCCTATCACTTACGAACTTATGAACTGCAACTTTGGATACATGAAATTAAAGAAATAGGTGGCCTGGTTCAACAATTTGAACGCCCAGGAGCGGAAAAGACTGCAAAAAGTTGTGACCACTGCCCAGTCCATCACCAGCTTTGACCTCCCCACCGTCGAAGGGATCTATCGAAGTCCCTGTCTCAAAAAGGCAGCCAACATCATCAAAGACCCACACCATCCTGGCCACACATTCATTTCACCATTGCCATCGGGAAGAAGGTACAGGAGCCTGAAAACTGTAACGTCCAGGTTCAGGAACAGCTTCTTCCCTACAGCTATTAAACACGACAACAAATAGGCTCTGAACTGCAACAGACTATCATTATTATTGCACTATATTTGTTATTTATTGAGATTGAGTATCTGCGCATGTGTGTACACACACTGAACTTTTTTTCTTCTCCCGTAATGTACTATGTTTACATATTCTGTTGTGCTGCAGCAAGCAAGAATGTCATTGTCCTATCCGGGACACATGACAATAAAACACTCTTGACTATTTAATTCAGTGATTCCATATAGTTATGGAGTTATCATTGGCCATGAATGAATCCAGACTACATGGAAACAACCAGTAACCCTCACCCTGTGATTCAGCACAGTTACATTGAGGAACCCGTAACATGTTGAAAAACATCCATTTTGCATTTCTGTGCCAACATTAATCTAATCAAGCAGTTTTAGACAATAGACAATAGGTGCATTCGACCCTTCGAGCCAGCACCGCAATTCAATGTGATCATGTCTGATCATACCCAATCAGTACCCCGTTCCTACCTTCTAGCCATATCCCCTGACTCCACTATCTTTAAGAGCCTATCAAGTTATCTTTTGAAAGTATCCAGCGAACCGGCCTCCACCGCCCTCTGAGGCTGAGAATTCCACAGACACACAACTCTCTGTGTGAAAAAGTGTTTCCTCGTCTCCGTTCTAAATGGCTTACACCTTATTCTTAAACTGTGGCCCCTGGTTCTGGACTCCCCCAATATCGGGAACATTTTAGGCAGGATGATCACAGTATTTTAGTGGCCTTGCAATTGATATTTTTCTGACACCAGTGTTTGAATATCTACCATGCCGTCTGTAGAGATTTATATCAGACGATGCGGTTTAATGAGGAGAAAGGTAGTTACCATGATGCTGAGCACAATTCACCTCATCGCTCCCGTCTAAGCAGTCATAGAAATTATTGCAATTAAAACTGGCAAAAAGACATCGGCCCCCATCGCACAGAAACTCATCCCAGGCACAGCTTTCTGAAAGAGAAGCGGAGACGTAATGGCAATTCTCAATTATCGTGCAGAGTTAATAAAAGCCGGGGAACTTTAGAAAAAAAAACACCAGGTAACTTTAGAAAAAACACAGGTAACTTTGGTAATAAACACAATGCAAAAACCTTTGTCACGAATGAAACAGAACAGACAATAGCACAGATTTATTGAGGCAATGCCAGGTTTGATCAGCTTTGCTGACATTTTCAAATAAGAAATTGGACAGCAAATGAGAAGATGTAATGGGGCAGATTTTTCACTGATCCAAATATGACTTGCTGCATGCACCAGACGACACCATTTGTTTCAGTCTGATCCTGGTGCAGACTTCCTTCTTGGTTCTTGGTTTCTTGGTCCTCCAAAATATTCCAAATGGAATTTAAACTGCCATAACTTCCATATGCTGCCTGACTCCCAGCATTGCAGGGTGGATGGGTGAAGCATAAATCAATTGGCTCTCAGAACAGTCACTATTGTCTGGGCTACTGAATCCTTCATCAATGCTGAATCAAATACATACAGTAAACTTGAAGCATTTTGGATTATTAACATATTGTTTCAAATATTAACAATATCAAAAAATATGTTTGTACATTTAATACATTAAAATCACACATTGGAAGATAGTTAAAAACAATTAATAACAAATTGAAAAGCATGTGGTAACAGTGAGGGACTCTGATTAGTTTAGTTTCGTTTAGAGATACAGCGCAAAAACAGGCCCTTCTGCCCACCGAGTCCGCACCGACCAGCGATCCCTGCACATTGCTACAATCCTATCCACACAAGGGACAATTTACATTTATACCAAGCCAGTTAACCTTCAAATCTGTACGTCTTTGGAGTATGGAAGAAAACCAAAGATCTCAGAGAAAACACACGCAGGTCACGGGGAGAACGTACAAACTCCGTACAGTCAGCACCTGTAGTCAGGATCGAACCCGGGTCTCCGGCGCTGGAGGCACTGTAAGGCAGCAACTCTACCGCTGCACCACTGATATGCCAAACAGTGATTCAGAATGGATACAATGAATAACCTCGAACCTCCTGGACAACCATTTATGTTATATATCAGACCAGTGATCACATGTTAAAACCTGTAACCAGAGGAAGAGTTGAGGTGCAAACCATAGGCACTTGAAGAAAAGCTAATTGAACACATGCAAAGGGAATTAAATATGTTGATACTGTTAGTTGAAGAGGGACAGGAAGAGATTCATAACACAAGCTGTTCGGCCTGTGCTGTACATGCAACGTAGTTAGTAAGTTATTTCTCGCGAGATGCAAGCTTTGTCCCACAGAAACATATCTGCTAAACTACAAATTAAGCAATGAACCATCAGGGCTGCCAGAACCATCTTGCAAAAGAAGATGTGGTCTCAGATCTGCATCAAAATTATATTACTGCGTGCTACTCATCTGTCTAAAGGGTGATTTTAACCTTGCATTTAAATGTAACCTTTAAATCCAAATCCTCTGGAGAACATTTGAGAATTTCCTTTCATTTCTTTCCAAAGCCAAATTCTGTTCACAGCCAAGCATCTTGGAAGAGGATTGAAAGTGTGAAGCGTTTCAATCAGGAGTAGATCAAGAAATGTTGCTTATTTCAGCAAGGATGAGGTGGAAATACAATTGTTTGGTATATCCAAATTGAGAGGAGTTGACAGGTAGATTTTACCCACCCTCTACTGAACCTTCCACCGCAGTACCTGCTCCTTCAGAATCATCTACTTCTTAGACAGTCCCTGTGGATTGAGGATGACCGGCTTTCAGTTTTGTAGCTGAGGTGGCTAATAAACCCAATATGGGAACTAGAGACTCTTCGGCAGATGGGGCAAGCGAGTAGGTGGGTAGTTTATGAGGTGGTGTGCCCTTTTATCATTTGTACTTAGCTTCTGTGCTCCCTGAAGTGTGCTCAAACTCATCAATGGTCACCAAGATGCAACTCTTTGGAGATAAGTCACTGCGGAGGCTGGAATCCTGAGCAAAAAATACCAAAGTGCTGGAGGAACTCGGTGGGTCAGGCAGCATCAGTGGAGGGAATGGACAAACACCCTATCGTGGCCATTCTGAAGAACAATTCTGATCCACAATCTCATCTGTCCATCTCCTCCACAGATGCTGCCTGATCCACTAAGCTCCTCCAAAAACATTGTTTTTTGCTGTAGCATTTGAGATGTTTCCCATGTTTGTCCTGAACCTTGATTGTCACATATCTTTCTCCAGCACAGCCTCTCCCCCACCCCACCACAGTTTACACAGGAGTTACCCCAAGCCTCAATTTCCACTCAATAAATACAGCTAACAATTAAATTGAGTTAAAAATCCAATGTAACGCCATCTCAGCCTTAATAAGGCAAAAAAAGTAAACTGCAGAAAAGTAATTGAAATCTCTGCAGCATTTGAGTCTCTCAAAATAATTCTCAGTATCTCCAGTTACAGCCTCGTTCTCTCCACACATCATGCCATAACCACGCCTCCCCTATCAGGGATCACCAAGTCAGAGCACCTACCTCTGTCTCCTCACTACTGCTTGCCAACGATATGTTTGTGTGGCATGTAATTCATGTGCAGACCTCCGTGGATGTCTCTACCAATTATTTAAGCCCACAGACTCTTGCTTTAGAACCGCTGGCATGTAAATACAACCTTAGGATCAGGAACCTTTGTGTTTGCAATGACTGGGGATTGCCAAAGACCCGGAACCCCCGTTAATCTTCATGTGATCCCAGGGGATCCAGGGTAAATCTGGAAAGTTTGCATCTTAACTTTAATTAAAAGTACGAGATGAGTCACTCCATTTGGCTTGTGACAAATGCGATTTCTGGAAGACATTGATTGTATCTCTTTGGCTCCTCCTGCAATCTCCAAGCCTCTATCAGAAAAACAATTAATCTTAGCGATACTCAAAACAGCTTGATTTCTGACATGTTGCGAAGTATTTCAAGGCTTCAGGAATGTGGGTATTATCCCTCAAAGATACCCCTTTCTAATGAAGAGCTCAACCCAGGGCTAATGGTGCAGTTCAAGGGAGATTTGTGGCTGCTTAAGAACTGATGATCTGCCTGTCACCTTATCCCACACTGTAGAGCTCAGGTATTCTGGGAATGTGCAGCAGTCTGGAGCTATTAAAACCACATGGCAACACAAAGAAAAACTAAGATTTTAACCCGGATTTTAACCCAATGGCTTGTCATAAACTCGTTGAAATCAAAATAGATACATAGAAACATAGAAAATAGGTGCAGGAGTAGGCCATTCCACCCTTCAAGCCAGCACCACCATTCAATATGATCATGGCTGATCATCCAAAATCAGTACCCCGTTCCTGTTTTCTCCCCATATCCCTTGCTTCCATTAACCCAAAGAGCTATATCTAACTCTCTCTTGAAAACGTCCAGTGAATTGGCCTCCACTGCCTTCTGTGGCAGAGAATTCCACAGATTCACAACTCTCGGGGTGACATTTTTTTTCCTCAGCGATAGAGTTGCTGCTTTACAGCGCCAGAGACCCGAGTTTGATCCTGACTATGGGTGTGAAGAAGGGTCTCGACCCAAAACGTCGCTTATTCCTTCTCTTCATAGATGCTGCCTCACCCTCTGAGTTTCTCCAGCATTCTTTGTCTACCCGACTACGGGTGCTGTCTATATGGAGTTTGTACGTTCTCCCCGTGACCGCGTGGGTTTTCTGCGGGTGTTCTGGTTTCCTCTGACATCCTAAAGACATGCATCTTTGTAGGATAATTGGCTTCTGGAAATTGTAATAGGATGGTGCTAGTGTATGTAGTGATCGGTGGTCGGTGCGGACTCGGTGGGCCAAAACATCAGTTTTGGTGGTCCACGCTGTACCCCCCAAAGTCCAAAGCTGTAAAGGGTAACCAACTGAGAAACAGGCGTAAATGGGTAAAGGAGATTAAAGAGAATGATGAGAAGAGCGGCAACTGGGTCATGATGGAGCAGTGGCTATGATGGAAGGAACAGCAGTTATCGGAGATGGGAGCGATTTTTACTGATGAACTCTTCAATTCTTTTCAGCTTCGAACTTATCCAACAGACTTTTTTACTTCTTTCAGTTTTACTTACTGCTGGATAAAATGTGGTTATATTCCATTCCATTCACTACTGAAAAGCCTTTCCCCTCCCAGTCCTTTTTGTGCAATATTCCAGCTTTTAAAACTTATTTTAGTGACCTCACTCAGCACTGTAATCCTTTAGGTAAACACAAAATGCTGGAGTAACTCAGCGGGTCAGACAGCATCTCTGGAGAGAAAGAGTGGGTGACGTTTCGGGTCGAGACCCTTCATCAGACTGATGCCAGGGGAGGGGGCGGGACAAAGATAGAATGTAATCCGTTATTTGTTTTTAAAAGTCCATCTCATTTTGTTGGCTGATGGTTCGTTTGTTGATGCTTTATCTCCCCTCATGAGCTTACTCATGCATGACTCACGCCAGGGAATTAACTACATCAGAAAATGTCTGCTGTAATACATTGGACTTGTGGTTAGTTTCACAAACTGGACAATTGCCTCTTCTCTCATTCGAAGTTTACATCATGGACTCATGAATAAAGCTTGCACTGCACCACTATTCCAACAAGCTTGTGGGGTGTTACTGCACAGATTAGATACAGGGATCAGCTCCTTTAACACTTTCCCATCAAACTTTCCCAGGGCAGGCACTAATTTGTTCAGCTTCACTGAGGTTAGATTTCTCTGCATGAGTATATACCTTTCTCGAGGAGCTGCCACCACAAACCTCCTGGCACAGCAGAGAACACATTCCTCATAAGAAAAATCACTAGGCTGCTAAGACCAAAACTAACAAGCGGCACTTCCTGAAAAACTGGGAACATTCCCAGTTAAACTATAGAGCTGAACCCGCCCTTCACTGCTCTGTTAACATTAATAAAACACTTGATGAAAAGATGAATATGATTGCACCATGTGTTTCCTGCAGTTACAGCGTGACTCTTCACATCAGCTGTTGCATTTCACCACAGCAGCAGAAACCAGAGCAATCCCAGTAGACAACAACACTAGCCGGTGATGGAGCAGTTGTGATAGATCACTCCCATCTCCCTGAAGGCAAAGTGCCTACATTTGTTGCAAAGGGTGCGGTCAGTATTAGGCCAGTAGGTCATGTGGGGAGAATGAAAGGCGCTTCATGTGTGTTTGGAAACACTGATATGGGAATGTAAAGAAGGTGGAAGAACTTTTCCTATAAAGACCATTTGGCCCATCATTCCTTATCGTGTTTAATGAAAAAGCCTGAAGTAAAGGTAGCAATGTTACAAAATTTTGAGATTTTAAAAATCAAGTCTGTAATTTATCCCATCAGATAAAGCATAAAAATAAGTTTAATTTGACACCTAATTCACTTTCATATCTCAAGTATTTAAAAAGTTATGGCCATTTTCATACTGGGAAATGAGCATCTTGTTCCCTATTGATTTTCTATGGACATAACAAAAAAGCTGTGATCGTGAACAGTCAAAAGCCCATAACTTTCTTAAAAATTAAGAGAACTGAATGAAATTTTCAGTTATCATAGATTGAAGCATTCTGAAACAAATATAAAATAATCTTACTTGGATGACCTGAAATTAAAGCATATAATTAGTTAGTTACCTAATTGTAGCTAATTTCAGACTTCAATTACTAGATCTAAACATCTATCCATTTCTTAATAAATGATTAACATTTTTAAATAGCCTAAATGTCCAAATAATATTCACAAATAATTCACAATAAAACATGATTTTTAAATCTCATTTACATTAATTTATAGGCCAAATGGAAGGAATTTAGTGTTTAATTGCTGTAAATAAATGTCCATTTAAATCAGCTTTCCAGTGGGTCCCTGTGGAACGCGCTGGTTTAGAACGTTCACATTGCGGTAGATTTGTGCCCCAAATGCCGAGAAAAATACTGCGCGATATAATGGGCCCAAATTGAGCTACTCGCAATATTAAACTTTGTATAAAGGGATCTTTAGAAGCCCTTTTTAATGTAAAAATATACAACCTAACTTCAGTTGACTGCTTTATGAGACGCTGCGGTTGCTGGCGGTCGCGGGTTTAGAGATTGATTTTTAAACTACTATAACTATTATTCAAGGCCTTTAAACCTAATAATAGCTTTTGCGACGGGGTCTTCCAGCGATTTTTCGTTTATAATTAACTAGGCTGAACATTTTCGATTGGAACAGCTTAGAGAAAATCGCGTTTTAAACCCGCCCCCTCTAAACGGCGCCAAAATCGCGCACACCCTCAGCAGCAGATCTTCAACGACGCTTCAGGTAGGCTTTGCAACATACCTAGTAAAGGCCCCTTCTTTCCCGCAAACCTCCACAAAATTTCCCCTTCATATATCAAATTTTAGTTGAGTCTTAGTTTAGAGATACAGCACGGAAACAGGCCCCTATGCCCCACCGAGTCTGCACCGACCAGCGATCCCCGCACATTAACACTATCCTACACACACTAGGGGACAATTTACATTTATACCAAGCCAATTAACCTACAAACGTGTACGTCTTTGGAGTGCGGGAGGAAACCGAAGATCTTGGAGAAAACCAGGGGGGGGGGGGGGGGGACGTACAAACTCCATACAGACAGCACCCATATTCAGGATCAAACCCGGGTCTCTGGCACTGAAGCTCTGTAGGCAGCAACTCTATCGCTGCGCCACTATGCCACCCAACTTTTTTTTTTCCTTGCACTACACTGTCAAGCTGATTGCTTGTTCAGTAACATTCTTCCTGTTAATGCCAAGGACTATTGCCAATACTTGCAGATCATAACGACTCTAACTAAAAACTTCTCGTTTTGTTATACTAATTATGTTAACATTATGCTCTCTGGTTATCCATGGAAACTAGTTTAACTTGCTTAATCCATCAATAATCTTAATAATTGACATCCCTATTAAATATTTTCTTCCACTGCCACGACAGCAGTGGACGCTGGACAAAGGACCGTTGTCAAGGTGGTGCGGATGGAGGAGAGGATTGGTGCCGCCAGGACAATAGGCCTTTAAGGGCAAGATAAGACTGCACTCTTAAGAGCTTTGAAACTTTGTAGGCACCAGAAATGTGGCGACTCTTTGTGTACTGTCTCGGTGATGTCTATTATTACACTACAATTGTACTTTTCTACTTATCTATGATTGTGCTAATCTATACTATTACTTTACTGGGTTGTATGCAAAACAAATAATTTCACTGTACATACGTACATAGGTACTGGTTGCAATAAAGTATCATCATCATCAAGTGAAAATATTCATAGATTCTCTATTCCCTCCTGTAGTTCAAGGCTGAATGATCTAGACCACATTGACGCAGGATGAATTTCTAAACATGGTGGTTGCCGGAGGTTGCAGGTAGTTGAAGGTCTTACTCCATCAGGTCTTACTTACCTACCACTACCTGCAACCTCCGGCAACCACCTTCAACTAGCATCGCAACCGGCTTCAACTAAAAAATTACCGATTTTTAAAACAGCAACCAGTTAGTCGCGGCCAGTTTTGAATTTTTTGAAATAATCGCCGGAACATAGAAGAAACGGAAACCACTTTCGATCAGATACTGACTAAAACCTCTGGGAACCTCCGGGAACCGCACGGAAACCTTGGGAGGGGCGCAAAGTCTCCAGAGGTTTCAGTTCAGGTTTCCTAAGTGGGACAGGGGCATAAGGCTGCAAACACCTCAGTTGTAATATCAACATGTTCCAGGACATCATTGTTCTTGTTCATAAGGTCATATGGTAATAAGTGATAGGAGCAGAATTAGGCCATTTGGCCCATCAAGTCTACTCCACCATTCAATCATGGCTGATCTATCTCTCTCTCCCAACCCCATTCTCCTCCCCGTAGCCCCTGACACCAGTACTAATCAATAATCTATCTATCTCTGCCTAAACAATATCCATTGACTTGGCCTCCACAGCCTTTTGCAGCAAAGATGAATTTATAGAATCTCTTACGATTCTTCTTTACCTTATCTGCCAAGGATATCCCAAGTCCCCATTTCACACTTCTGATTTCCTTAGTACCAGGTGCAGTCGTGGCAATTCTCAGCTCTGGGAGTGTAAAGCTGTAGCAACTAATAATTTCATTCTCTCAGCTCCGAGTGCATTTGACAATGAAAAAGTGCCCTTGCCCTTGGCACCCTTGTCGCGATTTCAACAGTGAGAACCAGCCTGAGTTATTCCAGCACTTTGTGTCTATCTTTGGTATAAATCAGCATCTGCAGTTCTGTGTTTCTACATTTTGTCAGCTCTACAATCAGTTGGTGACCAATCCTCTCCCTGTGATCATTATCCAGACGTTGTAGATGAATGAGACCCCAGCGCTGGTTCTACATACCCGCCCGAACCGTCTGCAATAGACACTACTTACTGTCACTTGGAGCGATCATCCAGTATCGCGCAATAAAACCCCGTCCCCCAACGCTAGCGTCCGATACGAAGGAAACTTTGAGCCGGCTGGTGTTGGTATTGACAGTAGGAGGCGCAACATTCCCGCACAACCTGTTCAAAGGCAAAGCAAAACGTTTGGAGATGAAATCCAAACCCCAGCATTGACCTTCTAATGTTTGACCCGGGATCCAATTCCCATCAATATGGTGAATTGCTCCCAGCGGAGCGACTATTCCTGACCTCCTGCTCATCTGCAACTTACAGACAAGAGCAACGACTGAAAAACAAGTTGCTTCACTCGCCAGCGATGAAATGAAATGAAAGGTCCCGTTCTTATCTCCTCTCTTTCCCCTGCCTACACCCACCTTCCCACACCCCCACTCCCTTCCCTTCCCCAACCCGTCACCCTGCTCCTTTCCCCGCCCTCCACCCCCCCCCCCCCCCCCCCCCAATTCCGTTTTACCCCCCATTACAATCTCCGGCTTTACATTCACCCCTCTCCTTATCTGACAGTCTTGTTTCATTTTCACCTCCAGCCTTTGTCACTTACTCCAATTGCCCACCAGGCTCCTCACCTGCATCCACCTATCACTTTACCCAAACTACACTACTCATTTCCACCTTTCTCCCCCACCTATGCCAATCAGTTTGATGAAGGATCCCGAATCGAAACGTCATCTGCCTCTTCCCTCCACAGATGCCGCACGACCCCCTCCAGTTCCTCCAGCACTTTGTTCTGCTCTTTCCCAATGGTATTTGGCAACTCAAAAGCTGATTATTCCCCCCCCTACCTTAACTCTGTGGCTAAAAGTCTCACGTCCACCTAGTGCTTCTCGGAACATCAAATTGTAATTGCACAAAACAACCCTATTCTGCTCTTAAAAGCTCACCCACACCTCTAATGATAACAAATCGCTGCCATCCAACAGTTCACAGGACAGAGAGTTGTAAATAGAAGTTCATGTGCATAAGTGATAGGGGAAGAATTAGGTAATTCAGCCCATCAATCCACTGCCATTCAATCATGGCTGATCTATCTTTCCCTCTCAACCCCATTCTCCTGCCTTCTCCCATTAACCTCCGACATCCATACTAATCAAGAACCTATCTATCTTTGTTGAGTTGGCCTCCACAGCCTTCTGTAGCAATGAATTCAACAGATTCACAATCCACTAACTAAAGAAATCCCTCCTCATCTCCTTCCTCAGGGAACCTCCTTTAATTTTGAGGCTCTGACCTCTGGGTACAGGTGATCGAGTTAGATTAGGTGCAAGAGGTCAATGTGGGGGGAAAGAGATCTCCGTCTAGACTCTACATCTGCTGACCCTTCAATGCCCAGGTGACACGGAGTACAATTAGAACCCAAAACTAGAAATAGTAGGAACACGTTGAGAAAAGCGTTGCAAAGGATGTTGATGAGGGGGTGCGAGAGTCACTAAAACACAAAGTGCTGGAGGAACTCAGTGGGTCAGACAGCATCTGTGGAAGGAATGGATAGGTGACGTTTCAGGTCAAGATCTTTCTTCAGACTGCTGGTGGTCGGGGGATCAAATACAACTCTACTTTGGTCTAGAGAAACAGCATTGAAACAGGCCCTTCGAGTAAACGTCAACCACTGATCACCCGTTCACACTAGTTATTCCATGTTATCCACTCCCTACACATTAAAGGCAATTTGCGGAGCTCAATTAGCCTACAAATCCGCACGTGTTTAGGATGTGGGAGGATACCTTTAGCACCCAGAGGAAACCTAGGCAGGAGAACGTGCAAACTCCACACAAACAGTACCTGAGGTCAGAATCGAACATGGGCCTGTGGTGCTGTCAGGCAGCAGCTCAACCAACTGCACCACTGCACCATCCAAATGCTAGTTTTAACACCCTGCCCAATTTAGCTCTCCTACGGAGTTAGTTCTAACATTAGCTATCAGCTTAATCCTCAGGGATCCTACACAACTGGCTCAGCTAATATCACAGCAACATAAGTTTAATAGTTTTACATCTTCCTTGGCCGACTGACCTCATTTTATATTTAAAAAACAAAATTACTCTTTGCACTCGGCAGATCAGACGGCATCTGTGGGAAAAGAAACAAATATCTTCACCAGAACTGGGGACAGAAAATAATCAAATTGCAGAGAAGTTGGACACAAAATGCTGGAGTAACTCAGCGGGTCAGGCAGCATCCCTGGAGAAAAGGAATAGGTGACGTTTCGGGTCGAGACCCTTCTTCAGACTTCAGTTTCAGACTTCATACTTCAGCATTTTGTGTCTGTATTTGGTATAAACCAGCATCTGCAGTTCCTACCTACACAAGTTGCAGAGAGTTAGGGAGAGGGACGGACAGGTGGAGGGAACATAGACTGACCTAGCTAACTGATGCGTGTCGAACCCGTTTCCCTCTTCTTCATGAAGATCCAGCCGGTCAAAGTGACAAGGTGAGTGCCCCTCGATGTTTAGGGAGTCGACTTTAAACTGGATCACGAGCCCCGGTTCTGCCAAGATCCACCAAATGCACATCAGGTTCGCTGGGTATTGTGCTGGGTAGCGAGGGGTGGAGAACGATCCCTCAGAGTTTCGAAAGACCCCACCACATGCTGCAATCAGAGACCACAAGAGTCAGCCCACCAAGTCACAGTCCGAAAGGCTATCTTCATTAGATCAGATTAGCTGCACGAAGGGTCTCGACCCGAAACGTTGCCTTTTTCCTTCACTCCATAGATGCTGCCTCACCCGCTGAGTTTCTCCAGCATTTTTGTCTAGCTGCACGTTAAGGCTGTTTTTCATACATTATTCATAAATAAAATTGGGAATTGATGGAGTCAAATTGAAAATCAGAAGGCTGTCTATTTTTAAGCAGGATGAAGAAAGATATCCCAGGATAACTGACCAGGAATGGCAAGATGGAGACAAAGTGCTGGAGTAACCCAGCGGACCAGGCAGCATTTCTGGAGAAAAAGGATGGATGACGTTTCGGGTCAGAACCCTTCTTCAGACTGAAAGATCTTTCTTTGTTCTTTCAATCTGAAGAAGAGTTCCGACCCGAAACGTCACCTATTCCTCTTTCTCAACAGATGCTGCCTGGCCCGCGGAGTTACTCCAGCTGCTTTATGTCAATCTAGAGTCAGGTTGATGGTGGGACAACCAAAGAATATAATGAAAAAAGACACAAAGTGCTGAAATATCTCAGTGAGTCAGGCAGCATCTCTGGAGAACATGGCTGTGTGACATTTGAATGGGTCCATTAGCCTGTTTTGTGTGACGGAATATTATACAGAGGTAGTAACACTCACATGGTGATGGCATTGATGTTCTGGATGGCGCAGTCGCTGCTGGAAAACCAGGAATGGCCGGGACAATGTTCTCGGAGCTAGAAGCAGTGGCAGAGGGAGAGGCTGTAAAGAGACTGATGGACGTCTTGTTCCCATTGTTGGGCACATTGACCACTTCCCCAGAATGATTATTGGTTGATTTCTGAATAACCAGTTCTACAGAAAGAAAGAAAAAACATTGGATGGTTTGGAGAAATGTCAAGTTTAGCAATTATTGTGAAAGGCATTTCATCCAAAGTTGTGTGGGGAATTTTTATAGACTGAGATCGGCAATGGTTGGAGCAGGTTAGACTTGCCCCTCTGCTTGGTCCCAGCTTCAGGTTGAGAAATCTGTAAGCAGTGGGGGGAAAACTAGAGGGAAAGGAGTGTTGTTGCTAAATTGTTACTGAACCTCTCAGAAACTAGGCTAAACGGCGAACAGCCAAGGCCTAATGATTGTACTTTTGACTATGGGATGGGCAATGGTAGGGCCAAGCCCCAACTTTGATACAATACACAAAATCAGACTGCACTTCTTGTACAATACACTGGATGTGCTGCAGTATTGGAATTGAGACCCATCTTTCCTCTCCGATAGATGAGAACAATTCCACATCAATGTCACGGAATTGTAGAGGAGTTCTCTCCAGAGACTAGGACAAAATATATCACTGCCAACATCTCAAGCTCTTAATGGGAACTTGCTCTGCCTCAATTGGGACTCATGCTACAGTAAACTAGTGACTACACTTGGCCTTAGGACATTGATGCTGGGTTGGTAGCACACCAGTGTTGTTAGTACTGATGATATACAACCAATTAATGATTGCTAATTCATTGGAGGTAAACTGCTGGTAGACTTCTGTAGTCAGTGGTCTGTAGATGATCATTACACACTTACTTTGATATATTTGTTGAAGCACGGTTTGGGAGATATATAATTTAGCATGCGGGTGGAGTGAGCGGAAATTAAAGTTCAGTTTAGTTTAGGTTTAGAGATACAGAACAGAAACAGGCCCTTCGGCCCACCGAGTCTACGCCGACCAGAGATCCCTGCACACTAACACTATCCTACACACCTGGGCCAATTTACAATTTTACCAAGACAATTAACCGACAAATCTGTATATCTCCGGAGTGTGGGAGGAAACCAGAGCTCATATAGGTCACGGGGAGAATGTACAAACTCTGTACAGTCAGCGCTTGCAGTCAGGATCGAAACTGGGTCTCTGGCGCTGTAAGGCAGCAACTTTATCACTGTGCCATGAGGCCGCCCGATATATATCCAGTTATACTGAATAAACCAATTAGCAACACTGTACAATCACCTTCAATTGAGTGACTGGTGGCAGCTGATGTTGCCCTCAATGTTCACAGGGAACATTCTAAAAGGATTATTTGCTTCTTTGTGAAATGGTGATACGTGTGTGATAGAAGTACATCTTCCTCAGAATTTTCCTCAGAAAAGTGTGATTACTGGAGGTAAGTTCATATCACTTCCTGAGGTCACAGCTCAGGGTAAAGATTGTACTACTTACTGCCATCTGCCCCGAATGGATTCAAATACTTACGAATGGTGAAAGTGATCAAACTCCCTCCGATAGTCACCGTCAAGATTACAGCCAATCCTATGGCTATGAGCCACATTGGACCTGGGCATGCACCAGCTCTTCCAATGAGTGTTTCCCAGGAGCCATGCACTGGAGTTGAAACATTTAAAATTCATTAAAGCAAAACTCTTTTACTCGCAACTCACAGCTTGCACCTTACATTTACTGTTTTCCTCTTCTACTACCCTCCAAAATGTCTGGCAACATTGTCCAAGATGCTTTCACTTGTGGAAAAATCTCAAACAAGAAACATCGTTACAGGATTGGGGAATTGCTACTCACACACATACCACGTCTCTCACAACACTACAAAAATGCAATGGGCTGATCGACCTCCTTTCACCTATTCCGATGATAGATTGAAAAATAAAGAACTGCAGATGCTGGTTTATACCAAAGATAGACACAAAATGCTGGAGTAACTCAGTGGGTCAGACTGCATCTCTAGAGAAAAAGAATGGGCGATGTTGACTTCAATTGTGGGACTTCTGAAGAAGGATCCCCACCCATGTTTTTTCTCCAGAGATGCCGCCCAACCTGCTGAGTTACTCCAGCACTTTGTGTCTATCTACGATGTTACATGGCTTTTGTTCCCATTTACAATTATTCGCTGTTTCATTTGTTAAACGTTATGATGCAAAGTCTGCCAGTGTTGTAACCTTTTGCTGGTCATCAAATGTCCAAAACATATTGTTCACCTTCTAATGTCCTGCTTGTTGCTTAATGCAATGATGATGGAGTTATTGATGAAACATAGCAGATAATCTGTATCAATGAATGTGCTACAAAACCAGATATGTGATGAGGAGAACAAATACTGTAACAAGTAGTACTAAATGATTTTGCATGCCTTCAGCTGCTGAAGCCCTGGGTTTTGGAATTCCCTCCCTAATACTCTGCCTCTTGAGTTTGCTACAGAGCATCTCTTTCAGTAGATGATCATCAGGGATGTACCCCATGTGTCCTGGCAAATGAATATTTTGGTGTTGTTCGGTCTATTCTACATGGACTCTCAGTAGTTACTCTTCAGGTTCTCATTGATATGATTCATTGCATCTGGCTAATAGCTGCCTCTCAACCTCTCCTTCTGCTTAACATATGTCTTTAAACAAGCTTTTACTCATCCATAATAATACTTACGTTTGTGGCTCAGTGTCAAATTTTATTTGGTAACACTTCTGTGAATCGTCTTAGAATATGCCATCATGTTAAAGAGGCCACCTAAATACATTCCTCCCAAACATGTTATATCTACAAGTCGCAACTCAGTTCACTCATTTGCTGTATCCCAAAACATTATTTCTGAAAGAACCTGCATCATTTTCATTCAGATGAACCACTACTATCCACTTCCACCATCTCCCCAGTAAATCTGTTTCTAGACTGATCACGTGTTCACCAAAATAATGTTTTTGCAGATTTATTTCTTCCCTGCATCCACCCCGTGCATAATTTTCTCTCTATTTGGGCATTTATATTCAGCTGAATTGCTTTTTTATAATAAAACCCAGAGCTATGATTTTCACTTCCTATTAAGTATTAATATTTATAGTTTGGATTAATATTTGTATAAAATATTAATATTTATACTGCCTTTTTTTCATCAAACTACAAACCATCAACTCTGGACATTATTTTCTACTGCCTTGAGTCCCCAGGATTGACAGTTTCAATTTTTTCTAGTTCGAGCTCTCCCTGTCAATGTGACACAAGGTCTGTCATTTATTAAAAAAACTTTAATTAAATGCGGTGCTGAAATGATAACTTTCCCCAGAGTAGGTCTTATTGCAACATGTTTCTTCCGTGGCCTACCCATCAACACACCAGCTGATCTTTGCTTCGCCCTGATGTAGATCCAACCATTGCCTAAGGTTGATTTTCCCTCCCTCAACGAGCAACTTGGACAAGGGGTAGAATGCAGGTCCCTCAAGACCCACAACCCATTCCTGTATTTCATCACCTCTCCGAACACACTCCAGACCCCCTGCATACCATCTAGTCCCCATTCCCTCCCTAACCTCCTCCTTGTTCCTTGTTCTCCAATTCCCCTTATCAATGCCATGTCATCCCTCAGAGCTGGTACAACTCATTTCATGTACTCCCAATTACTTTCTTGACTTCTGACCCTGCCCGACCTTCTACCAACTCCTTCCCCTTCCTCTTCCACCCCACTAGACTTCCCACAGTTTCTCTCTTCCTTCCCCATGTCTTCTGCTCACCATACACCCCATCATGGGGCAATCCAGAATCAATGTTGGTCAAACCAGGATTCAACTTCAGAATATGGATGCACTAAACTGCACTCACCCGATTCATTCTGCAGGTTAGTTTTCAGGTAGTTTGCAGCTCCCTGTTCCCCATGGTCTTCATTCCCACAGTCTGGCTGGAACACTGGGTTAATGAAATCAGTCTGAAAAGAAACAAGTCACTCTCTTATCTCCAGCAGAGGAGGACCAGCAGAGGAGGACAAAGGGCTTAATTAGGAAAGGAAAAATAGATTATGAAAGAAAACTGGCAGGGAACATAAAAACTGACTGCAAAAGTTTTTATAGATATGTGAAGAGGAAAAGATTAGTTAAAACAAATGTAGGTCCCTTGCAGTCAGAAACAGGTGATTTGATCATGGGGAACAAGGATATGGCAGACCAATTGAATAACTACTTTGGTTCCGTCTTCACTAAGGAAGACATAAATAATCTGCCGGAAATAGCAGGGGACCGCGGGTCAAAGGAGTTGGAGGAATTGAGTGAAATCCAGGTTAGCCGGGAAGTGGTGTTGGGTAAATTAAATGGATTAAAGGCCGATAAATCCCCAGGGCCAGATAGGCTGCATCCCAGAGTACTTAAGGAAGTAGCTCCAGAAATAGTGGATTCATTAGTAATAATCTTTCAAAACTCTTTAGATTCTGGAGTAGTTCCTGAGGATTGGCGGGTAGCAAACGTAACCCCACTTTTTAAGAAGGGAGGGAGAGAGAAAATGGGGAATTACAGACCAGTTAGTCTAACATCGGTAGTGGGGAAACTGCTAGAATCAGTTATTAAAGATGGGATAGCTGCACATTTGGAAAGTGGTGAAATCATTGGACAAAGTCAGCATGGATTTACAAAAGGTAAATCATGTCTAACGAATCTTATAGAATTTTTCGAGGATGTAACTAGTAGCGTGGATAGGGGAGAACCAGTGGATGTGGTGTATCTGGACTTCCAGAAGGCTTTCGACAAGGTCCCACATAAGAGATTAGTTTACAAACTTAAAGCACATGGCATTGGGGGTTCAGTATTGATGTGGATAGAGAACTGGCTGGCAAACAGGAAGCAAAGAGTAGGAGTAAACGGGTCCTTTTCACAATGGCAGGCAGTGACTAGTGGGGTACCGCAAGGCTCAGTGCTGGGACCCCAGCTATTTACAATATATATTAATGATCTGGATGAGGGAATTGAAGGCAATATCTCCAAGTTTGCGGATGACACTAAGCTGGGGGGCAGTGTTAGCTGTGAGGAGGATGCTAGGAGACTGCAAGGTGACTTGGATAGGCTGGGTGAGTGGGCAAATGTTTGGCAGATGCAGTATAATGTGGATAAATGTGAGGTTATCCATTTTGGTGGCAAAAACAGGAAAGCAGACTATTATCTAAATGGTGGCCGACTAGGAAAAGGGGAGATGCAGCGAGACCTGGGTGTCATGGTACACCAGTCATTGAAAGTGGGCATGCAGGTGCAGCAGGCAGTGAAGAAAGCGAATGGTATGTTAGCTTTCATAGCAAAAGGATTTGAGTATAGGAGCAGGGAGGTTCTACTGCAGTTGTACAGGGTCTTGGTGAGACCACACCTGGAGTATTGCGTACAGTTTTGGTCTCCAAATCTGAGGAAGGACATTATTGCCATAGAGGGAGTGCAGAGGTTCACCAGACTGATTCCTGGGATGTCAGGACTGTCTTATGAAGAAAGACTGGATAGACTTGGTTTATACTCTCTAGAATTTAGGAGATTGAGAGGGGATCTTATAGAAACTTACAAAATTCTTAAGGGGTTGGACAGGCTATATGCAGGAAGATTGCTCCCAATGTTGGGGAAGTCCAGGACAAGGGGTCACAGCTTAAGGATAAGGGGGAAATCCTTTAAAACCGAGATGAGAAGAACTTTTTTCACACAGAGAGTGGTGAATCTCTGGAACTCCCTGCCACAGAGGGTAGTCGAGGCCAGTTCATTGGCTATATTTAAGAGGGAGTTAGATGTGGCCCTTGTGGCTAAGGGGATCAGAGGGTATGGAGAGAAGGCAGGTACGGGATACTGAGTTGGATGATCAGCCATGATCATATTGAATGGCGGTGCAGGCTCGAAGGGCCGAATGGCCTACTCCTGCACCTAATTTCTATGTTTCTATGTTTCTATCTCCCTTTTGAAATTTTGCTCAGTTTTAGTCTTTATTATTCCATGGTATATCATAGCACCCAGACCCCTCCGTACATGCAATTAATATTAGGGATGATTGTTGCAATGTTTTTGAAGAGCCTTATCAGTAGCGAAGTGTGCAATCATGAGTATGGGTTTTATAATTAGTTTCAAATCTGCCAGGTTACAGAGAGGCAGAATCGGATGGACTGTTGTTTTTGATATTATCCAATGACTTGCAGAAATGCTAAGAGGAGGTCAGAACTGGGCTCAACTGTGGCAAATTTCCATGTGGAATATTGAAACAAAGAACTGCAGATGCAGGTTTATACCATAGATTCAAAGTGCTGGAGTAACTCTGCCGGGTCAGGCAGCATCACTGGAGATGCTGCCTGACAAATGACCTAAGGTAGGACAGTGCCTGGGAGGTCCATTGTTGGCTTGGGAAGGTGCGATCTCAAGGTCCACATTGTTTCCCTTGTGATCACACCTTCCCTATCCAACAATGGACCTCCAAGGAACTGCCCTGCCTGGGGTCACTTGTGGCTGGCGCTACAATAGTCCTGATCTTTTCTCGCCTCAAGTTCTTCAACACACTGATGGCCACTGGCCACAAGGATGGCCACTATGGTTGTGTAAGATGCTGGTGCAATCACCTTGGAGGGGAACAATTCCACATGGAAGTCCAATATCAAAATGATTGAAGCCAAGAGACCCAACATATAAGAGATTAAAAAAATTAGTTTATAGATGGATTCTTCAATAGAAAGAGCTGAGATCTTAAGTTTGATTCCCAAGCCTTATCCTTACCTTACTGTCCTCTCTTTTGGGGTCATCCAGATTGATTTCTATAAACTCCACTCTTTCCCACATGTTTGAGGAAATCCAGAAGCCGCATCAAGAATCAGAAACTAATGCAATTTCCTGAAATACATCAGTGCAATAGGACATAGGTGGATCAAGAGAACAAATGTTTTGATCTGCGTAGGAAGGAACTGCAGATGCTGGTTTACACCGAAGATAGACACAAAATGCTGGAGTAATTCAGCGGGACAGGTGGCATCTCTGGAGAGAAGGAATGGGTGGCGTTTCGGGTCGAGACCCTTCATCAGACAGAGTCAGGGGAGAGGGTCTAGAGATGTGGAAGGGCAAGGTGTGAAAACGACAGGTCAAAGCAGACTATGATAGGGAAATGGTTCATTGTTAGCTGAGGGGAAGGTGACAACGAGGTTTATAACCAGTAACATTAATTAGGGCAGTGAAATTAGTCAGAAAACTAGGGTGGGGGAGGGGCAGAAAGGGAGGGAAAGCTGGAGAATTGTTTTGAGCTACTGTTCAGCTTCAAAACTCCATACATTGTATATTTCATTATTAAAAATATATATATTCATTGTCTTACTTTGTACATGCCAGATTTCCAATATATTATTACGAGTTTTTTGTCTATCATGCCCCTTTTCCTCCTTTGCCTTTCTGCCATTCACCACTCTCCTGCGAGCAGGTCGGTGTACCCTGCAGTATCGCATTTACAGATCCTGATCTCACTCACTCTGCTTGTCTCCCCGTCTTCAACCACCCATAGAAACATATAAACATCGAAAATAGGTGCAGGAGGAGGCTATTCGGCCCTTCGAGCCAGCACCGCCATTCATTGTGATCAAGGCTGATCGTCCCCAATCAATAACCTGTGCCTGCCTTCTCCCCATATCCCTTGATTCCACTAGCCCCTAGAGCTCTATCTAACTCTCTCTTAAATCCATCCAGTGATGTGGCCTCCACTGCCCTCTGTGGCAGGGAATTCCACAATTTCACAACTCTCTGGGTGAAAAGTTTTTTTCTCACCTCAGTCTTAAATGGCCTCCCCCTTATTCTAAGACTGTGGCCCCTGGTTCTGGACTCGCCCAACATTGGGAACATTTTTCCTGCATCTAGCTTGTCCAGTCCTTTTATAATTTTATACTTTCTATAAGATCCCCCTCATCCTTCTAAACTCCAGTGAATACAAGCCTAGTCTTTTCACCCCCTGTATCTATTGCACCCCCTCCCCCCCTCTCTCGTTTTACCTTTGCCACCCTTTCTCTCTCTCTCTCTCTGTTTCTATCTTTGTCTCTACATGTCTTTCTATTGAAGTCACCGATCAGAGTACTCACACGTTTTCAAACATGTTAAATCCTGTATCAACTGTCTTCGTGTTCTCGTCACCACATGTTCGACATAGTGAATGATAAAAAATACTCCAAGATTCAGATCCACAGTATAAATGTTCCCACGACTGTGTGCGCGCCAAGTACCTCTGAGCTCTGAACTCTAAAGTTGATCAGCAGTCTCTTTTGATCCTTATTCCCAGTCACATGTGGCACTGCAGCTAAATACCTCGAGATTTATCCTGTTCCTTTCTAAATAACGTGGGGGGGGGGGGGTTATTTTAATCTCAGTTGAGACTCTTGGAGTTAATAGACTGTGACTGACTAGGGGAGAATTAAACCGAAAAACAGGTTGAGAATTTTTGCGAGAGAGAATCAGACTGGGAAATCAAATGAAAGACGAACAAAACTCGAGGGAGAATCGGAAATAAGGAATCGGACTGGGAGAAAATGAGAGGGAGTCAGAGAATCGCCCCTGAAGAGGGATTCATACAAGTGACGAATTACCTCAGAATAAAAGACTGGTGGAGGAGACACAAGTACAGAACACAAAGTGCTAAAGTAACTCAGCGGGTCGAGCAGCCAATGTGGAAGACATGCATGGAGGGCATTGGAGGACAAGCGACTCCAAAATTAAGCAGCACTCATTTTATCCTTATTGCAGTCAGATGAGGCACCACAGCCAAATACCTGGAGATTTATCTTGCCTTTTGTTTTAAATGGCGTTGAGTTGTCCTTTAATCTGCGTTGTGGGAGAGGAAGTACACAGGAGTCAATTGTACAAAACTGAAGACACATCAAAAAGGGTCTCCACCCGAAACGTCACCCATTCCTTATCTCCAGAGATACTGCCCGGCTCGTTGAGTTACTCCAGTTTTTAGTGTCTATCAATCTTCTATACAAAACTGTTTCTCAATTTTATTCATTCATTCTTAGTACGTTTATTTGAATCCCTAAGCATGTCATCCCCACTGGTTTAACGTGACAAAGCTTCATGAAGCCGCTGTCCCTAGCCCCTCTCCTTGGCGAGGAGAGGAACAATGAAAAGTGGGGCCCACCAGCTTGTAGCCAAGAAGCAGCGGTGGAGGGTGGTACATTCGTTGCCAGGAGCCAGTTTCCTTTTTCCAATAATTTATCCTACTATAGATGTACAGCTGACTACCATGTAGCTCTCTAATTTATCCCCCTCGCTTTTTTTGAATAAGGAAACAACATGTGTTGTCCTAGTCTTCTTGTGCATTATCCAAGATAAATAAGTTGCAAACATCCATGTTAGAGCCCCAGCAATCTCCTGCCTTGCTCCCGTAACATTCTTGGATAGGCCCTGGGATTTATTTTTGAACGCTTCCTCCTTCCTGAAACAGGTTCCAGAATATCAGTGTACAACTCTCTGTCCTCCACATACTTCTTCCCGGTGAACGTGAATGGGAGGTATTTATTTAGGACCCAACGCATATCCGATCATACCTGATTCAGTACAGAGGAGATATGAAGCGACCTAATCTCTCCCTGGCTATCTTTGGGGGATTTTCCTTAACCCTGCTTGCCAAAGCCATTCCATGTTTTCCTTTTGCCCTCCTAACTTTTAATTTTTTTTAATTTCTCTCATTTTCTTTAAACTTCAATGGATCAATATACCTGCACCTGACATATGCTTCATTTACTGATCAAACTTTCATTTTTAAATTTTTGTTAACCAGGTTTGAGCATCATATATTACTTCAGTTTACACCTCTATTGTAATTATTCACACTCTCACCCGGGAACCAGTGGACCCAATTAGTCAATAAGGATTTCATATGTGCTCTAAATAATCAGGATTAATTATTGTTAAATCCATTCACATGTACATTCCTTTCTCTGAGCTATGCCTGTGTTATTCTAAATCAGATGCTAAATTGGAACCAATTGAAAACCTTGTGTTTAAAGATTTGAGGATTCAATAGTTACAACATTGGTAAATAAATTAATGCGAATAAACTACATCTGTTTGGAAGTTTTTCTCTCTTCTCAATTGGCATCAAATCAGGTCTAACCGTGCTCTTGAGATTTTCTGAAGTAGAAGTCAATGCGTTGTTTTCCAGATTGGACGGCTGTGACCAGTGGTGTGCTGCACGGATTGGTGCTGGGTCACCTATTTGACATATATACATATATTTTAAATATTGGATGGGAATGCTGATGGCAGGTTTAGTAATTTTGCAGATGACACCAACGTTGGTGGTTTGGTGTGGTGAACAGTGAAGGTTTTCTAAGGTTACAACAGGATCTACATCAACTGGAATAGCAGGTGGAATTTAACTCTGACAAGTGCAGAGCAATGCATTTTGTGCAGTTAAATTAGAGCTGGCTGTACACAGTGAATGGCCATGGAGAGCATTGTAGAACACGATACAGGTACACAGTTCCATAAAAGTGGCAACACAGGTAGACAGCGTGGGAGTCCAGAACCAGGGGTCACAGTTTAAGAATAAGGGGTAGGCCATTTAGGACTGAGATGAGGAAAAAACGTTTTCACCCAGAGAGTTGTGAATCTGTGGAATTCTCTGCCACACAAGGCAGTGGAGGCCTATTCACTGGATGTTTTCAAGAGACAGTTAGACTTAGCTCTTAGGGCTAAATAAATCAAGGGATATGGGGGGGGAAAGCAGGAATGGGGTTGGTGTCTGTGGATCCATTGGAATAGGTTTGAGTCCTTCGAGAAGCGGCAATAATACTAATGTTCATGTGCAGTTTTAAGATTTGAGTTTCTCAGTCTCTATCCATAGATTTTGAGGCAATGTTTTTTTGTGTATACTTCTTCATGGATATATGGAAGGTGTTGTCAGGAGAATGACCTTGACTTCAGCACTTTGTGTCCTGCCAGAGGAGGTAGTTGAGGCAGGCACTATAACCACATTTAAAATACATTTGGACAGGTTGAGAGGGATATGGGGCAGGCACAGACAATTGAGACTTGTTTGCATCATGGTTGGCATGGGCCAAATGGCCTGTTTTGGTGCTGTACGATTCTATGTTAAAGAACAGATCAACCTTTAACAGTGCTTCCACTGACAAGCAGGACCACACACAGTGAACCAGCAACAATAGGAGTGAATCAAGTGATCATGTGCCACAACCATGTGATTAGGAAACCTGGCTCACACCTTTGAAATAAACTGAACCAGGATAGAAGCAAAAGGCAGCAGTTTATTATTCAGTGTTTTATTTTCAAAAGTGGTCTTAAAAAAATACATGCGCACGCCCTTTAGTGACCTCAAAATTACTGCATTAAACTTACTAACCATCGCTGCACCGCTTTAATAGCAAAATGCAAATTCGGCGATTTGTTTTTTTTTTTACAGAACATTCCAGTTAGAAGAAAACCATACAAGAAATTAATACCGATGGTTAAGGAGTATGGACCAATGAGGAAAACCTGCTGATTCACTTGTAGCAATTTTACGGCACTCAAGTCATTTGCTATTCCCACCTCCCCTTCATCATTGCAAATCCGGGCTCCAATTCCGAGCCCCGAGGAGATATGTTGGCTATTTCCTCTCTCCCACTGTAAGAACCAGGTAACGAGCTTCCTGGTGCTCTGTGGTCAAGCAGAAATAAGTAACCATCATGGAAACCCCAACTACGTGTTCCTGGGACAACCTGTGGACTTTGATGCAATGCAAATGCCTTGTATCTTGTGTTACTGGATGTGCCAAATTGGTGCTTCCGTGTATGGACAAGAGTGGACAATTGGGTTTTGGTAACATTTTGGACAGAGAAGGCAGCCATTGGGTCCACAATGTCCCTGCCTGCCCAATCGGCCCAATCCCACTTTCTCGCTCCCGGTCCCAACCTGTAGGCCGCGGTTCTACAATGCACAACAAGGAGTTTTTAAACATTATAATGTTTCTGCTTTATATCACTTTCGAGGCAGCAAATTCCAGATCTCTACCAATCTCTAGGTTTAAAAAAAACTCTCATCCCCCTTTAAATTTAGATGTTAACACTCTCTGGGAATGACAGATTAAGATAGACAAAGTTTCAATCAACAGCTCACAAAAACATTTTTTACACAACAGTTCCTACTGTCTGCAAACTTTCCCTGGGATTACCTAATCTGCCTTCTGAAAATTCAGATTATTGCTATCTAAATCCACTTTGGCTCGGGACAGTTAGAAGTCCTTCAATCGGGTCATAAGGACAAAACACAATGTCCCGAAGTAACACAGCGGTTCAGGCGGCTATTGAGGATACACGGCCCATCTCCATATTCATGACATGGTCTTTTCTCGATAACTTAAGGCGTGAAATGTTGAGGACAAATCGGAACTGGTTATAATATCGTGACTGAAACAGCCAGGAAGTAATCAATATATATATTTCACACGTTATTAATCTTAGGCAGAAGGATCGGAATCAGATCTAGGAGATTTAAACAAAATAAATAATGCAGAGAGAGAAGAAAAACAATTTCAATGCACCGTGACCTCACCTGGCAACAGCAGCCAGAGCTGCCTGCGCAGTCACTCAAAGCACATTATTTAGGAACCAGATTGTGTCTAGTTTCAAGAGGAACATTCTTCGTTTAAAGTACACAAACACCAAACAGGTTTCATATGATATCAAGGTTAAAGATCACTGTTTAGCACCCAATCACCAGGCTGTCAACTCAAGACACAAGTTATATATACAGTACCCTCCATAATGTTTGGGACAAAGACCCATCATTTATTTATTTGCCTCTGTATTCCACAATTTGAGATTTGTAATAGAAAAAAAATCACATGTGGTTAAATTGCACATTGTCAGATTTTAATAAAGGCCATTTTTATACATTTTGGTTTCACCATGTAGAAATTACAGCAGTGTTTATACATATTCCCCCCATTTCAGGGCACCATAGTGTTTGGGACACAGCAATGTCAAGTAAATGAACGTAGTCATGTTTAGTATTTTGTTGCATATCCTTCCTTTGCATGCAATGACTGCTTGAAGTCTGCGATTCATGGACATCACCAGTTGCTGGGTGTCTTCTCTGGTAATGCTCTGCAGCATATTCAGCATATAAAAGTCATGCTCAATTGAATTCAGATCAGGTGATTGAATTGGCTACTCAAGAATTGACCATTTTATAGCTTTGAAAAAACTCCTTTGTTGCTTTAGTAAGGATCATTGTCTTGCTGTAGAATGAACCGCCGGCCAATGAGTTTTGAGGCATTTGTTTGAACTTGAGCAGATAGGATGTGTCTATACACTTCAGAATTCATTATGCTACTACCATCAGCAGTTGTATCATGAATGAAGATAAGTGAGCCAGTACCTTCAGCAACCATACATGCCCAGGCCATAACACCCCACCACCGTGTTTCACAGATGAGGTGGTATGCTTTGGATCTTGGGCAGTTCCTTCGCTCCTCCATACTTTGCTCTTGCCATCTATTGTCTATTTGCGATTAGTAAGCTCACCAGTGCTCTCTTTCTTCTAAATGATGTTCCAAACAGTTGATTTTGGTGAGCTAAATGTTTGGCTGAGGTCTCTGACAGTTGTATTCTTGTTTCTCAGTCTCATAGAAACATAGAAACATAGAAATTAGGTGCAGGAGTAGGCCATTCGGCCCTTCGAGCCTGCACCGCCATTCAATATGATCATGGCTGATCATCCAACTCAGTATCCCGTACCTGCCTTCTCTCCATACCCTCTGATCCTCTTAGCCACAAGGGCCACATCTAACTCCCTCTTAAATATAGCCAATGAACTGGCCTCGACTACCCTCTGTGGCAGGGAGTTCCAGAGATTCACCACTCTCTGTGTGAAAAAAGTTCTTCTCATCTCGGTTTTAAAGGATTTCCCCCTTATCCTTAAGCTGTGACCCCTTGTCCTGGACTTCCCCAACATCGGGAGCAATCTTCCTGCATCTAGCCTGTCCAACCCCTTAAGAATTTTGTAAGTTTCTATAAGATCCCCTCTCAATCTCCTAAATTCTAGAGAGTATAAACCAAGTCTATCCAGTCTTTCTTCATAAGACAGTCCTGACATCCCAGGAATCAGTCTGGTGAACCTTCTCTGCACTCCCTCTATGGCAATAATGTCCTTCCTCAGATTTGGAGACCAAAACTGTACGCAATACTCCAGGTGTGGTCTCACCAAGACCCTGTACAACTGCAGTAGAACCTCCCTGCTCCTATACTCAAATCCTTTTGCTATGAAAGCTAACATACCATTCGCTTTCTTCACTGCCTGCTGCACCTGCATGCCCACTTTCAATGACTGGTGTACCATGACACCCAGGTCTCGCTGCATCTCCCCTTTTCCTAGTCAGCCACCATTTAGATAATAATGGATTATTTGACTTTGATTGGCACAACTTTGGTCCTCATGTTGATAAACAGCAATAAACGTTTCCAAAGGTGATGGAAAGACTGGAGGAAAGACTGGTTGCTGAGAGCTCTCTTTTACCTGCTTTAAGGAGGCAATTAAACACACCTGAGCAATTACAAACGCCTGTGAAGACAAGTGTCCCAAACATTATGGTGCCCTGAAATTGAGTGGGGGGGGGGGGGGGGGGGGGGGGGGGGGGGGTGAGGGGGAGGGGGCAGCTGTAATTTCTACATGGTGAAACCAAAATAGCCATAAATAAAATCTGACAATGTGCACGTTAACCACATGTGATTTTTTATATTACAAATCTCAAATTGTGGAGTACAAAGGCAAATAGACAAATGATGGGTTTTTGTCCCAAACCTTTTGGAGGGCACTGTCGATATATTTATAATGCGCATGTGTACACACGGCTGTTATTCTAGATACTATATATATAGTTAAAATTTCTTATGTACAACTCCTCACTGTACATAATATAAAATAAATCCAGCGCTTGTTTACACGGTAAACAAGATAAACCCATAAACCCACGACATATCAAAATAGAACAGTCATCACGTCTCCATGCATTAGTTTATAGAGTTAAAAATGAACACGTTTGAAACTCGAGTCTTCTTTAGTAAGATATCTTATTTTTAAAAAGCCCTCTAGAATGACGAGTTTTGAATGGGAGTAATAGGCGAACACATTGCGTTGATGTTGCAGACATTAAACTTAACTTAATTTGTCCACTCCTACAATAGTCGGAGATGCTTTGAAGTTTTGGGTGGAGAGAAGGAAACACAGGGGAGGGAAGCAGCAATAGCACGTTAGTCAACCTGCACATTGTAATCCGGGGTCTGTAGAACAATCAGAGGGACTTGGAGACGGAGTGGATAAACATACACAAAGCGGCAAAAAAACGGCAAGACAGATAGTCATTCCGAATGCAGCGAGAGACAGGAAGCACTGTTATGGTAATGGAGTGAAAGTAGTTGATATTTTTTAACCCATTCTCCCCAATTTAAAAAAAAAGACCTAGTAAATTTCTACAGGGATGGCTGCTTTTTTTCTCTTTATTTCATTCATGCCGTGTGATAACAGTGTTACTAGCAAGATAACTGGCAAATGTTACTGGACAGTGAACAGGTTTCTGAAATCACCACGGGACAGATCAGACCTCAGTTTGAGAGCAGCAAAAACAACAAATCCCGATCACAGAATATCAGGGAAAGGAGATGCTTCAACTCACTTCCAATATTGCAATCTCTATAATCTATTTTATCTGAACCTAATCTCTCCGATTCCATTTGACCTCTTGCCTCACCAGATCAAATCAACATATTTACCACCAGAACTGTAAGCCACTGGAAGCAGAGCCAAAAATCAAGCAAAAATGTTAAGAATGCAACATATAAATCCAGGAAAAAAAAGAGTTGATGGGACATCTATTGCAAGTAGTTGGTTAAAACAGGAATCATGAAGGTATGCAATGCCAAGCCCCAAGAGGCCCTGGCATGGTTCAAATGTAGCACTGGCCTAGAGATGTATTGGGTGGAGATTAGCTAAATTCTTAATTCAACCTTGCATTCTCCCGAATATTGTATATTAAGGGAATTAGACCTGTCGGACATATTGGGGGATGTGTAAAAACAAAAGCCGTAGAACAAAGAGCAAAAAAGAAAGGTCACTATATAATTGCAATCTAGTTTTTTTTAAATGTGATGTCGCATAGTCTTTCAGAAGGAGGTAGGGTGGCTGAATAGCTGAAGAATGAGGAAGCAGGAGACAAGAGGCTGCCAATAGATGAGAGATGTTCATGGTTGAGTGTTTCCCCATAGTACCAAACATGGGCTTGAGATGAAGAAAGATTCTTTGCCCGCATTCTGCAGACATACCATTCAATATTGAGGCTGCCAAGCTTTTGATTGGGAATAAATTAACAAAACTTGAACCATTGACCCAATAAGGTGGAAACTGCAGATGCTGCTTCACACAAACGGATGCAAAGTGCTGGAGTAACTCAGCCAGAGCATCCCTGGAGAACATGGATGGATGACGTTTCGGGTCAGAACCCTTCATCAGATCGAAGAATGAACCCGGCCCAAACATCACTACATTCTATGTTTCTATGTCTATCACCTATTCATGTTCTCCAGAGATGCTACCTGACCCGCTGAGTTACTCCAGCACTTCATGTCCTTTTGACCCAATAAGGTAGTTGTTTTAATACCAATTTCAAAACCAGAAACTCAGGATTCTCGTCTGAAATGTCAAAGCTTGTTATCAAGAAGGATTATCGGTTGTGAAAAGGGTGGGTCTTTATTAATGATAATCAACTGTGATAGTTCAGCTCCAAATATGGATCAGAGAAAATATTCTGCTGGATTCAGAGATAGAACTCAGGCAAATAAATGTTACTCCTGTCAGTCCACATAAATAGAACACATCTCTCTAGGTAACACTCAAAGTTAGTTCAGTGTTGGTTAATTCTAACTTAAATCAAAAAAGGCATTTCAATGTATCAGGTGTGAGAACATTTTCATGTTGTTAAAATGCATGTATGACAGAAACTGCTGGAGGGGACAATGTCTTAGTTTGAGAAAGCAGAAAGGATCACTTGTCCCTCAGATGATGATGGCTCTAACCAATGTGCCACAGGCAAGTCATTGCACAGAACCAAAAAAACATAAATAAATTTAAATATTCTCCTGAACCTGATTCCCTTGCAACTCGGAGCATTTTAAATAGCAACAAACCGTCTTTATCCCGCTCTGTAACAATTTGTGGTTTTAATGTTTCAAAAGACTTGCAAGAAAATTTTTGCCTCTGAAAATAAACATACTCCAAGACAGTACAGAGAGGAGATGCTGGTGCAGACTCAGCAGCTCCAGCAGCTCGCTGCTGCGGGCGGTCTTTCATCAGTAGGTTGTTGATCCGAGCTCAGGTTGCTCTGCATCAGATGCTGGTGTGTTCTTTGAAAAATCTGTCAATGGCTGCAGGACTGGTGATCCCTCAGTTTCAAAAACAGCCCTTTGTGTAACCTTCTGCCAACATGCATCCACACCTCCACCACTTTCTCCCTCTCACTCCCGGTGCAATCCATTCAGACATTAGCTGGTCTCCTTGGGGTCGTTTCCTTGCTGTCGGCATGGATTTTATGCTGGTTTACGATATGAAGATCACAAGGGATCACTTAAGAATATTGCCATTGTTGTCAGACAGTTTTTGTTTTAAGCTGCTTTGCTTTCCCCGTTCTTTCATGTCCGGAGATTGTTATATCCGAGAGGAAGGATAAGAAAGTTCATAGAATAAAACATAGGCATCACTTGTCCTTATCTGGCTCGATGACACTGGGGTCACCCTGTAAAAAAAAAAAAGGACCATTTATGAATTATGCCTCCTATTTTATACCTGCCTCTTCCATTGACAATATATCGACTGAAGATGCTTGACAGCTGCTCTTCAGCCTGCATTAATGTCATTACCCAGATTATTTTGTTAATCTGTTTGTTATAGAATGTGGCATCACAGGCAAAGCTTATCTCCAATTGCCCATGCACCAATGGCTTGCCTGACTATTTCAAAAGGCAGCTACATATCAAGAACATTGCTACCGTCGCCAATCATGAAAAGGCCAGACTTGTACGAGGATGACAGATCCCTCCTCTGAAGGACATTAGTAAACCAGATAGCTTTTGCAACAATCCATTATTTTCCAACCTAGCTTCTCTCCCTGAATTTCATTACTTACAGGTCGTCCCCGGGTTAGAGCCGGTGCGTATCCCGAACAGTTCACAAGTTGAAAATGCACCCGCGAACCGCGATCCCACATGGCAGAAGGTACCTGCAGCTGCCAAATCACCAATCTCCCAAAAGGTAATTGCTATTATTGGGCAGTACACAAGTCATGGTTTTGAAAGCTGGGGAGGACCTGTCCTTGGATTTGTTAGCTGTCATCGATTCCAAACTAATTTATCTTCATGAACAGTCCATGACTCCAGGGTCTCAACCCAAAACTTCACCTATTCCTTTTCTCCAGAGATGCTGCCTGGCCCACTGAGTTACTCCAGCCTTTTGTGTCTGTCCTCCAAATACTAGGCCACACCCTATGTTACTGTACTCTATGCTCTCACCCAATGTCCTTCTTTAGGAGGGTAAATCCTAGAAATTCAGGACCAGTCCATGTGATTGAGGTACTAAATATTTAGTTAACACAAACTTGCTTGCTTCATTCCCATCACTTGTTATCAGGTCAGTTGGCTTCTCATCACAGGCCAGACTGGAAGTATGGAGTTTTGGAACTGGTATTTGTAGGATGTGGTTGCATTAGTTTTGGTGAAGTGGAGAGGGAATGAGGATGGGGTTCAAGGGAACAGCTGTGCTTGGCATGTTGAGAGTAAGAACTCACCTGGAGTCATTGAAGTTGTACCACTCTCCAGACTGTGGGTGCTTGCAGTAAGCAGTGTAGTGACCACCCATGGTGGTGCCCGAGTGATTGGACACAGCATAGAGATTGTAAACTGCATGAACTGTGAGGGGAAAGATTGAAAGACAAAGTAGTTTTATCCAACCGTTCCATAGCAATTGATCCAATTTAACTAGTAACGATAGAAAGAATATCTGAATATTCCATGACGAAACACTGACAGGAATATAACTCTCAAAGCCAGCTTAATCCTTTCCTTTCATGTTCTTGATTAAATTTTTATCCTTTTTCCATCCACACAGATTGGATTGAGAAACTGCTGAATTTAATCCATTTCACCTCTATTTCCAACTTTTCATTCTCCTTTCATCCACTGAACTCCAAAATAGGATGTGTCCATTTAAAGGGACAGGATAAAATCAGCAATGTTGGTAGGTATACTAGAGAATCAAGAGTAATAATCACCATGCTGCCGACTCCTAACTTGATGCAAGTGTCTGAGCAATTGGATTATGACATTATCCTACCACTGGAGGTGGCCAATACCACAGTGGCACATCTAGGCCATGCGGTGACATGTCAATAGAGCCCCATGATGACAATTCAGAATCAAGAAGTAACAAAGCAGTGCAAAGAGCAATGATTTAACACACTGTACGCAACTCACCACTGCTGTCAGAACTGAACTCTCGAAGGTCAAGGTCCTTCAGGGGAAAATTTACAAAGGTAGAAAGTTTACTAGTACGGACCCGTGCCTCAGAAAATCGCTTCAAATCTAGAAGAGACATTGAGTTAAGGATCACAGATCGAAAAAAAAATAATAATCAAGTCTGGTCTTGTGATGAGAAAAATAACCAAGGAAATTGAGCAGACTGGAGCCAGGAAACCATATTACACAACAGCAAACCTTCTGGTTTTTCTGCTCAATGAGATTAACATCAATTTACCTGCTAAATAATGATCAGTGTGTGGAAGATGATAGAACATTTAGTTTCATCGCTGCTCATTGCTGGGGAAGAAAATCAGCTAGACTCCTGGATCGTGACACTAGTCCATGATAACACCTTCTGGGTGACAGTATGATTAAGCTGGCATGTGGCTGAGACTGAACTCAAACATAATTGTTCTGCCCCCAATCTCAGTTAAATAATGGCCAGTTGTTGAGATACCAAAGACTACTCCGCACCCTAACTACTGCACTCACAGATAATCAGTACCCAGGGCTACTGACTTTTATGATCCTTGGGCTGCTAAATGCCACTGGGTTGACATCAGGATTGGTTCAGTGTGGACTGGAAATGAACTGGGGCCTATAGGATTATTCCAATTCAAAGTCAGTCAGACCCCACATTCTGTTTCACTTTTCAGTATCTAACATGTTAAATGAACTCCCACTTATGAAACACCATGTAGAGAACTTTTCAACCAGAATACAAAAATAATATTACAGAAAACTATTGATCAGAAGGATACGAAGCACTAGGATCTTTGGAAATTTCTGGATTGTGAATTTCTTAGTACATTTTCTTCGGACTTTGCATCTGTAACAGGTCTGGAACACAGAGGCACTAGAGTTAGAACCAGGAAGCTAAGAGAAGGCACATACTATAATTCACTCAAAACAAAGTAGGACACTCACAAGTCTATATGGATCTACAAAACATTTAGGTAGGTCATTCCACTCCTCCATTCAATTAGACTATGTTATATAAGATCATCCATTTTTGCCCATGCTTACTGTTAATCTTGTTCAACCGTTTGTGTCTTAAAAATACCTAGTGTCCCTCACATCCATAGTTTGAAAATTTGTTTGCTGCTTTCACTTTTGAATGACCTAGTTTTAACATTAAGGAACTTTTTCTCCCCATTGTTCTGTGCTCTCCACCAGAGAGATACCTTCTATCTACATGATCTACTCTTTCTGCGGTTTTAAAAACGTTGATCGTATCATCACTTAATTGTACATATTGAGGGCATGATAAGCTGATCTACAAATGAACCCTCTGAGGCTGTGTAAGATTAAATCGAGTTATCAGATCCGTCAGAGAGGCAACTGGGCAGGGCAGTCATGTTTGGTCATTGTTCCATGACTCATGCTGGCGAGGGCAAGAAGGATTTGTACTGATGTGATGATGCCCTCTGGGTAGAACTGCCATTTGCACGCCGCATTTATTTCAATAATGGGCAGATGGTGACACCCTTACCCCAGGAGCAAATCAATCATCAATCAGAAGGTACAGGAACCTGAAGACTGCAACGACCAGGTTCAGGAATAGCTACTTCCCCACAGCCATCAGGCTATTAAACTTGGCTCGGACAAAACTCTGAACATTAATAGCCCATTATCTGTTTATTTGCACTTTATCAGTTTATTTATTCATGTGTGTATATATTTATATAATGGTATATGGACACACTGATCTGTTCTGTAGTCATGCCTACTATGTTCTGTTGTGCTGAAGCAAAGCAAGAATTTCATTGTCCTATCAGGGACACATGACAATAAACTCTCTTGAATCTCGAATCTCAAATCATCTCGGTAAAGAAGGGAAGGAAATTTGGTTGACGAATATTAAGCACTAATTGAACATAAAATATGTTAACCCCCACATTCCAAATTTCTAATATTCCTTGCCAGCAAAGCATTGTTAGTTCCTATTAAATTGATTTTGCCATGCATCATTTATAGCATGGTTTTTTTACCTCTATTTTCTTTTGATTGAATAAATAGTTTTAGAAAATAAGGTGGAAACAAGGAACTGCAGATGTTGGTTTACAAAAAAAAACATAAAGTGCTGGTGTAACTCAGCAGGTCAGGCAGCATCTCTGGAGAATGTAGGTAGGTGACATTTCAGATTCAGTCTGAAGAAGTGTCTCGACCCAAAACGTCACCTTTCATGTTCTCCAGACATGTTGCCTGACCCACTGAGTTACTCCAGCACTTTGTGTCCTTTTTAGAAATTTTGTTTTTTTGATTTAATCTTTAAAACATTTTAACCACTAAAATGTAGTTTCTCAAGACCAGAGGCTCAGGTGTAATTGAACACTGGCAGATATTTGAGGTGAAAAAATGTTGGAAACAAATTATTTCTTGCTTTGAAATTTGAGATGATATAATTATAGTAAAGGAAATAACATGAATCAACATAATTATTTATAATAGGGAAATGATATCTGATGTTCAATAGAGCTCTTGAGAATGTAACACATACGATACACAAGGAACAATCAATGAATAAAAGAGTTATTTCAGGTTGGCATGTTGCTACAAGTGGGTTACCTCAAGGAATAGAGTTTGGGCCTTTTAGTTACAATTTATAATCTTGATAATATAGGGTCAAAATCTAATATATTCAAGTCTGCTGTTGATGGAATGCGTTTGGGAAACTAAACTGAATGACTTTCACGGAAAATTACTTGGAAAACATAGTAAATGACATAAAAGATGCTGACAGGTTAGGTGACCTGTTAACCCTCACATGCATTGATGGAACTCCAAGTAATCAAAGCATCAAGGATCAACTTACTGGCTTTTCATCTCCATCCAGAACATCCTCTTTGGTGAACAGTCGTATACAATCCATCAGTGAAACTTCTCCATAGCTTTTCTGCAAAACCATCAACAGCTGGAATTAATAAGTAACTCAGAACATGTTTTATAAAATACTGATAATGATAAAATATCAGTAGAAATGCTACAATGTAATTTTATGTAATCACCAAAAATAGGCTGCTAATAGTCATGAGAACCCTTAACTCAGTTTCCTACTTTTCCAGCTTCTACCCCTAACTCCAATCTGTCTAAAGAATGGATCTGCCCAAAACATTGTCTGTCCATTCACTCCACAGATGCTGCCTGACTCGCTCAATACGTCCAGTACTTTGTGTTTGTCTCAAGCTTCCAGTATCTGCAGTTGATGGTGTCTCCCTATGCCCCCACTGTTGTCAGATTCTATCTGAACATCAGCAAAATGATGGAGGGCGCACACTCCTGCTGTTGCCAGATGATGTAACCTTTTCTGTATCCCTGCTTTCCCGAGTGCAAGAATGACACTTTTGGAAGCCTGAATTTAAACCTGATGCAATCAAATTCTGTAAAAAATCTCTGTAACTTTGGGGAAGGTTTAAACATGTAGAAAAATAGTACTGGGGTAAATACAGGAGACAAGAGAATTTTACTTCTTGCCATGAATCGGTGGCCTGGAATTGAACTGTACTTTCTCACCTTTGAGATGGGTAGTGACAGGTCCCAGAAGGGGTCAAAGACTGTGGAACAGTAGCCGCACTCACTGCAGGTTAGAGAGCTTTTTAATTGGCCCACAAAATGATCTGAAAAAAAGGAATTCGGAAAATTAGATGGAATTTAATTTAGATAAATGTGAGGCGTTTCATTTTGCTAACACAAATCATTGCTAGACTTACACAGGAAATGATAGGGCCCTGGAGAATATTGTGGAACAGAGACACCTAGAGATACAGGTACATAGTTCTTTGAAAGTGGCAACACAGATGGATAGGGAGGTGAAGGACGTATTTACCATGCATTTCTTCATCGGTCAGGGTACCAAGTACAGGAGTGGGGATTTAATGGTACAAGGCAATAGTAACACCACCTTTGGAGTACTGTGTACAGTTTTGGCCACCCTGCTATTGGAAGATGACAATAAACTGGAAAAGGTACAAAAAACTTTACAATGATGTTACAATGACTGGAGGGCGTGAATTATAAGGAAATGCTGGATAGTTTAGGACATTTTGCCCTAGAGCATAGTAGGCCGAGTACTGACCTTATGGAGGTACATAAAATCATGAAAGACATACAGTAGCTAAATTGAATAGTCACAGTCTTTTCCCCAAGGTAGGAACGATAAAAGCTATGAGGTATAGGTTTGCTGAGAGTGGAAAGATTTAAAAAGAACCCGAGGGGCACCTCTATCACACAGAGGATGGTGTGCACAGGCTGCCAGAGGAGGTTTTAAAGGTGGGTACAATTATGACATTTAAAAGACACCAGGCCAACTACATGAAAAGGTGGTTTTGGAGGAATATGGGCTAGGCTCAGGCAGATGGGATGAGCTCAGTTAGGCAACTTAGTTAGTACATACTTAGACATTTGTACTTGACGAAGTGCATATGTCAAACTAAATGTTTAACACTTACCTACAATCCGACTGTCTTCCCTGTCGAGGTATTTCTTCCACATTCTTCTACCTTTTTCATCATCACTAGAAGGGGACAGCAATGTTTAAATTAAGATACGAACAATTGAATAGTAACAATTTTCAACATAAACAACACAAAATGATGTACTTGGTGTAATCGATGTTCTGAGTTTTATATTAATTCTAGCTTTTCCTTCATTTTTGAAACATTTGTCAGATTAAACAGCCCAGACAAAATGAGACAGCGCCAATGCACGGATAGCTGTTCAAGGGAATTAGATTTGGGTGGCATCTTCATCTCGCACTACTAAATATGGGAGATTTCTCAAGCTTCACAATAACATCAGGGAAATAAGGAACAGAAGTTATTTTTAATCACCGTCTCTGTAGCTGAATGAAAACTACAATCAACAGTTTAATCCCACCATTGATGTTCATCCATCCACGGGTGAACATCAGGGACATCGAGGAAGATGACCGACTTTGGTGCCTTCCCTCACAGTGGGAAACTTTTTGATTCTGCTGTGTGCGGATGTTTTATGTTGGACTCTATTGTGTGTTGTGTCTTTATTTTATTGCATGGCTGTATGCATAAACAAATTTCAGACCTCGGTCTGACAATAAAGTGCCATTGTATCGTATTGTATTGGTTAACTGTGAAGATTGCCTAGAGGAAATTAAGAACTTGTTCACCATGTGGAGATATTCCGAGAAGAGAAAGGAAAAGTTAAGAGTAAGTTGTACCTGGGAAGGTACGGGATTGGAATGGATTGTACAACTTACTGGAAATTATTCTGGGTAATTGGAACAAATAATTGACGAGAAATACATGAGGAAGAAGTGGAAAGAAATAAAATTAGAGAAGGCAAGATAAATTAAGGTGAAGTGATCCATGTGGAGCCAAATGGTTCGTTAGAATCGAAGGAGGGAAGTGAAGCAGTAAGTTCAGGAATGGAACTCAACTGCTTGGCTCAATCCATCCACACCAGGGTTAAGGCTATTGAGTAATTTGTGAGCAGGCGATTAATAAAAAGGCATCGATCACACTTCTACTTACTTGAGATGGTCCAAGTCCTCCACTGTAGCCTTGGTCCGCACTGACACTCGGTTCACTTCATTGTGGAGTCCGTCCAGCAGGAAACGGAGAAACTCCTGTGCGTCCTGTTGACTGAGTGAGTAAAAGGATTTACAAATACAATCCGGTGACGAAGAATGGGCAAACTTGCATTTTTATAACACATTTCACAACCACCAAGACATAGAGATGATTTAACACAAGGAAGAAAATTGTGATGGCTGGTTTCAATAGTATTAGATATCATTTGGTCGTCACTTACTTGTAACCCACAAATCGTGGCGCATATTTCTGGATTTGCGTTTTGAACTCAGAAGGACTGATGGGGTCATTACTGGAGGATGACCAAAGAGCCTGGAGCAGCTTTGCAAATTCTGAAAGAGAGAACAGAGGGCAATGAGATTCAGTGGGATTATTCCGTGCAGTTTGAAGTGTACTCAAATTATTTTAGATGTTTTTGTAGAATTGTACAGAATGAGAAGCTTTGGCTCTGCAGCCCTGCACCCAAGAGTCAAGAATGTTTTATTGTCATATGTCCCGGATGGGACAATGAAATTCTTACTTGCTGCAGCACAACAGAATGTGTGAATATGTAAACATAGTTCATAACGGGGGAAGAGAAAAAAAGAAAAAGTTTAATAAATAACAAATATAGTGCAATAATAATATAGTCTTTTGCAGTTCAGAGCTCAGAGCTTATTCATTGTTGCGTTTAATAGCCTGATGGCTGTAGGGAAGAAGCTGTTCCTGAACCTGGACATTACAGTTTTCAGGCTCCTGCACGTTCTTCCTGATGGCAATGGTGAGCGGAGTGGAGTGTGTGGCCAGGATGGTGTGGGTCCTTGATGATTTTGGCTGCCTTTTTGAGGCAGCCACTCCGATAGATCCCTTCGACGGTGGGGAGGTCAAAGCCGGTGATGGACTGGGCAGTGGTCACAACTTTTTGTCATATTTTTCACTTCTGGACGTTCAAGTTGCCGTACCAGGCCACGATGCAACCAGTCAGAATGCTCTCTACCGTGCACCTGTAGCAGTTTTGGAGAATCCTCTTCGACATGCCGAATCTCCGTAATCTTCTCAGGAAGTAGAGTCGCTGATGTGCCTTATTTATAATTGCATCAGTGTGCTGGGTCCAGGAATGATCACTGGAAATATGCGGCCCAGGAATTTGAAGTTATTGACCCTCTCCACCATCGTCCCATTGATGTGAACAGGATTGTGGGTCCTCATCCTTTCCTTAACAAAGTCCACAATCAGATCCTTGGTCTTACTGATGTTGAGAGCCACGTTGTGCTGGCACCATTATACATGGCACAAAACTTTCCAATAGCTTCACTATTCTACTTTTTCCTTAGAGCCCCCAAAAAATGTATCTTTCAATTCTCCTATTCTGCCTCAAACATTCTTTCAGGCTGGGTATTTCAATGTAATTTGGTGTTTGAACAAATGAGCCATGATGGTGCCTGCAGTCCCTTTGCTTTGACTTCAATTTGTTCCCTCTTTTTATTGACTCTTCTGCCTTGGAAAGTGTTTCTCCTTATTTCTCTGGAGTGCACAGTGATCCTGTTGGTTGTAATGTTGCCTCAGTTTCAATGATCCATGTTAAATCCTGATTTCCATTGCCATCAGTGTGTGGTTTGCTCGTTCTTCCTGTTGACTACATGCTCCAGTTCCCAACCCCATATCCTGAAGACATGAAGATTGGTCATTTAAATGGCCAAAGTAAATTGTCCCTATTGTACAGATGAGTGGCAGAGGCCCGGAGAGTTGGAGGGAAGGTATGGAGCATTAATAGGCTTAGTGTAGGATTGGTGTAACTGGGTGCTTGATAGTCAGCGCATTGAAGGACCTGTTTCCATGCTATGCAACTCTAACACTGTGAGAGCATCTCTTAAATGTGAGTCACTCAATAACCTTCTCTACTCCAAGGTGAACAATCCCCATTAATTTCAAAAGACAAAAAAAAAAAGAATCAAAACTAAAACTCCTGCCAAGAGAAAAGCGATTTTTGGACAGATTGCTGATGGGATGTTTCCTGGTACTTTACCTCATTCAGGAGGAAATCAAACCTACAAACACTGATTTTACAAGAGAGGATGTAGAGGGAAGCAAACAGAACCATTCTAGGCAGATCAAAAGCAAGATGAGCCCAAAATATTAATTCTGTAAAACTATTTAATAGTTCCCTTCGTTTGTCAGTTCCTTTTGTCTCAGTACAAAACTGCCACTACAACAGTCTGGAAATGGAAGCTGATGAGCGATGACACACAACATGTGCACTGCACCACCAGGGACCTTTGAAATTTAGTGCATTTATGAAACGCCTGAGATTGAGTGTCAGCTGTCACTTTTGCAAGGCCTGTGATGCAAATCACGTTGGAACTCTTGGTGATATGCAGCTGATTTATTTTTGCCGCACATTGCTGGATGGTTTACATGTGTAAAGTGCTTGGCAGTAAAACCATTGAAATTTTGGAAGCAAATATATTTCCCGAGGTACCTCCAACGTCGACACTAATGCTGATGTATGATCAATAGGCAGCAGTTGTGATGGTAAAAATCTGGGTGCAGTATTCAAGAAACCTTGGGTGCTGGGAATGGAATTGCTACACATTTTGCAACACTTTATTTAGGTATGATGAAAAGCCTACCTGAAGCGTCGCTGAAAATCTGTCGCTGCGGGTGTGCGCGATTTTGGCGCCGTTTAGAGGGGGGCGGGTTTAAAACGCGATTTTCTCTAGGCTGTTCAAATCGAAGATGTTCAGCCTAGTTAATTATTAACGAAAAATCGCTGGAAGACCCCGTCGCAAAAGCTATTATTAGTTTTAAAGGCCTCGTATAATAGTTATAGTAGTTTAAAAATCAATCTCTAACCCCGCGACCACCAGCAACCGCAGGGTCTCATAAAGCAGTCAACTGAAGGTAGGCTGCATATTTTTACATTAAAAAGGGCTTCTTAAGATCCCTTTATACAAAGTTTAATATTGCGAGTAGCTCATTTTGGGCCCATTATATCCCGCAATATTTTTCTGGGCATTTGGTGGCACAAATCTACCGCAATGTGAACGTTCTAAACCAGCGCGTTCCACAGGGACCCACTGGAAAGCTGATTTAAAATGGGCCTTTATTTACAGCAATTGAACACTAAATTCCTTCCATTTGGCCTATAAATTAATGTAAATGAGATTTAAAAATCATGTTTTATTGTGAATTATTTGTGAATATTATTTGGACATTTAGGCTATTTAAAAATGTTAATCATTTATTAAGAAATGGATAGATGTTTAGATCTAGTAATTGAAGTCTGAAATTAGCTACAATTAGGTAACTAACTAATTATATGCTTTAATTTCAGGTCATCCAAGTAAGATTATTTTATATTTGTTTCAGAATGCTTCAATCTATGATAACTGAAAATTTCATTCAGTTCTCTTAATTTTTAAGAAAGTTATGGGCTTTTGACTGTTCACGATCACAGCTTTTTTGTTATGTCCATAGAAAATCAATAGGGAACAAGATGCTCATTTCCGAGTATGAAAATGGCCATAACTTTTTAAATACTTGAGATATGAAAGTGAATTAGGTGTCAAATTAAACTTATTTTTATGCTTTATCTGATGGGATAAATTGCAGACTTGATTTTTAAAATCTCAAAATTTTGTAACATTGCTACTTTATTGTAATTAGGGGATATAAACAGAACCTGCTGAAAATGCACAATGGGGATCAGGTGGCATCTCTGACATGAGAAGAAGAGGTTTCAGTGCAGTCTCATTACTCTAATAGGAGGTTTAGCAGGAGTGCTTACCTTCCATGAGCGCTGTGTTGGTGCGACTCCGGTTGTTGAGCTCTCGCCGGTAGTTGTTCTGAATACAATAGTCTCGCAGTTCCCGGGTGTTGCTCAGGCATTGCAAGATGGAGTTCATGAAGCACTGCAGCAAAAGTGGAGATGGAAAAAAGGAATGTTAATGACCACATACATCAGAGGCAATAAAAGGTAGAATGACTCAGAGTTATTCTGCAAACAATAACTAAGACGCTGCTATGGATCCCAAGGGCAGGACAACTTTGCACTGAGGAGCCACAGTCTGAAGAAGCGTCTCTACAGAGATGCTGCCTGTCCCGCTGACTTACTCCAGCATTTTTTGTCTCTCTTTGGTTTAAACTAGCATCTGCAGTTCCTTCATACACAGATATCAATGACTTGCTTAACTCTAAACAGCAACAGAAACAAAAGATGGGCCATAGTAACTAGGTGATAAAAATATTCAAGAGATGGAACAAGAGAGATAAATCTAAAATAACAATTCCAGGGATACTAGGTCAAACTGAAGAAGGGTCTCGACCCAAAACGTCACACATTTCTTCTTTCCAAAGATCCTGTCTGTCCCGCTGAGTTACTCCAGAATTTTGTGTCTACTGTTGGTTTAAACCAGCATCTGCAGTTCCTTCCTACACACTATTGTGTCCCCTGTCTTCCTGTTTTCCTCCTTCTTCTGGTCATCAATGCATAAATATGACTTCCTAAACTATGACACCAGCCTTTGACTGCAACAGAAGCCCTGTCCCTATCAGAACATCTTGGGTTTGAATCCCAAACAGACCCAGTGAATGGAGACCGCAGCCCCAACTCTGAGCTTCATCAGAATACTTACATCTGTCAGGATTGAGCCTGCCAAGGCCAAAGAAAAACTCTAAGGATTCAATTCATATCAGGCATGAGATTCGTTGTCATCAAATATGATAAAGGATAATTAAAGCAAGACTACCTCAGCCCCCTTCACCACCTCAGCCCCCGTCACCACCTCAGCCCCCTTCACCACCTCAAGAGGCAGCGGCAGTTTTGTCCCAAGTTATTTTCCTTCATAACAGTTCACTAATCCCCCACCTGCAAGCTTGAGCCGAGGATTTGCTTTGAAGAGCTGTGTTTAAACATAGTTTGAATGAGCAACTTCAGCTCGTTTATACAACAGAGACAAAAGCAGGTGTCTTGGGTTCAGGTGGGGCTTGTAAATCCTGTGCCACCATTTCCACAACATGGAAACAGTGAGCCAGTGTTTAATCAACAAGGGCTGTTTTGGGTTTGGTTCACAAACTGTCTTGAACTTCTACCGTCTCACCTTGTGCCATTGATAACACTGGTGAATTAATACCCAATGCCCACACAAATATTCCAAGGTGTCTTCCATTCCAGCCCTTTACAACCAAATTCATCACCCTAACGCCCCTGTCCCACTTAGGAAACCTGAACGGAAACCTCTGGAGACTTTGCGCCCCACCCAAGGTTTCCGTGCGGTTCCCGGAGGTTGCAGGTGGTTGCCGGAGGTTGCAGGTAGTGGAAACAGGTAGGGAGACTGACAAAAACCTCCGGGAACCGCACGGAAACCTTGGGTGGGGTGCAAAGTCTCCAGAGGTTTCCGTTCAGGTTTCCTAAGTGGGACAGGGGCATTAAGGGTCAGATGATAAACATATTACTGAGCACCCATAATCAGGATCAAACCCACATCTCTGGCGCTGTGAGGCAGCAACTCTACCGCTGCGCCACCATGCTGCTCAGTGTCCAGTGAATGCCGTCATTATAGTCACTTAACTAAAAGTTATTGCAGTGAAAGAGTCACTCTAATGCTGCCAATTCTCCAAGAATGGCTTGGACTTTCCAAGAATTAGCCTTTATACTGCACCCCAACTGAGCTCCCCTTCAAATCAATTAAAATAACTGCAAAACACATTCCTAAATGAGTGCCAACTTCTGGGGATTATCCAGAATCAAGTTAATCTTTTTCCAACTGAAAATAAAACTTACAGTGTTGCCCAGATTCCGAAGTCCCACAAGCCCCTGGTTGGTTTTAGAATTCTGTAAAACAAAAATCGGGAAAAAAAGATTAAATTGAAGATTTTTAATCTTCCGACAAATAATAGTCTCACAGATGGGAGTCCAATTGGGCTTTGAATTAATTAGTAGGGGAAAAACATAAGGGTGGAACAAACACCTTAAGCACAGTTGGCGTAAACAGTAATGCCAGTAATCCCAGCACTCAATGTTCTCACATCCTTGCACATAACAAAAGAAAGCCAATTAAACATGTTCTGACATGGATACTTATTAACCCGACATGAAGCTGAACGTTTAGTTTTTAATCAAAAGTTCCCTCTTTCCCTCACCTAAGCTCTTGATTACCAATTCTCCCTGGGATACAAGTACCACATGTACAGATTCTTCATGGGTTGCAACAGGTCCCACCAATCTCTGGGGTATGAGTTCCCTGGTGAGAAGGGGGTTGGTACAACGCATGAGTGGCAGGATTCATCTCGACTAAGCAACCATCAATGTCCAAATGTCTTTGAAGTCATGTCATTGTGCTTGCCTCAACCTCATCCTTTGGCATCTCGTTCCATATGTATTTCACCCTCTGTGTGAAAAAGTTGCCCCCCCCCCCCCTCCAGATTCCTATTAAATCTTTCCTCTCTCACCTTAATCGATGCCTCAAGTTCTTCATGCCCCTACTCTGGGAAAAATACCGTGTGCATGCACCCGATCCATGCCCTCGTGATTATATATACCCCTGTAAGATTATCCCTCAGTCTTCCACATTCCAGGAAGTAAATTAATTCCTCCACAACTTCTTTCCCCAACTCATTCCTTCAAGTTGTGACAACTTCTAAAATAACCTACATCTTCTCCATCTGGTAATTATTATATGCAACAAAAGAAAGGAGCCTTAGAATGGCAGTAACATAAAACAATGCCATCAATTGCTAGGCCGTAAACAATTCACATCATCATCAGGAATGTCATTGAAGTTAATTACAAACAAAAATAATTTTATCAATAAACTATTCTTACCAGATGTTTCCAAACAAGAAAAAATGACTTAGGAAATATTACAATTCATCTCATGTGTGGGGGATTCATCCAAAAAGCATTCAACTATGTACTGTGAATGTTTTTTTGTTTTAATTGATTGTAGTTTGAGCATTGGGGGGTAGATCATGTTTAATCCATCTTTACCAAGGCTGGATTAAGCATGACAACCAAGCTCTGGCAGTCACTATAATGATCTGCAAATGGCAGCTAGGTGTTAGGTATTGGAGTCACGTGTGTCGAGGAACAGTGTAAAGCTTGTCTTTGCACGCTGTCCAAAATCTAGCCATAATCACACTACCCAGTTCCCACAGCTGCTGCCCACATTCAGTGAAGAATCTTGATATAAACAAGTTAGTTAGTGGCTCACATGGATCAGTAGAAACAAGGCCCACCATAGTGTCCTTGGCATATTTTGCAATCGATAGGAGGGAGAGATAGACCAGTCATGATTGAATGGCGGAGTAGACTTGATGGGCCAAATGACATAATTCTACTCCTATCATTTATGACCTTATGACTCGTGTGTAAACCCACACCACACACCCATCCCTGTCCTCTACGTTTCTGTGACCTGGACTCCCTAAAGCTGGGACCTCAAAATATTTGAAAATACCACCATGCGGTATGATAAGCAGACCAACCTCAATGTCCTATTCCAGGTCAACCTATACCTTGAGGCTCACGTTGCACTTGGTCAGTGACTTTGGGCAGGTCATGTCATATATGGCCAACACCAGGCACATGAAACAAACCCAATCTCCATTTGGAAGGTAGACAAAAGTGCTGGAGAAACTCAGCGGGTGCGGCAGCATCTACGGAGCGAAGGAAATAGGCAACGTTTCGGGCCGAAATTCTATTTGGAAGGGATGACCACATTGTCAGAGCAAAAGATTCAAGGATGTGCTCAAAACTTGCTTGAAAGAATATGATATCCCCACTGACTCCTATGGATTTTCGGCCCCTAACTGTTCAAAGTGGAGAAGGAGCTTTGGGGATGGAATTCAGAGTCAGCATGGCCCTACATTGAGAGCACACACAACCCTTGCCTTCCCGGGCTCCCTTACAGATATCTCCCGCCTTGTGTGTGGAAGAATCTGCAGTTTCTGCACTGGTCACATTAACCACTTCAGAAACCACTGTAGCAAAGTAGAGGCAAGTCATCCTCAAACCTGAGGGACTGCCCACAAAGAACAAGCATCCAAGTACAAGACAGTGAGACCACTGATCCAGTCTGGGAGAAATACCCACACAAATCATGTGCATGAAGGAACTGCAGATGCGGATTCACCCCAAATGGTGAAGTAACTCAGCGGGTCAGGCAGCTTCTCTGAAGAAAAGGAATAGACGACGTTTCGGGGCGAGACCTTCATCAGACGGATCATACAAATTACTTTTGAAGTCCTATAATGACATTTTGTTGCTATTTTATGTGCTTTGAGAATCAACAAACATCCATTAATATTTGTTCGTTAACAAGACTGTTCCAAACTCTGGAGTGGGACAAGGGCCCATGACCCCCAGATTAAGAGGCAAGTTTATTTCACTGTGCATGTGACGAATAAATCTGACTGTGACTATGAAGAAAGAGTGAGCTGTGCTAGATGATCCACCCGTCAGTAGAGTCCGTTTACTGAAGTGCCACGCGTGATTTGAACAAGTGACAATCTGCAAGTTGTGAATTTAACCTTGCACCATTCATTCTGACCAATCAAGTTACCAAGGCTCCGAGCTGGTTTATCAATGCTGACTTTAAATTTTTGAAAAATCACGAGATATAATCAGTAATTCTAGGAATGGGGATCAATGGACTGGGAACAAAGGACCAAACAGATTTTAGAAACATAGAAATTAGGTGCAGGAGTAGGCCATTCGGCCCTTCGAGCCTGCACCGCCATTCAATATGATCATGGCTGATCATCCAATTCAGTATCCCGTACCTGCCTTCTCTCCATACCCTCTGATCCCCTTAGCCACAAGGGCCACATCTAACTCCCTCTTAAATATAGCCAATGAACTGGCCTCAACTACCCTCTGTGGCAGAGAGTTCCAGAGATTCACCATTCTCTGTGTGAAAAAAGTTTTTCTCATCTCGGTTTTAAAGGATTTCCCCCTTATCCTTAAGCTGTGACCCCTTGTCCTGGATTTTGAAATTCCTTTTACATTTGTTCTATGAATGGGGATGATTATTTCTGCTTCCCTACACTATAATTCCATGTCATGACTTTCCATGCTGCTATTTAATTCCATTAACAAAACCCTATCTAGGAAATACTAATCCTTCTGTTACTAAACTACCCGGGGAGTAACCCTGCAATTCCCCGTGCCCTCTCCAGAGTAAAATAAACTGTATAAATTGCCTGGCGTATTGACCATTCTCTGAACAAAAGGTTCTGAAATATTGCTTGACAATGTGAACATGGTGACCAAGCCCAATTCTCCCCCACACACAGAAAATACAATAGGAAACGTTTGCTTGGAGATCAGTTGCAAGGACTCTGGCCAACTAAATCCCATCTGAACCATGGCTTCAACAACACTGCTCCCACTCCAGGTATGTCCTGTTCCAAACCCAATTAACTTGGTCTCAGTTCAAACTAGCCCATTCCTGATCCAAGCCCGATGGATCCCGAGTCAGCAGGTTGGTTTCGAGCACGAGTTGACAATGTAAACACTTATGTTATTTAGACACAAAATGCTGGAGTAACTCAGCAGGTCAGGCAGCATCTCTGGAGAAAAGGAATAGACGGAGTTTCAGGTTGGAACCCTTCTTCAGACTCATGGCTGTGGTTAATGGGTCGGGGTTAAAACGTGGTCGTGGAGCCAGAGAACAGTAGGAATCACAGAGGGAGAAAGTGAGAGAGGGTGTTACAGAAAGAACTCCCTTCAAAGTAGGCATTCCAACCAGAAATGTCACCTATTCCTTTTCTCCAGAGATGCTCCAGCATTTTGTGTCTATCCTCGGTATAAACCAACATCTGCAGTGCCTTCCTACATACTATGGGTACTTGTTCATTTGTGAACCAGTCAGGACTATGAAGGTTCAGCTGAGATTTTCACTAACCTGGGACATGGAGTTTATGACAGAAACATAACTACCTCTGTGACAAGGATATCAGTTGAAGCTGATCCATGTGACTTGATTGATGTGATCCATTATCTGTGCCATATCAGTTTAAGCTTATCTATGTGCCTTCATTGGGGTAAACCCTGATCTTTGCCTCTGGCCACAGAGCACCATGTGAACAGCTGGGCAACTACCCTGCAAAATCAGATATAATGGTGTCATGTCAAACCAGAACTGTCTGGATATCTGTAGCAAGGGAAGCAAACTACTACTGCTGATAGATAGTCAGTCACCAGCAGTGAAATGATTTGGAATAAATGACCCAACAAGAAGTCAATTCCATTTTGTTTACAACACAGCGTGGATCCTGGAAATCTACATTAAAAATGAAAAAGGGTGGAGATGCACGGCCGATCACATCTATCTATGGGGAGAGGATATAGTTAATGTTTCAAGCCAAAAGGAGAAACAAAGTGTTGGACTAACTCAGTGGGCCAGGCAGCATCCCTGAAGAACATGGATAGGTAACGTTTCGGATTGGGACCCTGCTTCAGACTGATTCAGGTCAATTACCTTTTATCCAAACCAAATAATACTTACATGTATTTCCATTGGAAATAAAAACTAAAAAAAGTATCAATTTCCTTGTTTTACAATATAGTTAATAAACCAATGATAGACCTTGCATTCTAAACCTTGTGGATCAATTTGAGCTTGGAAGGTACATAATGGGGGATATAACTGAACTTTTCCAGTTAACTGTTCGATTGGTTTGCCCCAAAATCTGTTTCTGGCATGTGGTTATCTTGCAACTGGTTATTGGAACCTCTGCCCAGCATTCATGGACTGTGTGAGACCACCTGCTGAAATTCTTTACTTTTCACACAATCCGGCTTCTCCGCACATTGAGGAGTCTTTAGCATGTAATGGAAAGCCATCCGACGTAGTTTATCACAGGTTAAAACTTCACTATGACGTTCACCGACACAATAACAGACTTCCCTCAAACACTTCACATTGAAGTGTCCTTTATACTCAAATATATAGGGCTATTCATGTAGCCTATTACTAGAAGAGCCACTGACTATATGAACATACAATAAAGCAAGTCATAACAAGCATATAGTCTTCTGAGTTGAAACTTAGGTTTAAAACCCACTCCACAGCATAAAATAAAGTCTGACACTGCTGACTGAGAGTCAGAGAGCCAATATTCACAGGGCAGCTACAGAACCAGAGTTCCAGTACAGAGTATGCTTTGTGTTGGCCTTCAGATCATATGTCAAATGGTGTACCCATTTTTTCTCCAACATCAGGGTTCTACATCTAGCCTCTAATAGACACCCCTTTTCAGCTGATTTATCAATACGAGTATTTCCAGCATTCCCTTTTCTTTTAGATCTCCAGGGACTCTACCCTACATCTCAAGGTTCCAGTGTGTCCTTTTGTTTGTTTGCCCTTTCACCTATTAACCGGACAACATTGAAGCAATTGACCACCTTGTCCCCACTTTCACAACATTGTCTCTGTTCGCTCCCCACCTCTCAGCAAGTTAAAGCAAACTTTTCCTAAAACTCACTTTTCAAGTTCAATCGAAGGATTCTTTAACTTTGTTTCTCTTCCCACAGATGCTGCCTGATCTGTTGAATATTAACAGCAATTGCTGCGCTGTTTCCTTCGACCCATTGCTCTTTGAACAAATGGTCCTGCTGATCACTCTAGCTCCCCACTGTCTCTAGGTTACTATCCAGGTAACCTACACCATCAGATTTCCTGCTGTCCCTTTTTACTTTGCTCATCCCGGAAAGGTCTCTCCCTCTGATGCCAATGTGTGATGCCCTTGTTATTGTTCTTTACGCTGCACAAGAAGGGATTATCCTAAATTTGCCACCTTTATAAAGTGTCGTTTTTCCTGGTCATGAAACTCTTTTGTAAATATCCATTCCTGCCTCTGCTGGTATTTATTCTTTGTACATCTTGGTTTAGTTTATAATTGTCATGTGTACCGAGCTACAGTGAAAAGCTTTTTGTTTGCCTGCTATCCATAAGACATGATTACTATCAAGTGCACAGATAAAGGGTAAAGCATTTAATGCATGATAAAGTCCGGTAAAGATAGTCTATCGTCTCCAATTAGATAAATGGGAGTTCAAGGCCACATTCTAGCTGATGAGAGGAACATTTAGTTGGCCTGATAACAGCTGAAAATAAACTTTCCCTGAAACACTCTCCTCCCACCCTAACCAGTTTCCCTCAATCTTGAGTGTTCATTAGCTTCCCTTACATTGCATCTCTGCTATTCACTGCAACTCTTGCCCGTGGTAGCCATATCATTCATGATGAGACAAAAATATGTATTTTGTTAACTACTTAAATGCATACTGGTAAGTCATATGTAGCAGGAACAATTTAGAGGAAAAGCGCGTTGATATTTGACTGAGGTCAGCTTCTGCTTCAGTTACAAGCTCCCATGGCGACTTGACTGTTAAACAGAACCATCACATTGATTATGGTAAACCACTGGCTTGTCTCTCCCCGCAGCAGCCCAGCGAGACCAGAAGCTTGTGTCAACTGTGGGGGCGCGGCAGGGCCCAGGCGGACCCACGGGAGCTGTGATCATACACGTTTAAGAAATAACTGCAGATGCTGGAAAAATCGAAGGTAGACAAAAAATGCTGGAGAAACTCAGCGGGTGTCAGAAGGGTCTCGACCCGAAACGTCACCTATTCCTTCGCTCCATAGATGCTGCCTCGCCCGCTGTGGTTCTCCAGCATTTGTGATCAGGACACGGTTCAGATCCGGACTGACGAAGCTGATTTACCCACTGCCGCTGCACCGGGGGGGGGGGGCACACGCCGGTAACCAGGCCAAGCAGATCAGAAATAGCCACCGAGATAGTCTGAGGAGTGCGGCGCCGCTGAGAGTAGAAACACAGCTTCGATCCGTGGATAAGGTGACAGGCAACTGCAATGACGTCCCCGAGCCTTTGACACGACACCGCTGCCTCCGACTGGCACCATTACACCAACGTGACGCGCATCGGAACGGCTCTGTTATTCCCTGGTCTGTGGACTGGACCGTTTAATCTTTTATCAAGTGCACTCCGATTATTCTGCCATTAATTTCCATTCTCTCAACGATAGTCTGACCTCTGATTAAAAAAACGTCCCCAATTCTACATGTGGCTCGCGGTTTGAAGCCAAATAGAGAGAAACGCACACAGTCAAGGTGGATGAATACGAGATTAGAGGGATTCCTCACCAAAGGACTGCATTCCTCCAGCATCAGTCCCCCCCCCCCCCCCAAGAAGGGTTTCGACTCGAAACGTCGCCTATTTCCTTCGCCCCATAGATGCTGCCTTACCCGCTGAGTCTCTCCAGCATGTTTGTCTAGCAACGATAATGGAGTTGCAGGGGAGAGATCTGGTGCTTTGTAATAACACCTCAAGTATCAAACAGCAAAGAAACAGCCCCTTCGGACCATCATGTCCAGGTCGACTATCAAGCACCTGTCTACGTTAACCGCAGCCCCCAGCACCCTCTCCCCGGATATGGCACTCCCCCGCCGGGATGGGAATGTGTGGTGACACAGTGCCTCTGCCGCAGGGCAAAGCTAGACCAGTGCTGTTGGCCTTTGGAACGAATGTGCTTCCTTTGAATTGATGGGAACTGACGAAACCCAGATATGAGCTCCAAGCACTATTTCGTTATTACAAGGACAGTCGCCAAGAAATTTAAAATTATATATTTTTTTTAAACACCCTCTAGTAGTTCATTGCTCCAGGCATATTTAATTCTGTTATCAGTGATCTAAATTGGGATGACTCCAAGAAGAGCAACCAGACAACATATTTACCCAAATGCCTCCACAGGTGTTGTCACGCGTGGAGAGTACACTGGTGTGGTATGGTGAGCAGAGGTATGTTGTTCACACAAAGCATCCCTTGGGTTTCTCTGGGAACAAGATCACCAGCCATAAGTAGCCTCAGGTTTTGCTCCTAGTAATGTCAGGACATTGAATCAGTTATGTTTCCTATTTCTTATAGAAGAGGGTAAGGTACAGATTTACACACCTAATCAACCCCACAAATTATCAGTCTCAGAGGATGCTTCATATTATTATTGGATTTGCTGGTGTGCCGAATATAGAAGAGGAGGATGAAGGTGGGTCAGCTTATACCTGCAGTAGAAACGAAAATGCTGGAAACACTCAGCAAGTCAAGCAGCATCCGTGGAAAGCAAATCAGAGTTAGTCTTTCAGGTTGAAGACCATTCATCACAGCTGGAAGCTTCAGTTTTTAAATTCTGGGTTTACAATTGAGGTGTGCACTTGTCTACACTCTGAGAATCACCATAGGCTGAAATCCAAGAGTGTAAATCATATGTAGATCTGAAACCCACTAGAGTTAGTCCCTTCAGAGAGCAGGGTCATATGGCCTAAGATGGCACCCTGCATTGTAACCAGTGACCAATTATTGCAGGTTCCAAGCTCTTGGGTCTCATAGTAACCTTTATCATGCCAGGCATCATCCCTTGTTGGACACATCAGCATGGCCGCAGCTTTCTCACAGGTAGGCTAGCTGAAGGAGTGCAGGGGACTTGTAACTCACTCAAAGCTGACACAGTGGGCAGATGGTTTGAATGCATGTTTTACTTAAGGTCAGTATGGATGCATGTGAAGAAGGATGAAGGAGGAAGAGGAGGGCATCCAATTCAATGCACACACCAGCAGAATACACACAGGCTCCTAAATTCATCCACCAGATCAGAGATATTTCAGAAATGTGTACACTAACCCTGCCAAGGAATCCAGCTGTACCATCACGGGATTTGACAGCCACTGATAAGATCTGCTGATGAAATTGCTCAGTTTGTATTGAGTGTAGGGGAATGTGGAGAAACTTGACAACCAGAATACAAGTTCCACAAAAGGGTTAACATTGTTTGGAGATGCAAGAGTCTACATGTGCTGGAATCTTGAGCAAAACACAAGGTGCTGGTGGAAGCCAGTGGGCCAATTCCCTCCCCAGAAGCTGCCCGACTGACATACTGAGTTCCACCAACATTTTTGTTGAAACTATACTTCATTTCTGATATCAGATCTTTATGACAGGATTTTTTTGCCACAGAAGGCTGTGGAGGCCAAGTCAGTGGATGTTTTAAGTTGCAGAGAGAGTGAAGCAGGGGTGGATCAGACCAAGTGAGGATCTGTTACAAGGTGAGGTCAGGGCTGCTGAGATGATCCCAATGTTTTTACAGAGCCATCTGATTAATGAATTGAGTGAAGTAAGATGCGAGAAAAGGGGGGGGTATGTCAAAACTGTGAAATAGGTGACTACAGTCGACAGTGGCAATAATTTGGGTTGTCGTAGGTTCTCGTAGGTGCTGTCGCCAGGTGACATAGGTTGTCGCCTAAAAAAATCGCCTAAGTGGGACAGGCCCACAACTCCAGCTTTTTGTGTCTATCTCCGCTGGAAATGTTTAGCAGGTCAGGCAGTGTCTATGGAGAGAGAAAAACTACAAGTGCATTCATTCTAATACTTGTAACACAAAATAGTGGACAAACCTTGGATCATGGATAGAGACTATCCCAATTTGTTAATGCTGCTTGACTTTCATTAATTATTAGCAACAAGCTTGGTAATAAAAGTGGCATCACTGGCTGGCTGCCCATTGCAATTGGACATGGGCTAATCTGGACTGGGCTTCACCACTCACTCACAACATCAGCTTGACCCTTTCAAGTCAACAGATGGATGGATTCATCAGAAGCAAATAAAAAGGAAATGGACAGAGAGGGAGTTCGAAATATATTGTCCACATACATATACTGGAGATTGAATTGATAGTCAATGTCATGGGGTGATGGATAGAGATATGTCTTTACAGAGAACACGGGCTAGAGAAAGAGAGGGAGCAGAAATAAAGTCAGGAAAAAGGAATGTCGAGGAAGATAATACAAGCCCAGACACTAACATGTATTGATTTGTTTCCAGCTGCTTCTTCCCCCACTGGATCACTAAAATGTCACCTGGGACCAATTAATCAAAGTCCCAAGCTCTAAGAAACTATTAGGTTGCTCTCACAGTAATCATTGCCATATCAGGCGGCGCTCTCTTTTTGGCACAGGTCTGCCAGAGGCAGGTGCAGTGTGACGCTAAGCTGAGCATGGACAACAGAATCCAGGTCCCCTCATCACTTAGGAAATCAGACCAGGTTCAATCATTTGTTACTGCCTACAAGATCTGCAGCAACAGCAGCAAGAGCTAAACACAGATAAAGGTATCCCGTCAGTCCACATTGGGGAAGTATACATCTATCTACCAGATGCACAGACTGGCTTCATTTCTGAAAGCCACTTTCTCTCAGAATTCCCACTTGCCACCTCCTCCTCTTCTGGAGGTGGATGACGGATGATTTTCCACTGTCTTCATTGACAAGCCAACGCAGACAAAGGTGGCCGGGTTAATTATATAAGGAAAGTGCAATTGATTATGTTAAGTCAGCCGCTTGCTTCAGTGCACTGGCACTGGATATAGCACCTCGAGGGGGGGAGGGGGAGACATGTAGAAATAACTACCATTTCAAAGGGTGGTTAGATAGTGGATACATGTTTGAATTGGAAAAAACAAAACAATATCGTAGCAAGGAAGTGGAACCAGAGAACAAACAGGCATAACGGGACTAAGACCAACCTACGAGGTTACGAGGTTTTAATGTAATCCATCCCGCCTCAGAAAATGGATGCAATGGTGCTTAGAATTTCTGAAATGTCGACCAGCATTTCATAGTTCCCCAGGATAGAAATTGTGTTCAGCGCCAACTGACAGCTTCTACCTGGGGTCAGGTGTCCGTGAACTTCACCTGCCTTCCCCAAGCACCTACGACCCCACGTCTCTTTAGGGAGGCGTGACTGGGAATGGGGGGAAAACACGAGTTAAGATGAAAAGGCTCCCACACTATCACCTCCGGGTACTGACATTATCGCCGGACGTACTTTCATCCCGCAGCCGGCACCCTTCCACACTGCCCGCTATCCAGAACTCCCTTACCTTCGCCTGGTTGATGAGGAGTCCGACGAAGGTGGAGACGAGCATGGAGCCGGAGACGCTGGGACTCTTCCTGCGGATCTCCTTGCTGAAGAGGCTGAGGACCGGCTCCTCGGGCATGGTCACCGTGTAAGACTGCCGCATGCTGGGCATGACCACGACCGAATGCCGCTGCACAGGAATCGCCACCCCCGTCCTGAATCCTGGCGTCTCTCAACACTCCCCCCTGAGGTGGTTCCGAAGAGCGAGCAGCAGCCGCCCGGATCCAAGGTTATATCCAGCCGGCCTCCCACGTCAGGTGCCGATGTAGCCAGTGTGCGAGGGAGGGAGGTGGAGTTTGGCTCCAGTCCATCTGCTCTGCATGCACGCCTGGCCCCGGCGCTGCCTCTCGGAATTCAATATGATAAATCAAATACCCCAACAGCACGCAACACCGCCGAATTATTCCAGTAAACACTGCAACACCGAGAACTGAATAAAATATATTGCTTCAATTCTGTCAGGACGAGTTTAGTGACGCATGTTGCCTATACAAATTGTTGCCCGCCTCACCAATCATATCCCTCACTCCAATCGCCAGCCTTGACCGTGACCATTCACCCCAACAAGGCTCTGGCTTTACCCCTCATTCTGCACTAAACCTCCAATGTCAAACACAACACCAACAACCAATCTCACCATCAACAGTGACATTGCCATGGGGGCCACTAATTATAAGTTTGAAGAAGGGTCTGACCCGAAGCGTCTCCTATTCCTTTTCTCCAGGGATGCTGCCTGGCCCGCCGAGTTACTCCAGCATTTTGTGTCTAACTTCAGGGTAAACCAGCATCTGCGGTTCCTGCCTACACTAATTCTACTCAATGGATGTCACGACACATTGTGACCAGATGAATATTGCGGTACTAAAACGAGGCCAATCCTAATTCCAATAACTAGTGGGATCTTCCCGAATGCGGCCGATGGTCCAGTCGTATAGCACAGAAACAGGCCCTGAATAGGCTTATCATGTCGCTGCCGACCATTATACCCTATTATACCAATCCCATGTTTTGGTATTTAGATAAATGCCCTACTATTTAAGAATAAGGGGTAGGCCATTTAGGAGTGAGACGAGGAAAAACATTTTCACGCAGAGAGTTGTGAATCTGTGGAAATCTCTGCCACAGAAGACTGTGGGGGCCAATTCACTGGATGTTATCATGAGAGTTAGATACAGCTCTTAGGGTTAATGGAATCAAAGGATATGGGGAGAAAGCAGGAACAGGGTACTGATTTTGGATAATCAGCCATGATCACATTGAATGGCGGTGCTGGCACGAAGGGCCAAATGGCCTACTCCTGCACCTATTTTTGCTATGAAGTGGCGATTCAAATGCCAGTCCAGAAATTCAAATTAAAAGTTGTGCAACGTAAAAGTCAACTCTATTTCCCTCCCCTGCATTTTTGGTTTTATGTCAGCATGTGCAACGTTTATATTTGGTTCTAAATGTTTCACCATTCAGATTGCCGTTCCGGCAGTTCCACATATCTCTGGGATATCACAGATGCTGCCACATTTGTTACAAAATTACAAAATTCTTAAGGGGTTGGACAGGCTAGATGCAGGAAGATTGTTCCCGATGTTGGGGAAGTCCAGAACAAGGGGTCACAGTTTAAGGATAAGGGGTAAATCTTTTAGGACCGAGATGAGAAAATCATTTTTCACACAGAGAGTGGTGAATCTCTGGAATTCTCTGCCACAGAAGGTAGTTGAGGCCAGTTCATTGGCTATATTTAAGAGGGAGTTAGATGTGGCCCTTGTGGCTAAAGGGATCAGGGGGTATGGAGAGAAGGCAGGTACAGGATATTGAGTTGGATGATCAGCCATGATCATATTGAATGGCGGTGCAGGCTCGAAGTGTCGAATGGCCTACTCCTGCATCTATTTTCTATGTTTCTATGTCACTGCCCACCTTTGCTGAGTATCTGGCAGAGTTCAACGCTGGGTCCCATGCATGTTGGGGTTCCTCAGCACCAAGTCGGACCTTATAATGGAAACCAAAAACAACTGCAGATGTTACAAATACAAAATAAACCAGAAAATGCTGCAAATATGCAAGTCAGGCAGCATCTGTGGATACAGAAACAGAGTTAACATTTCAGGTGGAATGATGCTAAATGCTGGAGTACTTCAGCGGGTCAGGCAGCATTCCTAAAGAATATGGACAGTTAACATTTCAGGTTTTCAGCCTTTTCAGACTCGAAACGTCCCTATCCTGACCCAAAACATCACCTATCCATGTTTTCCAGGGATGCTGCCGAAACCACTGAGTTACTCTAGCACTTTGTGTCTTTCGTTGGTAAACCAGCATACGCAGTTCCTTATTTTTACTTAATAATTCGGGTGGATGTTTTTGCTCGGAAAATTTTGAAATCAGGACAGATTTACGCTGTGGATAAGGCGGACGGGTGGAGAGAACAAATGAAATGCCTGTGAGTAATGGAACAACAAAAGTGTGATGGTGCACACAGCGAGCACAGTGAAGGTTTGTTCATTGCAGCTGTTCTATCCGTAGGAAATGCAAATAGATGAATGTAAACACAGAAACACTGTGGGAACAGTGAAAGACAAAATACCACTGTTGCTGGCTATCGGGAAATAAGGTGCTGGAGATACCCAGCAGGATGGGTAGCACACCTCAAACAAGAAGAATGGACTTAATACTGCAGGTGGATGACCTTCAACAGAGCTAACAGTAGTAGTATAAACATGACAGGTTGGATGAAGGGATGTGGTTTCCCACATTATGTTGGATTTTGCTGGGCAGAAGTGCAGACAGAACGGGATAGGGAATTAAAGTGAAAGGCAACTGGAAGCTCAAGGTCACCCCTGCAGACTTCAAGGTATCTGCAAGACCATCATCCAATCTGTGTTTGGTTTCTTTAGCGCAGAGGAATCACCATTGTGAGCACACAGTTCAATACTCTAAAGTGAAGGAAGTACAAATGAATCATTGCACCACTTGAAAGAACCATTCAGATGCCCAAATGGTGGGAAAGGGCTAAAAAGGCAAGTTGTACATTTTCCACATTTCCTGCAGTTGCACGAGAAGAGGAAGGGGAGTGCGGTGGCGATGGAAAGGTGAACCAGGGATTCAAGGTAGGAATGATACCTGTAAAATGCCGATAGTGGAGGGGAAAAATGTGTCTGGTGATGGCACTGCCGTGAAGGTGATAGAAATTATGTAGATTACCGGAATAAAACACTACTTTCCTCCTTCATTTCCACCCCACATGTTTAAATTATAACTTTTCCTAGATCCGAAGGTAGGTCACTGTCCTGAACCATAAACTGTTTCTTTCTTCACGGACGCTGCCTGACATGGTGAGCATTTCCAGTGTTTTTAAGCACTTATTTCAGGCATGATGTAGGACGGGAGACGAATCATTTCAAGCAGAAGATTTGCCTATGAAATAAGCTTTCCCCCCCCCCCCCAATTCTGTTATTTCAGTTTAGGTTTCAAGTGGTTTCTAAATGGTTTAGTAGATTAGTAAAACATGTTAATTTTAATATCTTTTAACTTATTTACATCAAATTTAATGGTTTAGAAATGTTTCTGAATATCAGACACTTAAACTGAGAAAGCCTCCTAGTCTTGACCAAAGTCAAAGCTGTGTCCCCAACTTTGCCTTCTCTCCTAGCTTATTCCAGGTAATAACCAGCAACTTCGGTTTGCTCTCTGGAATGAGGGCTTGCAGGCAGTGACTGTGTCGGCAGGCTGGGTCCAGGTAGAGCCAACCGAATAGGTTACGGGACAATATCATGGGCTGGAATTCAAGCAACAAGGTCATTCTATGAAATACAAAGGAAGACGTTCATTTATTGGTGCCTCTCACAAGCTTATCAAATCTCAAAGCAGTTTGCAACCAGTGAAATGGATTCAAACTTGCCAGCTAATTCTTGTACAGCAGGATCCCATGACTAGCTTGGGGGCTACATGCTGACCCAGGTATTAGGGGAAGCTCTCTTCCCCTTTATGGAATATAGCTCATGCAATCCTTAATATGCAATGTAGAAAGCAGTCCGCATCTCAGTTTAATGTCTCATCCATAAATAAAGCCACACCCGATAGTACAGCATTCTCTTCATTCTACAGAATGAGATGCAGACTAGATAACAAGATTAGCGATAGTATTTCGATCAGGATTTGAATTTACAATATGCAGACATGGAAAATAGTTGTTTTTAAAAATTACAGCACAGACAGTAAATACCAAAAAGATGAAGATCAGTACCATATAAACAGTAAGAAAAATCTGGAATAGCTTAGCATGTTCGGCACTTAGTTCCCTGCGTTTTAAGGAGTGAGTTCTGGTAGCTGGAACTTAAAAGACAGAGCTGGCCATTTTCACAGATACTGCCTGATCATTTCTGCATGATCTGTTGTCAGTTAACAATTTCTAACATCTGCAGTATGGAGTTTTATTTGTGCACAGCACGGCCATGGTTGAGCCGCAAGAAATGCTACTTCGCCTCCAGACTCTACCAACAAATGGCCTCACACTGAAGCACCAGGTTTGGATCTTCTGTTCAGATACTAGTTCCATTGGGGAGCAAACCTAGGCTGTTGCCAATGAGTTTGTGGAACAGAGTCAAGAGTCAACTGCACTGGGATCAATGAAATTTCAACTTGCTGCAGTCTTCCAGGCACAATAAATCCAACAACACAATAAATAATTATATAATAAGTTATCAGCTATCCCAGATAAACCAGACTATGATATAGTGGCAGCCAAAGTACATAGAGCAACCTTGAGTGGTGCAAAAGTCCATAGCTGTCAGTGCTGAGATAAGGTTGTGTTTAAGTGGTGCAGGATGGTTCGAGAGCTGAATGGTTGATTAGAAGAAATTGTTATTTAACCTGGAAGTAAAGGTTCTCGGCTCCTATACCTTCTCCCCAATGGTAGTAGTGAGATAAGAGTGTGGCCAAGGTGGTGTGAGTCTTTGATGATATTAGCACTTCCTGTAGATTCCTTTGATGGCGGGGAGGTAAATATCTGCGATGTGCTGATCAATATGTACTACTTTCTGCAGCCTCCTTTCTTGAGCATTCAAAATACCAAACGAGGGTGTGATGGTTGGTTTTCCACTGCACATCTGTAGAAGTCTGCTGGAGTATTCAGCAACATGCCACATTTCTACCAAACTCTGAGTAAGCAGAGGCGTTGGTGATTTTTCTTTGTAATTTAATCGATGTACTGGGCTCAGAACAACTAATCACAGATGGATATGCCCAGGAACTTAAAGAATTTGACACTCTCCCCTGCCATTCCACCGATGACATGATACCTCAGCTATCCTTTCCTGAAGTAAACAATCAGATCCTTGTTCTTGCTAGATTGTCGTTCCAACACCACTCAACCAGATTATTGATCACCTGTAATCTAATTTAACCCACATTGCCCACTATTTGTTCAATGACGGTGATATTGTCAGCGAATTTAAAGAGGACGATTCTTGCCCTGAGTAGCAACCTATAATTGCTGCAATTGTTCATGTGTGCATGTCCCATAAAGAGAAGATCAGAGTCAACTGCAATGCCCCCTTGTGTGAAACAATGCATTGATACTTGGCATTTGAGTTTGACTACCAAGAAAGGCTTTAGGTTAGACAGTGGGTCAATTGATTTCCAGGGACAGGGAAAATCAGTGGCAAAAGAGACTGAATTATTAAACAGCAAAATAATGACTGGGATAATGGAAATAATGCTGATATTACAAATTCGACATTTAAAATTAGTCTATTTTTAAATGGAACCACATGTAATCACCCAAAATTGTCTCCTTACGCAATCAAAATTAATAATCCCTTTCTCATTACTGCTCTGATAAGTCTGACTGTCAATCATCAAAACTGTGTATGATTGGCTGGCGTTGTCTGGTTGGCCTGTTGGTGGGGGGGGGGGGAGGGGGGGCGGAAGAACTAGCAATTTAAACGAATTACCGCAAGATGCACAGGAGGAAACCATTTTGTCCATCTTGTGCGGCCATGTAAATCTATGTAAAATGCACCCAGAGATTCTTTGCTCCTTTACCCAATTTAGAGTGTGACAGTTTTGAGTGGCTAAATTACCTACTCGTGTTTCTCCAGTCAAAGAGAATTTGTAAAAATAACAGAAAGTGCTGGAAATTCTCACAGGTCAATAAACAACTGTGAAACAATATGAAAAATTAACACTTCAAGTCATGACGTTAATGAAGAACTGGAAAATATTGGATCTAAAACAAATTTCATGATAAAGAAAAAAGGCAGAGAAGGGGAAAGAACAAGAGGAATGGTCTGTGTGGGAGGGGAAGGCGGAGTATTCTTGTAGAAACAAGGAACTGCAGATGTTGATTAATAGGAGTAAAAGGACATTAAATGCCGGAGTAACTCAGTAAGTCGGGTAGCATCTCTGGAGAACATGTACAACGTGTCGGAAGAAGGGTCTGACCCAAAACATCACCTACCCATGTTCTCCAGAGATGCTACCTGACCTGCTGAGTTATTGCAGGACTTTGTGTCCTTCTTGGAGTTATTTTGCAACTAAGTTCTTGCAGATAGTTGCAGTGTGACTCGTCAAATGATTGCCTGTTTAATGATTTGTGCTGTTTCTCAATCTCTGAAGATGAAGGTGGCAGTGGCAGTTGATCTCTGGCAAGGTTGGGACACATTTCATATAAGCAGCTGAACCTTCCTTGTGCTTCAACCGAGTGACTTCCCTTCACGTAAGTTTGACAATGTGAGATATGATGCACAAACCTCGATCCATCCAAACTTAACATTCACAAACCAATAAGGAGTTGGTTTACCTGATTTACCATCTGATTTACCCATAGGTTTGAAGCGATGATACCACCTGTGCCATCCTAAAATGCACTTGAACAGATTCACAAGGACAAAAGCTGGAACCTAGAAATTATTTTGCTTGCCAATTTTGCCTTATTACCCACCATGCTTTCTAAAGCAGCTCAAAGACATCTTGTAATTAAACAAATAAGTTGGATTCAAGAATTTGAATTACATTTTCAAAATCAGCAGACAACACTAAACGGGAGTCTAATTGATAGAAAGATTCATTGCAGCAAAATATAGTAAGACTAATCTACTTACAGAATTCATTTTGTTGGAGATTTAATTTCAATATAGGCAAGTTAAGAGATGGAAAAGAATAAAGGGAGCCATGTTTTCCTTAGAAAATAAGGCTAAATTTGGCAGAGGAACTTAAAAGAAATAGTGGCCACAGATACAGTAATGGCCAAAGGTCACAGTAGATATTAATAAGGCCATGAAAATAGTAAACAAATTGATTTTGGTTCCATGAGGATAGAAATGAAAAGCAAAGACATTACACTGAATTAACAGAGAAACTTTGTTGGACCACAACTGGGATACAGGGCACAGTACTTCATTTTTTTATAATGCAAAAAAGCAATTGGAAATACTCAGAGAAATGGAGAATGTTTTTACAAAGATAATGGACGGAGAGAATGGATCTCCAAGAGGAAATACTAAAAATACAGACCTGGCTGTGATGAATGGGGTGGAGGAGAATGAAGAGAGCTCTTTAAAATGATAAAAGGATTTGAAATGTAGTTATAAAATTTTTACTTACACTTGCAAAACAATCAATAACCAGGGACCATAAATAATGAATCGTTAATAATAATTAGGTGCTTCAGGAAAATCTTTCCACATTACAAACAAGAACTCAATACTGCTTGGTGTATTTGAAAATAATGGCCAAAAAACACTTAAGGAAAAGCTAAATGCACGAGTGAAAGGGTAGAAAGTATTTGTTGTTAGGGTGAAATGACGATGGTTGAGGAGAGTTTTATGTGCCATATAAATGTCAACATGGAGCTGTAGACTTAATCGTATGAATCGATTTAATTGACAAGAAACCTTTTTAAGCGATCAATAACTAATAAACATGGGAAAGGTCAATTAATTCACCGAACAAGAATCTTTGCTGTGGAAACAAATTATTTTGTTTATTCAAACACCATGGCGATAGAGGAAAGAGAATGGGCTTGCTTTACACAGTATCTATCACAACTTGTGATTTCCCAAACGCTCTATAACCATTGAAATACTTGAACTTACTGCTTTAACACTGGAAATGTTACAGCCATTTTGCAATAAATAAGATTCCATAAACAGCAATGTGATGAGCAAAATAATCTGTTTTGATAATAATGGATAAGGAATAAATTGTGACCAGGGTATTAGTGACAGTGCATGGCATCTTGGTACAGCACTGCAATAAAAGACTGGATTTGTTGAACAACAAGTACAGTATATAAGTCAACTAAATCTGGAGAAGCTCTTTTGAAGAGGCATTGGTCCCTGTCATTCCCAATTTCCCTGCAATTTATTAATTTTTATTCTGAAAGCTACTACTGAATTAGTAACAACTCTCAAGTAACATACAGTGCCCTCCATAATGTTTGGGACAAAGACCCATAATTTATTTATTTGCTTCTGTATTGTCAGATTGTCAGATTTTAATAAAGGCCATTTTTATACATTTTGGTTTCACCATGTAAAAATTACAGCAGTGTTGAAACATAGTCCCCCCCATTTCGGGACACCACAATGTTTGGGACACGGCAATGGCATGTAAATGAAAGTAGTTATGTTTAGTATTTTGATGCATATCCTTTGCATGCAACGACTGCTTGAATTCTGCGATTTATGGACATCACCAGTTGCTGGGTGTCTTCTCTGGTGATCCTCTGCCAGGCCTGTATTGCAGCTATCTTTAGCTTATGTTTGTTTTGGGGGCTAGTCCCCTTCAGTTTTCTCTTCAGCATATAAAAGGCATGCTCAATTGGATTCAGATCAGGTGATTGACTTGGCCACTCAAGAATTGACCATTTTTTAGCTTTGAAAAACTCCTTTGTTGCTTTAGCAGTATGTTTGGGATCATTATCTTGCTGTAGAATGAACCGCTGGCCAATGAGTTTTGAAGTATTTGTTTGAACTTGAGCAGATAGGATAATAATAATAATAATTGTATCATCAATGACGATAAGTGAGCCAGTACCTTCAGCAGCCATACATGTCCAGGCCATAACATCCCCACCACCGTGTTTCACAGATGAGGTGGTATGCTTTGGAACTTGTCAGTTCCTTCTGTCCTCCATACTTTGCTCTTGCCATCACTCTGATGTAAGTTAATCTTCATCTCATCTGTCCACAAGACCTTTTTTCCATAACTGTGGTTGCTCTGTAAGTACTTCTTGGTAAACTGTAACCTGGCCATCCCATTTTTGTGGTAACCAGTGGTTTGCATCTTGCTGTGTAGCCTCTGTATTTCTGTTCATGAAGTCTTCTGTGGACAGTGGTCATTGACAAATCCATACCCGACTCTTGAAGAGTGTTTCTGATCTGTTGAATAGATGTTTGGGGGGGGGTTTCTTTATTATAGAGATAATTCTTCTGTCTTCAGCTGTGAAGGTCTTCCTTGGCTTGCCAGTTCCTTTGCAACTAGTAAGCTCACCAGTGCTCTCTTTCTTCATAATTATGTTCCAAACAGTTGATTTTGGTAAGCCTAAGGTTTGGCTGATGTCTCTAACAGTTTTATTCATGTTTCTCAGTCTCATAATGGCTTCTTTGACTTTCATTGGCACAACTTTGGTCCTCATGTTGATAAACAGCAATAAAAGTTTCCAAAGGTGATGGAAAGACTGGAGGAAAGACTAGGTGCTGAGAGCTCTCTTATACCTGCATGAAGGAGGCCATTAAACACACCTGAGCAATTACAAATACATGTGAAGTCATGTGTCCCAAACTTTATGGTGCCCTGAAATGGGGGGTCTATGTATAAACACTGCTGTAATTTCTACATGGGGAAACCAAAATGTATAAAAATGGCTTTTATTAAAATCTGACAATGTGCTCTTTAACCACATGTGATTGTTTTCTATTACAAATCTCAACTTGTGGAGTACAGAGGCAAATAAATAAATGATGGGTCTTTGTCCCAAACATTATGGAGGGCACTGTATAACAAATTATGATCCACTCCTGTGCAAAAGCAAATTTCTCATAATATTCTTTCAATTTACTTTGCTAGTAACCTTAAAGTTGTGGCCGGCTTATGAACCCTTTACCCACTTGAGCTAGATATCCTTAATTTATTTTTCTAAATCCTGCAAAACATGAAACATTATCAAATCTGCTTTCAATCCTCTCTACTCTATGAACAACACTAGTTTCTACAGCCTTTTGAAGTGGGATTTAAACACTTTACCAACAAACTCAAAGACTGAGACACCTGTAAGTATGCAGCTATTACATAAGTAAGACTGGATTTAAGTATAAAGCACACCACCACTCTTTAGAATGTCCAAAGTCCTAACTTCCATTGCAACATAAATGGGTTGGCACACTGCTGACCATTGAACTGGCAAACTATCATACAAAGGGAAATTTTATAATTAAGCCCATAAAGAAATAAAACAATTTGCTGAGAGAGAGAAATTTAGCAGCTGAGCCCTGGAGGTGAAATTCCTCTCTGCCAGGTGATTGCTTCAGGGTCTGTTGCTCTTGAGCCGGAACAGAGTTAAATATCTGACACTGGCTTGGAGGGCATTCGCCTTGTGAGCACCACCACTCCACCACAAAAGCCTCCAAGATCCATACCCAGGATCCGATGACGTACCTGACCAGGTCTGCGGCAGTGGCAAGGCTCTGGGTGCTCTCTGAGTAGTGAATGGTTGTTTAGCAAAGCCAGCCTGTAATTCAGCAGACAGTATTCCCACCTCCGAGTCAGAAGATCCGGAGTTCGTATACTCCTCCGTAGAGTCCTGTTGAGTGGAGACTGAACTTCCAGCTTGCAATTCCTCGTTGACATCTTCAAGCCCACTGGGTGTGCGAGTGGATGAACTTCCCTGCTCACCCATCCCACCACCCCCATCATGTGAATTGTAGGAGGCCATAAAGCCCTCCCTCTACATCATACTGCTTTGCAAGGCAAACACATGAAGGGACTAAATGACAGCCCTGGCCATAAGGACATTAACTACAGGCAACAACAGGCTTAGGTTTAACCTAGGAAGACAGTAAAGTGGCTGCACAATAATTGTTTTTTAACCCTGTAACCCAACGGTACTGATCTATCTATTAACATCCAGTATCCCATAGAACAAACTTTACTTGATCCATTGCAAGAGATTCTATTTTGTGCAATTTATCTTTCCCTTGTGAATTATGTTCCTCTTTACCAAAACAATTATTAATGATTTAAATATGTTATTTCTAGCATTTAACTGTGATATCTTTGGATGAAGGAAAGGAGGAGAAGAGTTAGAAGACAGTGAATCATTGTTGCTGAAACAATCAACCAGAGTTCAAGACAGCAGAATAAGAAGCAAGAGTTCGGTGGAATTACATTTGCAGATCCAGCACTGGGGTTGGGCGCACTTTCATTGCCTTTAATACCATGAATTCAATTCTTAATAATAGGCAGTCGCACATGTATGATTGTGTAGGAAAGAACTGCAGATGCTGGTTCAAATTGAAGATAGACACAAAATCCTAGAGTAACTCAGCGGGACAGGCGGCATCTCTGGAGAGAAGGAATCGGTGACATTTTGGATTGAAACCCATCTTTACACGTGTGTCAGATTGTCAGGTGTCAGGAGCTGAAAGGGTTAACCAGAAGAGCTTCTGTTCTTATCTCTTGAAAGTTTTGAGGTCAACGATCTTGTATGTTATTTTGCAGAATGTTCCAGCTGATGCCAAGCAAAGCCAATGTCTGATTAGTTGAATAACTGGTAGAACACATTCTGAACATATTTTTGTTAAATGCCTTTGTTTAAATGATGCTCTTGGAAAACAATAAAACACAGACAGTCACGTCCATGTGGCAGGGAAGCAAGCTGACTTTACGAGTTGCAGTGGCATATTATGCTAAATTACATTTTTAAGACTGGCAGATTCATCCATCCCTGGAGAAAGTATCAATAATGATTTTAAATAAAATCAGAAAATGAGTTCTGACAAAAGGTCATCAACCCACAATATTAATGGTTTCTCTCTGCACAGGTTGCTTGACTTGCTGTCATTTCCAGCACTGTCTTTTACTTCTAATTTGCCGACTCTACATTGTTTTACCTTTTTTTTAATATAATGACGTGATTGCTTGTTCCATTGTCTAACAAAGACTAGTTGCATCGTTCCCTGCAACATGCAAACTCCACTCCTTCTTACCCATATGGCTGAGGCAGAAGATTCGGACTCATACTTCAAGAACACCAGCCTACTATTGAGGCTGTCATTCTGAACCGAGATATTACTTGAAGTTCACTCTTTTGAATTAGATTTTAAATCAAGGTCATCAAATGGATGGAAAATATCCCTTGGCACATTCAATGAGAAATGGGTAATTCTCCTTGTATCCAAGTTACTATCTATGCCTCCTCTAGTATCTATCATTAGAGTAATTTATGACGTTATTTTTACTAAGAACTTGCTCTGTATACATTGGCTGCTTGGTTTCTCGCATTATAACCAAAACACAAAATGCTGAAGAAGAGTCCAGACCCGAAACATCGCCTGACCATTCTCTCCAAAGATGCCACCTGACCCACTTTGTGTTTTGCTCAAGAATGAAGCATTCTTTGTCTCTCCATTTTGTATTGTAACATTGACTACATTTCAATTACTTTCTTGGCTGAATAGGTGACATACTAACGAAATGCCAGTTTTTTCCTCAAGGAATCTCTGGTTACCTGCACTCAGATGATACACTGGTTCCTCCTCCCGTATAATATCGAACAGAGGGAGTACAAGTTTGATAATGCTCTCGCGGTTGCTGCTCTGAGCAGTCCTTGGTTTGATGACACTCCCATTATGGTGTAAGGTGGGCATTTCTTAGATTGTGACCTGGTATCAATTTCACAGTGCCAACACAAAACACAGGGAAATGGTTTAAAAATCCACCAACTGCAATCTCATGATGAGAGAAAGGCCAAATCAGCTAAATTCTGATAATTAACAAATTGCCAAAAAATGTCATTTACCTTCATTGTTAGTCGAGTTTGTATTATGTTTTGGGGAGCATCTTGAAAAATAAGATTCTCAGGATATTGGGACTGTTGGCAAGACTGACATTTATTCCTTGATATAACCGGTAGTTATAACAAGAGCAAAGAGCAATTAAGCGATAACAGTTTGAATGTGGGGTCGGAGTCACAAAGGGCTGCCTATGAAGGAGGATAGGTTTCCTTCAGTTGGGATGTAACAAGAATGCGGCAGTTTCAAGGTCACTTTTAATTTTACCATTTTATTTCCAAGCAGGGTTTGAACTTGGCTTTGTGGATTACAGACGGTCCAGTAATGTCCCGTTCCGGGTAGACTGAGCCGCCTCCAAAGGCGACAGATCCACCTCCCGCATTGCCACTGCCGTCAGAGTTTCCAATAGCAACAGCAAGGAAACGACGACATTAGACGGCAGAGCGTCGCTGATTGTTGTCCTGCGTCGCCCACTGTCAAAGCGCTTTGCTGCACCCGGCGGCGCAGATCATTAAAAACCTCAGAGAGGGGGCGAGGGTGGGTAGGAGCGGCGGGGGGACACGCGGGATAAGGGAGTGGGAGAAAGGAGACGACACACATGCAGGTGGGGGGAGAAGATTGATGGGGAAAGGAGAATGGTGGGGAAAGGAGAATGAGGGCGAAGAGGCAAGGCAGGCAGGGGATGCAAGAGGCCAAGAAACGAGATTGTGAAACGGGGAGAAGGCGAGAGAGGGTCGGGGACTGTGACCACAAGCCTGTTCCCCAGTTCCACCGCCGAGATGGGCTTGAATGTACATTGGAAAGACTGGCTGCAAAGTCACGGTCAAACAGAATGATACTAAAGGGAAAAAGAAAATAATGAAAATTCCACACTCATGTAAGAGTGCACCGTGCTGACGCCAGCACCGACACTAATGCAAACAATCCGGATTTTAATTTAAATTTAAATGCACACTGTGTATCTTGTAACACGTCACACAGTAACCCTCAAGACGCTGCGCGTGTGGGGAGAGAGAGACAGAGAGTGCGATAAGGTGATTAAAGCACCATTTATAGGATGATTAAATTTAGGTGCATCAGATTTACAACATCTAATTATATATATAATCTTATGCAACACACAGCCCTCATTTGGCCTGGGTTAAACTCTACTTGAGTCTTCGATTTTAATCCTATCAACACAGCTTTCTCCCAAATGCCCCTCTTCCCCTCCACTCTAAACACAGGTTGTAAACTAGGATAATTTTTCTTTACATTTGCTCCACAGTGCTAGTAGAAACGAAGAGATTATAATCGCTCAACATAGGGTCACGGATCATTCTTATCTGGGTCAGTCCTTGGTTACAAAATAGCGGCCAGTGTTATTACAGGGGGTAAACATAAATTAGCTAGGAAACAATATTTTTGTGAAAATAATACAACTATTAGATTACATAGTTATAGTGAGGCCAGGATCAATAATGAGAATTTCAATCATTAAAAAATCTCAAACTAAAAATCTGTTAACAGAATAAAGACCACAAGGCTATTATATTGTCTTAAAAGTTGAAACCACTAATTAATACATGCATATTATTTAGAATATCTAAAGTTAGATTATAACGTTAAGAATATCTAAAGTTCACAGATCAGAGAAAATGCGTTATGTGTATTGGGCAACACAGGCAAAATATCTAGCAAGGCAGTTACAGCTTGCACTATGAGCATGGTCTTAGGTGCCTAAAAATAAATCATACTCTGAAATGCATAAGCCCAGTGTTACATAGATCCAGAATTAGAATCACAGAAAGATTACACCAGGGGAGGGCACTTGGTCCAATATGCCAATACCGGTCGGGAATGAAGCACCCAGACTGATCCCGGCTTCCAGCACTTCATCCTCAGCTCTGCAGGTCACAGATCACGGATTCGATCATAGAGCATAGAAGCCAGCCTTTCAGCCCACTGAAACCATGCCTTGGATATAACTCTTAGGGCAAACGGAATCAAGGGATATGGGGAGAAAGAAGGAACAGGGTACTGATTTTGGACGATCAGACATGATCATATTGAATGGCGGTGCTGGCTCAAAGGGCCGGATGGCCTACTCCTGCACCTATTTTCTATGTTTCACCCATTCTTGTACCAATGCCAGTTATCAGCACGTGGTCCATTACTTGCTATGTGTTGCAGATTCAAGTGTTTGTGTAGATACTTCTTCAATGTTGCAATAGCATGTGCCTCTACCGCCATCTCATGTGGTGCGTTCCAGAGTCTTGCTACCGCTTGGGTGAAAAAGATCTACCACAGATCCCCACTGAACCTCTGATCACTTGCCGTACACCTACTGTATGTCCTTTCATTTTAAATACCTCATATTGAATGTCTTATTTGCTTTTACCATACTGTCAGCCAGTAAGTTCCAAATACCTATCACCCTCTAGATGGCAAAACATTTACATTTCCCTTGCAATTCTTCTATCAATTGCTGTTAATTAATTCTCCCCAGGCCTTTAACCCCTTAGTCAAGCAAAATAGATTCCTCTTATTTATTCTGTCTTAAGTCCGCAATTTTATACAGATCAATTAGGTCTCGGCAGTCTCCTTTATCACCTCTCATAAAAAACCCTGCCTACACGACCCAAAAATCCTACCCAATCTTTCTTCATGGCTCAACATTTTCAGCCTGGGCAACATTCTTGCAAATCTCCTCTTTACTCTGTATGGTACAATCACATCTTTCCTGGAAATACTCCAGAATTATATTTCCATCAAGCATTAAATATAATTTAAGTTTAAGCACCCTGTCCTTTTATTTTATGCCTTTGCTAATAACAGATAGGATTACATACACCTTCTTAACCAGCTTACCTACCAGTCTTGCTAGTATCAACAATAAACACTCCTGTCCCACTCGCTCCCCTCCTATTAACTGTAAATTCCAATACCTTACTGCATCATGTTTCTCTGCACTAAATTCCATTTGCTATTATTCTGTCCAGCTGACCCAACTGTCTACATCCTTGAGCCAAATTATTTGACGGAATCAGACAAAGTTCTTACAGCTAAAAAGATCAAGGGATATGGGAGGAAAGCAGGAACAAGGTATGTGATTTAAAGATTAGCCCTGACCATCTTGAATGGCCTACTCGTGCTCCTATTGTTTCAACTATGAAGTTGAAAGCTTTCCTCTTCCCGATCAATCATGTGGCCCGTTTCAAGTCTTGTGGAAGCCAGAGCTTCCCAGTCACAAAACACCTCTCAATCATTATTCTCTGCTTTAGGTCACTGAGCCAATTTTCCATCCAACTTGCCATTTTCTTATGAATCTGTAGTTATCTTACTTTTTTGAAGGTCTGTCATGCAGAACCATGTAGAAAGCTTTACTAAAGTCCATCTGGACTAATGAAATAGTGGTCTTTACCTCAGGGGGGTTTAAATATAAAGAGGTCTACTTTAATTGTAGGGAAGCCTTGGTCAAATCACATCTAGTGAATCCGTTTTCTCAGTCCAGCCAAGGGGTTGTAAACCTCAAGTTAGAGGCACCCATTCAGAAATGAAATCAGCAAACACAAAGGATAATGAAACTCCACAATTCTCTTACTCAAAAGACAATGGATGCTGGATTTCAACTGAATCTCAAATACCAGTGATTTCTGTTAGATAAAGTTGTTAACAAATGTGGATCAAAGGTAGAGACGAAGAAACAAGGAACTGCAGATGTTGTTGAGGCACAGAACTAACCGTATTATATCACAGTAAGTGAGATCTTGCTTTGCATAAATTACCCTCTTGATTCTCTTGCATTAGAACAGTGACAACAGTTTTTAAATATTTCATTGGTTGTAGTGTTTTTCTTTCCTTCATTGATGGAGAGTGTTTCCAGATGCATGAGTTTTAGTACAAGATTCAAAGAGCATGGAGCAACATCATGAATGTCACCTTGCAAAGTACCCAAACGGGGACTGGAGAGGGTAAAAAATTTTGTACACAAGAACAGTAAAAGAAATCGGCTACATTGCAAGCATTCTTTCCACTTAGTACATTGACTGCACAGCCAGTTACTTAAAAGAAAAAGAAAAAAAAAAAAAATTCTTAGCTTGCAACAGTTCAATTCTGCTTAAAATAAAACCCTTAGAGCTATACTGATAAGCAAGTTCTAGATACTGCGGAAATCAGATTATTATTTGTTGCATTCCTCATCTCTAAACGTAACCTCTTGGGTCAACTTTGATTTGCTTTTGATCGGATGATGTGTTAAATAAGTGGTTTACGTCAGTCGTGGTGAGCCGAGGTAATTAGTGCAGCAACTCAGGAGCAGGTGACTGATTACAGTAATGATTCATAGACGCACAGGATCAAGTGCTTTGCAAAAGGAACATCCGAACAGAGGGCAACCTGCAGGGAACAAACCTGGTACAGATGCAATATGTGTGTGTGTGTGTGTGCCTGAAGTGGAGGGGGTGGGGGGGTGAGGTAGGGAATGTTTTTTCAGAAAAATTGAAAGGCAAGAGAAGGTTAGGTACATAAGGTTATAGTAGAGGGACTTGGTGGGGTGTAAGAAAGCAAGAAAGAGACGGAGCAAAAGGTGGGAGGAGACTGGAGATATGGGGGAAGGGAGAATGGAAAAGGGGGAAGTGTGGTTGAGAAAGCCTGCATGACAGGAAGGAGAATAAGTAGATGGGCAAAGAAGTTGAAAAGGTACGGGGATTGCTAGGGATTGGGGAGGGGAGGGTCGAAGGGAGTGTAACGGTGGAAGATAGAATTGAGAGATAATGCAACATTGAATAAGAAAGCCAGTGTGAATTCTTTGTACTCAGACCTCCCAACCTATCTATGCCTCTCATAATTTTATATACTTCCACCAAGTCTCCCCTCAATCTCCAATGTTCCAGAGAAAACAATGTATGTCTATCCCACCATTCCCTGTTGCTGAAAACCCCCAATCCAGACAGCATGCTGGTAAACCTCCTCTGCACCTTCTCCAAATCCTCCACATCTTTTGTGTAATGGCCGACCAGAACTACACGCAATACTCTAAACATGGCCTAACCAGAGATCTATAGAGCTGCATCATCTCTTCTTGACTATTATATTTAATGCCCCAAGCAATGAAGGCAAGCATTCTCTACACCTTCGTTACCACTCTATCTACTTGTGCTGCCTCCTGCAGTGAGCAGTGGACTCCAAGATCTCTCTGCACATCAATGCTGTTAAGGGTCTTGCCATTCTCTCCCTTGACATTCAACCTCCCAAAGTGCAACACCTTACACTTGCTCGGGGTGAACTACATCTGCCACTTCTACACCTGATCTACATTCTGCTGTATCTTCTGACAGCATTCCTCATGGTCAGCAACTCCTCCAATATTGGTGTCATCAGCAAACTTACTCACCAACCCATCTGCAGTTGCACCAAGGTCAATTATATATCAGGAACAGCAGAGGTCCCAGCACTGATCCTTGCGGAACTCCACTATTCACTGACCTCCAGCCAGAATATCCACCTTCCACCACAACCTTCTACTTCTATGAATAAGCCAGTTCTGAATGCATACAACTAAGTCATTGTAAATATCATACATCTTAATCTTCTGGATCAGCCTACCATGAGGGACTTTATCAAAAGTCTTACTAAATTCCATGTATACAACATCCACTGTCCTCCCTTCATCAATCTCATTTGTCACCTCCTCAAAAAAAATGAATCAAGTTAGTAAGTCATGATCAGTCACCCATCGGGCTGTGACCCTTCTTCAGACTGAAAGTAGAGGGGATGGAACTGGAGGGGAAGGTACCAGGAGTCTGAAGAAGTGACCCGACCTCAAATCATCGCCCATCCTTTTTCTCCAGAGATGCTGCCTGACCCGCTGAGTAACTCCAGCACTTTGTGTCCATGTGGACCGCCGTAAGCAACATCTCCGGGCTGCGGGTTTGCGGAGCGGAGAGGCGGCGTGCGGAGAGACGGCGTGCGTAGAGGCGGCAAGGCGGCAGTGAGGAGAGCGGGCGCCGACTTTTTCATCTGGAGCCTGGGAGCGCCAAACCGGCGCGGCCTTGTCGGCTTCGGCAGCCGCGGGCTCCAACCAAGAAGCGGCCGTTCCAGGTGGCCCAGCCGCCGAAAGGACTCTCCCGACGCCGGGGCAAGACCACCCGGTGAGAACGGCCAGGGACATCGGGCCTCCGTAGAGGCAACTGCGGTGGCCCCAATAGGCCTGACTTTGGGGTGAACATGTGGTGGGGACTGGACATTGTGCCTTCCTCCACAGTGCTATCCACTGTGGGGGGATGATTTTTTTTGTCTAACTGTAGTCTTGTAGGTCTGTGTCCAAGATGGCTGCCGTGAAGGGAGAGTGGACGCTGGCACGATTTGGTTGCCGCTGCTCTCTCTTCACACTGTGTTTTTGATTTTCTGTTTTTGGATTGAATTCTGTTTTTAATTTGTGTCATTGTGATGTCTTTAATTACTTGTTTTACTCCGATTATATGTTTTTATTCCGATTACTATGTAAGGTGTCCTTGAGATTTTGTATGAAAGGCGCCCATTAAATAAAATTTATTATTATTATTATTATCTTCGATATAAACCAGCATCTGCAGTTCCTTTCTACACTCTTATTGGACTTGCCCAATAACAACTGCAATCTCCAAAACTAAACCTCTAAAAAAAGGTAGTGTTGTGGATTGATGCTGTATATATTGAAGCCAGGAGGTAGTGAAACCAGTAAAGTTCCTAAAACTCCGTTAAAGGGCTGCATGCAAAACTGACAACATGATACAAACTGGAAATTGGGACTTAGCACTAGGTTTACTAGGACAGTTACCAAATGTGGAACGCAAAGACTAGATTGTTGGGTTGTTTAAAGGGGAAATAGAAACATTGTTTGAAAGACCGCAGAATTGTGGGCAATGGGGAATTGGCCCAGAAGAGGTGAGGAGACCTGGGAGCAAATCAATCATATTGAATGGTGGGGCAGATTTGAGGGGCCATATGATCTACCCCTTGCTCCTATTTTCTTTAATTCTTACGATCAATATTTGAGGCAAAAAATTCTGCATTAAAATAGAGATGGGGGATGGAGAAAAGGGTGTTGAAGCAGGTCAGATGATCGTAATTATACGTATTTGGGCATTTGGAAAGTAAATGCCAAGGTGACTTTGAGGTAAATCACTTCTTCCTGCATTGTAACTAATGTTTAATTGCACTCCAGCCAGAATTAGTCGCTTCTGAAAAGACAGGAATAAGACTGGAAATAATTTTTAAAACAAACAGCCAGCCAAACTTAGTAGAATTCCTTGCACTTGACTGTGCTGGCACAGGTTCTAGCTGCATCCAGTAAGCCTGGTGCCTGCAGGTTGATGGCATCCTACACAGATAATAGAAGAAGGGTTTCGGCCCGAAACGTCGCCTATTTCCTTCGCTCCATAGATGCTGCTGCACCCGCTGAGTTTCCCCAGCAATTTTGTGTACCTACAGATAATAGAAAGCAGTTTTGCCAGTGAGCACAGGAAGTGGCTACTGTCCCACAGTGCCTGTGCTAATTCCTTCAAATGAGATATACAATCAGTCCCCAACCTAATTGACTGGCCCAGACATTTCGTTTTTTTAGTTTAGAGATACAGCGTGGAAACAGGCCCTTCGGCCCACTGAGTCCATGACGATCAGCAATCACCCGTACACTAGTTCTATCCTACACATTAGGGGCAGTTTTTTTAATAGAAGCCAATTAACCTTCAAACATCTTTGGAAGGCGAGAGAAAACCGGAATAGCCGGAGAAAACCGGAATAGCCGGAGAAAACCCACACAGTCACAGGGAGAATATTCAAACTCATTACAGACAGCACCCGTAGTCAGGATCAAACTCGGGTCTCTGGCTATTATTTTTGGAATGTATTCAATTCTCTTTAATAAGTTATTATTGGATCTAATTCTACTTCTAGCACAACAATCCAGGTCACAACTTGCTCCAGAAAAAAAATCTTATTCCATAGAAACGTAGAAAAATAGGAGCTGGGGTAGGCCATTCGGCCCTTCAAGCCATTCAATCTGGCTGATCATCTAAACTCAGTACCCTATTGCTGCTTTTCCCCCCATATCCCTTGATTCCTTTAGCCCTAAGAGTTTTCCCCCTCAGCATTGACAGTCTGCATTTTGATTCCTGATCCTCTTGTCAAAGGAAACAGTTTATCCTTATTTACTTAATCAAATCTATGGTTTTGGACACCTGTTAAATTTTCTCATCATAGACAAGACAAGAGACATTTATTGTCACATGTACCAATTGGTACAGTGAAAGTTGTGGACACCATACAGCCATCATCTTCTCCGAGCTGAAAAAAATGCAGCTTCTCAAATGTATCCACAACTTGAATAGTTTTGATTTAAAAAAATCATTGAACATATTTTCTTCCTTCCTCAGGTATCTCAATCCCACCAATGGATTGGAATTAGAAGGTAGCATTGCACTCAGCTCCAGTCATTCAAATACAGTCACACTCCCACAATATAAATCACTCCAGTTTCAGAACGTCGTAAGAGTAAGATTTGAAATTAAAAGATAGAATATTTATGAACATTGAAAGTTGGAATGGTAATCACAACTTGAATGAATTGTCTACAATGTATAGTACCTACTCTACAGGAGAATCCGAACAGCTGTTAAACATACTGTTTAAGCCTGGTGGGGAAGGGAAGGGAGGTTCGATGGCAGCCTAGACCAAACTAAACATATTTTGTACAAGGTATATAATTAGAACGATTTAAAACAGTGGGATAATCACAGGGTTTGACTTTGGAAATAAGGATCTCATATGACCCAGGGAACATTACATGACAAGGGAGAAAGGTACTGGCACCACTGAAGATTAAGAGCCATGCTTCATGTAACTTGTTCAGTCCTTTGTACAGAGACTATGGGTACAGTACCTTCACTACCTAGCTCATAGTACTGACTGTGCTGGGTCAGCTCCATTATATATAGCATTGACCTGTGGTTAAGCTTTGTATGGACAACCGTACTGTAAACAAACAATGCCACACACACTGCAGACTTGTACCACAGAACATAGACACAATCTCTAAGTATAGAAACTTGGAAGCACTTTCAATGGCTGCATTAATCAGTTGTTTAATACTCTCCTCCCCTTTCTCTTTACCTGAAGCCTAACTCTGGCAGAGACACACCTTGATCCCTTTCCAATATAGGCCACGCAATAAACACTTTAGATGTTCAAGATTAGATGCAGATGTTACCCTGCTATTCAGTTGTATAGGATCTCACAGCAGCTGAGCCTACTCTTGTCCCTATCTGTCATTCATGCATGGTGACTTTCACAGGGATGGAGATCAAGAAACAAATAGAAACTGGCATTTTCACATCCTTTAACCTGGGATGCACTAACCCGATTGCAAATCCTTCCCTTGCTACGTTAGGATGTTAACATTGGCTCACTGGACAACATGCTTGATTCTAAATTGGAAGAATACGAGTTGAAACTGCAGTGGTTTGACAACAGAATCCAAGTCACTGTTGCAATACTGAGAAATTACTTTTCCAACTTTAAACGGAGAGGACGTCAGATAGATGCAAAATATTTACGGTTAATTGGTTTTGTATAAATGTAAATCGTCCATAGTGTGGGTAAGCTATGGACAGCTATGGTAAGCTGTGGACAGCTTCTTCCCGGCGGCTGTCACTCTACTCAACAACGTACCTCGGTGACTGCCAATCACCCCCCCACCCCCCGGACACTTATTATCACTTATTATTATTTATTTAAATCATTTGCTATGTCGCTCTTCCAGGGAGATGCTAAATGCATTTCGTTGTCTCTGTACTGTACACTGACAATGACAATTAAAATTGAAATTGAATCTGAATCTAAGCGTACAGTGGATTGCGTACAGTTTTGGTCTCCTAATCTGAGGAAAGACATTCTTGCCATAGAGGGAGTACATATGAAGAAAGACTTGATAGACTCGGCTTGTACTCGCTAGAATTTAAAAGATTGAGGGGGGATCTTATAGAAACTTACAAAAATCTTAAGGGGTTGGACAGGCTAGATGCAGGAAAATTGTTCCCGATGTTGGGGAAGTCCAGAACAAGGAGTCACAGTTTAAGGAATAGGGGGAATTCTGGAGGGTGGTGAATCTGTGGAATTCTCTGCCACAGAAGGTAGTTGAGGACAGTTCATTGGCTATATTTAAGAGGGAGTTAGATGTGGCCCTTGTGGCTAAAGGGATCAGAGGGTATGGAGAGAAGGCAGGGATGGGATACTGAGTTGGATGATCAGCCATGATCATATTGAATGGCGGTGCAAGCTCGAAGGGCCAAATGGCCTACTCCTGCACCTATTTTCTATGTTTCTATGTAAGATAGTGTTAAGGTGCGGGAATTGCTGGTCGGTGCGGACTCGGTGGGACGAAGGGACCTGTTTTCGTGCTGCATCTCTAAACTAAACTAAAAAGAGCATGATTGAATAAAAATAATGTTCAGAGATAATTAACTGTTGGGTCACATCTACTGACCTGAAACTTAAAATAACTGTCAAAGCCCAATGCTGTTTATTCAGAGAATTGGGGTTGCTGAACAATTTGCGATGCTAACAGAATCCTCCATAATCTTTTATATGCAGCTGCTCCAGTTATGATTTCTGAAGTAATTAATACAATTCCCTCCTCCAGACGTTTGTCGTCCTGCTGCATTAACTATATCCCCCCCTCCCCATCAATGCCCCTTGCATCTGTCATCACACCTACACAAGTTATAGCAGTAAAATTAGGCCATTCGGCCAATCAAATCTACTCTGCCATTCAATCATGGCTGATCTCGGTCTCCTCATCCCATTTTTCTGCCTTCTACCCACCCTTGACACGATACAATAAGATAGAACTTTATTTCTCTCAGGAGGTTAATTCCTGTTCTAATCAAGAGTGTGTCTATCTCTGCCTTAAAAATCTCCACTGACTTGGCCTCCACAGCCCTCTGTGGCAATGAGTTCCATAGATTAACTACCCTCGAAAGAAGTTCCTCCTCACCTCTTTTCTAAAAGAGCACACTTTAATTCTTAGGCTATGCCCTCTGGTCATTCTGAGGCTATGACCTCTGCGCATCCCTCTGCAATTGGATCCTCGACTTCTTCATTCACAGACCACAGTCTGTTCGTATTGGTGGAAATGTGTCAGCCTCGATAACAATCAGCACGGGAGCACCTCAAGGCTGCGTGCTCAGCCCCCTGCTGTACTCACTCTATACTCATGACTGCGTAGCCAGTCACAGTGCGAACTCCATCATCAAGTTCGCTGATGACACCACTGTTGTGGGGCGTATCACTGATGCGGATGAGTCAGAGTATAGAACAGGGATCGAGCAACTGTCCATATGGTGCCAGCGCAATAACCTGGCCCTCAACACCAGCAAAACCAAGGAACAGATTGTGGACTTTGGAAGGAGTAGGAGGGGGAGCCACAGCCCCATTTATATCAACGGGTCGATGGTTGAAAGGGTCAAGAGCTTCAAATTCCTGGGCGTGCACATCTCTGAAGATCTTTCCTGGTCTGAGAACACTAATGCAATTATCAAGAAAGCTCATCAGCGCCTCTACTTCCTGAGAAGACTACGGAGAGTCGGTTTGTCAAGGTAGACTCTAACTTCTACAGGTGCACAGTAGAGAGCATGCTGACCGGTTGCATCGTGGCTTGGTTCGGCAATTTGAGCGCCCTGGAGAGGAAAAGACTACAAAAAGTAGTAAACACTGCCCAGTCCATCATCGGCTCTGACCTTCCTTCCATCGAGGGGATTTATCGCAGTCGCTGCCTCAAAAAGGCTGGCAGTATCATCAAAGACCCACATCATCCTGGCCACGCACTCATCTCCCTGCTACCTTCAGGTAGATGGTACAGGAGCCTGAAGACTGCAACAACCAGGTTCAGGAATAGCTACTTCCCCACAGCCATCAGGCTATTAAACCTGGCTCGGACAAAACTCTGATTATTAACAACCACTTTCTGTTATTTGCACTTTACCAGTTTATTTATTCATGTGTGTATATATTTATATCATGGTATATGGACACACTTATCTGTTTTGTAGTAATATGCCTACTATGTTCTGTGTGCTGAAGCAAAGCAAGAATTTAATTGTCCTATACAGGAACACATGACAATAAACTCACTTGAACTTGGTCCTAGACTATCCCGCAAGTGGAAACATCCTTTCCACATCCACGCTATCTATGGCTTTCACTAATCTGTAGGTGTCAATGAGGTCCCCCCTCAACCTTCCAAACTCCAGCAGGTACAGGCCCAGTGCTGTCAAAGGCTCATCATATGCTAACCAACTCCTTCCTGGATCCATACTTGTAAACCTCCTCTGGACCCTCTCCAGAGCCAGCACATTCTTCCTCGGATATGGGGGCCAAATTTGATCACTGTACTCCAAATGTGGCATGACCAGCACCTTATAGAGCCTCAGCATTTAATCTTCTCCTAGCCATGACCTAGTTATAGGACTGTTTAAGAAGGAACTGCAGATGCTGGAAAATCAAAGGTACACAAAAATGCTGGAGAAACTCAGCGGGTGCAGCAGCATCTATGGAGCGAAGGAAATAGGCAACGTTTCGGCCCGAAACGTTGCCTATTTCCTTCGCTCCATAGATGCTGCTGCACCCGCTGAGCTTCTCCAGCATTTTTGTGGTACCTAGTTATAGGAATCTGATTAACCTGGATTCATGCCCTAGGTTCCCCAGAAGCCAATGTGGCCTGGTAGTAATAATAATAATAATAATAAATTTTATTTAATGGGCGCCTTTCAGACATCTCAAGGACACCTTACATAGTAATCGGAATAAAAACATATAATCGGAATATAACAAGTAATAAAGACATCACAGAGACACAAATTAAAAACAGAATCAAAAACACAGTGTGAAGAGAGAGCAGCGGCAGCCAAAGTGCGCCAGCGTCCACTCTCACTTCACGGCAGCCATCTTGGACACAGACCTACAGGACTACAATTAGACAAAAAAAAAAAGAAGGATAATTGCTCCGCAGAGAGTGTTAAGTCATTGGGCGTACTTGAGTCAAGGTCAGAGAAAGGGGCTAAAGCCTCACCACTGTCCATTATTTCCATTACATCGTAGGGAATATGTTCTGATTGGCAAATGACAGTAAAATTCCATTCCACATGGGGCTGATTAGGGAGAAGGAAAGATTCCTGGAATTCGGTCTCGCAGGGTGCTTATACAGCGTGCCTGGTCACAGGCTACAAGAATGTTTTATACTTGCGTCAAGTATATTTCCTGCTGTCCACACTATAGAAATGTGCAGGATAGAATCTGGTCAATGGTGGAAAAAGTAATAACAAATGAATAACCTGATGGCTTGAAAATAATGGCTCATCAACGGCTTCCCAGTAAACTCTCTCAGAATTTTACTACTCTTCACTTTGTCTCAGTGTTCACTTCACCATGGGAATGTCAGTGTCAGCCGTGGTTCAGTGGGTAACATTCTTATCTAAATTAAAAGGGTTGCAAGTTCAAATTCCATTCTGGATGCTCAAGTCTATAATTGCAGCTTACACCCCATTGTAGTGTTGAGAGTGTGCTACATGGTCAGTGATGTGGCCATTTGTATGATACATTAAACTGAGACACAACATGTGCCCGAATTGATATACAAAAGCCACTATACCTTTACCAGAATGGTGTGCAGATGACTAGAATCTGTTTGGTTCAATGCCACAATCAGGAAGAACCAAGAACATCCATTAACTTAAGACCAACAAGAACTTCCAACGTTACAAAACAATATAGAACAACAAATACAAAAGAAAATCTAACACTCCACAGAAAGAAAGTAAAAGCAAGTGTAAGAGGAGTAACACAACTGGAGAATTACGTTGTGGCTCACAGTGGTTAAGAGATTACTGACGTATGCTGAGTGATGGTTGCTGCTGAGTGCAATTGATTTGGTAACACTGCTGGACTAGACCACCTCAACCTCAATTTCCTCAGAAGGCTCAAATCCTTCAATGTGTGTAAGGATATGCTGCACATGTTTTACAACACAGTGGTTGCAAGCGTTATTTTCTACGCTGTTGTCTGCTGGGGCAACAGCATTAGTGCAAAAAACAATAGGAAGCTGGTCAAACTGGTTAATCGAGCTGGCTCAGTGCTGGAGGGGAGAGTAGACTCTGGGATGGAGGTGCTTGAGAGGCGTATGAGGCACAAGGTGCAGGTCATCCTGAAAAACCCCGGGCATCCCCTCCATATAATTCTGGAGAGTCAAAAGAGCACTCGGAACAACAACCGGCTCCTCTCCCTGCCCTGTAGAACGGAGCGGTTCAGGAGATCCTTCACCCCTGCAGCCATTAGATTTTATAATTCGGACCGCTAGGCTGTAGGGGGATGCATTTTGCAATTATTAATTTTTAACTGTTAATTATTGGTCTTTTTAAGTATTTATTGCTCTCAGGTAGTGTCCACATTGTATTTTATGTATTTTCTGGCTGCGTTCGTTTTGAATCTGTGGGTTTGTTGATTGGGAGCTTCTGGACATCTGAATTTCCCTGAGGGGATCAATAAAGTATTTATTATTATTATTATTATTATTATTTCACCACAGGTAGTTCTGTGTTCCTCCCCCTCTCCTGCATCATCATCCCTCATTTGATTAGTAAGGGTGTCAAGGGTTATGGGGTGTATGTGTAAACAATGCTGTAATTTCTACACAGTGAAACCAAAATGTATAAAAATGGCCTTTATTAAAATCTGACAATGTGCACTTTAACCACATGTGATTTTTTTTCTATTACAAATCTTAAATTGTGGAGTACAGAGGCAAATAAATAAATGATGGGTCTTTGTCCCAAACATTGTGGAGGGCACTGTATCATACGATAAGTACTTCATAATTGATTAAGAACCATGGAGCTTTTACAAGCAGCTTTAAATTGATCTAATCCCAGGGAATTGCATTCCAGTTTAATTTAAAAATAAGGTATCCTCTTTTGTCTCCTAGCTTTCTTTCACCACCCAACCGTCTCCTTTGGCAAATCATGATATAACAGTGTAAAAAGAACCCATGATCCTTCATGTCATCTATGGCTTCTGAAGAACATGCCTGCCACCTCCCCTTCACTCTTTCCCCCATATCCCTCTTTCTTATCAATTCCATTTTGATGGCAGTTCATTGCAAATCATAATCTTTCTGGTTCTGTTTCTCTAACCTTCATATATCAATGCATTTTGAAGCCTGAAGTAAAGCCCTTTCGTTATGGTAATTTATTTAGTGTGTAATTCTGCGTTTAAAAAAAGTCCTTGTTGACCTACAGTGCCTGGTATCCAACTTTCTTGAAAACTCATTTCCGCTAACTCGCTCACCAATTCCTCAAAGTCTGTCCTCTTCAAATCTGGTGACCTTGCTTTGTACTATAATATTATTCATTCTATGTGCACCTTAAATCTTAGCTCGAGGAAAGCGCTCTTATATTTATTGAATCTATTCTATTATCAAAAATTAGATTCAACAACATCCCTGCACCTTCAAATCCTTATGGACAGGCTGTTTGAAGGAGACTGCTGGACATATTTTAGGAATTTTCCTATGCCTGTTCACAGTATTCTTGTTAAAGTTCAGCTTTGAGTCGGAGCTCAATCTTTCCAATTTCATTTCCTAAGATATAATGAATGTCAGGCTGTTATTCATTGATTACAGCTCAGCATTTAACACAATCATCCCCTCCAAACTGGTTACCAAACTCGCAGAACTGGGTCTCTGCGCATCCCTCTGCAACTGGATCCTCGACTTCCTCGTCCAGAGACCACAGTCTGTTCGTATTGGTGGAAATGTGTCAGCCTCGATAACAATCAGCACGGGAGCACCTCAAGGCTGCGTGCTCAGCCCCCTGCTGTACTCACTCTTTACCCATGACTGCGTAGCGAACCACAGTGCGAACTCCATCATCAAGTTCGCTGACGACACCACTATTGTGGGGCGTATCACTGATGGGGATGAGTCAGAGTACAGAAGAGAGATCGAGCAACTGTCCATATGGTGCCAGCGCAATAACCTGGCCCTCAACACCAGCAAAACCAAGGAACTGATTGTGGACTTTGGAAGGAGTAGGAGGGGGACCCACAGCACCATTTATATCAACGGGTCGATGGTTGAAAGGGTCAAGAACTTCAAATTCCTGGGCGTGCACATCTCTGAAGATCTTTCCTGGTCCGAGAACACTAACGCAATTATCAAAAAAGCTCATCAGCGCCTCTACTTCCTGAGAAGATTACGGAGAGTCGGATTGTCAAGGAAGACTTGTAACTTCTACATGTGCACAGTCGAGAGCATGCTGACCAGTTGCATCGTGGCTTGGTTCGGCAATTTGAGCGCCCTGGAGAGGAAAAGACTACAAAAAGTAGTAAACACTGCCCAGTCCATCATCGGCTCTGACCTTCCTTCCATCGAGGGGATTTATCGCAGTCGCTGCCTCAAAAAGGCTGGCAGTATCATCAAAGACCCACACCATCCTGGCCACACACTCATCTCCCTGCTACCTTCAGGTAGAGGGTACAGGAGCCTGAAGACTGCAACAACCAGGTTCAGGAATAACTACTTCCCCTCAGCCATCAGGCTATTAAACCTGGCTCGGACAAAACTCTGATTATTAACAACCACTTTCTGTTATTTGCACTTTACCATTTTATTTATTCATGTGTGTATATATTTATATCATGGTATATGGACACATTTATCTGTTTTGTAGTAAATGCCTACTATTTTCTGTGTGCTTAAGCAAAGCAAGAATTTCATTGTCCTATACAGGGACACATGACAATGAACTCATTTGAACTTGAACTGGGACACATGACAATGAACTCATTTGAACTTGAACTTGAATAATCTTGGACAGGAGTAGAAGTTTCCTTGAACACCCAGAGCTTCTTTAAAAAATCCCTGTGCTAGCTGTTTTGCAGCAACGTTTACTAGGTTACAAGGTCTTCTCGTACTAATTTACTGGGGTACAAATTCCCAGAGCAGTGTTTGCTCAATGGAGCTCTTCAGACACTGTAGCACTCCCTAATCAATGCCCACCCCCCCCCCCCCCCTCCCCCCCATCATGTTCCCTTGCCTCTGTCCGTCTGATGGGACATTGCCCCTCAATAACAAACTTAGTAGTAACAGTAAAAAGAGTAACTGTCCTTTGAAAGTACAATCCACCTTCTGAACATTCTTTCATTATTATACTGAGTATATCAGAGATGATGTGCAATGGACGATAAAGGCATCCTTGCCAGCAACACCCACCTCTTGTACATAAAGATAAAATCTAATCATGGATAGAGCTTTAATCCAAAGGTGAGAGAGTATATTAAACTGATACTAGCTGATATACTGAACATACTAACCTGAACTAATTCATATCAATCTCTCCTATTAGCCCCCCTCATCAGAATTCCGAATGGACAGAAATATTGATCAGGAGTTCATCATATATAGGAATATTCCTCACCTTCCCTCCTTTGGCAACGGCTTTTGACCCTATTAATCTGGAAAGAGGTTACTGAAACCCTGCAGGCAATGCAAAATTTGCAACTCATTCTGTGCGAGAGCAGGTTAATAAATAACAAGGAACCTTGAACTCTGAGCAGCTTCATTGAAAGAAGCACATCAAAGAATATCATATCCATTTAAAGTCAGCACAATTCCACATCAATAAACGTTTACACCCCTACTGACACTCTGCCACCTCTCACTCTTACATCCCAAAGTCTCCATTTGGCACTGGCTTCATAATGTGCTGTACATCACCTGGGGCGTGAAGGACTCTTGCTACAACCCTCCAAATGGCTATTTAATTGCCCTTCACAACACACCAGTCATTCCCCACCCAGTTCATCTAGAATGGGTTTCTTTGGACAGCACTAAATGGAGGGAATAAACAAATAAAGCAAACGAGAAAATAAACACAGGTTTTGACCCAACTATCTGCACCAGATCAGGAACTAAGGCAAAGTGGGAGATTGTTGTTGATCTGGTGCTTTGGGCTGGCACACTGACAGATTCAACCAGTAACTGGTGTGGGGATTCTGCCTCAAACCAGATGCTGATCTTGAACAATACAGGAAAGCAAGTTCAGCAGTCAATATTAGAAGCCAACCATTAAAAGAAACATATTTTAATAGTGTTTTGATAACCTCAGTGTTACAAAGAGCTTTACAACTAATGAAGTACTTTTGAACTGTAAAGTGTGAAATTGTACACAGCAAGGTTTTAGAGAGTCATAGAGTCAGAGCATGGAAACAGGCCCTTAACTAGTCCACACCAACCATCGTCCCATCTACACGAGACCCACCTCCCTGTGTTTGGCCCATATACCCTCCAAACCTGTCCTATCCATTTACCTGTCCAATTGTTTTTTAAATGTTGCAATAGTACCTGCCACAACTACCTCCTCTGGCAGCTCATTCCATATATCCACCACCCTTTGTGTGAAAAAGTTGCCCCTCAGGTTCATTTTAAATCTTTCGCTCTCACCTTAACCGATGTCCTCTGGTTCTCAATTCCCCTGCTCTGGGCATCTACCCTCTAATGATTTTGTACACCCCTAAAAGATCACCTTTCATCCTCCTGCACTCCAAGGAATAGTCCTGGTCTGCTCAACCTCTCCTTATTGCTCAGGCCCTCGAGTCCTGGTAACATCCTTGTAAATCTTCTCTGAACCCTTTCCATCTTAACAACATTTTTCCTATAACATGGTTCCCAGAACTGAACACTATACTCTAAATGCAACCTCACCAACATCTTAAATAACTGCAACATGACCTCTCAACTTCCATATTCAATACTCTGATGAAGGCCAATGTGCCGAAAGGCTTTTTGACCACCCTATCTACCTGCTGTACAAGTATTTTCTTTCAGATATTTTAGAAGAGAAACCTATTGCAAAATCTTGTTTAATTTGATTCAAGAGCAAGTCTTGATACTAACCAGTGATTATGACATGCACAAAATAACAGATATTCATAAATAATTTACAAGTTTGAATCTGAGTTTATAGTGATTATACATGGAAAAGTACAGCACAGGAATGGGTCCTTCAGCCCACAATGACTGTGCTGGACATGATGCCAAGATTAACTAATCGTATTTGCTTGCACATGATCCATATCCATCCATTGCATGTGCAGGAAAGAACTGCAGATGCTGGTTTGAATCGAAGGTAGACACAAAATGCTAGAGTAACTCAGCAGGACAGGCAGCATCTCTGGAGAGAAGAAATGGGCCTTCTTCAGTCTGAAGAAGGGTCTCGACCCGAAACATCGGCCATTCCTTCTCTCCAGAGATGCTGCCTGTCCCGCTGAGTTACTCCAGCATTTTGTGTCTCCCTCCATTCCATGTGCCTATGTAAATGCCTCTTACCAAAGAACTCTCATGCAGTATGCCATAGGCGAGCATATGTTTTCGGGTTATTCTGGAATCTGGAAAGTGCATGTGTTGGTACGCAATATCTTGATCTGTGTCTTTCATGTTCTAAGCGGAAAAGCAATCGGTTGTAAAATTCCACTCAGACCAAAACTGACTCAGTAAAGTTCCAAGATTTTTAGTGCATATTTATCACCGGCAGAAAAATTGAGGAAAATTTCCACATGGGGTGTTTCTAGTGGTGCTTCTAAAATACTGACTGTATTATGATGCAATAAACAAATTTTATCTAGTATATGATAGAAATTGAGCCCAATTATGGAGCATTGTTTGTATTGTTGTTAGGATAATGCTGCAAGAGTTCTGTACCATCAGAGGTCTGAACATGCGATCCGTAACCCAAACTCATCTGGCCCGCAGGCGGATTTTTATTCCCGCAATCATCCGGCCCGCCGAGTGACCCGATCTCGCAGATTTGTGAGAGCTTATAGAAGGCATATTTACAGCGGGCAGTAGCACCCAAAAGAAAAAAGCACATCATTGCTTGCAGAACTTTGAGACATGCTGTGGGCATATTACATGAAAGTAAACAAAAATGCTGGAGAAACTCAGCGGGTGCAGCAGCATCTATGGAGCGAAGGAAATAGGCAAACCCTTCTTCAGACTGATATAGGGTGGGGGGGCGGGGAGAAGAAAGGAGAAAGGAAGAGGAGGAGCCCGAGGGGCTGAGGGAGAGCTGAGAAGGGGAGGAGGCAGCAAGGGCTACCGGAAATTGGAGAAGTCGATGTTTATGCCGCTAGGGTGCAGACTGCCCAGGCGGAATATGAGGTGCTGCTCCTCCAATTTCCGATGGTGCTCACTCTGGCCATGGAGGAGGTCCAGGACAGAAAGGTCGGATTCGGAATGGGAGGGGGAGTTGAAGTGCTGAACCGCTGGGAGATCAGGTTGGTTAATGCGGACCAAGCGGAGGAGTTCGGCGAAATTATCGCCAAGCCTACGCTTGGTCTCACTGATGTAGATCAGCTGACATCTAGAGCAGCGGATGCAACAGATGAGGTTGGAGGAGATGCAGGTGAACCTCTGTCGCACCTGGAACGACTGCTTGGGTCCTTGAATGGAGTCGAGGGGGGAGGTAAAGGGACAAGTGTTGCATCTCTTGCGGTTGCAAGGGAAAGTGCCCGGTGAGGGGATGGTGCGGGAATGAAGGGAAGAATTGGCCAGGGAGTTACGTAGGGAGCGGTCTTTGCGGAAGGCAGACATGGGGGGAGATGGGAAGATGTGGCGAGTGGTGGGGTCACGTTTGAGGTGGCAAAAATGACGGAGGACTATTTGTTGTCTGTGACGACTAGTGGGGTGAAAGGTGAGGACTAGGGGGACTCTGCCCTTGTTATGAGTCTGGGGGAGGGGGGGGATGGGGAGAGAGAGCAGTGTTACGGGGTATTGAAGACACCCTGGTGAGAGCCTCATCTATAGTAGGGGAGGGGAACCCCCATTCCCTGAAGAATGAGGACCTTCTTAATTACATGAAAGTAAGTTCTTTCAATTCAGTCTGGAGCTGCTGAATACCACAGAGAGTAAAATAAAAATCAGGAAGCAGTCATGAACTGTGAAAGGAACAAAAGTCCCAGACAATAAGGTTTTAGAATCTTAGTTTTTTGAAAAAAGCTGACCTTTAGAGCCCCCTGTGGTCATTTTCCACCACAATTTCAACATTTACTCCACTTTTTAAAACAGCTCAAAACCATACAAATACACTCATGCAGCATAGAAGGCAATCATTGAACCTTGTAAGCCAAATATGGGCTATACAACTAGTCCCCCACCCCCTCCTTTCACATGACATGCACATTTTCAGCATCATGGAGAAAATGTGAATTGCTACAACCCATTTTTTATGTTTTTGACAAAAATGATTAAATGTTGACCGCAACAGTAACCTGGTGCTTTACACAGATAGTAACAGATTGGATGGAGCACACTGTCCATGTGTGGAATACTGTGAGCAGCTGTAGATCATGCTTGGGTCCTGACAGACACAAACAAGATGGAGGTAGTTTTGATTCTGTGATTTGTGCAGAGTCTGACCTGTTGGGGAGCTGCCAAACTTCATAAGCCTTCTAACGAAGCAGAGGCGTTGCCGTGCTTTCGTGACCATCGCTTCGATGAAGCTGGTCAGGGACAAATTGCTGGTGATATTTATTCCTAAGAACTTGAAGCCCTCGACCATCTCTACTTCGACGCCATCTACGTGCATGCAGGGTGCGTGTACTGCTTCGCTTCTAGAAGTCGATCACAATCTTCTTTGTCTTGCTGACATTGAGGGAGAGCTTGTAGTTTTGGCACCAGGTTACAAGGTTACCTCATGGTGTTACAGCCTGTGAGGTTATTTTCAAGTGTAATCACTTGTAATGTAGGAATCCCAGCTTCTCTCATCTCTCCACCTAATGTCACTGGTTACATTCTCATAAATCTCCACGGTCTCCCTGGCATCGTTCCTGACACACCCTTCCTGAAGTGTCACGCTAAAGGTAACTCACATATTTCCACTGAGGCTAATCAATTAACAGAACTCACTTGCTTTGATACTCCATACCCCTCGGACTGAAGCCTGGGATCTCAAATAACTTTTTTACAGCTTTCCAAACTTAGCAGTCAGATTCATGACTTGCAATACATGAAGATTTATCATCTGCATATCCTTGGGAGAATTCAGTAAGAGAGATAGTTAGGCATGTTCAGCCCTGTGGAAATCCAAGTAGTTTGGACATCTGAGTGACTGCCGCTCGTAACCTTTTCCCATGTTTATTTTGAAATTTTCTGGTACATTGAGTTCGATGTTTCAGTGAATAAAGAGGAGGGAACTGGGTCACAGGTTTTCACTGGAGGATCTCCAGTTGACGGCAGTCCAGTCCGACAGGACCAGGAAACCACAAGCTCACACAGTCCCATATCGTCAGGACATCAGTGAGAAAGGGCAACTCCATTCAATCAATTTCTCACTCTTTGTGCCACCAAACGCAAAGTAAAATTTAGCTGAAGGTTTTTTTTCTGATGAAATGTGGAAATATACATGGGAATATTTCCAGCGGACAGAAGATTGAGGGAACAGATGGCAATAAACAAATCAGTTAGCGAGTGGGTCTTCATGTCTAATGCTGCTGACTGATAAAGTAATGAAGCAAGTAGATTGACATCCGTAGAGATATAGTTAATGGAACAGGGCATGAAAGGGATTTTTACATATTAGCAGTATGAAAGAGCAGTATTAACATTAGCAGAGATACGGTTATAGACCAGAGCTCATGGACTTTTGTTCCTCAGAGCCTCCCTGGATTTCCTGATTGGCAGACCGCAGTTAATTAGAATTGATCATAACATTTCCTCCACCCTGATCTTCAATCCTGTTGCCTCTCAAGATTGTGCATTTAGTCCCTTGCTCAACTCATTGTAGAACCGTGGCTTTGTGGCCTAGTACAACGCCAACTTGATTTTAGTTTCCCCAATGATATCACTGTTATCAGCTGGATCAGCACCAACAATGAGACAAAGTATAGGAAAGAAATTGAGAATCCAGGGCAACAACCTAGCAGTTATTGTCAGCAAAATGAAAACATTGGTTGTTGACCTGAGGAAGCGAGGGACAACCCTGTCCTCATTAACACAGCGTCTGTGGAGTTGGTTCTAGGCATCTATATCCCCAACAACCTAACTTGTCCCTTCACGCTGATGACATAATCAAAATAATGTATTAGCGTATATACTTTCTTAGGCATCTGAGAATTTTGAGTATATCCAGGAGGATTCTATCTAACTTCTACGGATATGCTATAGAAAGTATTCTGACAGGATGCATCTCAGTCTCACCCCTTTTACAAATGTTCTGTGTTTGACCGCCTGAACCTGCAGAGAATGATGAACACAGACCCCTCCAACACAGGCTGGTCACTTCCTTTCATAGTCCATTTTCTATGTTGCCTTGCATTACGAAGGCTGGAAGTATTATCACGGATGCCTGCCACCCTGACCATTTTTGTCCATCTCTTCCTTCTTCTGGGAGAAGATACAGGATTTTGAAGGCCTAGATGTCCAAATTTCCTCACTGCTATCAGATTCCGAAAGCAATCATCTTGATCACAATTCCCCTTCCCAGAAGTGCTGCCACATACTCTTACCCTTAACTCTACCTCGTTTGGTGATTTCATTATTGTACAGTTAACACTACTCTGGATTGCATTACAATCTTGCATCATTCTACTGCGTTGCACTTGTCATTGTATTTATTGCTGTATGTATCATTACTGTATGTGTACTGTTTAATCTGAGAGCTTCATGCAAACAAGGAATTCCATTGCACCTTGGTATATATCACACTGAACAAATCTGAATTGTGGAGAGGAAGGGATTACTATGAAGAAGATGAGGAGTAACACAAGTGGGCGTTGTCAGGGCACACACGTGGGCTGAGAGGTTGCTGGTTGAACAAGTAATTTTAACATTATAGGCTTCAAGGCATGTTAGCATTGAAGAAAGCTTTAAAAAAAAAAAAAATTAACTACACTATCTCGCTGTGAAAGTAAAGTGGAAACAGAGCCACAAGACTGGAGACATTCACCAGTCTCATGTTCCTTTCTACAATATAGCGACCTCTATTGGAAACTCTGTGTGTCAATCAGCCCAACTCACCCCCTTTCCAAAAAACTAAGTGCTGGAGGAATTCAGCAGATCAAGCAGCATTTGGACACGCTAGTGGCAGGAAACATGTTCCCGATGTTGGGGGAGTCCAGAACCAGGGGCCACAGTTTAAGAATAATGAGTAAGCCATTTAGAACAGAGACGAGGAAACACTTTTTCTCACAGAGAGTGGTGAGTCTGTGGAATTCTCTGCCTCAGAGGGCGGTGGAGGCAGGTTCTCTGGATACTTTCAAGAGAGAGCTAGATAGGGCTCTTAAAAATAGCAGAGTCAGGGGATATGGGGAGAAGGCAGGAACGGGGTACTGATTGGGGATGATCAGCCCTGACATTGAATGGTGGTGCAGGCTCGAAGGGCCGAATGGCCTACTTCTGCACCTATTGTCTATTTGTGGAGGGATTCGACAGATATTGTTTCAGGTCACATCCCTTCCTCAACACTTTGTTTTTTGCTCAAGCTTCTAGCGTCTGCAGTATTTTGTGTCTCCCCAGGACCAAATCCCTATCCAAGCACAATCAAGATTGAGGGGACTTAATCTTAAAGTTAAAACTAGGCAATTTAGATTGTGATTAGGAAGTAAATCTCCACTCTTCAATTTTATCCCCTCCAAAAACATGCCATGAATATTGCGGGTTTAGATGTGAAGGGATCTCAAGGTTTATATCGATAAGAAGGGTATTAAGAAACCTGGAGCAATGTCTGAGTAAATGGAGAAACAAGGAAACAAGAATATTCTGCAGCGTGACTTTAGAGAGCTCGGAAAAATGCTGAAAAGCAGGACCTCCAGGGTTGTTATCTCCGGTTTGCTTCCAGTTCCTCGTGCTGGCGAGAGCAGGAACAGGGAGATACGGGACCTGAACGTGTGGCTGAGGAACTGGTGCACGGGGCAGGGATTTAGATTCTTAGATCACTGGGATCTGTTTTGGGGTAAGGGGGAACTGTACAAAAGGGACGGATTGCATCTTAACAGGTGTGGGACCAGCATTCTGGCAGGCAGGTTTGCCACTGCTACACGGGTGGTTTTAAACTGAATAAGGGGGGTGGGGTGTCGAATGGGCTAGTAGAGGTTGGAGTTAAAGGGAAAGGGTTTCTTAAATGTGTGAGCGTAGAGACAGAGGGGTGTAAAATGAGGGTAGAAGCAATAGGTAGCAAGGTGAAAAGTAAAAGTGGCAGGCCGGAAAATCCAGGGCAAAAATCAAAAAGGGCCACTTTTCAACAAAATTGTATAAGGGGTAAGAGTGTTGTAAAAACAAGCCTGAAGGCTTTGTGTCTCAATGCACGGAGCATTCGTAATAAGGTGGATGAGTTGAATGTGCAGATAGCTATTAATGACTATGATATAGTTGGGATCACGGAGACATGGCTCCAGGGTGACCAAGGCTGGGAGCTGAACATCCAGGGATATTCAATATTCAGGAGGGATAGAGAGAAAGGAAAAGGAGGTGGGGTAGCGTTGCTGATTAGAGAGGAGATTAACGCAATGGAAAGGAAGGACATTAGTTTGCAGGATGTGGAATTGGTATGGGTAGAGCTGCGAAACACTAAGGGGCAGAACTGGTGGGTGTTGTGTACAGGCCACCTAACAGTAGTAGTGAAGTTGGAGATGGTATCAAACAGGAAATTAGAAATGCGTGCGACAAAGGCAAAACCGTTATAATGGGTGACTTCAATCTACATATAGATTGGGTGAATCAAATTGGCAGGGGTGCTGAGGAAGAGGATTTTTTGGAATGTATGCGGGATAGTTATCTAAATCAACATGTAGAGGAACCAACGAGAGAGCAGGCTATTTTAGACTGGGTATTGAGTAATGAGGAAGGGTTAGTTAGCAGTCTTGTTGTACGTGCCCCCTTGGGCAAGAGTGACCATAATATGGTTGAGTTCTTCATTAGGATGGAGAGTGACATTGTTAATTCAGAAACAATGGTTCTGAACTTAAAGAAAGGTAACTTTGAGGGTATGAGACGTGAATTGGCCAAGATTGACTGGCAATTAATTCTAAAAGGGTTGACGGTGGATATGCAATGGAAGACATTTAAAGACTGCATGGATGAACTACAAAAATTGTTCATCCCAGTTTGGCAAAAGAATAAATCAGGGAAGGTAGTGCATCCGTGGATAACAAGGGAAATCAGGGATAGTATCAAAGCGAAGGATGATGCGTACAAATTAGCCAGAAAAAGCAGCATACCGGAGGACTGGGAGAAATTCAGAGACCAGCAGAGGAGGACAAAGGGCTTAATTAGGAAAGGAAAAATAGATTATGAAAGAAAACTGGCAGGGAACATAAAAACTGACTGCAAAAGTTTTTATAGATATGTGAAAAGAAAGAGATTAGTTAAAACAAATGTAGGTCCCTTGCAGTAAGAAACGGGTGAGTTGATCATGGGGAACAAGGATATGGCGGACCAATTGAATAACTACTTTGGTTCCGTCTTCACTAAGGAAGACATAAATAATCTGCCGGAAATAGCAGGGGACCGCGGGTCAAAGGAGTTGGAGGAATTGAGTGAAATCCAGGTTAGCCGGGAAGTGGTGTTGGGTAAATTAAATAGGATTAAAGGCCGATAAATCCCCAGGGCCAGATAGGCTGCATCCCAGAGTACTTAAGGAAGTAGCTCCAGAAATAGTGGATGCATTAGTAATAATCTTTCAAAACTCTTTAGATTCTGGAGTAGTTCCTGAGGATTGGCGGGTAGCAAACGTAACCCCACTTTTTAAGAAGGGAGGGAGAGAGAAAACGGGGAATTACAGACCAGTTAGTCTAACATCGGTAGTGGGGAAACTGCTAGAGTCAGTTATTAAAGATGGGATAGCAGCACATTTGGAAAGTGGTGAAATCATTGGACAAAGTCAGCATGGATTTACAAAAGGTAAATCATGTCTGACGAATCTTATAGAATTTTTCGAGGATGTAACTAGTAGCGTGGATAGGGGAGAACCAGTGGATGTGGTGTATCTGGACTTCCAGAAGGCTTTCGACAAGGTCCCACATAAGAGATTAGTTTACAAACTTAAAGCACACGGCATTGGGGGTTCAGTATTGATGTGGATAGAGAACTGGCTGGCAAACAGGAAGCAAAGAGTAGGAGTAAACGGGTCCTTTTCACAATGGCCGGCAGTGACTAGTGGGGTACCGCAAGGCTCAGTGCTGGGACCCCAGCTATTTACAATATATATTAATGATCTGGATGAGGGAATTGAAGGCAATATCTCCAAGTTTGCGGATGACACTAAGCTGGGGGGCAGTGTTAGCTGTGAGGAGGATGCTAGGAGACTGCAAGGTGACTTGGATAGGCTGGGTGAGTGGGCAAATGTTTGGCAGATGCAGTATAATGTGGATAAATGTGAGGTTATCCATTTTGGTGGCAAAAACAGGAAAGCAGACTATTATCTAAATGGTGGCCGACTAGGAAAAGGGGAGATGCAGCGAGACCTGGGTGTCATGGTACACCAGTCATTGAAAGTGGGCATGCAGGTGCAGCAGGCAGTGAAGAAAGCGAATGGTATGTTAGCTTTCATAGCAAATGGATTTGAGTATAGGAGCAGGGAGGTTCTACTGCAGTTGTACAGGGTCTTGGTGAGACCACACCTGGAGTATTGCGTACAGTTTTGGTCTCCAAATCTGAGGAAGGACATTATTGCCATAGAGGGAGTGCAGAGAAGGTTCACCAGACTGATTCCTGGGATGTCAGGACTGTCTTATGAAGAAAGACTGGATAGACTTGGTTTATACTCTCTAGAATTTAGGAGATTGAGAGGGGATCTTATAGAAACTTACAAAATTCTTAAGGGGTTGGACAGGCTAGATGCAGGAAGATTGCTCCCGATGTTGGGGAAGTCCAGGACAAGGGGTCACAGCTTAAGGATAAGGGGGAAATCCTTTAAAACCGAGATGAGAAGAACTTTTTTCACACAGAGAGTGGTGAATCTCTGGAACTCCCTGCCACAGAGGGTAGTCGAGGCCAGTTCATTGGCTATATTTAAGAGGGAGTTAGATGTGGCCCTTGTGGCTAAGGGGATCAGAGGGTATGGAGAGAAGGCAGGTACGGGATACTGAGTTGGATGATCAGCCATGATCATATTGAATGGCGGTGCAGGCTCGAAGGGCCGAATGGCCTACTCCTGCACCTAATTTCTATGTTTCTATGTTTCTATGAACTGCAGAAGCTAGTTTACACAATAGGACTCAAAATGCCGGCATCACTAAGCAGGTCAGGCAGCTTCCCTGGAGAACATAGTCAGGCAATGACTTGGGTTGGGATCCTTCGTCAGACAGATCAGTCTTCAGTACTCTAGCTCTTTGTGACCTTCTGGGTAAATGGAGTTACGGTGGCATTGGTCATGACCTAAATAAACGATGGAACAGACTTAAGGTGCCGATTATTTTTTGTTTGTTCCTTTTTAATTGAGGCAATAAAAATAGGTTGCATTTCAAGGCATGAACAGGATTGGTTTGAATTGCTACAGTTGAATCCAGTACTCAAGTCAGTACTGAGAACATGCAGATGACATTGTAATATCCTGCCGGTCAAACCCATATCCCTTTCCTCTCTGCTAATAAGAAATTGTGGCTGTTTCAGATTCATCAGATACCAAGCTGGAGGCAGAGCTGAATGTTTAATTCATGCATGGCCATTACTGGCAGGTGAATGATTGCCTGGAATGTAGAACAAATCAGGACAAACAGAACCAAGTTAGATAATACCTGCCGGCCCCCTACGTTTCACAAGTCTGTCTTCATGGTCAGAGGCAACTCATTTAGCTCACTTGTCTCTGGAATTGAAAGCCCCTGTCACAAGGCTTGAAGCCGACACTGGTGTAAAATTGGGAAGTGGTACTTCATAAAGATGCCATCATTCAGATCAGAGGTTCATTTAGATCTGACTGGCTACTTAGATAATTTTTAATTATTTCAATGTGCAACATGAAAAAATAGGCAGTTTTGTCCACCATCCTCACCATTAAAAACCAGAAAGATAGAGAAAGAAGCATGTGAGAAACTTTCCTTATAAAATTCCTTGTTACCTGAAGCTTGCATCAATATACACAGATTTTATTTTGATATGTATATTGGTAAGTCTGATCAGAACATTTTCCTCAGGCATTGTTCTGGGAAACTACTGTGAGTCAAAAACGTCAGAGAGATATAGTGGGGAAACAGGCCCTTCAGCCCTTTGAGTCCACACCAACCATCAACCACACATTTATATTAATTCTATATCAACCCTATTAATAAATTCTCCTCACAGATAGTTACGGTATAGCATTCTGCACAATTCTTACACTGAATCTCTCAGCAAAGAGCAATGAATGCCTCAGTTTCCCTTCAAACACTGGTTTGGATTATTTGCCTGTTTAAAAAATAAATTTAAGTGATGGAAACATCACTTTGGTAGAAAATGACACAGGCATCAAAAAAGAATGAGGACCTGCAGAGAAAATGTAGAGTGCTGGGCAAATGAATAAAAAGCAGGGCCTCGAGGGTCGCAATCTCTGAAATACTCCCAGTGCCATATGTCAGTGAGGTTAATGTTCTAAGTTGGGGCACGGAGATTTTTGATGGTATCAGACAAGAGGTCACAGAAATTGAGTAAGTTGTTTGTGGGCAAATGGACACCTGACAAATTGGGAGGATTGTAAATGTGAGATAGCGAGAGTTCAAGATTTGCATGTTATTGATAGAAAAAACAAAAGACTGGCTGGAAGTGAAAAGCCTCGATGATGAGAGATATCGGTCAGAAAAAAAGTCATGGGTCAGGTAAAGGCAGCTGCGATCAAGTGAATCCATGGAGGAATACAGGGGATGTGGATGCATACTAGTGGATAACAGGAGGAAAAAAGGGGAACATGAGATAGCTTTCACTGACATGATTAAGGAGAACCCAGATAGAGGAGGCCAAGAACAGAAAGGTCAATATGGGAATGAGAAGGGGAGTATGGTTCGCCATTGGGAGCTTCAGCATGCCTAGGGGACAGAGTGCAAGTGATCCCTTACTTCCCTCCCTACCTACATCTTGCTTGATGATCTTAGCAGATCAAGCTTTGAGTGACAGTATCAATGCCACAGTGAAGGACATTTTTGTATTTTGAACTTTTTTGGGGATTCTAGAGCACAGTTCCCTCAATTGGATTGTCACCCTCAATCTGAGGTAAGGATAAGTGGCCATGGACAGACCATATGCAGAATTCAGGTCTCAGCAACCAAAGATTGTAGTTTAAATTGGATTATGTTTTAATTAACTGGCTACAAGACCAAAGCCCTGGTAAGGAAGGGAAATATTTGATAACCAGTCTTTAAACTGTACCTTACTGTGGAATTAAAGACTTATATAACACCTTTCATAACATCTCAGAATATTTTTGAAATGTAGTCACAGCTGCAATTCTGGAAAGTACGGCAGCCAATTTATTCCCTGCAGGCTCCCACAAAATATAATGACATTGATTAGATAATCTGCCTTTCTGATGCTGAATAAACATTGTCAGGTCACTGGGAAACAAGTTGTGTGTCTTTCTTCAATATTGTGTTACACCACCAGAGGGCAGAGCGGCTCTCGGTTTAATGCCTCAGCCAACAGGTAATATTCAGAGTGCAACATCCACTCGCTATTTATTTAAACATCCACCAAGACCATTGTGTCCAAAAAATTGGAATAGATTTTGAACTACAATAATCTGGCTAGGATGCGAGAAAACTAGCAACCGTACCGTAGTTGATTTAAAACAAAAATACTCCAGGAAACAGAAAACATCGGAAGGGGCCAAAGTCTGGAAACAGGGTTCATGCTTCAGACTGGGAAAGGTCACCACCTTGCCAAGCATCTGCAACATTTTCGGTGGGTGCCCCTCCACCCACCTGATGTATACGGACTAATCCATACCCATGCAAGCACCACTACTCCCAGACATACCAACCATTAACAGTGCAGCTGTAATCTGAACAAATGTATACATTGCAAATGTTTTAAACTTCCCTACTTCTGAATGAGTCAACTCCCTACAGAGGATTTTTAAACAGACTGAAAGGGCTGTGGGAAGAGATTCAGAAGAGGAATGGGCATATACATGAAAAGGTGAAAATATAAATAAAAGCTGCCTATGATTGCATCCACTCAGCAGTTTGATTTTTATGCCAACCCCACACTTACTGGTGTGTCTCGGACGGGCGACCCACAGCTGCTGCTGCTCCCACTCCTCTCCCAGGCTGGGCTGAAGCGGTCCGTGCTTTTGAACGAAGCGGTTATGGTCTCTTGGGTCACACTGCGTGGCAGGCCATAAGCACCAGAGCCCTTGGTGCAGTAGGCATCTCCAACCTCACTCCTGCGGGATACCTGGTGGGGGTCTGCGTCACGTCGACTGAGCGAGGGGCTCTTCACAGTGTTCAGCTGGTACGTATCCACCATGTGGAGGTTCAGCAGGTCCCGGTTTAGTTCCGTCTGACTGATGGATTTCCTTCGACTCAGGGACAACGCGGGCGATGTGTAAGTGGAAGGGCTGCTCCCCGTGCTGTAACCGTAGGTGCTGGAGTACCCTCCGCTTAGTCCAGCGGGGAAGGCCTTGAAGGGAGCCCGGCTCAAGCTTTCACTGCGTCTACTCAGCACCTCGGGCCGAGGGAGCTGTCGGCCACGGTCGACCTCCAGGGAATACTTGTTGGCCACCCTGCCCGAGTTGGCGCGGGGGACGTAGCTGGTGTACATCGGCTTGTAGAGCAGTTTGTCCTTGTCCACGTAACTGGTGCCCAGGTTGGGGCTGTAGCTGTGGTACGAGGAGCCATAGTGGGGGCTGGTGAAGCTGCTGCTCGAGTAGTTCCCGATCCGCTTGGTGGTGGACGATGAGACCCGTGACATGTCAACCTCAACCTCACACAGAAGGCCACACCTCGCATTTACTGCCGGTAAAAGAAACACACGTCAGACCATTAAAGCATTTGCCCCCAATTCCCCCCACTCCCACCCAGCCTCTCTCGTGCAGGGACCAATAATATTCAGAGTGCTTGTTGTAACGCCACTTTCTGGCCAACACCCACCTTGTTTGGGGAAGTCTCCCACATTACCATGGATGACCTTAGCCACTCCAAAGCCCATCGGTGATGAGACCTTCACTCAAAGGGACCACTCTGACTCCTCGCTCTCTGCAGCACAAGTTCAAACCTTATCGCAGCCAATCGGGAATCTAACTTAAATAATTTAATAATTGAACATTCCAACAGCGAGCAGGAAACTGACAGATTGTTGGTAAAACCCTGACTAATTTCATTCAAGGAGGAAAACTGGCCGGCAATCTTCAACCTGTGTCAGTATCTCCTCCTCACTGACCATCAATATAATTGGATCCCAAGGCCGAATGCTTAGCCCCCTGCTCTACTCTCTTTACACCCATGACTACGTGGCTAAATGTAGCTCCAATTCCATCTACAAATTCGCCGATGACACCACTGCTGTTGGCCAAATTACAGAGGGTGATGCGTCGGCTTGCAGGAGAGAGATAGAACGCCTGGTTGCGGCAACAACAACCTCTCGCTCAATATCAACAAGGCCAAGGAGCTAATTGTTGCCTTCAGAAAGGGGAAGCTAGGAGACCATGCAACAGTTTTCATGGGTAGGATTGCAGTGGAGAGGGGTGGCAAAATCTTGTGCGTTAACGTGGATGGCCTGTCCTGCAATGAGCACATAGCTGTAATCACAAAGAGCACATCAGTGCCTCTACTTAGAATTATAAAGAGGTTCCGCAGGTGACTAAAGAGTCTTATAAAATGTAGAAAGTATCCTGACTGTTTAGATTGGAGGTACAGCATGGAAACAGATCATTCGGCCCACCGAGTCCAACAATCACCCATACACTAATTCTACTATCCTACACACTCGGGACAATTTGTAGAAGCCTATTAATCTACAAACCTGTACTTCTTTAGAATGTGGGAGGAAACCAGAGCACCCAGAGCAAACCTGTGCGGTTCACAGGGAGAACGTACAAACTCAGTACAGATAACACCCATGGTCAGGATCGAACCCAGGTCTCTGGTGCTGTAAGGCAGCAACTCTATCATTGCACCACTGTATCGACTGTTGCATCATGGCCTGGTACAGAAATTCCAACATACAGGAGCCCAAGAGGTTGCACAGAATGGTGGACACACAATGCTGGCTAGCTATTGATGCTCACATCTCTCCAGGATCTCCGGTTTCCTCCCACACTCCAAAGACATACAGGTTTGTAGATTAGTTGGCTTAGTATAATTGTAAATTGTCCCTAGTGTGCGTCGGATAGTGTTGATGTGCAGGGATCGCTGGTTGGTGCGGATTCGGTGGGCTGAAGAGCCTGTTTCCGCGCTGTATCTCTAAACTAAAAACATAAACTCAGGTAGAGGACCACAGCAACAAGACCACCCTGTTGGTCTATTTGCTTTATCCCTCTATCCAATTACCTCCACTCAAAGATGGTCTGAAAACCTTTGGATGCGTTTTAAATGACACATGAAGTTGGAACATTCTGTTTCGTCTACTAGTCAACCCTCTCTTGGCATCAACTGAACTAAACCACATTAGATGCAGTTAGAATGCCTCTTCATCCTCAGATAAGTTGCCATTCTCCATCACAAAAACTCCTGTGCAATTTCACCTACTGTGAAAACTGCCACAGTCATCTATTGCCAAAACCATTCTCCACGTTCCCAGGCTGAGCTGTCCCCATGTTCCCATGCTGCTCTGTCACCACCCACCCTCTTAAACCTGAGCTCCTCCAAATCTCTGCTGCCAGTATCCTAATTCATATCAAATGTTCTTCACCAATTACCCCTGTGATTAATTAGCTGCAATGGCTCCCAGGTTAACAGCAACTCAATATTAAAATGACAGTCCTTGGGTTCAAATCTCTCCGCAGTTCAACCCTCCAAGCATCATAAACTCCCACAACTCTTCAACCCCATCTGCACTTTTATATTTTGGCCCATTATGCATCCTGATCTTTCACATTCGACTGATGGAAGTGGAAAAGAGGAAATGCATTTACTGGATGGTTAGAATGAAAAATATATACACTATATCTCCACATTTCATTTTACGTTTTAATATTTGAACTATTTTACAAAGCCCATATAATAAGCTGCTATAGAAGGCCAAGACACATGGGATCCAAGGCGAGCTGAGTAATTGGATCTAAAAGTGAGAGGAGGCAGAATGTGGGAGAAGGATGCTTTTCTGATTAGAAGTCCACAACTAGTGGTGTGCCACAAGGATAGATACTGGGCCCTTGCTGCTCGCAATATGTTAAACATTTGGTTAGAGCTTGGCACAAAACTTATAGAATGGATGGATGCAAGAACAGTGCAGATGAGATTCTCCAGGATATTGCCGGGCTGGAGGACTTTAGTAATGGAGAGAGACTGGATAAGCTGAGCCTGTTTTCACTGGAGCAAAGGCTTCTTATTTACAACACGGAGAGCAACTGATACCTGGATTGTGCAGCCAGAGGTGGTGGTGGGGTGACATACAACTGCTATGTTGTATGTAGACAAGACATAGAAGGATGCAGTTCTAATACAGGAAAATGGGACGGTTATAGATCGACAGTAAGATCAGTATAGGTATGGGGCGCTGAAGGGCCGTTTTCCGTGATGTACAACCCTGCGAGCGTTTCTTAATAAAAAAGTGAGGCTAGAGCTCCATCTAATGGCCAGATGGAAACATGCAGAAACCAGAATTACGATCATCAGCGAGTTCAGTATTTCAACTAAGAATGCTCAGGTCATAGGTCACTCGAGATAAACATTCTCGGCAGCTGAGCTGCTGCATGTGAATAGACCTGCGTTTCATCTGTAGCCAGGATCTAACTCGGGTCTCCAGCGCTGCAAGCGCTGTTGAATTGCTACTGGACCGTCCCCAGTCCCATCCCGAGTGTCCCATCACTGTCCGGAGGCAGCCGGAGATGTCCGGGGTACCCCTGGACTGACGGGACACCGGCCCGGAGCAGTGGTGGCCCCAGGCTTACAGCCAGCGTGGAGAAGAAGCGCTAATTCCAGCTCAACTCTGCTCCAACTCCCGAGGAACCCGTTCCCCGACGGGGCGGGGACCATCAGCTGCACCTCTCGCCTTATCCAGTAGCTGTCGGTTAACCCCCTCGGTGCTGGTGAAAGCCGAGCACTATTCATCAACACACAAAATGCTGCAGTAACTCAGGCAACATCTCTGGAGAAGGTTCTCGACCCTAAATGTCACCTATTCCTTTACTCCAAAGTTGCTGGGAGAGATTCCCACCGAAGCACAGGAAACATCTTAATCCCCACTTGGTTATTCTGCAGCTAGGTTTGTCAATTTAAAATGAACCATTGTCCACTCAGGGAAAATGTGCCCCACTGTTTTGGATTACAGTATTCAAAATGACTCTTCAGCCTTCAAAACACTGTAAATTTATATGACTCCACTCAAACATTTTATGTGCAATGATGTACACAATTATCACACAATTGTAATGCGGGAAACATGGTTACTGGCTGAATAAATATGCCATCCACAGATAGGAACATGAAAACAACAATACAACTTTGTGTATGATGTTGATAAGTAAGGGCACAATGCACAATAGACCTGAGATAATTCCCAGCATTTATTTTAGGCTGTGCTGCAAAACTTCATGTTTGTCTGAGAAGGAACAGTAAGTCTTGGTTTAATATTTATGGAAAGGATTAGTGCGATATGGGTCAAGCTCAGATCTTGGTCAGCATGGACAAGGTGCGCCAAAGAGCCTGTTTCCATGCCGTAGGGCCATTTTATTTGTTGGTACTGCTGTCAATATAACATTCCCTGATATGGACTGGCGTGTCAGACTGGATATTTATGTTCAGGGATTCAAACCTTCAGCGTTGTTGCTTTGAGGCGAATATACAGTATTACCAACTTATAAATGCCTAATACCAGCAGCAAGTTCCAGTAGATGATGGATATAGACAGCTTAACTCATTCTCAATAGTACAGTCATCAGACCCATCATCATAACACTGTTTATTCTCTGCCACAGAAGGCATTGGAGGCCAATTCACTGGATATTATCAAGAGTGTTAGATTTAGCTCTAAGGGCTAACAGAATCAATAGATATGGGGAAAAAGAAGGAACGGGGTACTGATTTTGGATGATCGGCAATGATCATATTGAATGGCTCGAAGGGCCGAATGGCCAACTCCTGCACCTATGTTGTATGTTTCGGATTCCCACATCTAAATATTTACCAGAGGAAACACTTTTTGTTAAACCACTGTAACAAATCCTATAAACACTGTAAAGGCCCCAACTGCATCCCTTTAGCCTTCTAATTACACAATGCTCCTCAGAATTTATCCTGACCATCCATGGCCTTCCTGCTATAAAATCAATGTCAGCTGGACTTGATGAGACCACAGATGAGGAGAGAACATGCATAAACCTCCAAAATACTGCGTGCAGAAGAGTAAGAACTCAAACAAAGCAGTTGGATCCAGGAATCACAGCTTCAATATGTGCTTTGAAAAGCCTTCTAAAAGTACTGTATCTTCCATTTCCAAATGTCAGGCAGAGAGCATGAAGCATTGTCCTGTTCTTTCCGAGATTCAAGTTCACCGTCCACCAAGTTGTGCAGAGAAATGTCTCTCATGTTAGCTCCGAGTCAAGTGTGCGTGGGGGAGGCAGCGGAAGAGAGTGAGAGTGGCATAACCTGTTACTCTCAGCTGCAAGATACTGTGGTGAATGGGGCAAGTAGAACTGCTGTTTCTGCACTGGTGAGCACCATTCAGGTGCTGTGCCCCTTAGCTAGGCCAGTGCGGAGGGTGCTTTAGTCTGCATCTAGCATGGTGTGTGCCCATCCTGAGAATGTTTCTTGGAACAGTATAGAGGATCTAATGTTATCCTGTTGTTGTTATTGTGTCTGGCACACGGATGTCCTATGGGACAGTCCAGAGGGAGCTTTACTCAGAGTCTAGCTCAAGATGAACATACCCTGCGAATCTGTGCTGGCACTGATAAACACAGAAATAAATATGCAGGAATCAGTCCCTCTGAAGTTAATACAGAACTTTGTAAATTACAGCACAGATCAGAGACTTTGCAGTATGTACAGAGAGAACAAAGATTGGGATGAGGAAAACTGAATAAGTCAAAAAAACCTACTTCCATTTCTCATTCTTCTCTCGATATCAGGCAGCATGTTCATTACTTCCAACATAGCTAAACAGCTTCCTGTGGTCACTATGGCAACTGCTTTGATTACAAATATCCCAGACTACACTGCAGGACAACACAGCAGCGAGCGAGCGTTTACAGCAAAGATCATAGATCTTCGGTTTACAGAGAGAGGGAGTCATGTTTACAGGCAGGTCTGGGCTTGTTTGCTACAACAAAATGACCTTATAAACATGCAGAGCGAAATACGGATACAAGAATAAGCTATTGACACACATAGAGAAAAAAACCAGACACTTACACCCACAAATACAGTATACGCAAACACACAGTTTAAGAATGGAGACTGAGAAACCGTTTTTCTCAACATCTACCATTCCCATATAATATATGGTAGACAATATAAAAGAAAAAGTACGACATTGGAACTTTGACATTAAACCCGCAAAAAATTAGAAATACTCCATGAGGACCGAGAATAATTAACGTCTAAGGTGGATGCTCTTTCATTGGAACTGTCACTGAGCTGAAGTGATAACCCAGTTTCGCTGTACACACTGCCCGACCTGCTACAGCTTGCTGCCCTTTATTAATATCTCCCTGTGTGGGTGCAGCTAGCAAACCACCAAGGCAGTGATGGTTTAAACCGAAGATTGACACAAAAAGCTGGAGTAACTCAGCGGACAGGCAGCATCTCCGGAGAAAAAGAATGGGTGACGTTTCGGGTTGAGACCCTGAAGAAGCCTGCCTTGCTGAGTTACTCCAGCTTTTTGTGTCTATCTTCGGTTTAAACCAGCATCTGCAGTTCCTTCTTACGCAAGACAGTGATTGACATCTTCTTCGCAGGGCTGGTGTGACTGGCCTTGGTAAATCCTGGTTTGCAAAGTGGAAGATTTCAGCCAGGCTTTTACTCTGACCACTATCCACTGGCTCGTGGGTGGGTGGAAGCGTGTGGATGAACAGGACAGGGCGGAAGAATGTGCGTGGTGAACTCCTGCTGGCTGTAGCAAGGAATGGGATTTTAACATTTATACACGGAATGCGAGTGAAACTAGACAGGCTGTAATTATTGCAAAGAGAGTCGCAAAACACTAGAGTAACTCTGCAGGCAGGCGGCATCTATAGAGAAAAGGGGTAGGTGACCTTTCCGGTCAGGACCCTTCTGAATCAATCTGAAGAAGGGGCCAACCCGATAATTCACCTCTCCATACCCAGATGCTGCCTGACCCACCAAATTCCTCCAGTATTTTGTGTTCAGATCACTAATGGTCTTCAGAAATGAAAACTGCTGTCCCGACTGATTTAGGCCTACAAACGACACCACTTCCAGAGTGACATGGCAGACACAAAACTCACCCCCAAACTGCTGACGCAGGCAATGTCACTACATTGAACTATTAATAACTACATTGCTCCCGTCGTGCCTTTAAATTACTGGGAAACAGTACAAAGAACAGCACAGCACAAGAGCAGGCCCTTTGGCCCACAATATCTGTGCTGAACATGATGCCAAGATCATATCTCGCCATTCCAAATGAAAAGACAATTGTCAGAGATATAAATTCTAATTCAACCATGGCCGGAGGAGATTTTAAATTCAAATCGAGTTGATTTTAATGTCATATGCAGAAGTGCTATGAGGATCGGTTGTAAATTGAGCAATTAGTTAAAATGGAAACCAACTTTAGTTTTTAAATAGATTATAAAGTCCAATTTACAAATACCCTTCAGGAAAGGATGTCTGTGAACATTACCAACTTATATCAAATTCGAAGGTTCAGATCAATTTTTGGTCAACAAGGATGAGATGCAAGAAATAAAGAGGCTTGTTGTCCCCTCTATACTACTGAATGGCATCATGGCTCATCTAGTCTGGGCCCCAATACTACTCTCCCAATCTCTCCTCATATCCTTTTTATTTAAATGGGTGCCAATCCCGACCATGAATATATTCAGCAAATCCAAATAAAATCTCTATCCATGTAAGAGCCAGGATTTAAGCAAGAAAAGAATGCATGTGTCCTTTGATTGCAAATTTAAAAAATGGTCTGCATCTACCCTTTCAAATATCCACGGCCATATTAAAATGTTCTAATCACTGGGTAGGGGGTACTGCTGCTGTTTCATTGCTCCAGCTCCAGATTCAATCCTGACCTTCAGTGTGGAGTTTACATTTCCCTTGAGAACACATAGGTTTCCTGCCATATCCTAAAGTTAAGTAATTGCCGACTTTGGTTGATTTAGGGATGGCACAGTGGCGCAGCGGTAGAGCTGCTGCCTAACAGTGCCAGAGACCCCGGTTCGATCCTGACTATAGGTGCTGTCTGCACGGAGTTTGTACGTTCTCCCCGTGACTGCGTGGATTTCTCCGGATGCTCCGTTTCCTTCCACAATCCAAAGATGTACAGTTTTGTAGGTTAATTGGCTTTGGTAAAAACTATAAATCGTTCAGAGTGTGTAGGATAGTGTTAGTGCTCGGGAAGCTATGGACGTGCAAGGGAGAATACAATGCGGGAATACTAGGAAATAGGGAGGGAGATTGGGATTACTCCCATGGGAACTGGCATGGATCCAGTAAACTAAAGAGCCTCCTTCTGTATTGCTACAAGAAAACTTCATCGCTATTGTGGCTCTTTCTGTACACAGATTGGCTGCTAAATTCACGACACTCCAGTGGAAACAACACCTCAAGACTTTTATCAACTCTACAACAATTTCCATTGATACAGCATTCTTAAATTAATAAAGAGTGCAAGCAAACAAAATTGACACCACACCACGAGATTGTGGACAAGTAACTAAAAGCTTGGGCAGTAAGTAGGTATGAAGCAGAACACCGACAGAAAAAGAGTGAGAATAGGAGATTTATGCAGGGAAATTCCAGCAATCATGTGTTGGCACAAAGCACGGTATAGGAAGTGTATAGATTGCTTTGAGAGTAGCAGGGCTGAGGAGGGTAGGGAAGTGCGGTAAAAGCTAGGGAGGAGTGCAGGAACGAGGGTTTCAAAAGTTATAGGAATTAACCTGCGTTGCTGGAGCCACCCGAGTAGCTTCAACTTGACAGCCTGAAGTGGGTCAGTGAAGGCACACGCTATCACAAGTGAAACTGAATCCTGGTACTGCCCTGGTTCGATGGAATGATATTCAGCTTCAAGTAAGTGGAGCCCTGCAGTGAGCTGCAGCCAATGGGAACATGAAACTGGAGCTTGCTCCTTTTAAAACAAGATAAGAAAGATATTTCCTTACAATTAACGACACTGCCCAATAGAATATTGTCCAAAGCTATTTTTACTACACTTTTATCTCAAACTTGTTCACTCTGTCCTATGGGAGCTCACTGCCCCCCTCCCAGAGGAGCACTAATGGTCCAGGTTCCACTGCTATTTAACCCAGCTGAACACGAGCCGAAACATTTGCTGCTTTTTATGGTATTGTACAGTGTAGGCTTCACCCTGCCCCAGACTATGGTCACACAAGCCAGCAGGGGTCACTGGATGGCCACATTATTACAGCATTTAGCACAGCATGGATCGTACATTAAACCCAGGCCTGTGCGCACACACAGCAGCTGATTCAAATCTTCATCCTAGCATTTAGTTTCACGTTCCAAAGAAGGGGAATGGACTGTAGCCAACGTCTGCTCACAGAGGCTTAGTTTCCGATTCAATCACTCTCCCTCAGCTGACACCATGACTGCAGAGGGTGCAGTGGTTCTGACCAAATCCAAACGGAATCAGGAGTGGGAATGAGTGCTTGGGACGCTCGCCTGGGGAAACTGGTACTGAGGACTGACATTGCATGCAATACTGGGAGTCACTGTCTTGTTAGAGGGGGGAGTACTGGGCGTAGAAAGCATAGGACATGGAAGAGTACAGTGCAGGAGCAGTGCTTCAGTCCATGACGTCGATGACAAACATGATACCAAGTTGAACTAATCCCTTCTGCCAGCACATGAACCATATCCCTCCATTCCCTGAATATTCATGTGCCAATCTAAATTCATCTTAAAAGCCACTATCGTGTCTGCTTCCACCACCACCTCCGCGGCCCGTTCCATACACCTACCACTTTCTGTGTAGACAAACTTGTCTCACACATCCCCTTTAAACTTTCCCCCGCTCATCTCAAAGCTATGCCCTCTAGTCTTTAACTTTTCCACCTTGGGGACAAGGTTCTGACAGTCTACCGCATCCATGCCTCTGACGATCCAGAGAAAACAATCTAATTTTGACAACCTCTCTTAATAACGAATACCTTCCAATCCAGACAGCAATCCCGTAAACCTCCTCTGCACCCTCTCCAAAGCTCCAACATCCTTGCTGTAATGAGGTGTTCAAAACTGCACAGTATATTCTGAAGGTGACTTAAGCAGTTTTATAAAGCTAAATGACTTCCTGACTCTTATACTCAATGCCCCGACCAGTGAAGGCATCAGACCACATGCCTTCTTTACCACTCTATCTACTTGTGTTGCACCTGTCAAGGTGCTATAGGCTTAGATATCAAGATCACTCTGTACATCAATACTTGACTTTAGCTGTCTATATTTCCCTTACATTTGACCTCTCAAGTGCAACACCTCACACTTACCCAGATTACATTTCAGTCCAGGTTATATAATCACATACATCAGGGATCCCAGCAAAGAATAGATGCTATACCTTGGGGTGGGGTGGGTGAATGTTCCTGGTGAGGGAAATGTTGGCTCTTGAGCGTGGAGCAGAGTGGACCACCACTGCATGCTAGACATGGTAGTGTTGAGGCGTGCAGCACTGAGGGTCAGATGTGAAGGATGTCAATTTGCCTTTGGCACCACCTTACACTGTCTCTTGCTCAGCTGCTCCACAAGTCACCACACCCAAGACTGGAAACAATCATGGTGACTTATTGAAGTGAAATTATGGTGTCTTAGCCAGCCAGTGCCTTGTTCATACCCCCTTCGCAATTTCTAACCTTGGTTTCACGGTGCTGCTATTCCTACACCTCCGCACAGCTCCAGGACTCTGCAGCTTCCCGACTTTAAGTACCACAGTTTTTCTCGTTGCCGAATGATTACCAACAGGGGAGCTGCGACTGGCACAGGCCACGTAACCTTGGAAACAAGCTGTTGCACAGAGAGCACGAGGCAGAAGCCAAAGTAAAGCTGCCGAAAACTGTGTGCTATTGTAACAGTGCCAAAAAGCTGGCATGGGACCTGGACCTGAAGCGAGAACAAACTTTTGTCAACAAGAGACAGGATGGTGGCTGAAGACTGAAATTCGTCAGAGAACACTCTGGAAGAAAGAGCCAAGACCCCAAGAAAAGTTTTGAAAGTGTCAGGCTAGTTCCCACTGGAACTTCAAACACAAGCTACTCGAATGAAACAAGTAAGGTGCAGGTTAAACTGCACAAGGAGCAGGAATTCGTACTAGGATGGGCAGGCAATACGATATTGGAGGCTGGAGAGTACGGGGGGGGGGGGGGGGGGGGGGGGGTGGAAAGAGTATGCGAGACAGCCAGACAGTTTGGAATGGGGGTGGAAGAAGGTTGGGGCGATAACACAAGTTGGGAGGACCAGAGAGAGAGTGAGGAGTGGATAGGGAGTGAGGAAGACAGGAAAGAGGGAGGATGCGGGAAGGATGGGGCAAGCGACACAGTGGGTGAGCGCAGAAGGGAAGGAGAGTGCCCCACGGAGGGACAGTGCAAAAGAGAGATTAATTGACAGATGAGCAAGAAAGTTTTAAATAACTTCTGTGAGAACTTCAGGAGTAAACACTAACTTTCATCAACTCCCAATGTTCTTCTGCAAAACATTACCTGGAGACTAAAACATTTATTAGATACAAGGCCTAATCCATCCCAGCAAAGGTGTAGTTAATATAAACATGAATATGCTGGAAATACTCAGCAGGTCAGTCAGCATCTGTGGAAAATGAATCAGACCAAATGGGTCACACTAAAAGCACCTTCATCAGAACTGGGAGAGTGTGAAAGCAGATTAGTTTTCAATTGCAGGCAGACTGTGTGGGTGGAAGGATAGGACAAAGGAACAGGGCAAGGCCTGGGTTGCCATGGTGATGCACCATTAACAATGCTGTCTGATTGATACGTCACTATGGGCTGGGATGGAAAGTAAAGGAACGTGAAGCATGTGAATTGGAAGTCAGTACTGCTGCCGAGAACAGAAACCAAAAGGAACCGAATAAATTGGCAAGGCGGGTGCTTTTGTAATTTAGTGACACAGCAGTAGAGTTGCTGCCTTACAGCACCAGAGGCCCCCAGTTCGATCCTGACTATAAGTGCTGTCTCTCTGTACAGAGGTGGTATGTTCTTCCTGTGACCGCATGGGTTTTCACTGGATGCTCTGGGTAAATTGTCTCTAGTATGTAGCACAGAACCTGTATATTGGTGATTACTGGTCGGTGTGGACTCGATAGTTCAAAGGGCCTATATCTCTAAACATTAAACTTCAATCGCACGGAACACAAATGTCTTCTCTCAGTGATCTCCTCATACCATGACCATGACCCCATCATTCTTCATATGTTCAAGGAGCCGAATTGGGCCATTCGGGCCAGCGAGCCTATTCAATCATGGCTGATCTATCTTTCCCTCTCAACCCCATTCTCCTGCCTTCTCCCCATAACCCCTGATACCCGTATTAATCAACAACCTATCAATCTCCACCTTAAAAATATCCATTGACTTGGACTCCACAACCTTCTGTGGCAATGAATTCCGCAGATTCACCACCCTCTGACTAAGGAAATTCCTCCTCATTCTTCGCCTAATTTAATGCAAAAACAGGCTATTGGAAGAACTAAGCGGGCCTGTCAGTATCTGTGGAGGGAAATGGACAGAAGCCATTTCACGTCAGTATCCTTCTTCAGACTGATGGAGTAGAGAGGCAAAGGATCACTATCATCTCATGTTGTGGTCTCCTTCACACTGGAGAAAGTTTTGAGCAGAACACTTGTTTAGTCCACTGGTATGACCCGAGCTTCCAATCCCCTATCACTTTAATTCTGCATCCTACTGACACTCTCTGGACTCCTGCACCATTCCAATAGGTGCAAGTTAATCTTGAGAACAGCTCGTCACTTTCAATATGGCATGTTGCAGCCTTCCTGGCTCAAATGTCAAATTTAACAATTTCAGATAATTTGCTTTCTCTCTCTCCGTGTCAGAACTGGCCATTGGTGCTGAAAGTTTATCCATTTGCGCCATGAACTTGTTTTTTATCCCTCCACAGACGCTGCCTGATATGCTGATCATTTCTAACATTCTTTTGGTTTTAGTTCTCTTCAATAGTTCTGACCTGCATTTCACTGCCCTCATTAATCTAACATCAGACAGCTTTGTAAACAATGTATCACCCCCAGCAACCCTGGCAACATCCTACCAAAATATATTTCCTCTGTCCAATGCATCCCTGCCCCGCATTCAACTGCAAATTACAACCAACTTGTTTTCTCTTTTTTTTCAGTTCCTTTGAAGGAGTTTTGGCCTGCTATTTTAACAGGTTTGTCTTTTACCAGATGCTGCCTGAAGTACTGGATGTTTGCAGAATGTTCAGTTTTTATTTCAAATTTCCTACATCTGCAGTTTATGACTTAGAACTTGTTTAATATTACAAATTGTTACCATTTTAATATTGACACTAATATCTGCCAGTGGGAAGTCATCAATTGTCGCACATGCGTTTACTAATCAGGTTTATTTCCACATTTTAATCCATTATTCGTTGAGCAAAATGTATGTTGATATTACAAAATATATTGCCAACATCAGTCTTATTAATGTTAAAAAACAAATTCTGAAAAAGATCTTCGAGTAGTTCTTTGGTTATTATCTTAAGTAAGATGTATTAGATTAATATGGTTGTATAAAGAAATAAAACGTATAAAGAAATTTCAGATCGCCCTTGCTCTCTCTCCATCCCCTTCCCAGTTCTCCCACTAGTCTTACTCTCCGACTACACTCTATCTTTGTCCCACCCCCTCCCCGACAGTCTGAAGGGTCTCGACCCGAAACGTCGCCCATTCCTCTCCAAAGATGCTGCCTCACCCGCTGAGTTACTCCAGCATTTTGTGTCTACCTTGTATAGAGAAATAGATCTGCACCCACTAGTAGCACTGTACCCCAGTATAAGAAGAATAAACCAGTCTCAGTAATATTGTACCCCATAATAGATTCATACTCACTAGTAACATTCTTTAGCATTCTAGTAAAAGACCTGTATCTGCTACGATCTGTCGTCGTAGTTTAATCACTATCGTTGGCAACTGTCTTGAGGCTGAATCAGATTGTTTGTAACCATGGCATCCCCTTGGCCTCAAGATAAATTTCAAATCACATATTTACACTATTTTAAAAATGCCTTATTACATCTCCAGTGCCTTCTTTCCACTAGGTTCGCCTTTAAATTACTCTCTCTGATCTGTTTTTTAATTAATCCCTATCCTGATTGCTTTGGGATGCTGAAGGTGTTGCATGAATGCATGTTGCTTTACTGACGAGTACCCCAGCATTACATCAAGACCCCTTTACATTCACCAGTACTCTACCTTAGTATTATGCAGTGTCAGATCTGATCCCACCAGTACTGCATTGCAGTGCTGCACAATGACTGATCAGTGCCTTACTAGTTTCAGGTCAGGTACAGTACTGATTATAGATGATATTAAACTCTTTCTTTGTATTTCTGGTTCCTGGATTTAATATATTTGACAAATCAAAGCTTACAGCATTAATGAATAGATCATGGAGAGGCATGTAGATATCTGAGTGAATGCATGAAGGTAAAAGTATTAAATTAAGGAGCAAAGCAAGTTTCAGGAGAGGAGAAATTTTGTTTCAGAGTTGAACGTACAAATTCCCTTTATTATGCATCTGTGCACTGTGGATGGCTCGATTGTAATCATGGATTGTCTTTCTGCTGACTGGTTAGCACTCAACAAAAGCTTTTCACTGCACCTCGGCACACAGGACAATAATAAACTAAATTTCCATAACTGGAATAGTTATGCTGTGGTAAGGCAACAACTAAAAATGTAAGAGTTCTACTCTTATGATCCATTCCGGACCAGGATTATGGAACCCAAGTGATGGTTCAGTGTCAGACATGAAACATCGGAAAACTACTGTCACTGGAGACAACTAAAGGTGAACAAATGTTACAGGTTGCAGCCTATCATCAAGGGATAGATATATTCATGCACTCTGAACTCTGTTTAGAACAGTTCACATAACTTGTACATTGACAGTAGAAACAGAGTTAGGCCAGCCAAGCAGTGCAGCAGGTAGTACAGATCCAGTGATCCAGGTTCAGTCGTGACATAGGCGGGGTTTGTGAGACGGGATTTGCACGTTCTCTCTATAACCACGTGTCTCTCCCGTGTGTTCAAGTTTCATCCCAGATCGCAAAGGTATGTTGGTTGATAGGTTAATTGCTGCTGGTGTAGGTGAGTGTCAGGAAAATCAAGGGGAAGTTGATGGTCACGTGAGAGAAGGTACTGATGGGGAAACAAGTTTGAGAAGAAAACTGATGGGTAGGCTCTGAATGTGGGCATAGACTCAGTGGGTCAAATCTCACCTCCTGTGTCCCGAGACTGAATATTGGGATCACCAAGAGCAAAACAATGTTAAATAGTTTACTAGAATAGTTTTACAGAAGATAGACGCAAAAACTCAGTGGGACAGGCAGCATCTCTAGAGAAAAGGAATGGGTGATGTTCGGGTCGAGACCCTTCTTCCGACAGAGCGGCAGTACAGTTAACTCAGAGAAAAACAGAGCTACAGTGCAGTTGGCAGTGATGCACAATCCCAACATTAAGATATGTTCCATAAAGCAAGCAGGAGAGGAAAGGAAATAAGCGAGTTCGGTATTACAACTGCGCATGCCCAGGTCATGGGTCATTCGGGATAAACATTCTTGCCAGCTGAACTACTGTGTGTGTATGGACCTGCTCATTCATTTCAATGAGATTTATAAATAAATTTATCCGTCAAATATGTCAGCAGTAGGCCACTGCGTACTGCAGGCTGCACAAACACACAATTTCATCGATTTAAATTATTGACTGAATACAGCACCAGCCTTGAAAACGCAAGAATGCCTGGAACGAACCCGTTAATTATCAAATTCTCTTGCATTAGCCTGAGTCACAGCCATTCATATTCGATATTGATTTACACGAATTACAAGTTGTGTGGTCAACTAATTTGAGACAGCCCTTACATTCCTATCTAAACAACCTTCCAGGATTGAAGGAAACGAGGAGAATGTGCTGTGTGGGGGGTAGGTTGGAAAGTTCAGATTGGATTCCAACAGGCTGGTTAAACTTGAGGTGGGTTGGTTTAAATAAAGATGCTGTTGCATTAACCTCTGGGGTTGGTTCCAGTCTGTCAGGGCACACAGTTGGGAGCTGGGTCCGGGTGACTGGGCGGTGATAATTATGAGAATTTGCAGCCATTTGAACCAGAGCCAAACTAGAGGCTTCACTCAGGAGTGGGTTGCAGCTCCCTAGTTGAGGGGACCTATTCTCGCTCTCTTTGAAGGAGATGCCGCCCGCCTCAGCGAGTGGGCAAATGTGGAGCCAACCAGTAATACGAGTGGGAGCATTTTCTCAATCAGACTTTGTCGACAGTTGGGGTGTGGGATCTGGGAGAGAGAGAGAGAGAGCTGGCGATCCCGCACAGATGGAACAGTTTAATAATGACCCATTAAAATCCATCCTTCAGCCACTCGGCAACCTGGACTGATCTGATCTGCCAGCCCTCTCGCTAGCTCGCTGCGTGCCCGATCCTAATGCAGAACCTCCACAAAACCATTGGGCTTCGGGTAACACCTGCACAAAGAGCCTCTGCTAACAAGGGCTGGCAAAGTGTGCTGGTCAACGTGCACTGGGTGAGATAGCTGGGGAAAACACACCACAACCACCGCAAACTTGGAACAGCACAGACCCTCCACTCAATCTATCCAATACTAAACGGCAGGCATTTCGCAGTTAAATGTCCTATATCGGATTGCGGCTCCTTCACAGGGCCAACCCTGTACTCGGTTTTCTCAAATATTAATCTTTTCCTTAACGGTACATTCACACTGCCTGTAGGTAAAGCATCAAGCATCACACTGATAGTCGCTGCCTGCCTCAGATTAAATATATTTTTACACATAAATTATGAATAAAGATAAGAAAAATTTTCAAACAAGTAATATTTTCTTATTCCAGTAGCAAACACATTAAGGATTAAATGAAAATAATAAATTCTTTACATTTTTGAATATCTCATAATTGCAGATTAATGAACTGAACAAGAACTGGCACTGTGAAAGTAGTGTGTGAACAGCAGAAGAAAGGAAGCTATTGAGTTGACAGAATTCTAGATTAATTCCTTGGTAGAATAGTTAACAATTTTGTACACAGTTTATACAGCGCTGCATTCGCTTTTTAAAATCCCGAATGGCCTGTGACAAATCCCATGATTCCTTGCGTTTATCGAGATACCGAACTCGCTTATTCTACGTGCTGCAAATTACAGCAATGACATCAATTCATTTATTTTTCTACAAGAGAGGATCTAACTGTAATATTTAAAACTGTAAGGACACAAAGGAGTTGGGTAAAAGCAGAACACAAAGGTTTCTCAGTCAGATCCACCATTCAGTTCGCTTTTCAAAGTCTCAGTATTGACTTTTAAATGGGTATTTGTGGGGGTGTTCATTGGTGTAGCTGGATATCCATATTTACCAGGAAAGGTTTATCCATTTCTTCACATCCATTCGATCAATAACTATGTTCAAGACAGCAGGAACTACTTAAGAAAAACACTTATATTACACAAAGTAAACTTTAATACTGAGACAGCACTGACTCTTAGTGATATTTGAGTTTAAGGTGAATTCTTGTGGGCGGCAATGACTAAAGAACAGTCATTATTACACAAAGTCACAGTGAAGTGGATGCAGTTCTGATCCAATTTTACAAAAACAGTTATCAGAAAGCATTACAAACAGTTTGGTACTGATGCTTTCATCAGTCCATTTGCTGCAAATGACAACATATAATTTGAGGCATGAGAACAGCTCATGTATCTCCAGTTTTACATCAGAGACAGTGACTATATTACCTCCCTCCCCCACCACCAACCATACTTTCTGGAACAGATTGTTCTGAGAGATCTGAACAAACGTAGATTTAGTATTCATTCCAAATCAGGACAAACATCCCAGATATTAAACTGCAGAATCCAAGACATCAGACAAGCAAAAGTATGCATTCAGATGACTGTTAGCATCTTGTCTGAATCTTTCTTTATATAAAAAATTACTCTGAATCTGAAATTCCACCAGACTCACAACCCAATAAGTGATGAAGTGCAATGAATAGCAGGATTCAGTAGGAAATCAGTCAGATTTGTGTTAGGATTCTGCAGACTGTATGTTCCAATCTAACTTTTATAAATTTTAAGTAAGCATCTTTTTTTTACATGTAGAAAGTAAGCAAACTGTTTTGAGCAAACAGAAACTATTTATGCAAAGTGACTAACCTCATGATTTTTAAACTGTTACAGATATTATCCCTATTTGCCAGATATCCACAAGAAACTAAATACATTCTAAAATGGTGAATAGTCAGAAGTGAAACACAGATGAGATTTTTTTTTTTTTAAAGGGTTTTCAAATGGAATAACAAACTCCCATAGATTGTCAGATGAAATTTATTTGAGGAGTTTAAAAGGATATTCAGGAGTTACAAGCAGGAATCTAATCAAGGAATGTTAGTGCCTTAGAGTAATAGATTTTTGGGGAGAAGTTAAAGGACAGCAACCAAGTTGTTTGGGTGGTTTATATTACAGAATGACAGATATCCAGGATGTTTTGAGACTTTTTGGTGTAATAATCTTGCATTATATTCATAAATAGCACTGTGTCATTAATAACGCTGCAATTGATTACTGTATTGAATCTGTTCATTTTATGCAGACAATGGTTAATTTTCTATTGTCTCTGCTGTACCTACACTCTAAGGCAGAAGATTGAGGGTTAGAGGAATGGATAGAAACAGGCTACAGAGAAATAGACTGCGTGTACTTCTTCCACATTCACTCACTTGATCCAACCAACAGTTTCAGTAAAACGAAAACTTAAACACTCCTTGAACGGTTGCTAGATTGCAGGGAGCAAATCCAAGTAGAACCTATATCTCTTGGTGTTAGTTTGAACATGCATTCATCTGGAGATGTGTTAAATTTAATACACCATTCGGCTTCGAGTTCAAACCCTAAACCGTTCTAACCATTGGGTTTAGCCAAGTGACAGACACATTCCGAGAATTAATTATTATAAAAGCTAAAAGTGACAGTAATTCATACAGCAAATCATTCAGCCACACTAGCATTTTGTTATGCAATAATCAATCTGATTTCAGAAACAATTCAAAGGCCCATGCACACAAGCAATTCACAATATCTCTGAATACGCCCACATCAACACCACATCATACCCCAACCTTAGTTGTACATCAAAAGAAGGGCCATTAATCTAATCTGATCACCAAAATCTTGCACTTTCCATTCCTTTTTTTGTTATAAAAGAGAATCCAGTAACTATTTCTGACTTACTGAACTAATACGTTTCTCAGTTGTGTTAGATTGCTGTCGATGGCATACTGTCATGTCCCCAAGACAATTGCGGTTTGATTATATTACTGTGCATCACAGAAGGGAGTCATTCAATTTATTAAACTGTGATGGCTCTGGGAAAGAGTTTTGCAACTCAGCTCAATCCACTACTCCTTCCCACTGGTCCTGCATTTGAACAAATATATATTTTTTAATTTACTACAGGATCTGCTTTCACCACTAATACAAGCGATACAATCAAGATCATTAACAATTTTTTTTTTGCTGGAAACATTTCTGATCATCTCCACAACTTTGTTCAGCAATTGTCTTTGAATTTGTGTCGTCTGGTTCCAAGTCCTTCCATTCTTGCAAATAGTTTCACATTTCCTCTATTAAACTAATGTGGCAGGGGGATGGGTACAAGAGCAGAGAGGCAGGGGGGTGTAAAATGAGGGTAGAAGCAATAGGTAGCAAGGTGAAAAGTAAAAGTGGCAGGCAGACAAAACCAGGGCAAAAATCAAAAAGGGCCACTTTTCAACATAATTGTATAAGGGGTAAGAGCGTTGTAAAAACAAGCCTGAAGGCTTTGTGTCTCAATGCAAGGAGTATTCGTAATAAGGTGGATGAGTTGAACATGCAGATAGCCATTAATGATTATGATATAGTTGGGATCACGGAGACATGGCTCCAGGGTGACCAAGGCTGGGAGCTGAACATCCAGGGATATTCAATATTCAGGAGGGATAGAGAGAAAGGAAAAGGAGGTGGGGTAGCGTTGCTGGTTAGAGAGGAGATCAACGCAATGGAAAGGAAGGACATTAGTTTGGAGGATGTGGAATCGGTATGGGTAGAGCTGCGAAACACTAAGGGGCAGAAAACGCTGGTGGGTGTTGTGTACAGGCCACCTAACAGTAGTAGTGAAGTTGGAGATGGTATCAAACAGGAAATTAGAAATGCGTGCGACAAAGGCAAAACAGTTATAATGGGTGACTTCAATCTACATATAGATTGGGTGAATCAAATTGGCAGGGGTGCTGAGGAAGAGGATTTCTTGGAATGTATGCGGGATAGTTATCTAAATCAACATGTAGAGGAACCAACGAGAGAGCAGGCTGTTTTAGACTGGGTATTGAGTAATGAGGAAGGGTTAGTTAGCAGTCTTGTTGTACGTGCCCCCTTGGGCAAGAGTGACCATAATATGGTTGAGTTCTTCATTAGGATGGAGAGTGACATTGTTAATTCAGAAACAATGGTTCTGAACTTAAAGAAAGGTAACTTTGTGGGTATGAGACGTGAATTGGCCAAGATTGACTGCCAATTAATTCTAAAAGGGTTGACGGTGGATATGCAATGGAAGACATTTAAAGACTGCATGGATGAACTACAAAAATTGTTCATCCCAGTTTGGCAAAAGAATAAATCAGGTAAGGTAGTGCATCCGTGGATAACAAGGGAAATCAGGGATAGTATCAAAGCGAAGGATGATGCGTACAAATTAGCCAGAAAAAGCAGCATACCAGAGGACTGGGAGAAATTCAGAGACCAGCAGAGGAGGACAAAGGGCTTAATTAGGAAAGGAAAAATAGATTGTGAAAGAAAATTGGCAGGGAACATTAAAACTGACTGCAAAAGTTTTTATAGATATGTGAAAAGAAAGAGATTAGTTAAAACAAATGTAGGTCCCTTGCAGTCAGAAACAGGTGAGTTGATCATGGGGAACAAGGATATGGTGGACCAATTGAATAACTACTTTGGTTCCGTCTTCACTAAGGAAGACATAAATAATCTGCCGGAAATAGCAGGGGACCGCGGGTCAAAGGAGTTGGAGGAATTGAGTGAAATCCAGGTTAGTCGGGAAGTGGTGTTGGGTAAATTGAATGGATTAAAGGCCGATAAATCCCCAGGGCCAGACAGGTTGCATCCCAGAGTACTTAAGGAAGTAGCTCCAGAAATAGTGGATGCATTAGTAATAATCTTTCAAAACTCTTTAGATTCTGGAGTAGTTCCTGAGGATTGGCGGGTAGCAAACGTAACCCCACTTTTTAAGAAGGGAGGGAGAGAGAAAACAGGGAAACTGCTAGAGTCAGTTATTAAAGATGGGATAGCAGCACATTTGGAAAGTGGTGAAATCATTGGACAAAGTCAGCATGGATTTACAAAAGGTAAATCATGTCTGACGAATCTTATAGAATTTTTCGAGAATGTAACTAGTAGCGTGGATAGGGGAGAACCAGTGGATGTGGTGTATCTGGAATTCCAGAAGGCTTTCGACAAGGTCCCACATAAGAGATTAGTATACAAACTTAAAGCACACGGCATTGGGGGTTCAGTATTGATGTGGATAGAGAACTGGCTGGCAAACAGGAAGCAAAGAATAGGAGTAAACGGGTCCTTTTCACAATGGCGGGCAGTGACTAGTGGGGTACTGCAAGGCTCAGTGCTGGGACCCCAGCTATTTACAATATATATTAATGATCTGGATGAGGGAATTGAAGGCAATATCTCCAAGTTTGCGGATGACACTAAGCTGGGGGGCAGTGTTAGCTGTGAGGAGGATGCTAGGAGACTGCAAGGAGACTAGGATAGGCTGATTGAGTGGGCAAATGTTTGGCAGATGCAGTATAATGTGGATAAATGTGAGGTTATCCATTTTGGTGGCAAAAACAGGAAAGCAGACTATTATCTAAATGGTGGTCGATTAGGAAAAGGGGAGATGCAGCGAGACCTGGGTGTCATGGTACACCAGTCATTGAAAGTAGGCATGCAGGTGCAGCAGGCAGTGAAGAAAGCGAATGGTATGTTAGCTTTCATAGCAAAAGGATTTGAGTATAGGAGCAGGTAGGTTCTACTGCAGTTGTACAGGGTCTTGGTGAGACCACACCTGGAGTATTGCGTACAGTTTTGGTCTCCAAATCTGAGGAAGGACATTATTGCCATAGAGGGAGTGCAGAGAAGGTTCACCAGACTGTTTCCTGGGATGTCAGGACTGCCTTATGAAGAAAGACTGGATAGACTTGGTTTATACTCTCTAGAATTTAGGAGATTGAGAGGGGATCTTATAGAAACTTACAAAATTCTTAAGGGGTTGGACAGGCTAGATGCAGGGAGATTGTTCCCGATGTTGGGGAAGTCCAGGACAAGGGGTCACAGCTTAAGGATAAGGGGGAAATCCTTTAAAACCGAGATGAGAAAAACTTTTTTCACACAGAGAGTGGTGAATCTCTGGAACTCTCTGCCACAGAGGGTAGTTGAGGCCAGTTCATTGGCTATATTTAAGAGGGAGTTAGATGTGGCCCTTGTGGCTAAGGGGATCAGAGGGTATGGAGAGAGGGCAGGTACGGGATACTGAGTTGGATGATCAGCCATGATCATATTGAATGGCGGTGCAGGCTCGAAGGGCCGAATGGCATACTCCTGCACCTAATTTCTATGTTTCTATGTTTCTAAAGCAGGTCAGCAATTCTGCTTTCAGTCTACTCTGCTTAAAGGATATTAATCACATAGATTCCAATTAGACCTCATAGTTCAAGTCCTTCAATCCTGAAACTAATCTGGTAAAGCTTTTTTGAAACATTTCTAAGGTTTTGTCGTCCTATTTCCAGATCTTGCTACTAATGGCTACATCACAAAAATTTAGCCAAAAATGGGAAACATTTAGCAGCTTGAGTTTAAGATGTGACCGTCAGCTGAGGCCAATCTCAAGGTCATGCTCTTGTCATAAGGAATTTGGCCTAAGCTTTCAACTACTTCAAATTTGCTGGTTCACAGGGTCAATACCATTCATAAATAAAATGTAAAGACTCTTTCAGGAAGATTCAATGCAATGTGGCCTTCCGCTTTATGCTTTAAATGATCAAAATCAAAACCAATCCAAGGGCAGGGAAATAGTGACACAGAAATTCCTTTACAAAATTCTTCATTAAGTTATCTTATTTGGGTCCTGATGAGACTTCAGACTGTTAGGGTGACCCACAATGCTACTTCAATACTATTACAATTTCTTGGCCAGTTTCTGTGCTCTTCCCTGTGCTCTCCTGATGTACTCTCCTCTCTGCATGTCTTTTTAGCAGACAGTGATCGCAGGTGGCGCAGCAGTAGGCGTTGCTGCCTTACAGCAAAATGCAGCGCCAGAGACCCGGATTCAATCCTGACTACAGGGTGCTGTCTGCATGGAGTTTGTACATTCTCCCCGTGATCTGCGTGTATTTTCTCCGAGATCTTCAGTTTCCTCCCACACCCCAAAGATGTCCAGGTTTGTAAGTTAATTGGCTTGATAAATGTAAAAAATGTCCAGTATAAAATTGTCCAACTTCCAGTATAGTCCCTGGTGGACTCTTCGGAAGGTATAAGGTACAAGGAACAAGTGACATGACAAAGTGAGGTTTCTTTTAGTATAACTACACTATTTTTTGGATGATGCAATGAAGCTTCTAAAAGAGATGGGACAAGATATATTTCAACTGACACTTGAGATTCAGCACGTCGACACTCTATAGAATTTTGACAGATGTACATCAGAGACCATTCTAACTAGTTGCATCAGGGCTGGTTTGGTGACTCAAATGCCCAAGAATGAAAGAGTCTGCATAATGTGCTGGATATTGCTCAATCCATTACAGGTGCTGACCTCCCGACCACCCACAGGACGTGCTGCATCAAGAAGGCAGCTTATATCAAAGACCAACAACAGCCTGGCCACGTTGTCATCTCACTGCTATCATCGGGGAGGTGCTACAAGAACTGTTACCTCCAGGTTCGTGAACAACTTCTTCCCTTCAACCATCTGGAACTTGAATTACCTTGCACAACTCTAATGACACATTACGTCAGAACTGAACTATTATGGATTGGATGGAACTGTAGATGCTGGTTTAGAGAAAAGAAAGGTGTGAAGAAGGGTTCCAACCAGAAACATCACTTGTTCCTTCTCTCCAAAGATTATACTATTGTGGTCTGTTTTCCTAGTATAACTGATAATTTACTGTACATTTATTTGTTGTGTTGGTGCATTTAATGTGCCTGTAAAACTGCAGCAAGTAAGAATTTAATTGTTCCGGACTCAGTGCATATGACAATTAAACACTCTTAATTATCGACAATGAATGGCCTTTAACAATGGGGATAGATTAGAATTAAGTGTAAAAGGCTTTTAACATGTTTTAAGCAGAAACAATATCCTATAGGTTGTAGAGAACCCATATTGTAGAGAACCCATATTATACTTGGGAGCAAATTGGTGACATAAAATCAGAAGACAGAAGCAGAATTAGGCAATTCGGCCCATTCAGTCTGCTCTGCAATTCCATCATGGCTGATATATTCTTCCCTCTAAACTCCAATTCTTCTGCTTTCTCCCAGTAACCTTACTAATCAAGAACCTATCGATCTCCGCTTTAAAAATACCCAATGACGGCCACCTGTGGCAATGAATTCCACAGATTCACCACCTTCTGGCTAAAGGAATTCCTCATCTCCATTCTAAAGGTACATCCTTTTATTCTGAGGTCGTGCCCTCTTGTCCTAGAGTCTCCCACTACTGAAAACATTATTCAAGGTTAGTTTAGCTTGGGATCAGTAGATGTGGATAGGGAACAGGGCAGCTAATTATGTGTTAGCCTCAATGTTGACATGAACTGTTGAGCTGAACTGCCTGTTTGTTTAATAAAATATATTTCCATATATTTCTCCATTTCTTCCCCTGGTGCAATTACAATTTGAAAACAGAATGCAAGGAAACAGTGTCTAATATATGGAGGGTGAGAAAAGCCTCACAGTGGATGTGACAAAGAGCAGGCACAGGGTAGCCTCTACCTTTAAGTGGCCTCATCAGCTGCTAAAAACAGTTTGTCACATAGTTAACCCACACTATCACCTTCTGTTTAATGGACAATACTAGAGTAAAAATACTAACCATGCATATATGACGTGGACGACAGAACAAAGCAGACGATATGTCTGCAGGAATCACTGCCTGCTATTCAATGGTCCAGATGGAAAACTAACAGGATTTTTACTGGGAAATGTGTGCCAACCATCATTGTTTATAGTCTAAAGGGCCTGTCCCACTGTACGAGGTAATTCAAGAGTTCTACCGAGTTTTCCCCTGATTCGAACTCGGAGAATGTCCGTAGCGGGTCCGTAGGAGTTCGTGGATGTCTCGTAGCGGCTCGTAAAAGTGACAGTAGGTACGCGGGAAATCCGGTAAACTCGTGACTTTTTTTCAACATTGTGAAAAATATACGAGCCGCTACGAGACTAAATTGTTAGTCTGTTTAAAATGTTTGTTTTTGTGGTCTTTTAGTCTTTTTTATGTGTGTGGGGGGGTGGGCGAAGCTCCACCCAGCTCGGCCTGTGGACTTCGGGAGCCGCGGTCTCCAGTAGGAAGTGGCCGATTCGGAAACTCCAAGCCGCTGAGAGTGTTCTTACGTTCCGACGCCGGAACTCCATCATCTCGGCGAGTGGGCCTGAAACATCGGGCCGCCGTTGCGGCGACTGCGGAGGCCACGATAGGCCCTGACCACGGGTGAACGGGAGGAAGATGACTGGACTTTGTTGTCTTCCCTCACAGTGGGAAACGTTGATTCTTCTGTGGGGAATGTTTTTATGTTTTATGTTAAATTCTACAGTATTGGGTTTATCTTATTTGTGTGCTGCATGGTAACTCAAATTTCACTGCACCTTATATCCTTTGTCCTTTTGTCGTTTGTCCACATGTTTACAGTTTAGCATCATTTTTATCATTTTTGCAAAGTGTTGTATTAATGTAATTCCACTGATGCATATTACAAGTGCAGCTTCAGAGGGGGAGTAGTACCGAGAAATGCGATGCATAGGATGTCTCAGATGTTCCCAGAGATCCTACCCTTAAATTCCATTAGTCATACAACATGGAAACAGGTCCTTTAACAAAACTTGACCATGCTGACGAAGATACCCCATCCACACGGGTCCCACCTGCCCGTGTTTGGCCCATATCCCTCTAAACCTTTCCTATCCATGTACCCTCCCAAATGTCTTTTAAATGTTGTTATAGTACTTGCCTCAACTACCTACCCTGGCAGCTTCGTCCATACACCCACCACCCTGTGTGAAAAAGTTGTCCCTCCGGTTCCTATTAAATCTTTCTCCTCTCACTATTAAATCTTTCTCCTCTCACCTTAAACCTATGTTCCCTGGTTCTCGATTTCGCTACTCTTCCACGTGAAAAAGACTGCATTTACCCTCTCAATTCCCCTCAGGATCTTCTACAACTCTACAAGATCACCTCTCATCCTCCTGCCCTCTTATAAGCTGAAGCTGAATAATTTTTAGACTACAACTATTTCTGAAACACATTTTGCTGTGATTGTTTTGCAGATGGAGTGCATCTTCAGAATATCTATGTTTCTTCAGATTGCTTCCTTGGCACATACTGCAATTAATTTAAAATTTAATGCTGCACTGATCTTAACTAACCCTGAATTCCTACAAGCAATAAAGGTGGCAATTTCATACAGGTTTGCTGCAGTACCCTGCTGATACTTGGCCTGCATGGGCAAATTGGGCCAAAGGGCCTGTTTCCGAGCTGTATGACTCACGTGCTTGACAGTGAATTGAAGCCAATCAGTTACTCGAGTTCATCAATATTTTATTGGAAGCTTTTAGATGACTATTGTGTTGCTGTGGAATTGAGATGAATATGACTTTCAATGGAACTCAAAGTAAATGCCAATTACAAAAAAGCCTTAACTAGACTGGCAAAGAAAGAAACACTTGCATTTATATAGAGTCTTTCGAAACCTCAAGGCATCCCAAAACACTTGAAGCAATAACATATTGAAAGATGGTGTTTGTATCTCTTGCCGCCCAAGTGGAGCACTCTGTGGCTTTAAATAGATTGTGTACAACAGGTCCAGTTACAGCAGCTAAATCTCTCACTATTTCCTTACAAGCAGGTTTGGAAGGTTAACACTTTCAGTGCTCTTTGTATGGCCCTAATAACAAACTGACATCCACGCAGTTCCAAGCGTGGATCAGATCTGAAGGAGTATTTTAAATGGTCGATAGCAGTCTCTTTTACAAGGCTGAAGCTAATTTCCTTCTTCAGTCTATTCAATGTGCTGAGTTTATGATCTTACCCCTGGTGATGAAGCTAACAGAGCCCAAGTGACTTGTACAAGCAAAGGTATGGGAGTGAAAGAGAGGGAATACAGGGAGAGACAGCAGCCAACACCTCTGAAGCGTCATTTGCTGTAAATGAACCTGAGGCCCATTGCTCCTTTCTAATGTACAGCATTCACCACAATCAGAAAATGTGATGTCACTTCAAATCTTAACCACATTGCTGTAGGGCTCATGTGACACTTAGATGAGAAAGATTGTAGGCTTCCTTCTCAAAAATAATGTTTCTATGTGAGTTTATTGTCACATGTACCAATTAAGGTACAGTGAAATGTTATGATAACCTAATTGCTTCCTTGTCTTTATTATTGATCAAAACTATTTATTTTCAGATTTCTTTTAAAGATTGAATTCTGAATCTGAATATGCCATTTTTTTAAAATACTTTCTGGATTAATACTCAGTAATAAAGTTGCAAAATAAGCAGATTTTTTGTATTGGTGATTACAGGTGAATGCTGGTCTGGGTGAGATTTCATTTTATATCAGAGCAGACTACAATCTTAAAATTCAGGCTGGAAGTGGTATAATGGAATCACGCCAGTTTATAAAGAATAAACCATGGAAAGAAGGGCAGCAGTTTAGCACTATTTGAAATTTGAAAGAATGAAATGTAATATTTAATCTCTTAACAGAGCAGAACCACACAGGCAACATGAGCAATGGGTCGCCTAGGGGACTGGCTGTGCAGTGAATTAGACATCACTCCTCAACCTGAAATTAAATTCTGGCATGACTAATGGACCCAAGGTATCTTTATGCTGCTGTTGGTTTAGATGGTATCAGCAGATAAAACATTTAACCTGAATTTCTCATTAGATTGGTAGAGTCATAGATAGAATCATATAACACAGAAACAAGCCGTATGGTTAACCATGTCAATGTCAATCATAAAGTACCCAACTATACTAATCCTATTTACTGGTACTTACAACTCTGGCCATCGAGTCCTAGATGATTCAATTCCTCATCCTGATTTTTATTCAATGTTAAGAACATGGACAGTACAACAGGCCATTTTTTGCCCATAATATCTGTACCGGACATAATGCCAAATTAAGCTAGACCTTTTTGCCTGTGCATGATCCATATACATCCATTTCCTGTATAACTTTCCTGAGCTTATCTAAAAGCTTCTTAAATGTCACTATTGTATGTCTCCACCACCACCCTTGGCAGTGCACTCCAGGCACTTCTCTGCACTAAATACTACCCCTCACATTTCCTTAAACTTTCTTCTTCTGATGTTAAAGCTATGCCCTCTAGTCTTTGACATTTCCACCCTGGAGTAAAGGTTCTGACCATCTACTTTATCTATGCCTCTCACAATTTTATCAACTTTGAGTAAGTCTCCTCTCAATCTTTGACACTCCAGGAAAAAAAAATCCAAATTTGTCCAAACTCTCCTTATAGCTAGTGCCCAGAAGGTTGGAGAGGCCAAGTCAGCGGATATTTTTAAGGCAGAGATGGATAGATTCTTGTTTAGTACAGGTGTCAGAGGTAATGGGGAGAAGGCAGGAGAATGGGGTTGGGAGGGAGATAGATCAGCCATGATTGAATGGCGGAGTTGACTTGGCCGGCCGAATGGCCTAATTCTATTCCTATTCCTTGTGACCGTATGTATGTATTTATTTATTTTTTACACACACTATTTTCATTCCATTAATTTCACTTCATATTGCTTTGCCAAAACTAGTGTTTGAAGAGCAATTCTGAGGTTGAGGGTGAGGCACACAAGCAGCCTTTCTCCATGTCTGTTTGATACTGGCACAGAATGCTAAAGATAGGAAGTGATCTATTTTCCAGCACCAACATCTTGCTGTTCTCTGATCCATCTTGAATGTAACTTAAAACTAAAAAAGACGATCAGTTCTTCAGAGGTATCAACGTATGTGCAGACCCTACCTCAGATCACAATATTCACAAAATGGGAAGAAAATCGGTCTCAAGAAGTATAAACATAAGCAGATTACATCCATGCTATAATAAGCTTCTAATAAAAGATGTAACAAATTTGAATTCAAGTTAAAAGATTTCTAAACTCATGTGTTACATCAACCGATAACAACATTGTCCAACTACATGCAAGTGCAGCAAGCAAAATATATTTCGCAGAACTAATCCCTGTCACAACCATAATTTGAACCATGAAGAATTAAAAAGTCAAAACTTAAAGCTAGCCCATGAACAGAAAAATAAGCCCTTGTCAGAATTAGAGGGATATTTTAAATGTTTTCCCAAGGAAATATGGAGGAACATTTTACCATAGAACATGTATGAAATCATTAATTCTGAATTAAATTATGACTCTGTTTCGCAAAACAAACAGCACAACATAAACTCACCAATTCTAAATTATTCTAAATTCTTGATCATTCCAATGTTAGAATCCATGAAACATGAAAGGAAGTAAAGAGACTTTGCCATCTTGGATCCTCGACGACCAGAGTTTTCAGCAGCAACAGCATATTCACGGGTGAACATTTTTCTGCTGCTGACCCCCTCGTAATATGGACACAGGAATTCAAACGCAAGAGTTCAGATGACAAGCACATGCCACAGCAGTGATATCACCTGGAGTTGCGGTTAGAACTGCAGCATTTAGTTTGAAGGGTAGTTTTGTTCCTCTCTCTACTGCTCCATGTTTCCAGCTCTGGTCGTTCTTGCTGATTCTAGGTTACATTAGACCCAGCTGGCTAAATAGAAAAGAGTTAACCAGGGCTTAGCTATCTCAACACAGTAAAGGAATGCGAATCTAAAATTATCCTCTTCCCCTTCATTTCCTGATAAGGAATTCAAAATCAGATGAGGCCATTCAGTGTGGCACTAACCACCAGCAGCAGGTTCCAGGGGCAATAACTAGCACTTGTCAACAGCCGGTTATTCAGTTTCCAGTCACCATTTGCACTCGGCCACATGAAGAAGAAATGTGTGGCAGACTGCCAGAGTTTGCTAATAAAATCACAGGATTTCTCTCTTTTCTTGAGATTTGCACAGAATAATATACTTGCCCCATAACTTGTTATAAAACATCGAACCAATAATCCCAAATCAAAAATACAGTGAGATATTCCCAATACTCAGTCACAATTTGTATAGGTTAACATTCAACACTGTAAACTAGGCAGATATTTGAAATCAGTCAATCTTTTCCATATAGTCCTAATGAGGATTGCCTATATTTATTTAATCAATTCTCACCACCAATGATGCAATCCTAATAGCGAAATTCAGGTTAAATTCTCAAAGACAATCTGTACAATACAGAGCATCAATGTCTTTTGAAATATTAATTAAACTATAAACTCTGCTGGTCTCAACTTTCTCCTGGCTTTAGAGCAACAATTTGATTTTTTCCAAGAACAGTGGAAAGGAGTAAATTAGAGCCAGGGTGATCATCTTCCAGCCCGAGTCCAGTACCCTGAATATCCTTAATTAACGACATATGAAAATCTGACATTTTCAACCTCGGCAGCTTTTTCAGGTGTTCAGGCTAGAGAAAATTTCCACTTCTTTTTATTGGCCATGTTAGAAATGCTTTTTGACATGTCAGTATGAGTAGAACTTACAAATGAGACCATTCAAATGAGATTGCTGCCTTTGCCCTTCAACATTATGAAATCATAGGTTTATAGGACCTCATACGAGGTCCCCCATAGGTTTGTGAGGTGCTATATACTCTTGCTGAATATATGCAGTACATTTTGCAGACAGTACACACGCAGAGACCAGGAACAAAAGCATTTACAACATGAATTGGCAAGGGCGGGGTCCTTGTTTAGATCTCATCACCTGCCACAAACATAGTTTAGAAGCTAAATATTTCAGATCTATCAATGTCAGTGTTACCAAGCTACAGTTGACAATAAACAATGAATCCCCAACACAGGACAATGGTGTCCCATTTTCAGTGCTGCTTTCAAGTGTTGTCCAATAAGGAGGAAAATGGGATTCATTGATGACATAGGTTATCATGGGATACAGAGGCAATGCTAAATTAGGATTTGCAGGGCCATTCCTTTGCAACTAAATACTTCTCTGCTACCATAACTAATGAACCTGCTTTACTGGATATGACAGAGGTTCCCAGAGACCACGATGAGAGGTTAAAAGACAGTCTGTGAGGTAGCTCTCCAAATGTGAACACCAATCCCCAGATATTCACATGAACTACTTCTGTGATTGATTGGATTGAGAATGTCTTTGCCACGTGATCTGCTCAGTTTTCTTGTTATGTTTTAACATGGAAATATTTGACACGACTTGCTTGCTAAGCCAGTTACAACGTAACCAGAATGGTGTGGGTCTGGAGTCATAGATGAGCAAAACCATGTAAGGGATGCAGACTCTCTTCTATTAAGGAAATTAGAGTAAACCAGATAGTTTTGCAGCAAGCATCACAGACACCAAGTGGCTAATTTCTGTTTAAAAAATCTTGAACATTTTACAAATCGGAACTTAAATTCCCCAGCAACCAAGCTGGAATTTGAAACCATGCATTCAAATCATTTACCTTCACTCTGCCTCTGCTCCCATGTATCTAACAACCCCTCCCAACCATCAACATTTCAGTGCCTGGCAAATATCTAATGTTCTGGCTGAACATCGCCCAGCCCTCCCCGAGCAAAACAGAAAACAGCTCACGGTTAGATGATCGAGGACATCCAGTTAGATTGAGAACAGACCAACTTGAGCCAAGGATATTGGAGGCACCCATGGTGCTGGCAAATTAATTTATGCTCATCGTCTGTTGGGAGTTACTAATTCAGTTAAATTGCTTCTGAGGTGTAGAAACAAGTCCGCCTCAGAAATTGACGAGCAGTAGCGAACAATTACGTTGAAGGCCACTCCCATTGATTCAGTTCCCAGGCTACAATGTCCAAAGACCGGATTGGAACCTAAAGCTAGCAAGCAAATTCCTCCATGCATCCACTTTAATATGTCTTGTCATCGTGTCACATAGCTTCAGGCTACCACTCCCCTGGTATGCATGCATAACTCACACCCTAGGAAAGTATGAATATTCCATAGAGAGAGTGGAGAGACATCAGCACAAAACAATAGTTTAAGAGACATTTGGGTGTTTTGAATATAATGGAAATAACCTCAAGGTTAGGAAGAAATTAAAGTCAGGCTAGAAAGGTTTGGGTTAACTGGGGTGCATCTTTGCAAATTGAAACAATCAATCCATTCTCAGATGGATGGGGATAGTTGGCTTGCAATATAGAAAAGTTATCCATGATGATTCTAAGGTTTTGACAGAGACTCTGGTTGTCATCTTCCAGGATTCAAAAGGTTGAGCAATCGTTCTTGTTTAATGATCACACCATTTAAGAAAGGAGAGAGGAAGAAAGGGATGAACAAAGAGAATTATAAAATGGAATCAGTGCCGGTTTGTAACCCTGCCGATCAAGTTCCACCCAGGAGGCTAGCCAACAAGGTTAGTACATTGAATCGGGGTTAATGTATGGACATGGAAAGAGAATTCAGTAATGCACATGAAGCAAAGGAATGGGAACAACCAGATCCTTCTTAGTTTGACAGGCATATAGAGATCGTTTTTTGCGCCTATTCCCAATCTATACCAAAAATGTAGCTGAGGTGCTCAAATATCTTATTTCTAAGTTTGCTGTAAATATTTAACTAGGCGGAAGCATGAGTACAGAGGAATGCGTAAAGAGGCTTCATCGGGATATCAAAAAGCTGGGTATGAGGGCAAGAAAATAGCAGATGGAATACAATGTAAAAAAAAACATGATGTTATCCACTTTGGTGAACATAACAGAAAAGCAGAGGATTTGCTAACCAGTGAGAGATTGGGTCGTGTTGATTGGGACTGGGACTGGGTTTGCTTATACACGTCACTGATGACCAAATGCAGGTACACCAGACGATTAGGGAGATAACAAAATGTAGCTTCAGTAATGACAAAAGTAAAGAAGTATAGTTTGTATTTGCATATGGCCTTGGTATTACTGCAGAGTGCAGGTCTCCTTAAAAGGCCCCTCTACCATGAGTACCCCAGAATACTACATATGCACACCATCCATAACACCAGGAAGGTACTTCACACACTGTGAACTCCTGCAGTAAAGTACCTCATAATATGTACCTCCATCAACACAAAAGAATGGTGGGAGATTAACTCTTTATATGATTCACAACATATAACTCTGGGGGTGCTGTGGGGAGGAATGGGACAATCTAGAAACAAAAGAACTGTACCTACTGGTTAATACATAGAATGACACAAAGTGCTGGAGTAAATCAACAGGTCAGGCAGCATCTATAACATGGATAGGTGATGTTCAGGGTTGAGAGCCTTCTTCACACCTACTTTGATGATCTATCTTAGATGTCGCATGGGAGGATTGGGGTTTAGTTTAGAATTACACTGTGGAAACAGACCCTTCGTCCCACCGAGTCCGCACCAACCAGCGATCCCAGCACATTAACACTGCTCTACACACACTGGGGACAATTTAAAAAAATATTTATACCAAGCCAATTAACCTACAAACCTGTATTTTTGGAGTGTGGGAGAAAAACGACGATCTCGGAGAATACCCACATAGATCATGGGGAGAATGCACAAACTACGGACTGACAGTACCCGTAGTCAGGATCGAACCCGGGTCTTTGGCGCTGTAAGGCAGTAGCTGTACCGCTATGCCACCATGCAGCCCAGATAGTGGGTTATCTTCCACAGGGATAATTCAATACCAACAGAGCTTGAAGAAAAATAAATTACTTGTAAAACATCAGTCCATTGCAAAAACATAACAATTCTAAACAGTCTAGCATAATTATTTACCTCCTACATCCTCCTCCCTAAATGGGTCATAAAGCTAGTTGCTATAAGAACTGACGGGCTACAAAATTGCTTTTACTGGAAGGAACTGTTTGCACATTTAATGCAAACTAGTTCACACTTCACACTGACAATATGTGGATTATATACAGAAACTGCGCAAAGGCGCCAGCTATATGCATCAAATAAAATAATTTCTCAGTTTGTAACTTAAATCCACGGAGGTTCTGTGGACTAGCAAAGGTAAATTTGTCCAAACCATCATTTGATCATTATAAACAATAAAGGTATGAAGTGAAATTGTCCTAACACTGTATCTCTATTTAAAATTCTTTGACCACAAATCTTGTATCTCACAGTTCACATGTTGGTCCTTTTGCTTGTTTATACCTGATAATACAGATAATTTATAAGCATGTCAACTATTTGAAAAACATATTCAAAGCAAAACATCACCAACCTACATAAAGCAGCAAGCACGGGTGCAGAATTATTCCCTACTCTATAATCTATCCATATACTTGCCTCAATCCTATTACATTCACACTGTAAAAGATCATTTCAACAAAATTACATCCCCAATACTTGTAGATTATATACAAACTCACCCATGCAGTATTTTCCTTCAAAGTTAATGGCCATACAACTCTGTAAAATTGTATCAAATCGTGTGCTATGAGCAAGATGATTGTTTAATATACAGTTGTTTAAGAAGGAGTGCAGATGCTGGAAAATCGAAGGTAGACAAAAATGCTGGAGAAACTCAGCGGGTGAGGCAGCATCTATATACAGTACATCTTTCCAGCTGTTTGCTCAAAGGAGCATGTCCAATCCCCCGAGAATATATCAGCTCTTCAGAAATGTATCATGATAGCTTAGCATTTGGAAATCACAGAAATTTGGCCCATGTTTATGTTAATGCTATTGAATTGGAAACTATCAAAGTATTAATTTGTTATGGTTGGTTCTGTATCTCTCATTCAAAAGCACAAATAGAATTTTATGTTATGCAGACAGCATGGTTAGTTTTAGAGTTTTAATACAATGAGATTAACCTGAACACTTTATTGACATTTCATTCTGCAACAACTTCTAGTTGTGTCAATATCCATGAAAGTGCATCAGAATATTATACAATAATTAGGATAATCTTAAAAACTAAAAGGAGGAAACGGAGATAACATAGGATTAAAAGTGATCTAATTAATAACATATTTTCTTTTTCATACTGTCCTTGTCATTTTCAGCTCTTAAGAATACACATTTTGTGTTGTTTTAATCATTTTGTTCAATCCTAGTGTACTTTATTTCCATTTTCTCTAATAATAAATGGAATTCAAGCACAAGCCATATCTGGGGATTTGAATAATTACCCAGTCAATTGCCTTTTCCAGGCAAGCACAGGACTTGACTTGAGAAACTTATTTTGGAGATGTGCCTTTGAAGAGGTGTCATTGGTATTTGCAATGACCCGTTATGTTATCTCTTATCCATTCCAGAGAGACCCTTCTTCAATCAAATGGTGTGAAGGGTCTATATCTGAAATGTCACCCGTCTCTTCTCTCCAGAGATGCTGCCTGTCTTGCTGAGTTACACCAGCATTTTGTGTCTTTCTTCTGATTTTATCCTCAAGTTCCCATTGTGCTTGCCAAGTTAGTTTAAATCCTTACCATAAGCACATGCAATTCATCCCCTGCCATTCAGTGAGGATATTGGTTGTTTTTCTACTAAGATGCCACCTGCCTAGCTTGTGGGGGGTTCCACATCCCCCAGAGACAATTTTAGTTCCCCAAATATCTAAAACCTTCCCTTCACACATGCATCCACTTTCTGGATTTCTGGAATCACTCCGTGATGGGTGAATGGAACGAGCTGCTGTAGGAGATAGTTGAGGCAGCTACTATAACAGCATATAAAACACATTTTGACAGGTACACAGATAGGAAAGGTTTAGAGAGATATGGGCCAGAAGTGGACAGGTGGAACAAGGGCAGATGGGGTATCTTGATCGGTGTGCATGAGCTGGGTCAAAGGACCTGTTTCCATGCTGTATGACTATGACTGGCACATGGTACTAGTTGTAATCTGGAAACGTTTATATTACACCCATCGGAGAGATGGTTTTAACATCATCTGAGTATCATACCCCACAAGTGCTATATTCTGAGCAAAAGCCTAGACCTTGCGCTCAAATCTAGAATTGGGATTTGAACTCCATAAGATCTCTCTGACTCAAAGAGAGAGCTACTCTTAACAAGTCGAGTCAAGACAAGTCTAGTCAAGTTTATTTGTCACATACGTACACGAGATGTGCAGTATAATGAAAAGTGGCAATGCTTGCGGATTGTGCAAAAAAAAATACTACAAAACAGAATAGAACAGAATCAGTAATTACATATTTGTGAGAAAAGAACAGCAATTTTAAAAAGACACAACACAACAGTAAATTGGTACAATAAGTTAGTCCCTGGTGAGATAAGAGTTTACAGTCCTAATGGCCTCAGGGAAGAAACTCCTTCTCATCCTCTCTGTTTTCACAGCATGACAGCGGAGGCGTTTGCCTGACCATAGCAGCTGGGGTGGAAGGGGTCCCTCTGGCTCTGGATCTGCACCTTCTGATGTATAGTTCCTGCAGAGAGGCGAATGTAGTTCCCATAGTGCGTTCGGCTGAACGCACTACTCTCTGCAGAGCCTTCTTGTCCTGGGCAGAGCAGTTCCCAAACCAGATTGTGATGTTGCAGGACAAGATGCTTTCTACAGCCGCTGAGTAGAAGCACTGGAGGATCTTCAGAGAGACTCTGAATTCCCTCAGCTGCCTGAGGTGGTAAAGACGCTGCCTTGCCTTGCTCACCAGTGCGGCAGCGTGTGATGTCCATGTCATATCCTCTGAGATGTGGACTCCCAGGTAATTAAAGCAGCTCACCCTATCCACAGTAGCCCCATTTATCTTCAGTGGCGTGTACGTCCTCGGATGTTGTGCCCACCTAAAGCCCACGATCAGCTCCTTCGTTTTCTTGACATTCAAGAGGAGGCTGTTGTCCTGACACCAGAGTGCCAGATCAGCCACCTCTTCCCGGTAGGCCTTCTCATTATTTTCGGTGATCAGGCCCACCACCACAGTGTCATCAGCAAACCTGATTATAGAGTTGGAGCTGAACCTAGCCACAAAGTCATGTGTGTACAGGGAGTACAGTAGAGGGCTGAGGACGCAAACCTGGGGGGGATCCTGTGCTCAGGGTGAGGGTCTTCGATGTATTTTCTCCCATCTTGACTACCTGGGGCCTGGCAGTGAGAAAGTTCAGGACCCAGGCACACAGGGGGGTGTTCAGCCTCAATTCCAGCAGCTTCTCAGCAAGTCTGGTGGGGACTATCATGTTGAAGGCTGAACTGAAGTCAATGAACAGCATCCTCACATAGCCCCCTCTTCTGGCTGTCAAGGTGAGAGAGAGCAGTGCGCAGAACCTGGGAGACCGCATCGTCCTTGGATCTGTTCGGACGGTATGCGAACTGTAGCGGGTCCATGTTGCGAGGGAGGAAGGCGCAGAGGAAACCCAGTCCCTTTTGTAATTAATCCCTCTCCCCCATGATTCACAAAACATCCATTGGTATTAATAATAAACCAAACCCAAGGGTTTGCTGTGCTGGGAGGAAGAAGTGGTATTCATTTTTTTAATATTCCCTTCCTGATTGTATACACCCCTGTAAGGTTATCTTTCTGCCTCCTACACACGGAGGTCTTTTACACCATTCAATAGACATGCCCATACTCCTCCCCCAAATACCTTCATATCCCAGATGCACTCATCCACATATGTGCACACACACACCGCAAACACAGGCATACCCAGCCTATCCCTGCACACCTTAGCCATGCCCGTACAGACCCTAACCCCATTGATTGTGCATGCCTAATCCCTCTCACTTCTGGTGCACCTATGCTGAAGTGAATTAAGTTCCATTACTATTTTAGACTGCTACATTAACCCTGCTTCTGTGCAGTCGTACAAGGTATGAAAACAAAACTGTAGGTTGTCCCACTTACTGCTTTATTCCGTCTCCCTGCAATCTTATTTCAAATCTGCCAGAAGAATCTGAAATGTTCAGCTGCGCAAAGATTGTCCATCGAGCTGGAATTGAGATCAGGATTTGATCTGCTTGAGGCCCCGTTCCCCTCCCACAGTCTCCTCTCACACCGTCATTCAGTCGCTGAGTGGTTCACTCGTCCTCGCTCCTGCAACTTGATCCAGAATTTTTTTTTAAAAACAAACGTTGCTAAAACTGCAGCTCCGTAATGGCAAATGGTCACTCGACACCAGTGTTAAGTGACCCATTAACAAAATGAAAAGCTGGCTCTTATACTCTGGAACAGAATTTATGGATGCATGAACCCTAGAAAATCAGATGAGACCTGGGCTCGTAACCAAGCTCAGATTAATAATTTTCCCATTTAAAAAGCTAGCCTCTGTGGCCCGGCTTACAGCCTGGTCAAAACAAAATTCCATGTCCTGCACAAACAAATTGAACTCACAGCCCACAATTCCAAACTAAATTTAACTCAACGCTACGTCTGTCACATGGGTAGAGGTTGTTATAATTTACCTACCGCTGCAGTACGCTTGAAAACATTACAAGTTCCTATTTCTAATCTGTGCAGATAAAAATTAATTAAAAAAGCACCAGAGCAATTTATATGGTCCATTGGCTATTCGCTGTCAACTATAAATTCCAGCCTCAACCGTTACACCCTCTCACACCTCATTCCCAGAACTCATTACCCGAACTCATTACCCGAACTCATTACCCGACCTGTCCCATTTCATTAAACAATTTATGTGTGAGAGTTTATGGATGACTCTTCGCCTCTTATATCCCATCTAAAACACAATGATCCCTATTTCAGACCCTGTGCTTTGGGAAATAGATTAATAGATCCTTCCCATTTACACAATATAAGCAGCTCATAATTGTATAGATCCCAATTAAGTCACCATTCAGCTGCTACTAGTACAAGGAATACAATTCTAGTTTATCTAATCTTCTGTCAAAGCTACATTTTCCAGTCCTGGCAACATCCTCAAATCTCGATTGCACTAATTCCAGAGCAATCACATCTTTCCTGTTACTCTCACTGTGACCTCAGCGGGTATCCCATCCCAAGGACCATTAATCCACATGCAAGCTTCTTAAATACGTCACTACAACCCATTTCTGGTGTATCTTATCCAAATATTATCCCATCAACATCCCTCATTTACACATTGACATCTTATCCTTTTGCAAGTATTTTTTTTTTCTATATAGAAACCCAAAGGCTAGCAATTAGATTTAAGTCTGTACCTCAAGCCAGGGTACATGTTAATAAGTGTAGGAAGAAGCTGCAGATGCTGGTTATACACCAAAGATAGACACAGATTGCTGGAGTAACTCAGTGGGACAGGCAGCATCTCTGGAGAGAAGGGATAGTGACGTTTCGGGCCAAGACCCTTCTTCAGACTGTCCGTCTGTCCCGCTGAGTGACTCCACAATTTTGTGTCTATCTATATGTTATTAACTATAGAAGTGTTCGATGTTCCTCTCTGGAACCAATCAGGTCTTTGGAGGTGGAAAAAGCATTAGTTCTTTCACTCAGAACTTCCCTCATACACCCAGTCCCATGTTCAGACAATGAAAGGCAGAATGTATCTTTAAGGTGCATTAAGGCAGCTCAATCAGTAAGAGCTGATCTACTCGGGTCAGTCAGCTGCAAGTATCATTTATAAATCAGGATGAATAGTCTTAACACTGGAAGATAGAAACTGGAGCCAAACAGCCCCAAAGTTCTGAATAGACTCTGCAAAGTCAGAAAGCATGGGAAAGGTGTTGTGAAAATTGGAATATCAAGCACAGAGTGAGTAGACCAGGGTGGAACATTTCACAGCCCCTGAAGCTCGAGCCAAACCCAAACTCACTCCTAAAAAATTGTATTCCTTGAGACTATGACTCTACGATAGGATAGGTTTAGAGGGATAGGGACTGGTTTGGGTGGGGTATGTTGGTCGGCATGGGCAAGTTGGGCCTAAGGGCGTGTTTCACACTGTATGACTCTCTGTATTGATGAGCACGTACTTCACGTTGATGAGAATCAAAATTCTCCAGATAACGCAACTGCAAAACTGCTCGGTAACTCCCTAATGGGCATAGTTACTCCCTAGAAATGAGCAAATTCAGATTGTTGCAATACTCTTATGAATCAGCACCATCTGCCAGAATATAACCATTTTTGCTCAAATCACATTTTTTAATTCCTGCCTTGCCCCATGTCTGATTATCTTCAAATATGCTTCGTGTTCCTTCCTAACCATGAAAACAATTTCTCACGAAGACCCACACTTTAACAGTGGAGTCCTCCACTCAGTCAACTTCCTCCAACATTCAGCACAAACATTCAGCTTCATTTTGGAATTTCCCTTTATTCTTTTACTTTAACTCTGGCAGCTGATCCAATGAATTCCCACAGTTAAAAAAAATGCACAAAGTGCTCCACCTGCAGGATAAGTTCTAAAACAAATATTACAAATCATCTCCTTCCAAACTCGCATCGTGTTAAGAGGACATTTTTAGCTCTATGACACTTGGTTAAAAAAAGTCTGCAATTGCTTGAACACAGTACAGGTCTGACAAGTTATACCATTAGGGTGTAGCACGTGGGTACCGAGCTATTACAGTATCACAGAGGGCCAGGAGCTCTGTCTGGTACAGGGATACAATTGTGAGACATTGGGGCTTTGGAGAAGTGGGTACAGATTTTACACCATGGAATTTGGGCAGATTCATAAATGTTTTAGGTAGGTGGGTGGAGGTCTTTCACTAATATCTTGACATGCAGGTCTGTCACTGTGCAACAATGGGGAAAAGTACTGGTTATTATAGGATCAGTCATTCAATAAAATCTGAAAATACCGCAAATACTCAGATCTGTGACAAGGGAAACAGAGTTTACGATCCAGGCCGGTGACCTTTCTTCAGTTGCATGGATTCAGTTGCCAGAATATTAACGTTTTCAGTTTTTATTTCAAAAGTCTGTATTTTGCAGTATTTTGTTTATGTCAGTGAATCACGTTGAAGTGAAAATATATGGATAGCTTTCAATTCGCAAACACGGAGTCGATGGGTCGAATGAACCACAAGGTTCAATGATAATCTTTCAGAAGTAGAGCCAGCTCTCTCAGATTGTCATAACATTATCTTTTTCACAGATTCAGAAAAGAGTAGGCAGACGAATTCAGTAAACACAGAAGGCACCTGCTACTGCACCGTCATCACATGCAAAAAGCAGCAAATAGAAACTCTCAGACCCTTCCAACTGCATCGAATTAAAGCCATATTCACTCACACAACAGGGTCATACAATTCACTTCAGTCTGTAGAATTGGGAAGGTAAACATCAGCCTGCCAATCCAACTGAAAGGCACTATGCAGTATCGCTTCATCCATACTTCATGGACCTGCAACTATACCTGGCATATCTGGTCAATTTCTGTTTCAATGCCTCTTATAGTTAAATACCCTGATCTCACACATGAAGAACTATCACCAGGATGAGATGATTATGGCACTGGGAGATGGGAAAGTGCACAAACTGAAGCATACTGAATACCAATCCTTGGTACGACACGGGAATCCACCAACAACATACTGTGTGCCATCCTGTTCCTTCTCAAAAAAAAAACAAATCTGGGCACCTCCTGATCCTCACTTTGTACCCAGCCCCTGCACACGCACCTACTCCACATGTGGGGGAATTAAGGGATGTGGAGCCAGTGCAAGAAAGTGGCAGGATGATGAAAGATCATTTTATTTTCACGAATGGTAGAAGAGGCTGGAGAAGCTGAATAATCCACCCAGCGTCTATTCCTCACACTCCCTACTTTATACCAAACCTTGGGCACAGAACCTGGGCAGAGACCCAGTTCCATTATTGTGCCCGACACTGATCACACTCCATGATACCACCTCACGTACCCAACCCGGGGCAATACACCCCCACTGCCTAACTCTGCCCCTTGTAGCCAATGTTGAGTGCACCCAGTTTCCCTCTCTGGTCCCAAACTTGAGCGCATCCTCTCTCCTTTCCCTTCCATCTCCCCTCTATTTCCTGTCTCCTCTCTCCATCTCTCCCCACTCCCTCCACCATCCCTCCTCCACTACATCCCCACCCACCCCCTCCACATCCTCCTCCTCCTCCTCCCCCTCCTCCACCACTTCCCCACCCACCCCCTCCACATCCTCCTCCTCCTCCCGCTCCTCCACCACTTCCCCACCCACCCCCTCCACTCCCCCACCCACCCCCTCCTCCTCCTCCACTTCCCCACCCACCCCCTCCTCCTCCACCCCTCCACCTCCACCACTTCCTCCTCCACCCCCTCCTCCTCCACCATTCTCCCTCCCCCTCCTCCACCACTTCCCCACCCACTCCACATCCTCCTCCTCCCCCTCCCCCTCCACTTCCCCACCCACCCCCTCCTCCTCCTTCACCCCTCCACTTCCCCACCCACCCCCTCCTCCTCCACCTCCACCCCCTCCACCTCCTCCTCCTCCACCACTTCCCCACCCACCCCCTCCTCCTCCTCCTCCTCCTCCTCCTCCACCCCCTCCTCCTCCACCAATTCCCCACCCACCCTCTCCTCCTCCTCCACCTCCTCCCCCTCCACCACTTCCCCACCCACCCCCTCCTTCTCCTCCTTCTCCACCACTTCCACATCCACCACCTCCTCCTCCTCCACCACTTCCCCCTCCACCTCCTCCTTCTCCACCACTTCCACATCCTCCTCCTCCTCCTCCTCCTCCTCCTCCACCACTTCCCCACCCACCCCCCACTTTCTCCGTCCCTCCCTCGGGCTGAGGCTGGGTCGCTACAAGTGTCCGGGCTCTGGGCTGTGTGAGTATCGGGGCCGCAGTGAAGTGGACCTGCAAGTACATCTGTACCTGTACCTGGACCTGCAACTACACCTGTACCTGGACCTGGACCTGCAACTACACCTGTACCTGTACCTGGGCCCAGACCCGCCTGTACCTGGAGCGGCTCCTCTTCTCGCTGTTGCTACACCGGCCGCTACAATGTTTCCATTTCTTTCCACTGTAACAAAACAACTGGTTAATTCAAACGTGTGTCTGCTGCTGCTGCTGCCGCTGCTGTTGCCGCCAGCGCCGGATAGCCGAGGGCGCCGCCCACCGCCATTGGCATCGCACCCTGGTCTCCAGGCAACACCCAGGGGTGGGGTGGGGGTGGGGGGGGGGGGGGGGAGACGGCGGTCCTCCACGGACACCGCCACCCACCGGAGCTGCCCCGCACTGCGCAGCGGCCACCCCGGCCGGAGCAAGCAAAGTGCCCGCACACAATGACCGGTTCCCTCCATCCACAGATGCTGCCTGTCCCGCTGAGTTACTCCAGGTCGATGCGTGTCAAACTTCAGTTTAAACCAGCACCTGCAGTCTGAAGAAGGGCCTCGACCCGAAACGTCACCCGATTCCTTCTCTCCAGAGATGCTGCCTGTCGCCCCGCTGAGTTACTCCAGCTTTTTGTATCAATCTGCAGTTAGTTCCTTTCCACACAACCGGTGAAAATTCACATCTCAACGCACTGGCGAGTAAACACAGCACATACAATGCCAAAGTCAGACAAGCATAACTCAGCGGGACAGGCAGCATCTCCGGAGAAAAGGAACGGGTGGCGTTACGGGTCGAGACCCTTCTTTAGACTGAGAGTCGGGGGAGAGATAAAGACTGCGACAGAGAGAGATGTAGTGCAAACTAATGAAAAATATACAAAAAAAACACCTAGCCAACAGCTACAACTGAACGTTTCCTTGATCGGCGTTACTTGTTTACATAGAAGGGGTGCTGCCTGACCCACTGAGTTACTCCAGTTTTTTGTGTCTATCTTTGGCATTGCATGTGCTGTGTTTATTGTATTGTATTGTATTGTATTTACTCGCCTTTTGCCCATCTTCGGTTTAAACCAGCATCTGCAGTTCCTCCCTACACGTGGAATACCAAATTGTGCAACGTTTTGAATTTATTAAAAATCTTTAAGTTGCAAAAGCATCGCACGTTACAGCGGGGAAGCAGATGGTAAAGATGCAGAATTTAAAGGTGCCATGTGTTCTTTTATCTCATCTCAGCCCGCATTGTTATGAGCAAAACACAAAGAACTCTGCGGTTCTTGCAGCATCTGTGGAGGAATTGGACAAGCGACCTTCCTCGTCTGTCCATTCCCTTCACAGATGCCGCCTAGCAGACAAATCCATCTAATGCCGGCAATATTTAGGCATGGATTGATGAGCGTGGTAATATTCACATGACAACATTGTCTGCCAAAGATTATCTTCAATCCACCTTGTTTTGAAATTCAAAGGCATTACCATTGTGGAGGGCCACACCATCAATAACCTGGAATTGAACAGGAACAGCCACACAAATATCGTAGCTATAAAAGCAGTCACAGACTAGTCATTCAGTTGTCAGAGAAACTCACCCCCTGACATCCCAAAGCTGTTCATCACCTACACAGCACAAGTCAGGAACATGAGGGATGAGAGTCATAGAGTTATGCAGCACGGAAACAGGCCCAACTCGTCCATGCCGACCAATATGCTCATCTAAACTTGTCCCATCTGCCTTCATTCCTCTAAACCATTCCTATGTACATGTCCATGTATCTTTTAAATGCCATTGTAGTACCTGCTTCAACAACCTCCTCTGGCAGCTCGTTCCATATACCCACCACCCTCAGGGCAGTCATGGTGGCGCAGCGGTAGAGTTGCTGCTTTACAGCGAATGCAGCACCGGAGACCCAGGTTCGATCCCGACTATGGGCGCTGTCTGTATGGAGTTTGTACGTTCTCCCCGTGACCTGCGTGGGTTTTCTCCGAGATATTCGGTTTCCACCCACTTTCCAAAGACGTACAGGTTTGTAGGTTAATTGGCTTGGTAAATGTAAAACTTGTCCTTAGTGGGTGTAGGATAGTGTTAATGTGCGGGGATCGCTGGTTGGTGGGTGCGGACCCGGTGGGCCGAAGGTCCTGTTTCCGTGCTGTATCTCTAAACTAAACTAAACTCCGAGTGAAAATGTTGCCCCATACAACTTTAAATCCATGACCTCTTAGAAACATAGAAACATAGAAATTAGGTGCAGGAGTAGGCCATTCGGCCCTTCGAGCCTGCACCGCCATTCAATATGATCATGGCTGATCATCCAACTCAGAACTGCTGTAGTTTTGGGAGCAACAGCAGCAGGAGTTTAGCAAGAGATACGACTGATTGGCTCTAGCCCAAGTGGGAGGAGAGAAGTGAAAACAGTTAAAGTAAAGGCCAAGGACAGGCAGACTTGACTCAGAACTGCTGTAGTTTTGGGAGCAACAGCAGCAGGAGTTTAGCAAGAGATATGACTGATTGGCTCTAGCCCAAGTGGGAGGAGAGAAGTGAGTCAGTGTGGGAAAACAGTTGAAAACTGAGGAATTTGGTTTGTAAATTGGTAAATCAGGCAATTTATCAGTCAATTTAAGCAAGACTGCTCTTAGCGAGCGGCAGCGAGGGAAGTGCCCTGTGAGGGAAGTGCCCTGTGAGGGAAGTGCCCTGTGAGGGAAGTGCCCTGTGAGGGAAGTGCGAGTCTTTGGCTCGAGAGTCTTCGGAGAGGAAACGAAAGAAGGAAATGTCAGGCAAGCTGATTCAGTGCGATGCTTGCAGTATGTGGGAGGTCAAGGACACCGTTAGTGCCTCTGGCTGCTACAAATGCGAGAAGTGCATCCAGGTAGAGCTCCTGAAGGGCCGTGTTGGGGAACTGGAGAAGCAAGTGGATGACCTCCGGTTCGTCCGAGAAACCGAGCCGTTCCTCGACAAGTCCTACAGTACGATTGTTACACCTAAGGTTCTGGAAGAGAGAAGGTGGGAGACAGTGAGAACGGGAGGGAAGCATGGAATGCCAACGTCCCCGGGTGTTGTACCTCTTGTGAACAGGTTCACCCACTTAGAAGCTGTCGGGACAGAAGAGGTGTTTACACTGGGCGACGGACTGGCTTGTGATGCGAATAGGGCTGTTGAGCCCAAACCAAAAAGGCCTAAGGCAGGCAACGCCATTGTAGTGGGAGACTCCATTGTGAGAGGTACGGACAGGGGTTTCTGCGGCAACAGACGGGATGCGAGGATGGTGTGCTGCCTTCCTGGTGCCAGGATCCAGGATGTCACGGACAGAGTGCAGAAAATCCTCAAGGGCGAAGGTGAACATCCGGAAGTGGTAGTGCATGTCGGCACAAACGATGTCGGAAAGAAGGGGATGAATTTTCTGCAGCGTGACTTTAGAGAGCTCGGAAAAATGCTGAAAAGCAGGACCTCCAGGGTTGTTATCTCCGGATTGCTTCCAGTTCCTCGTGCTGGCGAGCGCAGGAACAGGGAGATACGGGACCTGAACGTGTGGCTGAGGAACTGGTGCACGGGGCAGGGATTTAGATTCTTAGATCACTGGGATCTGTTTTGGGGTAAGGGGGAACTGTACAAAAGGGACGGATTGCATCTTAACAGGTGTGGGAACAGCATTCTGGCAGGCAGGTTTGCCACTGCTACACGGGTGGTTTTAAACTGAATAAGGGGGGTGGGGTGTCGAATGGGATAGTGGAGGATAGAGTTAAAGGGAAAGGGTTTCTTAAATGTGTGAGCGTAGAGACAGAGGGGTGTAAAATGAGGGTAGAAGCAATAGGTAGCAAGGTGAAAAGTAAAAGTGGCAGGCAGACAAAACCAGGGCAAAAATCAGAAAGGGCCACTTTTCAACATAATTGTATAAGGGGTAAGAGTGTTGTAAAAACAAGCCTGAAGGCTTTGTGTCTCAATGCAAGGAGCATTCGTAATAAGGTGGATGAGTTGAATGTGCAGATAGCTATTAATGACTATGATATAGTTGGGATCACGGAGACATGGCTCCAGGGTGACCAAGGCTGGGAGCTGAACATCCAGGGATATTCAATATTCAGGAGGGATAGAGAGAAAGGAAAAGGAGGTGGGGTAGCGTTGCTGATTAGAGAGGAGATTAACGCAATGGAAAGGAAGGACATTAGTTTGGAGGATGTGGAATCGGTATGGGTAGAGCTGCGAAACACTAAGGGGCAGAAAACGCTGGTGGGTGTTGTGTACAGGCCACCTAACAGTAGTAGTGAAGTTGGAGATGGTATCAAACAGGAAATTAGAAATGCGTGCGACAAAGGCAAAACAGTTATAATGGGTGACTTCAATCTACATATAGATTGGGTGAATCAAATTGGCAGGGGTGCTGAGGAAGAGGATTTCTTGGAATGTATGCGGGATAGTTATCTAAATCAACATGTAGAGGAACCAACGAGAGAGCAGGCTATTTTAGACTGGGTATTGAGTAATGAGGAAGGGTTAGTTAGCAGTCTTGTTGTACGTGCCCCCTTGAGCAAGAGTGACCATAATATGGTTGAGTTCTTCATTAGGATGGAGAGTGACATTGTTAATTCAGAAACAATGGTTCTGAACTTAAAGAAAGGTAACTTTGAGGGTATGAGATGTGAATTGGCCAAGATTGACTGGCAATTAATTCTAAAAGGGTTGACGGTGGATATGCAATGGAAGACATTTAAAGACTGCATGGATGAACTACAAAAATTGTTCATCCCAGTTTGGCAAAAGAATAAATCAGGGTAGGTAGTGCATCCGTGGATAACAAGGGTAATCAGGGATAGTATCAAAGCGAAGGATGATGCGTACAAATTAGCCAGAAAAAGCAGCATACCGGAGGACTGGGAGAAATTCAGCGACCAGCGGAGGAGGACAAAGGGCTTAATTAGGAAAGGAAAAATAGATTATGAAAGAAAACTGGCAGGGAACATAAAAACTGACTGCAAAAGCTTTTATAGATATGTGAAAAGAAAGAGATTAGTTAAAACAAATGTAGGTCCCTTGCAGTCAGAAACAGGTGAGTTGATCATGGGGAACAAGGATATGGCGGACCAATTGAATAACTACTTTGGTTCCGTCTTCACTAAGGAAGACATAAATAATCTGCCGGAAATAGCAGGGGACAAAGGAGTTGGAGGAATTGAGTGAAATCCAGGTTAGCCGGGAAGTGGTGTTGGGTAAATTAAATGGATTAAAGGCCGATAAATCCCCAGGGCCAGATAGGCTGCATCCCAGAGTACTTAAGGAAGTAGCTCCAGAAATAGTGGATGCATTAGTAATAATCTTTCAAAACTCTTTAGATTCTGGAGTAGTTCCTGAGGATTGGCGGGTAGCAAACGTAACCCCACTTTTTAAGAAGGGAGGGAGAGAGAAAACGGGGAATTACAGACCAGTTAGTCTAACATCGGTAGTGGGGAAACTGCTAGAGTCAGTTATTAAAGATGGGATAGCAGCACATTTGGAAAGTGGTGAAATCATTGGACAAAGTCAGCATGGATTTACAAAAGGTAAATCATGTCTATCGAATCTTATAGAATTTTTCGAGGATGTAACTAGTAGCGTGGATAGGGGAGAACCAGTGGATGTGGTGTATCTGGACTTCCAGAAGGCTTTCGACAAGGTCCCACATAAGAGATTAGTTTACAAACTTAAAGCACACGGCATTGGGGGTTCAGTATTGATGTGGATAGAGAACTGGCTGGCAAACAGGAAGCAAAGAGTAGGAGTAAACGGGTCCTTTTCACAATGGCAGGCAGTGACTAGTGGGGTACCGCAAGGCTCAGTGCTGGGACCCCAGCTATTTACAATATATATTAATGATCTGGATGAGGGAATTAAAGGCAATATCTCCAAGTTTGCGGATGACACTAAGCTGGTGGGCAGTGTTAGCTGTGAGGAGGATGCTAGGAGACTGCAAGGTGACTTGGATAGGCTGGGTGAGTGGGCAAATGTTTGGCAGATGCAGTATAATGTGGATAAATGTGAGGTTATCCATTTTGGTGGCAAAAACAGGAAAGCAGACTATTATCTTAATGGTGGCCGACTAGGAAAAGGGGGGATGCAGCGAGACCTGGGTGTCATGGTACACCAGTCATTGAAAGTAGGCATGCAGGTGCAGCAGGCAGTGAAGAAAGCGAATGGTATGTTAGCTTTCATAGCAAAAGGATTTGAGTATAGGAGCAGGGAGGTTCTACTGCAGTTGTACAGGGTCTTGGTGAGACCACACCTGGAGTATTACGTACAGTTTTGGTCTCCAAATCTGAGGAAGGACATTATTGCCATAGAGGGAGTGCAGAGAAGGTTCACCAGACTGATTCCTGGGATGTCAGGACTGTCTTATGAAGAAAGACTGGATAGACTTGGTTTATACTCTCTAGAATTTAGGAGATTGAGAGGGGATCTTATAGAAACTTACAAAATTCTTAAGGGGTTGGACAGGCTAGATGCAGGAAGATTGCTCCCGATGTTGGGGAAGTCCAGGACAAGGGGTCACAGCTTAAGGATAAGGGGGAAATCCTTTAAAACCGAGATGAGAAGAACTTTTTTCACACAGAGAGTGGTGAATCTCTGGAACTCTCTGCCACAGAGGGTAGTCGAGGCCAGTTCATTGGCTATATTTAAGAGGGAGTTAGATGTGGCCCTTGTGGCTAAGGGGATCAGAGGGTATGGAGAGAAGGCAGGTACGGGATACTTAGAAACATAGAAACATAGAAATTAGGTGCAGGAGTAGGCCATTCGGCCCTTCGAGCCTGCACCGCCATTCAATATGATCATGGCTGATCATCCAACTCAGTATCCCGTACCTGCCTTCTCTCCATACCCTCTGATCCCTTTAGCCACAAGGGCCACATCTAACTCCCTCTTAAATATAGCCAATGACACCCAGGTCTCGCTGTATCTCCCCTTTTCCTAGTCGGCCACCATTTAGATAATAGTCTGCTTTCCTGTTTTTACCTCTTGTTTGTGATTCCCCTATACCCTGAGTAAAAGACTCTGCATTCACCGTATCTATTCCCCTCATGATTTTATACACCTCTATAAGGTCACACCTCAGCCTCCTATGCACAAAGGAGCCTGCCTTACCTCTCACTATCACTCACTGCCTCAAACCCTGGAAACATTCTCATAAATACTCTCTGCACTTTTTCCAGCTGAATGATTCATTTCCATAGCAGGGTGACCAAGAGTGAACATAATACTCCAAATGTGGCCTTACACTCAACATCTAGTACAACATCTTGTACATAACGTCCCAAATTCTATACCCAATACCCTAACTGATGTAGGTCAATGTACCAAAGTTTCTTCTTGACCACCCTATCTACCTGTGACACCACTTTCAGGATCTGCACACCTAGATCCCGTTGATCCACGACACTTCCCAGGGCCCTACCACTCACTGTGGAAGTCCTGCCCTGGTTTGACTTCCCAAACTGCAACACTTCGCACTTATCTGCAATAAACTCCATTAGCCATTCCTCGGCCCACTTGCCGAGCTGATCAAGAGCCTGCTGTAATTTTTGATGACTACTATCTATATCTATAAATATACTATCTATATCCCCCACTTTAGCGTCGTCTGAAAACCTGCTAACCATGCCTTGTACATACTCATCCAAATTATTGCTAAAAACCACAAACAGCATTGGACCCAGCACCAATATCTGAAGCACACCACTTGTCACAGGCCTCCAGTCTGAAAAGCAACCTCCACCCTCTGCTTCCTTCCATGAAGCCAATTCTGTATCCAATTAGCTAGATCTCCCTGGATCCCATGTGGTCTAACCTTCCAGAGCAGCCGACCATTCGGAATACTCTCCTCTTACCTCGTTGAATGCTGCGCCTACAATTTTATGAGGCTAGACTAAAACCATGACAACGCATCCTCATTTAGTGGCACCCTATCCACCAGCCAAAACATTAAGGTGTAGGAAAGAACTGCAGATGCTGGTTTACACCGAAGATAGACAGAAAATGCTGGAGTAACTCAGCGGGACAGGCAGCATCTCTGGAGGGAAGGAATGGGTGATGTTTTGGGTCTGAAGAAGGGTCTCGACCTGAAATGTAACCCATTCCTTCTCTCCAGAGATGCTGCCTGTCCCACTCAGTTACTCCAGCACTTTGGGTCTATCTTCAACCAAACTATTAACTCCCTCGATCATCAGTGCACAATATTCGCAGTGTATATATTTACAAAAATGCACTGCAGTTACTTGCCTAGACTGATCCAGCACTTGTATTTTGCTCCTGATTATTGCTAAAGATACAGCATGGAAACAGGTCCTTCGGCCAACTGAGTCCACGCCGACCAGCAATCACCAATACACCTGTTTTATCCTGCGCACACTAGGAGCAATTTAGAGCGACCAATTAACTTACAAACCTGTATGTCTTAACATCTTAACATCTGCTGTCTATAAAGTCCCAACACCTATATTTTATAATATTTACAGTAGCTGCGTGTTGAGATCCCACTTATGGTCTCTCCATCTTCGTTACTCCAGCCTGTCCTCTTGGACATCACAAATCTTGACTGGTCCAACAATGGTGGCTTGTTCTCATAGCCTGAGATTTTAAGTTCTTAAGTACTCTGCTTATATCATCTACCTCCTTACCCTCCTTTGACGTTCATCAAAACCTTCAGCTTTGACCAAGCTATTTGTCACCTGCCCAGATGCGCTTCTGTGTTCAGTGTCATAATACTTCTTCAAATATCTTGAGTTACTTTATCATTTTAAAAGCACTTTTTCCCCCCCCATAAATATCTGTAATATTCTTCATCACCACCAGATGGTGCCATGTGCTGTATATTCCCTTATCGAGCATCAGAACCACACCACTTATCTGAAGGGTACATATGGGGCACAATGTCAAATACTGTTTGCTTTTTGAAGTTCCCTGGGATATTTTCTGCGTTAGAGCTATATAATAACAAAGCACTATGACAAATTCCAAATGTTGCTCCAACGTAATATAATTCCACTAATATTAGAGTGAAATCTGAAGTCTGAAGAAGGGTCCTGACTCGAAACGTCACTCATTCACTTCTCTCCAGAGATGCTGCCTGTCCCGCTGAGTTACTCCAGCAGTTTGAGTCTATCTTCGGTTTAAACCAGCATCTGCGGACCCTTTTTATACATCTAGAGTTCCCACATATAGTATGCTGCTTGACAATTATCTGTCATTCTATATATTAATCTCATAAATGTTTTTCTCAGATTCCAATGTTTACCTTATTTGGGAGTGTCCAATGCCTTCGTCATCTTCCAATATTTGTCTTACTGCCCAAAGTGTCACGTGCCACTTGGGAGTCAGATCGATCCCCTGAACAAATGATTCACATTTTCACCCTGGGGCCAGAGTCCGGAATGGGCAGCTGGTCAGATAGGGCCAAGGGTCAGGGGGTAAATGCAGCTATGACATCCTGAATGGAACCAGGTGTTTGATGATGTCAATTGTTGTACAATAGATGTTAACCCGTTATCACAAAGGCATTTCAACAATCAGCTGGAGACCAATTTCCAACCATTATCAGAAAACTGGTTGTTGAGAAACCCATTCCTCTCTGCAGGGAAGTGAAAGATTCCACCTGGATGCCAATCCCCAGTACGAGCATTGAGAATCGATCCTTCTCCTACTTTTAGGCGTTGGTAGACATAGGACATCCTTCACGGTCGTTGGTCAAGACCCCCTTCAGAATGCAAATGTGTGATGTGCCTGAAGTACAGCTTCTGGTAAACCACAAATGAGGATTCATCTTAGAGGAGGTGATGAAGCCGAATAAAGTTACAAAAATAAGAAAAAATTAAAATAGGTTTCTGGGCTAGCTTACAGCTTATATTTAGTGTCAAATTAGGCTTGCCTCAGGTTGCAGTGTGTGGGATAATAAATACCATAACATTGTCTCCCAAGTGAGGAAGTGACAGAGAAAGAAACAGCTAGTCACATCTTTGAAGTAAGATGCCGTAAAGGGGACGAGGCAGCAAAGTCACGAATGACAAAGTCACCATCTTGAAACAATGGGCAAAATCATCAAGGGAATAAAATGTATCCAAGAAGACGATGTGGTCAAATGCCAGGAACAATATTGCCATTGAAGTTAGACACAATATGCTGGAGTAACTCAACGGGTCAGGCAGCATCTCTGGAGAAAAGGAATAGGTGATGTTTTGGGTTGAGACCTTTCTCCAGACTGGGAGTCAGGGGAGAGGGAGCCTAGAGAAATGAAAAGGTACAGAGCAAATCAGATCCGGTTCTGTACCTTTTCAAGCCTCTACTTCCCCTCCTCCCTGACTCTCAGTCTGAAGAAAGGTCTCAACCCGAAACGTCACCTATTCCTTTTCTCCGGAGATGCTGCCTGAACCATGGAGCTACTCCAGCATTTTGTGTCCATCTTCAGTGTAAACCAGCATCTGCAGTTCCTTCCAACACAATGTTGCCATTGCTGCTTGGTTCTTGCAGATCACCAGTTCGAGGTGAGGGATAGTTTAGATGTAGATCCACATATGGACATGGTAGCCTAGTAATTGAAGAGGGGATCCATGGTGAAGGGTATTTTGACCTGTTTAATGAAACCTCCTGTTAGACTTTTACCTCCCTGGGATGATTTCCTGTGCTGTGGGGTAACAAAGGAGCTTTTTAGGAACTGTTAGATTTACGACATCCATCTGTGGATACAGGCATTAATACGTCATCACAAAATAAACCAATTTTAATGTAGGTGAGAAGCAGCAAACTGTTTTGAAATGTAAAAGACAGCTTTGTAATCAAACAGCTCCATCTATAGAGCCCAGGCCTTGGTCACATCAGGAGGCTGTGCAAAATTCAGAAAGTATTCAGACCCCTTCATGTTTTCCACATTTTGTTACGTTACAGTCTTATTTTAACATGGATTAAATTCATTTTTTTTAATCATCAATCAACACACAATACCCCAGAATGAAGAAGTGAAGACAGGTGTTTGAAATTTTTGCAAAGTAATAAAAAAGAAATAACTAAAATATCACATTTATATGTATTCAGACCCTTTGCGATGACACTCAAAATTGAGCTTGGGTTCATCCTGTTTCCATTGATTATCCTTCAGATGTTTCTACAACTTGATTGGAGTCCACTAGTGGTAAATTAAATTGATTGGACATGATTTGGAAAGGCACACACCTGACTATTTAAGGTCCCACAGTTGACAGTGCATGTCAGAGCAAAAACCAAGCCATGAAGACGAAGGAATTGTCTGTAGACCTCCGAGGCAGGATTGTGTCGATACATAGATCTGGGGAAGGGTATAAAACAATTTATGCATAATTGCAGGTCCCAAAGAGCACAGTGGCCTCAGTCATTCATAAATGGAAGAAATTTGAAACCACCAGGACTCTTCATAGAACTGTCCGCCTGGCCAAACTGAGCAATCGGGGGAGAAGGGCCTTGGTCAGGGAGGTGACCAAGAACCTGATGGTCACTCTGACAGAGTTCCTCTGTGGAGATGGGAGAACCTTCCAGAAGGATAACTATATCTGCAGCACTCCACCAATCAAGCCTTTATGTTCGAGTGACCCGACGGAAGCCACTCCTCAGTAAAAGGCACACGACAGCCTGCTTGGAGTTTGCCAAAAGGCACCTAAAGGACTCTCAGACCATGAGAAACAAGATTCTCTGGTCTGATGAAACCAAGATTGAACTCTTTAGCCTGAATGCCAAGCGTCACGTCTGGAGGAAACCAGGCACCGCTCATCACCCGGCCAATACCATACCTACGGTGGTGGTGGCAGCATCATGCTGTAGGGATGTTTCTCACGGCAGGAACTGGGAGACTAGTCAGGGTCGAGGGAAAGATGAACGGAGCAAAGTACAGAGAGATCCTTGATGAAAACCTGCTCCAGAGCCTTCTGACTTCAGACTGGAGCGGAGATTCACCTTCCAATAGGACAACGACCCTAAGCACACAGCCAAGACAATGCAGGAGTGGCTTCATGAGTGGCCCAGCCAGAGCCCGGACTTGAACCCAATCGAACATCTCCGGAGGGACCTGAAAATAGCTGTGTATTGACGCTCCCCATCCAACCTGACAGAGCTTGAGAGCATCTGCAGAGAAGAATGTGAGAAATGAGAGAGAGAGAGAGGTGTGCCAAACTTGTCGCGTCTTGCCCAAGAAAACTTGAGGCTGTAATCGCTGCCAAAGATGCCTCAACAAAGTCCTGAGTAAAGGGTCTGAATCCTTATGTAAATGTGATATTTCAGTTATTTCTTTTTAATTACTTTGCAAAAATTTCTAAACACCTGTTTTTGCTTTTTTATTATTGGGGTATTGTGTGTAGATGGATGATAAACATTTTTTTAAAATGTAATCCATTTTATAATAAGGCTGTAACGTAACCAAATGTGGAAAAAGTGAAGGGTTCTGAATGCACTGTATATGGTTTGCAAACTGGCATGACCATGAGAGGTTCCTGAAAGGACACAAAGTGCTGGAGTAACTTAGCAGGTCAGGCAGCAGCTCTGGAGAACATGGCAGGCTGACGTTTCAGGTCGAGACCTTCTAAAGGCTGGTTGCAGGAGGTGAGAAGAAAGGTTGAAGAGGAGAGAGGCAGGACAAAGTGTGGCGTGCCATAAGTGAGGGGGAGGGCGTTGATGGGGAGATGGTTGGAAGGGTGTGAAACAGGATTGAAGAGTTTCAAATTGCAAAGCTAGATGGAGGAAAGTAGTGGGGGGGAGGGGAGAAATAGGTAGGGGTCTAGATGGGGCTGGGGGGAGAACAAGAGGGGGATTTTGGCGGAGTTTGTAGGAGGTTACCTAAAATTGAAGAATTCAATATTCATACCGTTAAGCTGTGAGCTACCAAGCAGATTATTCCTTTATCCATCAGCCTAATGTAAGACATTGAAGCTGTATTAATTGACCAAACCAGACATCAGATGCCTTCAGCTAAGTTATTTTGCACGATGGTGGGTGAGATCAAGGAAGGCTCCATTCTTGACATTGCATCACTGAGGCAAACTTGCTCCATCTATCAGTGGCCGGGATTGTGTGCATTCAGAGAGTCGGCCCTCACAGCACTAACTTTGGGCATCTGAGTTCTCAGACCCCGAAACCTTTTAGACATAAAAGGGTGGTGGGTATATGGAACGAGGCTGCAGGAGGAGGTAGTTGACGCAATGCTTAAGAAACATTTAGACAGGTACATGGATGGGACAGGTTTAGAAGAATATGGACCAAACGCAGGCAGGTGGGACATGTTGGTCGGTGTGGGCAAGTTGGGCCGAAGGGCCTGTTTCCACGCTGCACGACTCTGAGCATGTATGGGAATTACTTTGTTACACTAAAGGTCTTATCAGTTACAGTAGATCCATTTGAAGGACTCAAAATATTGAAATAAACAATGTCATCGTAGCTATTAAAATTGTATTGAATTACCTGCTGTTTGTTAGCCTTGTTCTTACAAAGTACTTTGAGTTCAGAGAGAGGCTGCTGAGAGGTCTCCAGGAGAATGCCTGTTTGTTGCTGTTTGTCAAATTCCAGTGGAGCGGGAAGGATCTCATAGGAAGGGCCCCCTCTCACCAGTTGCTGCTTGGCCGTGAGTTCAGGCAATGGGGCATTTCGTCAGACAAGCTGGGCAGTCTGCTCAGGGAACCATGTCACATGATCCAATAAGTCCTTGTCCTGCAGTGCCTGCACAATGTTTTTGTACTGACCACTGCCCGGTGGACTTGTGGTCAAAGGTGTTGGTTTGGAACAACCTTTAAAGACCTTTTCCATCCACCAGCTTCACTCTCCTGTGGCTCACAGACACAACAATGCCCCATGAGCACAGTGCTCCATGTTGTACTAAACTCTTGGCTACAATATCAATCACTGTGCTTCCCCATTGCTGTCCGACAATAGGGAAACAATCCCACAGGGAACACACAGGGAACATCAGCCTGGCTTTTGTCTTTGTGTGTAGAGTGTACCCTGGCCATTTGGGAATGAGGGTGCTGTCCACTGCTCAGGAGTCAACCTCGGGCTTAGGTCAATCATCCTCTACAGCACCTCAATGGTCTAGGATGGATGTGAAGCCAAACCTAGAGTTAAGGTGGCAAACCGATCCTTTCATTGTGAGATGAAAATAAATCAAATCTCATAGTTACCATCTCCTATTCCATGGAGAAAAACACCTCACCTGTGCTGTCTCTGCTGCAATAGGGACTCAAATTCAGCTGATAAACATCTTCGTACCTTCAATAATGTGGTCGGAACACAAGTGAAGGCAGATCTGACCATTATTTACTCTGACCTGGTCACGTGCTGAGCTGCAAACAAAAGCAACCACCCTGTTCAGTCACTCCCTCCTCGTCTGCTCGAGTGCAGTTGAAGTCTCTATCATCACCTCGCCCCATCCCTGGACCTCGGGACCTCTGACTGCTGCCATCTACAGCTTGCCCCTTCCATAAAAATGAAGCCCTTTGAGAAATGGAAGATTCGCGAGCCTCACCATTCAAACATGGGAGCCACTTTCCGTCATGTGTCCAACAGTATCCTTCGCTCCATAGAAGCTGCCGCACCCGCTGAGTTTCTCCAGCACTTTTGTCCACCTTCGATTTTCCAGCATCTGCAGTTCATTCTTGAACAGTATCGATATCTCTATCATTACAGTGAAAGTCACATGGACCACCCACCCTACCAATTCCCATGTCATCACTAGGCCAGGTATCGCCCAGGCCAGGACTGAGCATACCCGGAATGCTCCCCTCATACGATTGACTTCCACCAACTCTCTGAACTCCGCTTACAGATCATAGGGCATAGGAGCAGAATTAGGCCATTTGGCCCATCAAGTCTGCCCCACCTTTCGATCATGGCTGATCTATTTTTTTCCCCAATATCTCAACTTTAAAACTCCACGCAGCTCTATGTGGCAAATAATTCCACAGATTCACCACCCTCTGGCTAAAGAAATTCCTCTTCATTTCATTTCTAAAGGTACGTCCTTTTATTCTGGTCTTAGTCTCTCCCACTACTGGAAGCATCCTCTACACATCCACTCTATCTAAGCCTTTTATTACTTGGTGGGTCTCAAATCAGATCCCCCCCCATCGTAATCTGTAGCGAGTACAGGACCAGTGCCATCAAACGCTCCTCATACATTGATCCAATTGGCCACAGTTCCTGAGGCTTGCGTCATGCTTGAGAGTTTGTCGATATAACCTTCTCCCCATAGATCAGCTTCATCAATGCGAGGCAGGATAGGGTTATAGTGCAGGCGGTAATGTGGGTGGATGCAGAATGTGAATGAATAAATGAGTGAAAGAGGACTGAACCTGCATAAAATAAAAATCACACAATTCACATTTTCCATTTGAGAAAAGAAAATGAGCATTTATTTATTGGATATTGGCAATTAAAAAAATTTGACACAGTACTCAGCCTACATAGAAAATATATTCAACAGAGCTGGATTCCTCAATATGTACAGTAACTGGTATGTACCTGAGCAGGCTAGCGTTACATTCAATAGAAGCCAAAGCACTTATATTAATATTTTGCATTGTTCGAAAGAGTCAGAGTCATTGGAGCAGATCCTGGCTTGTGTCTTGGAGAATCAGTCAGGCTCTTGGGTCTGCTACAACAGTGCACATAACTAGTTCACTAATGCTGCTCCTGCCCTCATCCCTCCCTGCATCCCGTTATTCACCAGTAACACCAGTGTGGTGATGATGGGAACCGATTCACAATTGATATCAGCCATGGCCTTGAAAGCTCTAAGGGGTGAACCCTACGCTAACATCACCATTGATGCTACTTGAACGACAATGGAATTGGAGAGGGGAGTTTGCGGAGTGCACCAAACTACATTTGCAACTGTGACTGTGACTTATCGAAACTATATCTGCTTGAAATCACTGGCATGATGGGAAATTAACATAAAATAATCACGATTGGCTAGGGTAAAAACAACAACAGAACAATCGCTCATTCCACAGTGGAGATGCTGTCATGCCTGTTCTTTCTGTGTTGCTGATTCATTAGTTTTCATTTCCACAAGGCAAGTTCCCCAGGTTTTGAAGAACGGGAAGCAAGAGCAGTAGACTCAGCATCAAAGGGATGTTCAGCAGAAGCCCAGAGGCGCCGCACTTTGGAATAGTTTCTGCAAAGACATTCAATGAAACAAAGAGACAATTAGAAAGTCTGTCTTTGTACCCGCGATGACACACGGCAATAAGACAGTCCCCATTCCCCATCCCATCAAAGAAAATTGTAAGTTTCATCTTGTGATAGAAATGTATCCAAATATCTTCAGTGGAGGCACACACAAAAAGGCCGGAGTAACTCAGCGGGTCTGGCAGCATATATGGAGAAAAGCAATAGGTGACATTTCAGGTTGGAACCCTTCTTCAGACCCAAAGCATCACTTATTCCTTTGCTCCAGAGATGCCGCCTGTTCCACTGAGATACTCCAGAATGTCGTGTCAATCTTCAGCACAAACCTGCATCTGCAGTTCCTTCCTACACATCTTCTCCAGTGAACATTGCTCACCTTAAACGGATTTCTCGGTGTAAGTGTTTATGGTCTCAGCTCTTTTTGTCAGGGTGTAAAATGAGTGACAGCTGCCATTCTGCATTGACATCACCAGGAATAAATAATGGTGAACTGTATAAACTTTCTCAATCGCATGTTGCACACAATTGAACAACATCAAGCAAGATCAGTTTGTGTTCCCTCCCACGGCCCAGACTTCGAATTCTGTAACAAGTTCACAATGTTCATCTGTGAATGTTCATAGGCTTGTATTCACTGGAGTTTAGAAGGATGAGGGGGTATCTTATCGAAACATATAAAATTAGGACTGGACAAGCTAGATGCAGGAAAAACTTTCCCAATGTGGGGCGAGTCCAGAACCAGGGGCCACAGTCTTAGAATAAAGGGGAGATCATTTAAGACTGAGGTGAGAAAAAACTTTTTCACCCAGAGAGTTGTGAATTTATGGAATTCCCTGCCACAGAGGGCAGTGGAGGCCAAGTCACTGGATGGATTTAAGAGAGAGTTAGATAGAGCTCTAGGGGCTAGTGGAGTCAAGGGATATGGGGAGAAGGCAGGCACGGGTTATTGATAGGTGACTATCAGCCATGATCACAATGAATGGCGGTGCTGGCTCAAAGGGCCGAATGGCCTCCTCCTGCACCTATTTTCTATGTTTCTATGTAACACTACTCATTAACTTCCATTTGCATAGTGCATGCAGATCATCTCAGCAGCACGATCATTCAACATCGAGCACGTACAGACTTGCCCAGACAGCCCAGGTCACTGGTATGTGTTCAGGAAGATCTTGTAGAGTTGCCACGGTTGAAGTGGACGGAGAAGATGATATGTAGGGTTGAGAACACAACCGGGAGTGGGAGGGAACCCAAGTGTCCTTTGTTGAAGAATATACTCAGGCCCCTGCTCCCAATGGTCATCGAGTCTCATGATTCATCCATACAAAACCAGTTTCTGCACTTACTCAACATCGGGTGCCACCGACAACTGAGAGACAGACCTGGCGATAAGACTGGACTAAGAACTTTTGAAACTTTGTCAGTGACAGAAACGTGGCGACTCTTTGTGTAACAGCCTGGGTGAAGTCTGCTGTATGATTTTACCGGATTGTATGCAAAAACATAGCATTTCACTGGACCTAGGTACATGTCACAATAAAGTATAATTGAATAATTGAACCAATCATACACTTCCTAAGCTGCGCACAAGACAGCAAACAGGATTGGGATCGCTGGATAATCAGTTCATGCAGCACATTCTGGGCTGGGGTTGGTGTTCGGGGTGAGTAAGGTGCGGCTGTTCATTAGAAACCCAGAAGGAAATGTTGGGAACCCATTGAAAGGTCTCAATATTGCAGGCCAGGCACAACATGTTATGTACAGAACAAGACCCCCCTCTACATTTTGCTGGTCCCACTGAATAAGGAGGAAATGGGTCATTGATTGGCTTATATTTGTTACTTGGACCCACTGGCTGTCCAACTTTGTTTGTGGCCCCCTACTACCAACGGAAGGGAAGCCACAGCAGTGATAATGTACCAACCCCCCCCCCCCCCCCCCCCCCCCCCCCCACTGTGGTATCCAGTCCATCCCTAACAGGGAGATTCCTTGAGATTTGTAACTGCAAGCCAGGCCTTTCGAGAGACTCTTTGCACTGAAATGTTTAATGTTCTATGGAAGGGTGGAGCAGTGGAAGATCTGTTGCCTTTCAGCGCCAGAGACCCAGGTTTGATCCTGACTACGGGTGCTGTCTGTACGGAGTTTGCACGTTCACCTTGTGACCGTGTGGGTTTTCTCTGGGTGCTCTGGTTTGCTCCAAAGGTGGACAGGTTAGTAGATTAACTGACTTTGGTAAAAATTGGGCCTAGTGTGTAGGATAATGTTAGTGTACGAGGTGATCACTGGTCAGTGTGGATCCAGTGGGCTGACTGGCCTGTTTCTGTGCTCTATGTCTAAAGTCTAAGAAATATTCTTACCTTTAGTAACTGAAATTGTTTTGTTGTCGTCATGACCTGGTTCAGCATTCAAGCGAAGATGGCAAGTATACTTGCCATTGTCAATTGTTCCAAAACCAGTCACATTGAGCATTACCATATCATCTGTCTTGGTTACTTTGGCCCGTTTCTTGTAGGACGCATCCGCCTTGTTCTCTTGGATTGTGCTAATAATCACCAGCGTCTGGTTCTTTCGATTGAAGAGACTCCACTCGTATTTGATGTCTCCAGAGGCCTTTTTGTGTTGGCATTCGAGACTCAGATCATTGGTCTTTGTGGTGCAGGCAGTCAGACGTGTGATTTCTTGGCCTTCCACCAAAGGCAATGCTAAAAAGAGAAATAAATGTCATGATTCCAGTGGTACCGTTTAACTGCGTAACTTATATATTCTTGCAACTAAGGAGGGATGATAATAATGTGTAGGAAGGAACAGCAGATGCAGGTTTAAACCAAAGATAGACACAAAATGGTGGAGTAACTCAGTGGAACAGGCAGCATCTCTGGGTAGAAGGAATGGGTGACGTTTTGGGTCGAGACCCTTCTTCAGACTGAGGGTAAATAATGATAATTAAGTATTGTTGAAGCTTCATTCATCCAGGCATATGGAGAGAGTTGCATTAAACAGGATCTTGTGGGCTTTGGGAAATGACAAGGCGAACCAGTTCTTGCAGAATGTCTGGCTTCAATCGCCACAATTAGTGCGGTTAAAAATAAAAACTGAAATTTTGGGAAAACTTAAAAATCAGGAAGTCCTGGAAATAGTCGGCAGATCAAATACCATCCATACTCACTGCCTGAAATAAGTGTTGTTATTTTTTCCCCCCGTTAATGTGGTTGATCTAGCTGGACTTCGTTTCAAAGGTTTGGTGTTGCTTGTGTCAGTGAGAGTCACAAGGATGTGGTTGGATTTTTTGCTTGCTGGTGACAATGATTCTCAGCCTCTTGTATGGGAACCAAACCATCGCATGAGTCATTCTCTCCTTCCCCGTGTATAAATTAGCATGTCATGCTTACACCATTAGGATTTATTTCACTGTTATATAGGTAGGTTACAATACTTACCTAAATCTGCAGTTCTGCCACTGGCCGTGTGCGTGACTTTGGCGCCTTTGGGGGGGGGGGGATTAAAATGCCATTTTGTCCTGCCTGTCCGAGATATATTTTCTCGGGCTGCTAGCTGATGCTGAAAAATTGTTCCAACTTGCGTTCTCGGAAGTTTTTTTTTTAAATCGCGGGACAATTTAATTGCTGAAGTAAAATAAAAAAGAGACTTCTAACGCCGTCAATGCCGACAACGGGACGGATCTCATGTAGGGGACAAAATATAAGGTAAATCGTTTATTTTACATATAATCTTGCTTCTTAGGATGACTCTAATCAAAATTTCATTGGCGAAAATGTGATTATGGCCCCATACGAACCAGCAGTGTTTTTCTTGCCGATATGGCGTTCAAATTCACTGCAAACTGCAACGTTCCAGTTGATCGCATTCCACAAAAACCCACTCGCAAGATGATTTAAATTGGCCATTAATTTAAGGGAATTAAACATTAAATTCCTTCCATTTGGCCTATAAATTCATGACAATGAGATTTAAAAATCATGTTATATTGTGAATTCTTGTGTGAATGTTATTTGGACACTTAGGCTATTTTAAAATGTTAATCTTCTCATAAGAAATGGATAGATGTTTAGATCTTGTAATTGAATTTTGTAATTAGCTACAATTGGGCAACTAACTAATTATATGTTTTAATTTCAGGTCATCCAACTAAGATTGTTTCATATTTGTTTCAGCTATAATAACTGAAAAAATATTTCAGTTCTCTTAATTTTTAAGAATGTTATGGGCTTTTGACTGCCCTCGATCACAGCTTTTGTGTTAAGTCAATGGAAAAGCAAGAGGGAACAAGATGCCAATTTCCAAGTATGAAAATGGCCATAACTTTTTTTTAATACTGAAGATATTAAAGTGAATTAGGTGTCAAATTAAACTTCTTTTTGTGCTTTATCTGATGGGATAAATTGCAGGCTTGACTATTAAAATCTCAAAATTTCGTAACATTGCTACTTTACTTCCTCTAATAACGTATTAGAGGAAGTGATGTTATGAAAATGTTAAGATAGGAAGATAAACACTCTTGACTCACCCATAATTATAGCTTTTAAAGCTTTTTTCCAAAAGCCGGTGTTTAAGAGTCAGTAATGCAGGGATGTGTCTATTCTTATCAACAATTATAGATCCGCTCAGCAGTTTGAGGTATCTGTAAGCCAATTGTTATATTTTATGGTCTAATTGTCTGCACCTCCTGCAGACCCTGAATGAACTGTGGCAGACTTAGAGTACACTGATGCTGTTCATTCAAAGAGGAAACCAGATTTCCCGAGGAGATCATACCTGCCAGGACAGACAGTATCAGCAAATGATTCATCTTTGGTAAAGACCAGGAGCCTCCTACAATCCGATATGTGCACCTGAAAAATAAAAGGAGATTGTGTCAGGGTTATCCTGAAACCGAATCTATTTCATGGGCGGGTCAGTTCTTGAAACAAAAGGGGGAAGAAAAGGCTCTTTTCCAAAACAGACAAATGCAATGGAAATGATCCACATCAGCATTTCCAAATGGCTCCCAGTCTGGTTCCATTTCATGTTCTACGGCTCTCACAACCTTGGCTCGCTCATTAGTCAAGCTTTTCCATGTTGGAGTCAAATCAGCCTCACTCTGGGTCTGAAGACCCCATCAGTCTGAAGAAGGGTCTCAACCCGAAACGTCACACATTTCTTGTCTCCAGAGAAGTCTCGCCGAGTTACTCCAGCATTCTGTGTCTATTATCGGTGCAATCCAGCGTCTGCAGTTCCTTCCTACACACTCACTCTCGGCAGACATTCCAGCTAAAGAACCGCAGCAACAGCAGTACTCGAGCAAACCTCACCGGGCAATGCAAAAGATGCCGCACTATTTATTCCCAAAGATGCACACAACATGTAAAAAACATAGCACAAGTAGAATTACGTAAGATAGACACAAAATGTTGGAGTAACTCAGCGGGTCAGGCAGCATCTCTGTAGAAAATGAATAACATGATTACTTAATCAATCCATTCATTAATTAATTAAAGAATTACTTAATGGTCATCCTTTGACCAAGATCACCAACAGAGTTTGTCCGGTCTTTATTTCAATAATATTCCAACGCACAAATTGGGCATTGGAATTCTTATGTTGTCTCAGTGGTAATAATTCAAAATATTACCACTGAGCTTCGGGGCGGCCTAAATATTGCGCAAAAAAAAATAATCTTCAGCAGGTGGATAAAAAATGATGAAAAGGGAGACTCGCCCACACAGTCCCTGTCCGATCTCCCTTACCTTAAATCCCCCTCTTCTTTAAATATAATTGTTCAGCTAACAGCCGAGATCTCCGGCCAATTGCCACAGTGCCTGTGTTAGGTTTAAGCAATTCCGACAAACTCAAGCCGAAATCTGATAAAATCAAAGCGCTCAAACCACAATTGCGTCACCGGGCGAATTGGCAGATGCATCAATCTCACGTTGCATTGGCAGCAATGCTGCACCATAATGCAGGGAACAATACTGGGGGGGGAAACGACCACACTGACACTGAAAACATTTCTAAAGGCAAGAAGGAAGCCCCCGTGTAAATCTAAACAAACATTGCCAAGGATTACATATATCTTCCATCACATCATATACGTTGCAACACCACAGAGGCACAAATGCGTTCAAAGGAGCAATGAGTGACATCTGCAATCAAGAAATAAAACACTGCAGATGTTAGAAATCTGAATAACGGAAATGCTGACTCAGAATGTCAAACAGCATCTGTGGAGAGAGATATAGAATTAATATTTCTGGAGGGTGACCTTTCATCAAATGAAACACTAGCTCTTTCCCCACAGATCCTGCCCGGCCTGCTGCATTTTCACCTCACACGCCTTTCTGCAAAATTGATTTTCACCAGCAGAGTCACCATGTTGATTTGGGTGTGACAACCGGTGTCAAAAGGAACAGACTGAAACGTCTTTGTCATTGAGTCATGGCTCTTTTTTTATAATTCATTCCCTTTCAACAATTTGAACAGGATTCTTCAAAATGGGAAGCTAATTTCTATGGGCAGAACAGATTCCCTTTGTGAGCCTTGTGCCTTTCTGTGTTCTGATATCTGACTAATAGGATATAAGATCGGCATTACGTTACTTTAGTAGCTTGCAGAAGACTGAAGTGGTCACTAGACACCTGCAACTCAATTGAAAATATGAAGGAAGTGTTTACAAGACATTAAAAAAATGGCATTCAGGGTTAATACTCTATGGGGTATGTGGACAAAAGGCTTTTGTAGACGTTCTGGTGAACGATTGAATCAAAATTCGAACCCATTACACCGAGACTGGGTCAATAAAGAGAGGTCGGGCCAAGCCCAGGAGAGAAATTGGATGCTTTAGGTTCAAGTCAGGGTGGTTCCAAAAGGGAATTGGCGAGGAGACTTGCTTGGAAAAAGAAACGACGGCAAATATATTTTAGATCACTTTGACAGATGAGAGGAGGAGATTGGGGGTGGATAGTGAGGATAGAGTTTGCCCTGTCGGTAGCAGGGTGGGGCAGTGTGTTGGTGTGTGTGTGTGGGGGGGTGGGGGGGGGGGGGGGGGGGGGGGGGGGTAAGAGAGCTGATCTGCTCTGCTGAGGCGAAGAAGGTGGGTTGTACCTTCAGTACCCAATGTGGGGGCGACAGGCAAGTCTGCGTCGTCCAAGAACAAAGGCAGAGGGAAGGGATACTCGCCTGCCCTGGGTGGGGATGGAGGGAGAGAAGTCTACACACCCAGCATGGGAGGGGTGGGGAGGTGGTGAGGATGAAGTAAGGATGACACACGGAGACTGCAGATGCGGCTGGAAATGCTGAGTTCACCCGGCAGTGTGGGGTAGTGGGGGGCAGAAGTAACGCTGCTTGGGCGTGGCGGTGTCAGCGGGGGCACAAGCCGAGGAGCGGGGGGTCGGGGATGGGGCAAGAAGGGCGGGGGGAAAGGCTGGCGGTGGGTATGGAGTTGTTGAATGATTGCGATTCCTTCACAAAGAATGGGGAAGTAAGACAGAGGCAAGAGGGTTAAACAAACAGGATGCGGTGGGGTAACTGGACTGAGACTCGAGGGCGGCTCGTCTCGGTCACAAACCCCCTCGGAATCTATTCTCCCGCTCAGTTTGCAACCCATCCGCGATTTCCATGTCTCCCCCTCTTTCTCCGTTCTGCCGCCCACAGCTTTCTCCTGAATGTAATCTGCAGAAATCCGCAGCAACTTCCAGTCGCAGCGGCTGCGGTTTTCCCTGGGACACTGCATAAACAATCCCGCATTTTACCTGCATTGGATTTACATTTAAAGCGGTTCCCTCCCAATCCATACCCTGCGATTAATTTCTCTCGACTCTCGCCTGCAAACGATTCAAGATCTGTTTTCATCTTTTAAAGATTAAATGTCGACGATGCTGATGAATTTGATTTTTTTCTTTCCTTATTTCATCGCTTCCCCCCTCCTATTCCCCTCTCCCCCTACCCTCCCTATCTCTCCCCTTCCCCTCTCTCCCTCGTCCTCCTTTCCTCTCCCTTCTCTGACTGTTCTCCGCTTTAATTCATCTCTCCTTCCCCTGCTGGGTATTTGCAGAGCGGGTTCACATCTCGCTTCTCCCTGCAATAGGCAGCCGACCTCCTCCTCGCCCCTTCCTCAAGCCCTGCTCTCTCCCCGTCCATCGCTGTCCTTACCGGCAATGGTCTCGCCTCCCGATGCTACTGAAGGGTCAGCTTCTCGCCGCCGCTCCTATATAATCGCTTCTTGTTCTTTTGAAATCGGAAGCGACCCTGTGCAACCGTGGGTTTCCTGTAGAGAATTTAAAGGCTGTTGGAAGCGTCTCTCACTGCAGCACTGACTGCGGTAGCAGCTGACAGGCAGCACGCCCCTTCTTCCAGAATATGAAGTGATCCCACCCCCTCCACATCGCAGTCTACGCGATGGGCAGACGATGTCTGGGGACTAGGAGCTCAGCTAGAAGCTTCCGAGAAGCTTCAGACTAACCCCCCCCCCCCCCCCCTTGCTGTTCCTGCGGCTTCTCTCGCCGCGTTTAAAGATAACCCATTGAAAAAAAGGACCGACTACGCTGGAAACACTCAGCGGGTCGGGCAGCATCAGCAGTCTCTGGTCTGCCAGCCTGCGGCAACCATGGCTGGGGAGAGGACGAAATGTACAGGAAGATGCTGGTTTAAACCGAAGATAGACACAAAATGCTGGAGTAACTCAGCGGGACAGGCAGCATCTCTGGAGAGAAGGAATATTCGAATGGGCGACGTTTCTGGTCGAGACGGGTCTAAAGACGCTCTCCAGAGATATATACTGTCTGTCCCGCTGAGTTACTCCAGCATTTTGTGTCTATCTTCGGTTTAAACCAGCATCTTCCTGTACATTTCGTGTCTAGCTGGGGAGAGGATGTCGGTTTGGTCAGAACCCAGTGACCAACACCGGTTAGACAAAGAGCCGCCAGCTACCAAGCAGCGCACACATCTGACAGGCACGGGCTCACATTTTCCCTTCTCATGTGCCCCAACCTGCCCGCAGACAGGTTTCATTTGCTTTATCTACACCGTGGAAGATTGAATGCGTAGGGCGGAGAATTAAAAGCCACTGCAGTCTGGTGCTAGCACGGTGCAGATCCAGCCCACGGCTCAAGCTCGCCTCCCTGTTTGCAGCGCATTTCAGGTTTCCTACCATTTGCTGTTGATGTGGTGAATAAAATGCTGATAGACACTAGTTTGAAGAAGGTTCCCGACCCGACTCTCCAGAGTTGCTGCCTGTCCCTCTGAGTTACACCAGCATTTTGTGTCTATTTGCCCCGTTTAGACCAGCATCTGCAGTTCCTTCCTACACAATAAAATGTTGATGCCCGGTAGTGATCTGAGGGGGGGAGGGGAGGGGGGGGGTGTAAAATGTTTGCCCTCGGCGGTCGGTTGACCCTTATCAATCCCAACAGACACAGAAGCCTCTGCGTCGACCACGCTCTCTCTCTCTCTTTTTGGAAGGGAGTGCCTTAGTTCTGTTTATCTCTAATGGCAAAGTAAAGGCTTTTTATGCTTCACTTTAAAACCCAAACAGACTCAAGGGAAAGTGCTGGCTTCATTTTATGGCATGGCACTTTAAAAGGAAATTATTACCACCGTTTATAGAGCCGCCCAGAATGGAAACAGGCCCTTTTGCCCAACATGTCCATGCTTCAAGATGCCCCATCGAAGATAGTCCCATTTGCCTATGTTTTGCCCATATCTCTCTTCCTATCCCTGTACTTGTTTCAATGTTTAAAAAAATATTGTTATGGCTGCAACCAGTTCCTCTGACAGCTCGTTCCATATACCCATCATGCTCTGAGGTACAGTAAAAAGCTTTTTGTTATGTGCGATCCAGTCAAAGAAAAGACTATATATGATCACAATCAAGCCGTTACAGCGTGTAAATAAAGGGTCCAACATTTAGTGCAAGATATAATTTGACTAAAGATAGTTCAAACGTCTACAATGAGGTAGAGGGGAGGTCCGGACTGCACTCTAGCGAGTGAGAGATATTTGTTTTCAAGTGTCTGTACTTCTTACCTGATGGGAGGAAGGGGAAAAGGGAGTGACCGAGGTGATACTGATTCTTGATTGTGTTGGTGGCCATGTCGAGGCAGCATGAAGTGTAGATGGAGTCAATGGAGGGGGTTTGGTGTGTGTGATGGTCTGAGCTACATCCAAAACTCTCTGCAATTTCTTGTGGTTCTGGATGGAGCTGCTCCCAAACCATGCTGTGATGCATCCGGATAAAATACTTTCCACCGACCATCTGTAGAAGTTGGTGAGGATTATTGAGGACATGCCAGACTTACCAAACTTTCTAATGAAGTTGAGGCCTTGGTGTGCTTTCTTGGTCATCGTTTTTCCTCTCATTTGCCCCACAGATTCCTATTAAATATTTCTCCTCTTACATTAAACCTATGGTTCTTCATTTCCCCAACCCAGGTAATTCACCCTATTTATCCCCCTTCAGGACTTTATACACCTTTATAAAATCACCCCTCACCCTTCTGTGTTCTAAGGAATAAAGTCGTAGCCTGCCTAACCTCTCCCTACAGCCCAGGCCTTTGAATCCTGGCAACATCCTCGCAGATCTTTTCTGCACTCTTTCCATATTTAATATTGTCCATTATGCAGATTGCAACAGCAGTACAAAAGGAAAGGTGAGCTGCAATTGTACAAGGTATTAATGCTATGCCGTTCACTGCTGAGCACCCTCCTTTAGGAAGAATCACTGAAGGTTCACCAGAACTATGTCACGGTTTAATGAGTTAAATAGTAAGGCCCCATTACTGAACTAGGCTTACATTTCCTAGAGATTGGAAAATTAAAGGTTGATCTAATTAAGGCAATCAAACTCACACATCCAGTAGAAACTGGTGTCTCTGGTGGAAGAGACTGAGATAAGAGAGTTGTTTTTAAAATTAATGGAAGCACTTTTTCACCCAGAAGTTATCTCATATCTGAAATTACCCCTGAAAAGCTGTAAATTCTGGAAGCAAACTAACATTGTTAAGACTAAAGTTGCTCATTTTACAGAGTAGTGGAACAAACTGAAGGGTTGAATTGCCTCTGGTATCTCTATGCCCATGTTCTGGAATATACTAGTGTTCCTTTCCATTATATTGTTTCATTGCTTTTAGCTTTTAATATTCCATTATAAACTAAAAGCAATGAATGACCAAGGCAATATCCACAGATGCAAGTATAACATTTAATAGATTCCCGAACGAACTGGAGACCTAATTCAAACTCCAAACCTGATGATGTCGGTGAGAAAGTGGATCAATAAATATCAATCTTGTCGAAGCAGAGCAGAAAATGTGAGCACGGACTGTGTGAAAGATCATTCACATTAAGCACAAAGACTTATGCCAGAAATCTAAGCACATAAGTAATGTAACTGTCTGCCCCTTCAGCTGATAGCAGTGATCTGCGGTATCTTTAGTGCATTTATTGTAAATTGAACATATCATAATCATCATAAATGACCATTAGTGAGTGAGTCAGAAAGATTTGGTTTCTAATTCTATTCTATCAAAATGAGTACAGATGTCTCGGTTGACTCCCTGTACAGTACTGTATTAAATAAATGCTTCACTGTCAAAGAAGCTGTATTCCCACTTTGTCACACATATTGATAAACTAGGCAGCATCTCCCCTCTCAGGTGAGTGCTAAAATGGAAGATGGATTCTCTCCATTGTATTTTCCATTCATCCATGCCATAATTAACATTAAAAGTCACAAAGTGCTGGAGTAACTCAGTGGGTTAGGCATGCATTTCTAGAGAACACGGATAGGTGATGTTACCTGTTGGACCCTTCTTCAGACAGTCTGCCTGATCCACTTAGCTATTCCAGCACTGTGTGTTTTTTTGTAAACCAGCATCTGCAGTATCTTGTGTCTCCGTACTCAATGTTGTGCATTTCCATTAGCATTATGTTGCTCAACTTTGTCCCACCCTCAGATAATCCGCTGTGAGACCTCAGTGAAATGTTACCTTCAGGCTTAGCTGCTCTAATTTGGTCTGGCTTGCTTCCCTTATTCTGCTCTCCATAACCTTAGGATACAGAATGTAGCAACTTGTCTGCAAACATGCACATGAAGGATATGGGCCAGATGCAGAATAATGGGTGAGTTGGGCTGAAGGGCTGTTTTCATACTGTATGACTCCATGACTCTATGCATGGTCACCCGTGAATTCCTGACCTCCAGGAATGTCACCATTTAAAAATGATCTTCCATCCATCTGTGATCTTGCCTTTTCCCATTATTGGAGATCTTTAAACTATCTTTAATTGGACTTTATCAGACCTCAATGTTATATTTTGCACAGAATGTTAGTACCCTTTATCCTTTATCTGTGTATTGTGGACAGTTTGATTGTATTTATGTGTAGTCTTTTCCCTGACTGGATAGCCCCCAAACAAAATATTTCACTGTACCTCGGTACACATGACTAATGGACTAAGCTTAATTAAACTAAACAAAACTAAACTGTGCTTTAAATCTGGTCACTTATTCATTTGTAACTTAAATTGTTTAGCATTGTGCCTCCAAAGAACATGGTTGTAAGCTCTGGGTGTCTTAACATCTTTCCACCCCTTTCTGACTTTAAGACACGTTGAATCCTAATTTGTGGCAGCCTTTTGTTCACCTGCCCTAATATCTCCTCGTGTGTTTCAACGTGAGTTTTTGTTTTATGTTGCTCCTGTGAAAGTGCCTTGGGATATTTTACAGGTGGTATATCAGTGGAATTTCTTTACGTTGTGAGAGTCAATGTAGGAATGCAAGACATTGTTTTACGAGTGTTGAATTGCATTGGCTGTGATGCTGGTAATTTTCAGTGCAATTTTGCTCCGGTTGTTGCGACTCTAGAGTTTGTTCAAAGGTTGTGGGTTTGTGCCATACTTCCTCTTTTTTCCCCAGGTTGGTTCCCCAAGCAGCACATTCAAGTCGAGAGACAAGAATCGTTATAAATTGACACATGAACCGGAACATTGAAATTCTTGCGTGCAGCAGCTTTGGAAACACACCGGAAGCAGAAAAATTAACAAGAAAATAAAAATTGTTGTTCTAAGTAAATTACACCACAACAGTGCAAAACCAAAGTATGTAGAACAGAGAGAGAATCTTCAGTAAAGTACTCCATTGAAGCTTCAGGCATTAAAGACGCTTGACAAAGCAAATGCTCAGCAAAGAGCAGTGAAGAAAACAGAGCCCTGTCTACTACTGTATTTAACTCGTGGTTAATGCCTCAACACCAGGTTTGATTCGATTATCAGGATATCATGGTACAATGGTTCGATGGTTTTGTAGTATTACACATACCAAGATACAGCAATTTATTTGCATGCAGTTCAGTTATTACTATATATAAGAACAAGTCAAGATTAAGTAGAAAGTGTACATAAATAGCCCACAGACCGTATACAAAATGGTGATTGATGGACCTTGCTATGTACATCTGGTTGCTGGACCTGTGCAATTAGCAATATTTAATGAGTTATGAATCAATATTACAAAGTGTTTTCATGGTTTGAAAATGTAAGCAATATAAAAGAATGTTTTATGTAAAGGTTTCCTTTCGATATTTATACCTTTTGAGCCCACCAGCATCACAAATTGCATTTAATATGGTGCCCCACACAGGTCACTGGAGTGAATGGAACAATTGTTGCGATTCGTAAACAGTACTGGATCCGCTGCTATCTAAAACACAATGAGACATAAACCAGCACCGAAGCAAATGTGAGAAGTTGTGTAGCTGGTGAATCATGTAGCATTGGCTGTGTATTGAGTATTGTGTAAGTTGTGCATGAGAACCTACATATGAGGAACAGTGTGCAACGTGTGTGTGAGAAGCCATTTGTGACGAGCATTGTGTGAGTGGGTAAAAAGCAGGGTGTAGAAAACAATGTGGAGGATCCGTGTGACAAGTTGTGTAGAAGAGCAGTGGGCAAGGAGTGAGCAGGGAGGAGTGCTTGAGAAGGTGTTCTATTAGCAATGTGCAAGGAACAATGAGCCGTGTGCAAGAGTCACCTACAATCTGGTGCTGCAGTGAAATGGAAGATGAGACGGAAGAAGTGAGTGAAAATGTAAAGAATTAAAACGTTGATGTGGAACTGATGATATTTTTTAGGGTGATGATATAAGAACCTGTTGCCACATAGAAAAGTTGAGTGGTGAAGCAACAGCACAATTACAAGTTCGATGAACAAATGGAGGAGGAGCAAGCAGGGGAACGAGGGACAGGGAGAGGGAGAATGTAGGCTGCAGGCGAGGAGGGGAGTGGGACAGATGGGAGAGTGGTGTGGAGGCTAATAGGAGACTTGTAAGAGTGGAAGAACTGGGGGAAAGAGTGGGGAAAGAAAAGAGAAAGGGGGCGAGAGAACGGAAGAAATAGATTGTAAACAGGAAAGATGGAAAGGAGGAAGACACAGACTGCCGGAGTAACTCAGCGGGTCAGGAAGCATCTCTGGAGAAAAAGAATAGGTGACATGTCAGTCTGAGGAAGGGTTCCAACCCGAAATGTCACCAATTCTTTTTCCCCGGAGATGCTTTCTGACCTGCTCATTTACTCCAGCATTTTGTGACTATGTTTGGTATAAACCAGCATCTGCAGTTCCTTCCTGCACAAGGTAGAGAGAAAGTTGTGACAGAGGAAGCAGATGATAACGTGGAAGGTTTTACGTCAGAATGTTTGATGGTATTTAACAAGCCCTGAGCCCAAAATGAAGGGGGTGGGGAAGGGAGGGAAATGTTCATACCTCTCGTGCTCTTATTGTTCTCACTTCTACCTACCTTTCAAAATTGACAAAATAGTCAAAATAGTCAAAATTAGGAGAAAACAATGCAACTGAAGAAAGAGGCTTGTTGGTGGGACAAGGGGAAGTTCGAGGCTGTTAAATGACATTGTTAAACATGCAGCAATGCACATTATTGGAAGTTTCAAACTTAAGTTCTTTGAAAGAAGGCATGAGTATTTGTATTGCACTTGTTACAATTTCAGAGTCACAAACAACTTGAAGTACTTTTCATATGTAGTCCAATGTTATAATGTAGGACACAAAATGGAAAATTTGCATTCAACATCCTATGAAAACAAGCCAAAATTTGTGTTCTTTTGTGTAAACCGGCCTCTGTGGTTCCTTATTTCTTCAATTTGCCTTTGAATTTGAGTACTGATTGGAAAATTAGGAGTTTTTACTATTTCTTGAATTGGGACTATGAGTACATTCATGTTTGAATCAGGATGGGACCAAAGTTTAGTTCACCCTCAGTTGGACTTGACTGTCAGCCCGGAATATGGTCATAATTATTGGCTTGGGGAATCCGTGACCATTCAAATTTGGAAAAAAGAGTGCAACTCATGAACCGATATCTGACACCACTGGTGCAATGTTCTCATCTTCTCCCATCGAGTTTTCAAGGGGAAATGTCATACCTTGTTGCCCTTGACCAAACCTTCCCACCAACTGTCAGCATCCCCCCCCCCCCCCCAATCACTTATTGCCCAATTAGGATATATCCATTCAGATAGTAACTGGATCAACATTGAATGCTAGCATGGGAATGGAAGAGGAGAGGAGGGAGAGTGGGAAAGAAGGAACTTGAAAAACTCTAAGGAATTGGAAAGGAGGTCTTGGGTGCCAATAGTGTGATTGCAGAAATCCTAAACTGTACCAGCTGTGCAGTGAAATTCCAGCCATGTCTCTGGGAAATACCTAAGGAATATTAGAGAGAACTTAGAAAAGTTAGAAAACAAGCATGTTTTACCTGCAGAGAATGGAATAAAGAAGATATCTCTGTTAGGGTGGAAATCTAGAGATGTGGAAGTGGAGGGTGAGAGAGAGTGGCAAAGGCTTGTAATTTCAGTTAGAGTCACAGTACCTTCGACAAGGTACCGCGCGTCAGGCTGCAAGGGAAGATGAGTGTCCCTGGTATTAAAGGGAAGATTCGTAATAAGGTGGATGAGTTGAATGTGCAGATAGCTATTAATGACTATGATATAGTTGGGATCACGGAGACATGGCTCCAGGGTGACCAAGGCTGGGAGCTGAACATCCAGGGATATTCAATATTCAGGAAGGATAGAGAGAAAGGAAAAGGAGGTGGGGTAGCGTTGCTGATTAGAGAGGAGATTAACGCAATGGAAAGGAAGGACATTAGTTTGGAGGATGTGGAATCGGTATGGGTAGAGCTGCGAAACACTAAGGGGCATAAAACGCTGGTGGGTGTTGTGTACAGGCCACCTAACAGTAGTAGTGAAGTTGGAGATGGTATCAAACAGGAAATTAGAAATGCGTGCGACAAAGGCAAAACAGTTATAATGGGTGACTTCAATCTACATATAGATTGGGTGAATCAAATTGGCAGGGGTGCTGAGGAAGAGGATTTCTTGGAATGTATGCGGGATAGTTATCTAAATCAACATGTAGAGGAACTAACGAGAGAGCAGGCTATTTTAGACTGTGTATTGAGTAATGAGGAAGGGTTAGTTAGCAGTCTTGTTGTACGTGCCCCCTTGGGCAAGAGTGACCATAATATGGTTGAGTTCTTCATTAGGATTGAGATGACATTGTTAATTCAGAAACAATGGTTCTGAACTTAAAGAAAGGTAACTTTGAGGGTATGAGACGTGAATTGGCCAAGATTGACTGGCAATTAATTCTAAAAGGGTTGACGGTGGATATGCAATGGAAGACATTTAAAGACTGCATGGATGAACTACAAAAATTGTTCATCCCAGTTTGGCAAAAGAATAAATCAGGGAAGGTAGTGCATCCATGGATAACAAGGGAAATCAGGGATAGTATCAAAGCGAAGGATGATGCGTACAAATTAGCCAGAAAAAGCAGCATACTGGGAGACTGGGAGAAATTCAGCGACCAGCAGAGGCGGACAAAGGGCTTAATTAGGAAAGGAAAAATAGATTATGAAAGAAAACTGGCAGGGAACATAAAAACTGACTGCAAAAGTTTTTATAGATATGTGAAAAGAAAGAGATTAGTTAAAACAAATGTAGGTCCCTTGCAGTCAGAAACAGGTGAGTTGATCATGGGGAACAAGGATATGGCGGACCAATTGAATAACTACTTTGGTTCCGTCTTCACTAAGGAAGACATAAATAATCTGCTGGAAATAGCAGGGGACCGTGGGTCAAAGGAGTTGGAGGAATTGAGTGAAATCCAGGTTAGCCGGGAAGTGGTGTGGGGTAAATTGAATGGATTAAAGGCCGATAAATCCCCAGGGCCAGATAGGCTGCATCCCAGAGTACTTAAGGAAGTAGCTCCAGAAATAGTGGATGCATTAGTAATAATCTTTCAAAACTCTTTAGATTCTGGAGTAGTTCCTGAGGATTGGCGGGTAGCAAACGTAACCCCACTTTTTAAGAAGGGAGGGAGAGAGAAAACGGGGAATTACAGACCAGTTAGTCTAACATCGGTAGTGGGGAAACTGCTAGAGTCAGTTATTAAAGATGGGATAGCAGCACATTTGGAAAGTGGTGAAATCATTGGACAAAGTCAGCATGGATTTACAAAAGGTAAATCATGTCTGACGAATCTTATAGAATTCTTCGAGGATGTAACTAGTAGCGTGGATAGGGGAGAACCAGTGGATGTGGTGTATCTGGACTTCCAGAAGGCTTTCGACAAGGTCCCACATAAGAGATTAGTATACAAACTTAAAGCACATGGCATTAGGGGTTCAGTATTGATGTGGATAGAGAACTGGCTGGCAAACAGGAAGCAAAGAGTAGGAGTAAACGGGTCCTTTTCACAATGGCAGGCAGTGACTAGTGGGGTACCGCAAGGCTCAGTGCTGGGACCCCAGCTATTTACAATATATATTAATGATCTGGATGAGGGAATTGAAGGCAATATCTCCAAGTTTGCGGATGACACTAAGCTGAGGGGCAGTGTTAGCTGTGAGGAGGATGCTAGGAGACTGCAAGGTGACTTGGATAGGCTGGGTGAGTGGGCAAATGTTTGGCTGATGCAGTATAATGTGGATAAATGTGAGGTTATCCATTTTGGTGGCAAAAACAGGAAAGCAGACTATTATCTAAATGGTGGCCGACTAGGAAAAGGGGAGATGCAGCGAGACCTGGGTGTCATGGTACACCAGTCATTGAAAGTAGGCATGCAGGTGCAGCAGGCAGTGAAGAAAGCGAATGGTATGTTAGCTTTCATAGCAAAAGGATTTGAGTATAGGAGCAGGGAGGTTCTACTGCAGTTGTACAGGGTCTTGGTGAGACCACACCTGGAGTATTGCGCACAGTTTTGGTCTCCAAATCTGAGGAAGGACATTATTGCCATAGAGGGAGTGCAGAGAAGGTTCACCAGACTGATTCCTGGGATGTCAGGACTGTCTTATGAAGAAAGACTGGAATTTAGGAGATTGAGAGGGGATGTTATAGAAACTTACAAAATTCTTAAGGGGTTGGACAGGCTAGATGCAGGAAGATTGCTCCCGATGTTGGGGAAGTCCAGGACAAGGGGTCACAGTTTAAGGATAAGGGGGAAATCCTTTAAAACCGAGATGAGAAGAACATTTTTCACACAGAGAGTGGTGAATCTCTGGAACTCTCTGCCACAGAGGGTAGTCGAGGCCAGTTCATTGGCTATATTTAAGAGGGAGTTAGATGTGGCCCTTGTGGCTAAGGGGATCAGAGGGTATGGAGAGAAGGCAGGTACGGGATACTGAGTTGGATGATCAGCCATGATCATATTGAATGGCGGTGCAGGCTCGAAGGGCCGAATGGCCTAATTCCACTCCTGTGACTTGTGAACTTGTGAGTATCATAGAGTCACCCAGCATAGAAGCAGGCCCTTTCGCCCACTGAGTCCATGCCAACCATCAACTGCTCTTCATGATAATCCTACACTAATCCCATATTCTAGTCTCCTCACATTCTCTTCAAATCTCTTGGATTCTACTATTTGTCAACACGAGGGGAAAGTTGGTGGAAGCTAACCTACCTGCCTGCACATCTTTGAGATGTCGGGTTGGGGGTTGCAGAATACCCATTGGAAATCCACAGGGAGAGTGGGCAAACCCCTCACAGGCGGAACCAGCGGTCAGGGTTGGGCTAAGATGCAAGAGGTGCCAGGCAGCAGCATTAACTGGGTGGCAATGTGCTGCTGATCCATCAGGACGAGATGCAAATACAGGGAGATGTACAAGAATAGCAGAAAAATAAAAACAAAAGCTATGAGATACAGAACACTGTAAATGCTGGTAATATATAAATTAAAAAAGAATATTGGAATTGCCTCACAGTTCAGGCCATTTCCAAAGGGAGATAAAAATTGTTCACATACAGGTTTATCTTGAGTTTTATCATAACTGGTGTCCTCTGAGAGAAACTGGAAAAGCTGATTATCTGAACCCCTGATACCTTGCTCATTCAAAAGATGACGTTTGTTCCTGGAGTTTGGATTGGGCCTCAATGGAATCATGCAGGAAGTTAAAAACTGGGAGAGCAGAGTGAGACTCAGAATTAAAGAAACAGGCAACTAAAGGGTCAGGTTCTCCCTTGCATACTGAATGGAAGGGCCCTCTGTTTCATTTCTCCAACCTGGGGGAGATAAACCTTTGTCAACAATATGAAGAGGAATCCACAGTTAAGGAAAAATTGCACATCTTGGAAGCACTTCCACAGTCCACTGCTTTGCCCGTCTGTGCAGGGATCCTGTGCTGGGACTTCTGTTGCTCCTGACATTATAAATGACTCAGACTTGAATGTAGATGGTTAGTAAGTTTGCAGATGACACCAAGATTGCTGTGGTCACAGCAATGTGTACTGTACGGAAGACGGTCAACGTATATAATGAGATGCAGATCAGCTACAGAAATGGGTGGAAAAATGGCAGATGGAGTTTAATCACAAGTGTGAGGTGTTGCAATTTGGGAGGTTGAATGTAAGGGGAAAATATACAATTAACGGAAAATCCTTTAATAGCATTGATGTACAGAGAAATCTTCAGGTCCAAGTCCATAACTTCCTGAAAGCAGCAACACTTGTAGATAGAGTGATAAAGAAGGCTTATGGTATGCTTGCCATTCGTTGGTCGAGGCACTGAGTATAAGAGTTGGGAAGTCATGATCCAACTTTATTGGATGTTGTTTGACAACATATTTGGAGTATTGCGTGCAGTTCTGGTTGCCCAATACAGGAAGGATGTGGAAGGAAGTCAGCCCACTGTCTCCACCTCTTCCTTTCTTCTTCCCGCCCCCGCTCCCTCCCCCCACCCTTACATCAGTCTGAAGAAGGGTCTTGACCCGAAATGTTGCCTATTTCCTTCGCTCCATAGATGCTGCCTCACCCGCTGAGTTTCTCCAGCATTTTTGTCTCTTCGATTTTCCAGCATCTGCAGTTCCTTCTCAAACAAAGGTATTTGCCACAATATCTCTCATTGTAACTCCTGTGCCCAGAAACGTCCTCTTGTACATCAAAGCTCTCTGCACCAAAATCACAATCTCTGCACCAAATTTCACAATCACATTGCTAATGTAAAGAATTCCTCCAATTTGGCATGTTACTCACTTGCATTTATACCCCTTGTTTCTGAACAGATGTTCTTTTCTCTCAATTGCCCCCTTGGATGTTCCTCAGTAACCGAAGAAATCCCATTCGTTTTTCCTCTTTATCTTTTTAAGAAAGCCCCGTCAGTCTTTCCTGACAGCACATCATCTCCATTTTATTAGCGTCCTCATAAATCTTTCCTGCACTTTTTGCAATGTCAAAACAACCTTTTAGCAGTATGGATAAGAGTGCAACCTGATATAAATTGAAATGTACATTCATTGCCTGCTTACATAGTTTATTTCTCTGGAAATGATACCCAGAATTTTACTCACTCACGCTATCATTGTGTACTGTTGCATTCTTCAACTCAGCTGTCCCTATACTCTTTACTTCTCCACCTCACTAATTTTCCTATATTCTCGGAAACGTGGCAGTATTATTCCACTTAATGCACTTAAATTGCAGAATAATGCAATATTCTTCTGAATAACAGTCCATTTTAAGGACATTAGATTTTTAGACTTTAGAAATACAGCATGTAAACAAGTCCTGCAGCCCACCGAATCTGCACTGACCAGCGATCACCCCATACACTAGCACTATCCTACACACGAGGGACAATTCACAATTTATTTTACCAACACTAATCAACCTATAAGCCTGTACATCTTTGGAGCGTGGGAGGAAACCGGAGCTCCTGGAGAAAACCCACGCAGTCACAGGGAGAGTGTATAAACTCCATTCAGACAACACCCGTAGTCAGGATCAAACCCAACTCTCTGGTGCTGTAAGGTAGCTGTGCCACTGTGCCACCTGCCTCCCTGAGTCCATGCCAACCATCAACTACTCTTCATGATAATCCTACACTAATCCCTTATTCTATTCTCCTCACATTCTCTTCAAATCTCTTGGATTCTACTATTTGTCAACACGAGGGGAAAGTTGGTGGAAGCTAACCTACCTGCCTGCACATCTTTGAGATGTCGGGTTGGGGGTTGCAGAATACCCATTGGAAATCCACAGGGAGAGTGGGCAAACCCCTCACAGGCAGAACCAGTGGTCAGGGTTGGGCTAAGATGCAAGAGGTGCCAGGCAGCAGCATTAACCTGTGGTGCCAATGTACTGTTGATCCATCAGGACAAGATGCAAATACAGGGAGATGTACAAGAATAGCAGAAAAATAAAAACAAAAGCTATGAGATACAGAACACTGTAAATGCTGGGAATATAAATTAAAAAAGAATATTGGAATTGCCTCACAGTTCAGGCCATTTCCAAAGGGAGATAAAAATTGTTCACATACAGGTTTATCTTGAGTTTTATCATAACTGGTGTCCTCTGAGAGAAACTGGAAAAGCTGATTATCTGAACCCCTGATACCTTGCTCATTTAAAAGATGACGTTTGTTCCTGGAGTTTGGATTGGGCCTCAATGGAATCATGCAGGAAGTTAAAAACTGGGAGAGCAGAGTGAGACTCAGAATTAAAGAAACAGGCAACTAAAGGGTCAGGTTCTCCCTTGCATACTGAATGGAAGGGCCCTCTGTTTCATTTCTCCAACCTGGGGGAGATAAACTTTTGTCAACAATATGAAGAGGAATCCACAGTTAGGGAAAAATTGCACATCTTGGAAGCACTTCCACAGTCCACTGCTTTGCCCGTCTGTGCAGGGATCCTGTGCTGGGACTTCTGTTGCTCCTGACATTGTAAATGACTCAGACTTGAATGTAGATGGTTAGTAAGTTTGCAGATGACACCAAGATTGCTGTGGTCACAGCAATGTGTACTGTACGGAAGACGGTCAACGTATATAATGAGATGCAGATCAGCTACAGAAATGGGTGGAAAAATGGCAGATGGAGTTTAATCACAAGTGTGAGGTGTTGCAATTTGGGAGGTTGAATGTAAGGGGAAAATATACAATTAACGGAAAATCCTTTAATAGCATTGATGTACAGAGAAATCTTCAGGTCCAAGTCCATAACTTCCTGAAAGCAGCAACACTTGTAGATAGAGTGATAAAGAAGGCTTATGGTATGCTTGCCATTCGTTGGTCGAGGCACTGAGTATAAGAGTTGGGAAGTCATGATCCAACTTTATTGGATGTTGTTTGACAACATATTTGGAGTATTGCGTGCAGTTCTGGTTGCCCAATACAGGAAGGATGTGGAAGGAAGTCAGCCCACTGTCTCCACCTCTTCCTTTCTTCTTCCCGCCCCCCCCCCCCCCCCACCCTTACATCAGTCTGAAGAAGGGTCTTGACCCGAAATGTTGCCTATTTCCTTCGCTCCATAGATGCTGCCTCACCCGCTGAGTTTCTCCAGCATTTTTGTCTACCTTCGATTTTCCAGCATCTGCAGTTCCTTCTCAAACAAAGGTATTTGCCACAATATCTCTCATTGTAACTCCTGTGCCCAGAAACGTCCTCTTGTACATCAAAGCTCTCTGCACCAAAATCACAATCTCTGCACCAAATTTCACAATCACATTGCTAATGTAAAGAATTCCTCCAATTTGGCATGTTACTCACTTGCATTTATACCCCTTGTTTCTGAACAGATGTTCTTTTCTCTCAATTGCCCCCTTGGATGTTCCTCAGTAACCGAAGAAATCCCATTCGTTTTTCCTCTTTATCTTTTTAAGAAAGCCCCGTCAGTCTTTCCTGACAGCACATCATCTCCATTTTATTAGCGTCCTCATAAATCTTTCCTGCACTTTTTGCAATGTCAAAACAACCTTTTAGCAGTATGGATAAGAGTGCAACCTGATATAAATTGAAATGTACATTCATTGCCTGCTTACATAGTTTATTTCTCTGGAAATGATACCCAGAATTTTACTCACTCATGCTATCATTGTGTACTGTTGCATTCTTCAACTCAGCTGTCCCTATACTCTTTACTTCTCCACCTCACTAATTTTCCTATATTCTCGGAAACGTGGCAGTATTATTCCACTTAATGCACTTAAATTGCAGAATAATGCAATATTCTTCTGAATAACAGTCCATTTTAAGGACATTAGATTTTTAGACTTTAGAAATACAGCATGTAAACAAGTCCTGCAGCCCACCGAATCTGCACTGACCAGCGATCACCCCATACACTAGCACTATCCTACACACGAGGGACAATTCACAATTTCTTTTACCAACACTAATCAACCTATAAGCCTGTACATCTTTGGAGCGTGGGAGGAAACCGGAGCTCCTGGAGAAAACCCACGCAGTCACAGGGAGAGTGTATAAACTCCAGTCAGACAACACCCGTAGTCAGGATCAAACCCAACTCTCTGGTGCTGTAAGGTAGCTGTGCCACTGTGCCACCCGCCTCCCTGAAGATGCTGGATTAGTGGTCAGTAATGTTCAGAAGTCAATGAATGAATGAATGAATAAGTGTATTGGCCAAGTATTCACATACAAGGAAGGAGGCACCTGAGGCATCTTGTTTATTTTCGAGCAGGAATTGATAGTGCAAGGGGCTGTCCCACTTGGGCGACCTACACCGCAACCTCTGGCGAGTTTGCCCGCGACCCATAGGTCGCCACGAGGTCGTAGGAGGTCTTCGTCGCTCTCCTTCATGGTCGAGAGTGGTCTCCGCGTAGTCGAGGCATCAGCAAGGTTGCGGCGTATTTTTCAAAATGTTAAAAATTGACCGCGACTAAAAATAGGTCGCCGTGGAAATTTAAAAAAAAAATTTTTAGTCGTAGGTCTAGTCGAAGCCGGTCTTAATAGGTCGTAATGCTAGTCGAAGATGGTCGAAGGTAGTCGAAGGTAATAGCTCCGGGGTGAAAAAAAGGTTGGTAGGAAGAAAAAGTTAATTCAAACAGCAGAACGTCACCTCTGTCACTCCAAGGCATGTTCATTCATAGCTGGAGAGTTTTTTGGAGAGGAGACTTGTGTTTTAGAGATGGCACCAAAAAGGCAGCAGCGCAGGGGGAGAACACAACCCTCAAAAAAACCTGCCATGCAGGTGTAGCCCACCCAGGAGGAGGAGTGGCAGGAGGTGATGCCACAGGAGGTGATAGTGCAGGAGGAGGTAGCCCTGCATGAGAGACCCCTGGAGGAGACCAGGGTGGCAGTATATGTCCCCACCACCACCCCATCCTTCACTGCTTCATTTGAAGGCAGCGAAGCAGCCCTTTCTCCTGTGTCTGACACAGCATCAGAGACAGATGCCCCATTGGTGGTGAGGGAGGGCTGGAGGAAGGCTATGCCCTACACCTGTCCCTGTACCCCTCATTTTCCTTTTCGTACAGGATGGCATTCTGCTGGAACCATTCCTCAAGGTCCTCCTTCCAGCAGAATGCCATCCTGTACGAAAAGGAAAATGAGGGGTAGAGGGACAGGGACAAGAATGGCATGCTTGCCATCCACTGCCCCACATGTGTGCTTAAAGTTCCATCTTTTGTCAAAGCCCTTAATGCCCCTGTCCCACTTAGGAAACCTGAACGGAAACCTCTGGAGACTTTGCGCCCCACCCAAGGTTTCCGTGCGGTTCCCGGAGGTTGCAGGTGGTTGCTGGAGGTTGCAGGTAGTGGAAGCAGGTAGGGAGACTGACAAAAACCTCCGGGAACCTCCGGGAACCGCACGGAAACCTTGGGTGGGGGCGCAAAGTCTCCAGAGGTTTCCGTTCAGGTTTCCTAAGTGGGACAGGGGCATAAGGATGCAGGTGGACAAGTTGGAACAGATTGATCTAGCCAACTGAGTGTGACTCATCATTCAATGCCTGTAAACATTTTTGCAAGTAAAATGTGTTGAAGCATTGCAGCTACTGCACAGCACAGGCAGTTAGCATTTCTTGCATAACCGGAATAGAATTTTAAATATTGGATTTTTCCTGAAAAGATTACAAAGAGAGAAGTTGGCAATTGGTTCAATCAGATGAAAACTGTGTTTGTGTTAACCCTGTCTGTGATATTCCATGCTGTCCCATTCAAATTTCAAGAACGGCATCATGTGTTGCCCCGTTCTATATGGAAATAAGTTGGCGTTGTGAGGCAGGTTTGTCTAGTAAGGAAGAAAAGCTTGATGGCAGCACTGTGCTGTTGAGGAGACAAGTGACACACGTGGTAAACTCCCTTTTCAGATTGTCCACACAGTTTCATTTCAAGCTTGTGAGTTTCTAGTTTGCACTTAAATCTTTGGTATTTTGATGACCTTCCAGCCTGAAGAATCTTTTATACAGATACTTTACGTATGTCCTCAGAATGAAAGCATATGGTGTGCTTGCTTTCATAGGTTGTGTCATTAAGTATAAGAGTGAGGAAGTGATGGTGCAGCTTTAGAGAACTTTGGTTGGGCTGCATATGGAGTATTGCATGCAGTTCTGATAACCCCATTATAGGAAGGATGTGGAGGCTTTAGAAATGATGCGGAGGAGGGTTACGAGAATAATGCTTGGATTAGGAGCCATTAGTTACAGTGAGAGGTTGGACAGATTTAGATTGCTTTCTCTGGAATGACAGAGGTTGCAGTAAGACCTGGTAGAGGTATATACAATTCTGAGTGGCATAGATAGGGTAGAGAGCCAGAATCTTTTTCGCAGGATGGAAAATTCAAATACCCGAGGGTATAGCTTTAAGCTGGGAGGGGCACGTTTAAAGGAGATGTGTGGGGCAAGTTTTTTTTTTACACAGAAGAGTGTGGTGAGTACCTGCAGTGTGCTGCCAGGAGTGGTAGTTGAGGCTGATACAATAGTGGCATTTAACAGAATTTTGGAAAAGGTAGGGGATGGAAGGATATGGATGATGTGCAGGCAGGTAAGTAATGGTCTTGGCATCATGTGTTGGAAGGAGTAGCCAATGCTGATTTATACCAAAGGTAGACATAAAATGCTGGAGTAAATCAGCCGTTCAGGCAGTACCTCTAAAGAAAAAGAATGGGTGATGTTTCAGATCAAAATCCTTCTTCGGACTGAAGAAGGATCTCAACCCAAACGTCACCTATTCCTTTTCTCCAGAGATGCTGCCTGATCCGCTGCGTTACTGCAGCATTTTGTGTCTCTCTTTGATCTTGACATCATGTTCGGCACAGACGTTGTGGGCCAAATTACCTGTTCTTGTGCTGTACTGTTCTAGTTCTCTCCTGAGATTCATCTAAGGATCCCCTGAAATTCAATCTGAGGCTGAATACAGCACTACTGTGTTTATTGACACTATCTTTTAATCTTTGTTTAACAAGGAATCAATATTGAAAATATATGTAAATTGGCACATACAGCCAAATTTCACAAGCCACAGATCATGATATGGTTACAGCACGGAATGAGATCATGATATGGTTACAGCACGCAATGGGGCAATCTGATCCATCAGATCCACCAAATCTCTATCCAATGTATCCCTTGCCTTCTTCCCAATGCACTGTTTTCAGATTTTTATCCAGCTTCCGTTTGAACTCTGTAATTAAATGTTTCCCTGGTACCCTGGCAACGTATTCCAAGCCTCAACTACTTGTCATAATTCTTCTTCATGTCATGGAGTCATAGACAGAAACTGACCCTTCGGTACATGCCAACGATGAGGTCCATAGCCTTCAATCCCTTTGCAATTCAAGAGGATGTTTAAATACTTAGAATCATAGCACATGAACAAGCACTATGGACATCCATGCCAACTGGGATGCCTATCTATGCTAAACTCATTTACCTGCATTAAGCCTCTATCCCTCTATTTCTTTCTAAACAAAGTAACTGTCCAAATGCATTTTAAAGATCATAATTAATAGTAAGATTAAACGAGAACTTACCAGTTTGAAGTTTGATCTGTATTTTATGAGGAGTTACGATGAGGGTATTACGTGAAGAACCCGCTCAGTGCGCAGGCGCGGCATACTTCCAAGCAGCGGTGTGGAATCACAGATAGACACAGTTATTTTGAAGTAAACATAGTAAAGATAAGGAGACATCAATTTATTAGTTTGATCCATATAATGAGGGTGGGAGCGGAGGGCACGTAATACCCTCATCGTAACTCCTCATAAAATACAGATCAAACTTCAAACTGGTAAGTTCTCGTTTAATCTTACTATTTTACTTCGGAGTCACGTGAGTGACTACGTGAAGATTTCAAAGCTCTGTGATTTCAAACCGTGTAACAGTTTCATTTCACTCACTGCCGAAGTTCTTGAGGGAGGAAGTGTTATCGTAATGAACCAATGAGTCTATTTGTAGAAAAACACAATGGTATTTTTTAAACAATAACAACAAAGAATTAAGTTGCTCCCCTGGGCTTAAATTAAATATTTGCAGTTCGTAAATCTTTACTGCAAATAAACCAGGTTTTGCCAACGGCTTATTATAAAATTTCTGAACGGTCTTTTCCCTTCCCACCATCCTGCTGTAGCCAGGATGTGGTCTATAGGCATGTCCATTCTTTAGCCGTCGACATGGATGCTGCCCTGGTGGAATAAAAATTGTACATGTTAGTGTTTATCCCAGCAGTTTCTAGCACCTGCTTGAGCCATCTCGCAATGGTTTGGCTCGTACCCCACCATAAGGTTTTTGTGACTGACCCACAAGGCTTTTCATCTCCCTCGAATATTCTGGTTGTGTCTATGTAGGATAGTAGGTGGGTCATGGCACATAACCGTGGTTCTGGTGGGTAAGCCACGACTGGATTAGGTGTTCCTGGTCTGCTCTGTTTGACCAGTCGCTGGATAACGACAGATCTGGTCTGGAGCTGTGATCATGTTGTCCAGTCGCAATAGGTGTAGTGACTGGACCCTCTGAGCGGATACAAGTGCCATCAACATGAGCGTCTTTAGTGTAGCTTGCTCGAGGCCGGGGGATCTGGCTGGTGGCCATTCCCTGAGATATGTCAGGACCACACTGATATCCCAAATATGGGTATACCTGGGCTTAGGGCTTGATATTGTAAATGCCCTTCATCGGTTTTACCACCAGTGGATGGGATCCCATCGCCTGTTGTCCTGGCGCTGGTTTGAGATAAGCAGAAAGAGCACTCTGCGCTGTGTTGATGGCACTGTAGCTGATCCCTACATCGTAGTGTAGATAGGCCAGGAACTCCAGTATGTTGGTGGCTGTAGCTGTTGCGTATGTTGTCCCTGTTTCCTGGCAGTACTTCTCCCTTTTTTGATGCTGGTTAAGTACTGCCTCTTGGTGGATGTTCGAAGGGATGCCGACATGGTGGTGATGGTTTGTTTGGACAATCCCAGTTCCAGGTAAGGTCTGTTCAAACTTGCAACCCAGGCGTTTAATTTTCTTATGGCATGGGTGTTTAGCTTACCTGGTAGGTAAGTAGCTGATAGCCAAATATGTCTTTCGACACACCATTGCCAAATCATGTTGACCAATTTGTCGCATGATAATGATTTTATGCCACCCATATGGTTAATATAAGCCATCACCTTAGTATTTATCAATTTGTAACCGAACATGCAAGTGCTGCATATTAGATACCTATGCTTTTAAACCATAAAAGGCGCTCAACATCTCTAGATAGTTAATGCCCAGTGTAAGTAGTAATGATGACTCTAGGTTAGTCCATCTACCACTTGTGCTGGATATGGAGTTAGTCGCTCCCCAGCCTTGAGCACTGGCATCTGTTTGAATAACTAAAGTAGGGTTAGTGATAAAGATAGGGCTGAAACTATGCCAAACGTTTTCTGCCCACCACTGTAGCTCTGATATTGCTTCAGTGGGTAAGTTCATGACACGATCATAGTGACCTGTATGTCGTTTTATTGCCCGTACCTTTGCTCTCTGTAAATTTTTTGATAGTGCAAAGGTCCGAATTGTGTAGCCGGAAATGCTGCTACCATTTCCCCAATTACTCTTGCTACTTGTCGAATAGTTGGTCGCTCGTTGACCATTAATTTGGTGCATGATTGTGCTAATTCAACCATTTTTGCCTTTGGCAAGGTAACAGTCATATGGACTGAGTTAATTGTGAAGCCCAGGTAGTCCATGATAGTGGATGGCTTCAACTTAGATTTATCTGGATGTAGGACGAACCCCAGAGTTTCGAGGAGCTGTTTTGTAGCTGATACTGCTGCCACAGCCAATTCCATCGTTTTCCCTACTATCAGAATATCCTCCAGATATGCCATGACAATATGTTTTTGTTTTCTTAGTATTGCCATGGCTGGGTTCAATATTTTGGTGAATAATCTTGGGCTGAAGTTAGCCCATAGGGCAATGCTTTGTACCATCCAGATAAATATTAGGTATCTGCGATGATCCTTGTATATGGGTACTAGATAGTAAGCATCTTTAAGATAAATGCTTGCCATGAAGTGTCCTTTGGAATTCAGTTGTTTGGCAGTAACATATGTCTCCATTTTGAAATGTATATACTTAACAAATTTGTTTAGTGATGTTAAGTCAATGATGATGCGACAGCCACCATCTTTTTTGGTTTTAGTGAATATATTCGATACAAATTCCAAAGGTTCATGTTTGGTCTTTTCGATGACCCCCTTTGGTTAAGTCTCACCAGTTCAGCTTGTCCCTCACGTTTCTCTTTGACGGAGGGAGAAATACCCTTTGGGGCCATTGTTGAACTGGCGGCGTTTTTTCTGACATGAATTGTATTTTATATCCACTAATGCTGTTGAGTATATACTTGTCACTCGTGACCATACCCCATGCTTCTTTAAACAAGTGTAATCTCCCCCCTGTTAATAAAGCAACCTTATTCTCTATATGCTGGTAGGGACCAGACCCACCTACCTCCATGGTTATTGGCGATTCTGTTTCTTCATTTTCCTGAAGATTTTGTTCTGACGTGCTGGCGATGTTGGGGGGGGGAGGCGCATTTTCCAGAGGGTCCGCTGCGGGCCCTGATCTAAAAGATCTTTGGGGATAATGTGCGGACCCCAAGCGTTCACCAGTCCCATATTGCGGACGTCGACTGGTGGATGCCGTGGGGTGCTGCCGCTTGGGTATCGGAGATCTTGGTGTGCTCGTCCCGGGGCCTGCCCTCATTAGGCCAAAGGTTTTTGATGCTTCCTGCATCTCCTTCAGTTTTTTATTGAAATCTTTCCCAAATAGCAGCGCTTCCGTCTCCGCAGCTGGGGCTTTACACAAGCCAGCAAATTTGGGATTGAGGGCAGGTCTTATGTTTCCCTCCGGAGATTGTTGATCTCAAATTGTGTGGTACACATTAATGCCAGCACATCCTGCTGGCAGGTATCCATCTCCGTGGTCTCCACGGAACGAGCAAATGCTGTGATGGCCGACGTCAGGAGCCTTAGGATCCGCTGTAGCTTGAGTTCTTGGGTCCGGATGTGTGACCCACATGCCCCCAGATTTGGCTGTGGACACTTTTTACTTTGAGGGCCTCACAGTTTTCTGGTGCTGTGTGTTGTTTCAGCACCTCAGCGAGCACCTTTTCCAGTAATGGTTGATGCTGGCCGCCATTCTTGGTTCAAGCAGTGCTCCAGCCCGTGGGGTTGCTACAAGCGGTCCATCACACCCAACAGCTCTTCATGTTCCTGCACCCCTGGCATACTCCCGAATTTGTCCGCCTGCCCCTGTTCCAGACCAGCCCAGCCCTGGTCACCAATGCTAGCCTCCAGTAATGAGGGAGCAGAGGGCAGTGTACAGAACACTGTGGAGGGGGTGCCTGACCTCCCTCCGCGAGAGCGCTCTTTCTGCGCATCTCGCTGGAGCTGCTCCAATAGCTGTTGGATGCAGCTCAGGCGGCTGTCTCTCCTCCATTTAGGTGGAGACATGTCCCCGTCCGACGAATCGGACGCCACCGGCCGGATGCCTGTTTGGATGGCTAGACATCCAGCCCGCAGTTCAGGCACTAGCGGGACTGGGCTCGGCGCGGTGATGGGGATAGCGGAGCGCCCGGTAATTGTTCCTACCGCCTTCTTCTGGAGCTTTTGTGCCTTGTAGTAGCGAGAGCGCCCCTCAAGCAGCGCGTCTCGCAGGCACATGCTCCGTGAGCCGCTCCAGCGGCTCAGGCGGCTCTCTCTCCCCCCGTGCGGGTGGAGAGACGTCCCGTCCGACATCGGGAACACCTGCCGGATGCCTCTCGAGTGGCTATGCATCCAGCCCGCTGCTCAGGTACTAGCGGGCTGGCCTCGCCACGGTGTCGGGGAATTACGGAACACCGGGTAACGCTCCTACCGCCTGTTGCTGCCCCCCTCCCCGACGGGAATACGTTCCTCCTTGAACGGGGGACAGTTTTGTTCCAGAGCCTTTTTCTCTGCCTGTAAAAAACACAAGCAGAAAAAGGCTCACCTGTAAAAGAAAACCCGACCTCAGGGTACTCACCTGACGGTCCGGTTCATTCTGTAACGGGAGAGCCTAACTCCCGTGGCAGCCGCTGTTGCACTGCTGGCGTAATGCCGCGCCTGCGCACTGAGCGGGTTCTTCACGTAGTCACTCACGTGACTCCGAAGTAAAATTATATCTGCCTCCAGTACTTGCTCAGTGTGGAAAATATATCCCTCAGATCTCTTAAATTCCTCCACCTTCTCCTTCAACCTGTGATCTCATGTTCCAGAGGCATATGTTTTGAGGGGAAAAGTCCATGACTATCTCTATCCCTCATAACCTTTTAATCCTGTCCTTTGGAAATATATTTGATGATTTGAAACCTGATAGGATGATCACTGACATTGAAGGTTATTGTGATGTTTGGTGGACTGTGTGGGGTGGGAAAACCCGTTGCTCCTCCCACCCCACACAGTCCACCAAACATCACAGTTATGGAATAAAAGATAATGTAGCAGAATGGATGTAAAACTGGACAAGGAAAAAGAAACAGGAATCAGTAATTCCAAATTTCCTTTGGAATTTTTGTCAATAACTTCCTAACCACTGACATGCTACATTTTAACACTTTTCTTGCCAATCACTTTCATATTTAAGTGTTTTATAAAGATTTCTAATGACTTCCTTGCTCTTGTACTCTGTGCTCATATAGAGAAAAAGCACAGGATCCTGGTGGCATTTTAACTACTTTTAACAGTCAATGCACATCTATCTCCCGTTCTGTAATGACAAACCTCCAGAATTATGGTCTCTGGTTTATATTGCATCCTTTCTTTCTTGTTGCTGAAATCTAACATTTTCCATTTCTTAGCATTACATTTCATCTGCCACCTATCTGTCCCACTGGTTCAACCTGACTAAGTCACTTTAAAGCCTATTTCCGTCTTCACATTTGCTATGATTCCACTTTATATACATAAGACAAAGCAATGGTCTTAGGGTAGCGACACTTGGGAGCTTCATTGTACTTTCCCTCCTTTCCAAAAAACATTTCATTGCTACTGTTTCTTTTTTACTTGTCTGATTTTTTATCTGTTCTGCTACATATTTTGGAAGTCCACATATACCACATCTTCTGCATTTCCCTCATAAACCATTTCTGTTATTTCATCAGAAAACTCTAGCAAGTTAGACATGATTTGCCTTTAACAAATAATCAATCCACCCTTGTCCAATGACTGATAATTCTGCCCCTAATGAATGTTTCTAAAATGTTGCTAAGAGATATAAACATTGTTGGTCTGTGGCTTTGGCTTATTTCATATCCTTTTTTTGAACAAAATTCTTAGAGATAAAATCAAATTTAGATTTGAAAAACAAATCTCAGTATCACGCACCGTCCATACCTGAATAACGCACAGAGATTTATTGGTTTAACTGAAGCAGTTAAAAATAAATTTAGTCTTTCAAATATTTCTATGGATTGAAGAATATGGAACTAAACATTACCGGTCTGTAAATAAAACCAGTCACAGGTTAAAACAAATATATATGTGTGGACCGATGAATGATCATTTTGTGTTAGAGCTGGGAGCTCATTTCAGAAATATGATCTCACAGTTTGTGGTGGTGAAAGGAACTCACCACGAACAAGCAAACTAACTGTGTGCAGCAGTTGGAGGGCAGGAGTTAGTGATCCAGGGGTTTAAAATGCTGTTTGACTGCACAAGGCTCACCAGCTTCAAACTTGTATTGATGTCCAAACTGAGGGAACTGCAGAAGACTGGGTGACGTCGTCAATGACCAGCTCACAAACCCACCAGATCTGGAATCTTGGCTCCAATCCAGCCCAGGTATGGAATTAGAGGAATAGTACTGGACTGGATTAAAAGCTACTTAAGTAACAGGCAACAGTTTGTAAATCTGGGTAGTCATAATTCTACATGCTTGGACATTGTGTGTGGTGTACCACAGGGGTCAGTGCTGGGCCCAAAATTATTTATCATGTACATAAATGATATTTGTAATGTGTCCAATGTCTTGAGGCTGGTTTTGTTTGCAGATGATACAAATATTTTTTGTTCTGGGGAAAATTTAAAACAGCTATTGGATAAAATAATAAAAGAAATGGGTAAATTGAAAATATGGTTTGATAGGAATAAAATTTCATTAAATCTGAGTAAAACTAAAATAATGTTATTTGGTAATTGTAGAATAAATACACTAGTAAGTATAAAGATAAATGGGGTGGAAGTTGAAAGAGTGCATGAAAATAAATTTCTTGGGGTTATAATTGACGATAAAATAAGCTGGAAATCACATATTAAACATGTAAAATTAAAATTGTCAAAAAGTATCTCTGTATTATACAAAGCCAAGCAAGCTCTGGATTACAAATCACTCCGTATTCTTTATTGTTCATTAATTTTACCCTACTTAAATTATTGTGCAGAAGTCTGGGGTAATAACTATAAAAATTCGATACACTCATTAACCATGATGCAAAAAAGAGCAATTCGTATTATCCATAATGCTATGTATCTGGGTCATACGAATCCATTATTTTTAGTCAAAATTATTAAAATTAGAAGATTTGGTTACATTCAAAACAGCTCAGATAATGTTTAGGGCCAAAAATAAAAATTTACCTGGAAACATTCAAAAATTATTTAACGAGCGTGTGGGGGTTAACTTTAAGAAACAAAAAGTCCGTACGACTAGAAAAACCTTTTGTATTTCGGTTTGTGGAGTAGGAGTGTGGAATAAATTGAACGGGGAATTGAAGCAATGCACAAACATGAATCATTTTAAAATTATATATAAAAAAATAATTCTCAAGGGGTACAGGGATGGAGGGGATGGTTGACAAGTGGGGGTTGATGTTTATCTATTGCTTTACTATTGTTTACTTATGTTTGGGTACTTCAGATATGAAGTTTGTATGTACATAATAGTTGTATGTATATATATGTCTGTAGGTATTATGGGAAATTGCCTAGGGTAGTATTATTATTAGTAATGAATTGATTTTTAAATATGGTAGAAGTGTTGGGGAAAAGGGGTGAGATTTAATAAGTTATTCTTCTTCTCACTCCTTTTCGAGCTTGTACAGACACAGAGTTGGACATTGGAACTTTGATTTTGTTCTTCTCATTGCTTTGTAAATATTGATTGTAATGTCCAATTGTTTGATAATTTCGGTTTTGTTAATATTAATGTCTTTAATGTCTTTACTTGTTCGGAATAAATAAATAAATAAATAAATAAATAAATAAAAGCTACAGGGACCAGGGTCTTCTCTTTCAACTTGCTGAAAGTGTCCAATATAAATGAGATTTGGTTTCACATCAACTGCTCATGGGCATGGAAAAGCGACTGCGATCTCACGCAGATAGCTTAAAAACCCAAACGATTGTGGGACATGGACCTTTGAATTGTACATTCATGGATACATTACTGTACACAGGCAGAACGCCCACAGGATTTTTGGAAATTATTTACAGGATGCAAGTTCTGTTGATAAGGCAAACATTTAATGGACATTCCTAAATGCTGTTGAAAAGGTGAGATGTGCAGTGTTATTGAAACTCTGCCTTTCCTTGTGCTGCTGTCCTTGTGTTCTGGGGGTTTGACTGATGAAGAAGGAATGGGAATATATTTTCAAGGTTTAACTGTGTTTGATTTGGAGTGAAACATGCTGGTGTTGATGTCTCTAAGTGCCTGCTCCCCATGGGTTTCTGGGAAGTAAAGATCATGGGTTTGGGATATAGAAACAAGGAACTGCAGATGCTGGTTTACAGAGAAAGATACAAAGTGCTGGAGTAAGCGGGTCAGGCGGAATCCTGGTTATTCACACAGGGCGGCAGCCATACCGCACCATTAGGTTTCCTCCCACACTCCAAAGACATACAGGTTTGCAGGTTAATTGGCTTTGTAAAATTATAAATTGACCCTGGTGTGTGTAGGATAGTGTTAGTGTATGGGGATCGCTGCTCGGCGAGGACTCAGTAGGATGAAGGTCCTGTTTCCATGCTGTATCTCTAAACTAAACTAAACTAAGCAGGCCTGGCCGCGGAAACGGGAATACACCCGGAGTCATCTGAGGCCCGTCTCCTGCTCAACCCCGAAGACCAGGAGCTGTGGAGGAGGACTGCAACAGCGGACAAAGGGCCATTATAAGGATGGTGGCGGATGGAGGAGATTACCAGTGCCACCACGACAATGGGCCTTCAAGGCCAAGATAAGTCTGTGATCTCAAGAACGCTGAAACATCGATGGCACCAGGTGTCTGAGGTTATGGAGAGAAGGCAGGAAAATGGGGTTAGGAGGGAGAGATAGATCAGCCATGATTGAATGGCAGAGTAGACTTGATGGGCCACATGGCCTAAATTCTACTCCTATTCCTTATGACATGACTCCTTGTGTACTATCTCAGCGAAGTCTACTATTACACTACAATCGTACTTTTGTACTTATCTATGATTGTGCTTATCTATAGTATAACTTCACTGGATTGTACGCAAAACAAAGATTTTCACTGTGCCTAGATGCATGGGTACATGTTACACTAAAGTATCATCATCATCAGCCCTGGAGACCATGGATCAGTGAAGTTTCAGGCAGGTCCTTTCTTCAGAACACGGATCCCAACCCGTCACTTCCCCTATCCATGTTCTCTGGTGATGCTGCCTGACCCACTGAGATGGAGTATCCTTTTTTTGTACTTTTTTTCTATGGTTTGGCAAGTGCTATTGAAGCTGTTGTGGTGAGATGCCGAAGAGAATCTTGCAATGCTTTGACATTGTTGAGTTGGTGTGCTTACACAGAGGAAGAGAATGTTTAGTTTAGTAGATGGAGTATCAGTCAAGCAATCATTTTTACCCAGAAATGGCTTGAATGCTGCGGTTGCAATACTTATCCTGGCAGATAACATATTCATTATACTGTTGACTTGCCCCTTCTAGATGGCTTTGTGGAGTCAGGTCACTGACTGCAGGATACCGAGTCTCTGACCTGCACTTGTAGTTGTAGTTTATGTGTGGCTGTTTCATTTAATTTTGACGGTGGAAGAGTAAAAAACAATTGTGTTATGGAGACGAGGGTAAATGTTTTTGTGTAGGAAATGGTCGCTGTTTAGCACATGGATGGCATTAATGTTGTTTCCCTTTGATCAGCTCATGCCTGAATGGTGTCTAGGTCTTCATACATGTGGCCACAGAGAGTGGTGAATCTGTGGAATTCCCTGCCACAGAAGGTAGTTGAGGCCAGTTCATTGGCTATATTTAAGAGGGAGTTAGATGTGGCCCTTGTGGGTAAAGGGATCAGGGGGTATGGAGAGAAGGCAGGTACAGGATACTGAGTTGGATGATCAGCCATGATCATATTGAATTGCGGTGCAGGCTCGAAGGGCCGAATGGCCTACTCCAGCACCTATTTTTTCTATGTTTCTATGTCATGGATTGCTCCAGCCACAGAAGCTGTGGGATGGAATATTGTCCCACAATCAGCAAACATCTCCGTTTCTAGCCTGTTGATGCAGAGAGGGTTTTGGTTGAAACAGCTGAGCTGATGGGGCTCTTAAGGTTGAGGCAAGGAACTCCAATGGCAACGTCCTGGGAGTTGAGATAGTGTGTGTGACAACCATCTTACTTTGTGCCTGGTGTGATTTCTGTTGTGAAGAGTTGTCCGGTTTATTCCTAATGATTACAGTTTTATCAAGGCTCTCTGGTGTCAAGAGGCTGTCATTGGCATCTCACCTCTGGAATTCAGCTCCTGTAGTACTTGCTTTGTCCTGTGTTTTCAGCCATTCGTGATATCTTGTGGAATGGATCAATTTGCCTTAAGACTGCCCTCTGTGATAGTGGGGGCCCCCCATCAGGAGGTGGAGAAGAATGTTGTCCCTCAAATGCTGCATCCAGACATTGTTGAAGGTGGATAGATTCACAAGTTGTCTTATCCTACGAGCTGTGTAATAATGCAACCCCATTTGCAGCTTAATGGGACAGGACTGCAGTATTTGAGTTGAATTGCTAAACTATGTTTATCAAATGCTTCATCTATCACTTAGCCTGATGGTCTGTATTGTAGCTCTACGAGGCTGTTTAGGTATGTCTTCTGTTGTCCCTCTACACTCCTTATCAAATCAGGGTTGGTCCCCTGGTTTGACAAGAGTAAGGAGCAGAGTGTGGGACGGGAGGTGGAATTCAACACCAGCACAAACTCCATCGGCTAGCACAATGGTCACAGCACACAACTCAGTGGAGCGTGTCCTCTCGATGAAGATGGTACGTTACGCTTGGTCTTCTGCTCCAGGTGTGTAATATGGCACATTGTACAAGGCTTTCATAGATCTGCACTTTGCTAGTGTGGTGCAGTGATCACCACCTCTTGTAGATTCTATCTGTCAGCTAGGAATGTCAGGATTTGTGTGCAGCAAAAGCAGCACCTGGCATACCCAAAGATGGGGCACCAGCCTGGCGAAGCTGAATCAGATAGAACATAGAACAGTGCAGAACAGGAACATGCCCATTGGCCCACAATGTCCATTGACCCGCAATATAATGCCAAGTTAAATGAATATTCCAGAAACATAGAAAATAGGTGCAGGAGGAGGCCATTCGGCCCTTCGAGCCAGCATCGCCATTCATTGTGATCATGGCTGATCGTCCCCTATCAATAACCCGTGCCTGCCCATATCTCCCCATATCCCTTGACTCCACTAGCCCCTAGAGCTCTATCTCTCTAAAATCCATCCAGTGACTTGGCCTCCACTGCCCTGAGGGCAGTGGAGGCCAAGTCACTGGGTGGATTTTCTCACCTCAGTTTTTTCTCACCTCAGTCTTAAATGACCTCCCCTTTATTCTCTGCTTGAATGTGATCCAAATCCCTCCATAAAGGGATACGTGCATGCTAAACAGCAAAAACATCATGCAATACCTACAGCTAAGATATTTTACAGCCATTGGATCAGATCACAGTTCTGCAGTCCTATCACAACT